>NW_028318517.1:1200000-2400000 GCF_062004578.1 Staurois parvus
TGATTTCCATCCCAGAGTACAGAGTGTAGTGGTCAGGAGTATGTGATATACATCCCGGAGTATAGAGTGTAGTGGTCAGGAGTATGTGATTTACATCCCAGAGTACAGAGTGTAGTGGTCAGGAGTATGTGATATACATCCCAGAGTACAGAGTGTAGTGGTCAGGAGTATGTGATTTACATCCCAGAGTACAGAATGTAGTGGTCAGGAGTATGTGATTTCCATCCCAGAGTACAGAGTGTAGTGGTCAGGAGTATGTGATTTCCATCCCAGAGTATAGAGTGTAGTGGTCAGGAGTATGTGATTTACATCCCAGAGTACAGAGTGTAGTGGTCAGGAGTATGTGATTTCCATCCCAGAGTATAGAGTGTAGTGGTCAGGAGTATGTGATTTACATCGAGGAGTGTAGTGGTCAGGAGTATATGATATACAGTCCCTATACAGAGTGAAGTAGTCAGAAGTAGTATGTCATGTATGTCACAGTGGGTAAGATCATGTCTTATACAGCCCAGCATTTAGAAGTAGTCATCGGTCAGGAACATGTCATACACGGCTCAGAAAAAAAAGTGCAGTGGTTAGGAACATGTCATGTACAGCCCATCATACAGAGTTCAGTGGTCAGGAGCACATAATATACAGCTCTGTGTACAGAGTGCAGTGGTCAGGAGTACATCTTAGGCCCGTGTACAGAGTGTAGAGGCCAGGAACCTGTCATGTACAGCCCTTTGTACAGAGTGCAATGGTCAGGTTTATATCTTAGTTCTGTGTACAGAGTGCAATGTTCAGGAGTATATAATATACAGCCCTGTGTACAGAGTGCAGTGGTCAGGAGTATATAATATACAGCCCTGTGTACAGAGTGCAGTGGTCAGGACTATATCATATACAGCCCTGTGTATAGAGCACAGTGGCCATGAATATATCATATACAGCCTTGTGTACAGTGTGTAGTGGTCAGGATTATATCTTAAGCCTGTGTACAGAGCGCAGTGGTCAGGAACATGTCATAAACTGCCCTGTGTATAGAGTGCAGTGGTCAGGAGTATATCATATACAGCCCTGTGTACAGAGCGCAGTGGTCAGGATTATATCTTAGGCCTGTGTATAGAGTGCAGAGGTCAGGAGTATGTCATAAACTGCCCTGTGTATAGAGTGCAGTGGTCAGGAGTATATCATATACAGCCCTGTGTACAGAGTGCAGTGGTCAGGAGTATATCATATACAGCTCTGTGTACAGTGTGCAGTGGTCAGGATTATATCTTAGGCCTGTGTATAGAGTGCAGTGGTCAGGAGTATGTCATAAACTGCCCTGTGTATAGAGTGCAGTGGTCAGGAGTATATCATATACAGCCCTGTGTACAGAGCGCAGTGGTCAGGAACATGTCATATACTGCCCTATATATTGTGTGCAGTGGTCAGGAGTATGTCATATACTGCCCAGCATGCATAGTACAATGGTCAGGATTTTGTGGAAGAACAAAAATATTTCCTTTCCAAGATAACACCCAAGAGGAGATCACCACGAGCCCTGAAGGAAGTTTGCCTTGTATGGACATGACCAATTAGAAGCGTATACGTAGCCCAGTAACACTGCTCACCACCCTTGCATTATCTTGCATATATAAACTCACTTTTTCATTCCAATAAACTAGAAGTTTTCACAGACTAAACGTGTGTCAGTGTGGCTTTCTTCATGCGTGCACTAAAGAGCTAGCATGATTAATTAGGACAGGAACAGATAATCATCGGACACTTAGTCCGGACTAAATCACTCCCATAACAAGCTGTTTGATGTGGGGGCACTCAACAGGAGGGAGGGGCCGGGAGCCCCTGTGGGGGACCCGAGAAGAGGAGGATCCAGGCTGCTCTGTGCAAACCCATCACACACAGCAGTAAGTATGACATGTTTGTTTTAAAAGAAAAAAAATGTTGCCTTTACAATCACTTTAAGTCTCATTTACTAATGGACACGACACCCTCCAACACCCACAGACCATAAACAAAGCAAAAGTGACAAATAAATGTGACAGCAAATAACCAACCCAACAACCTGACTATAATACACTGTGTACAATGGAGGGAAGCTGACATACACCGGGCAGAACCAGGACTGGGACTGGGAATCAGGGGAGCAGAGATGGGGGAACAGGATGCAGGAAACCAGAATCAGGGAAAAGTATACAAGATACAGGACGCAGGATCCAGCAGGGAAGCGGCTCACAGGCAGAACATTGAGGTACTGATGAAAACTACGGGGGGATTATATACCTTCCCAGCAGCCAGCATCAGGTGGAGCCTCATTACTGACATCTTCTGTCTACTGGGAGACACAGCAATGTCTCCTCTCCACTTCCTTCCAACTCACCTCTCACCCAGAGCATCCTGTCTGTACCTGACATCACTTCCCGTCTATACCTGACATCATTTCCCGTCTATACCTGACATCACTTCCCGTCTATACCTGACATCATTTCCTGTCTATACCTGACATCACTTCCCGTCTATACCTGACATCATTTCCCGTCTATACCTGACATCACTTCCCGTCTGTACCTGACATCACTTCCCGTCTGTACCTGACACCACTTCCCATCTGTACCTGCCATCACTTCCCATCTGTACCTGACATCACTTCCCGTCTGTACCTGACATCACTTCCTGTCTGTACCTGACATCACTTCCCATCTGTACCTGGCATTACTTTCTGTCTTTACCTGACATCACTTCCCGTCTGTACCTGACTTCCTGTATGTACCTGACATCACTTCCCATGTGTACCTGACATCACTTCCCATTTGTACCTGACATCACTTCCTGTCTATACCTGATATCACTTCCCATCTGTACCTGACATCACTTTCCATCTGTACCTGACATCACTTCCTGTCTGTACCTGACATCACTTCCCATCTGTACCTGGCATCACTTCCCACTTGTACCTGACATCACTTCCCATCTGTACCTGACTTCCTGTATGTACCTGACATCACTTCCTGTCTGTACCTGACATCACTTCCCATCTGTACCTGGCATCACTTTCTGTCTGTACCTGACATCACTTCCCATCTGTACCTGACACCACTTCCTGCCTCTACCAGACATAATTTCCTGTCTGTACCGGACACCACTTCCCATCTGTACCCGACATTATTTCCTGTCTGTACCTGACATCACTTTCCATCTGTACCTGACATCACTTCCTGTCTGGGTAGAAGGGTGCTCACCATGTGGTGGAGCTCAGAGGAACTGCAGCTCTAAGAAATGTCTCATTGTTTGAACCTTGTTGTTGTTTCCAAGTGTTCTCCAATGATCTTGTCTGGCAGGTTCCAGGACACATCAGAGTGGCAGTGAGGTGATGACTCCGGAACACTCTCTGGGTTCCATCACCAGGCACTGCAATTATACCCAACTGCTGGGAGCCGGCATCTCCTTTCCTACAGTGAAAGTATAATTGTGACATGAGCAGAGAGGTAGTGGGAGGGTGGGATCAGGTAAGTACCACCACTGACCACCAATGCTGGGCTGGGGGTACACTTTATTCTCACTGACACCAACAATGGGGCTTATTTTATCTCACTGACACCAATGATGGAGCTTATTTTATCTCACTGACACCAATGATGGAGCTTATTTTATCTCACTGACACCAACAATGGGGCATTTTTATCTCATTGACACCAACAATGAAGCTTATTTTATCTCATAGACACCAATGATGGGGCTTATTTTATCTCACTGACACCAATGATGGGGCTTATTTTATCTCACTGACACCAACAATGGGGCTTTTTTTATCTCATTGACACCAACAATGGAGCTTATTTTATCTCACTGACACCAATGATGGGGCTTATTTTATCTCACTGACACCAACAATGGGGCTTGTTTTTATCTCACTGACACCAACAATGGGGCTTGTTTTTATCTCACTGACACCAACAATGGGGCTTATTTTATCTCACTGACACCAACAATGGAGCTTATTTTAACTCACTGACACCAACAATGGGGCTTATTTTATCTCACTGACACCAACAATGGGGCTTATTTTATCTCACTGACACCAACAATGTAGCTTATTTTAACTCACTGACACCAACAATGAAGCTTTTTTTTATCTTACTGACACCAACAATGAGCTTATTTTATCTCACTGACACCAACAATGGGGCTTATTTTATCTCACTGACACCAACAATGAACTTATTTTATCTCACTGACACCAACAATGGGGCTTATTTTATCTCACTGACACCAATGATGGATGTCAAGGAAATCATGCCCACGATGACTGGGTAACTGGCGATTCATGATTGGTGGAGAAGGAAAGAGGGTGGAGCTTTCTCTAGAATTCTCATCTGTTGACAATTGATGGACTGATCTGAATTCTGTGTGAAATATATCTTGTTGTTAATGATTGGCCGGAAATCAGGTGGTCACACCCCTAACCAATGACTCCTCATCTGTCGGCAGGTTTCCCCACTGACAGCTGAATGTCCACAAAAGAATTGTCAGCAATTACAAATTGTGGAAACCCCTCAGAATGTCTCTGAGAAGAAATGATATTTTATCTTCTCTCCAACTCAGACTATATTTGTCTTAGATGTAAGAGGCCCAAAATCCCGAGTCCCTGTCAGGTCTGAGCTCCAGCCGGATACAATCACCTTCTCCACTCACATAGTTTGCTTTTGTAAATGAAGTGAGTACAGAATTGAGGAAAGCGAGGACACCCGGCAACAATGGGATTCTGTCCTATCTCCTGCACCCGGAGCAAATGAACAACATGTACCAGCCTTCCCAGCCCCATCAATGTACACTGTGGAGGCATCTTGTATGTAGACTCTGGATTCAACAAACCAGCAGCCTGGCCATTCAGGAACGTACCATTGTTCAGCTCTGGGGGGGGAACAAACATCTCTCATGGGAAGGAGCTCTGGGGAGTCAACAGACCAATCTCTCATCTATACATATGTTTCCATCTATCCACATCACTCCATTCTTTTTCTGGACAAAACCATTATAAATATCAGCGACAGATTTACAAATCTAGGATTTTACAATGAGAACACAATGTCACAAGGGATCTATAAAAGATTTTATCCGGACACAAGATCCCATTGTAAGAAAGGAATTCTGAATATGAACAGCGACTGTTATGTGGGATCCCATTATATTCAGGGCGGGGAAATGTATCTTTTATATTTTACTGAAACCTTAGATAATAAATTACATTTATGTCCCAGAAATTAACTTTACTGTATTTTTAACTGAAATTGTACCTTTCATAAATCATTGCACTAATATTGTGTAAAATAATAAAAATCATAAAACATCAGAACTACTAACAATTTATCCTCTAGTGTGTCTGCTGTTCTGAAGAAATATATATAATATTTGGGGGATTTAAGTAATTTTAAGGTATAAATGGTCTTTAAAACATTTAAACAAAAAATTAAAAATGTCTCCAGGACTCCATGGACCCCTTCATTCCACACAGTCTCCAGGAACCGGGAAACCTCAGAGAAACCAAGTGTCCCCCGACTTCCTCTCCAGGCTGGGATGTCCCCCTGGTTGGGTGCCCCCTACAGTAGAAGAAGCAGACTGCACCTGCCTACATCTTCTTTATGCTTTGTCTGATCAGGATGGCGGTCATTTCTCCCTGAACATGGAGCCCCCTAAACACGAGGTAAACGTGGTGCAGCATTGAGCCCCGTCCAGCTGTAGTGTAGACTTTGACAGGCTGCAGGCAGCGGGGCTGGACGCTGTACCTGTGCCTACCAGGTGTATTATAATGCCAGCATTGCACCCACAGGGGCTGGACCCCCCATGTACAAGGGGCCTAAGAGATACCATCAGCTGGTGTCCCATTCCACCAGACCCCTATAACTGGAAGAGGACATGTTTGGGGGGATGTGTTGTAGAAGAACCCAGACCACGGTATTGTGCGGTGAAATTATAATTCAACTTTATTAATCATATATATCTGACACTTTAACAACAGAAGAAAATTGATAGATTGTTTACATTTCAAGGATCTATTTATACCATTTATATCATCTATGCTAAGAAACCGATTAACATATGACACACCCCTCATTAATACCAGCCCCACCCACTTATGTGACCCTCTAAACATCCAAATCCCTGTAAATTCCCAGAAGACACTTTCATCTTTTATCCATAACAGGCTGATTGGGTACAAGAGAACCCCGAGCCCCTCCTACTCATTCCCACACAACAAGACCATGTCACCATCTACAAGGTGAGAGGACCTGAAGGAGAACAAGACCAGGACCACCAGGACCATCGCCTGACTGAAGCCATGCTCACATTTCTTTCTAATGCTGCTTCTATGGTCTCCTCAGATACAGATTTGGCAGATGTACATTAGTGGAACCCTTTCACTCCGGCCAACGTAAGGTTTCCATCAGCAGCAACACGGCCTTATAGCTACAGCACCCGGGGGTTGTCTACATTTGTTAGGCCAACTGTCAGATTTCTGGTAGAAGTGATTCAGCCGCACTGAAGGTCCTCCCCCTGCCATGTAAACCAGGCCCAGCTGTCCTTCCTGCAAGCCCAAGACAGGCATGGTGGGTGTCAGCGGTGAGAGCAGGAGGAGATCATCAAACATCTGATCTCTGATCTCCCCTTCAGTGAATGGATGTGGGAGGTGGGAGATTATGTCATTTCTGGGTTCAGCGCTGTCATTCTCCAGTCACTATGGTTTGGGAAGGAGCTGATTAGGCATGATCTGTGCTTGAACATCTTTCTTGGGGTACAGAGGTGACATTGGGGGTCTAATAATGTTCTGATGTCTCTTTAAAGAGGACCTGTGACCAGAAATATGTACCACAGGGGGGCTATCAACCCCCTATCTGACAGAAGCCATGTTAAGTATAAAAAGAGATGAAAAAAATTTAAGTAACATTATAAAAATAAAAACCCACAAAACAAATCACACGACACATTTTACATATCATTGCACAAGCGAGAGTGAGAACAATCATTCTGAGGCCATCGTTCACGGATAACTATCTGAACTGATAACCTATATATGCTCTTAAAGCGTCAAACTGAAGTTTGTCACCATTTCACAAGTACGCACAGTTTATAAAGTTTGACATGTTTGGTATCTATATACTTGATGCCAATCCCATATTTTATATTTCACCAAATTGGGTCATATATTGTGTTCTTTGTGCACTAACATTATCTATTTTACAGAAAATATGTATTTGATAAACAGCTGTGCTAATATTCTGTGACATGAAAAATGGCAACTACCACCATTATATTCTCCAGAGTCTCTGCTTTCAGATAATAAAAGAAATGTTTGGGGTTTAACTAATCATATGGCCTAAAATGTGAATTTAACTAAATACAAAAGCAAAATAAACTCTGGCAGTGAAAGAAAATACAGCAATATATAACATTTCAAAACCAAAACTATGATAGCAACTAATGGCTTAAGAAGCAAACCCACCATATTACTCAACCAGGTTCCAACTAAACCCACCCAAAACATTGGATCCCACCTCCCCCCACCCAGGTTCCTGTTGGAACTCCTTTACCTTGTGTAGATATCTCCTTCTGAGATCCTCATTATCTAATATAAATGTACAACACTCTCTATCTGACACCATTTGTAGACTCCACCTTGGTCTTCCAAGAGATAGTCAGCTGCCATGCAGTTCTGTGACACCACCTTAGGTGGTGGAGCCACTTCTGCTGTCAGCTCTGCTATAACATCAATGGTGTCATTGGTTATCTGATCCATGACTCCAGTACTCCGGTCCATCTTACTTATCTTAGATTCCCCATCCCGTCTATGAAGGGCTCACTGCATAAAGCAGCTCCAATCCAGAGAAAATGTTTCTTCTCACTGGAAGGCTAGGGGAGTATTGGGAGAAATTGAGGCTTTCCCTTACAGATATGGGGGAGGGGCAACATAACCTAAAGTACAGCTATGGGTGGAATTGAAGGGAAGCCATTTTAGGGTGCTCCTTCCACAAAAGAAGCAAATGTTATCTGGAAGGACTAGGAATCCATTGGACCAATGGGGATTAAACATTCTGCAATTACTTTGAGAAACCATGAAATGTTACTGGCCTGTGATTGGCTCTCCTATTGTTAGAGCAGCAAGTAAGACTCCCCTTGTCAGTGTCATTAATGGAATTTCAGAAACCATGTAAAATGTTTCTTCCAAATCAAAAAAAAGTGACCCCCCTTGGGTAAGTACCCATCCTACTGTTCCTGATATGAGGTTGTAGTCCCTGCTATACAGGAAACATGTGGGCAATCATTTACACCTTTTACAGCAGGACAGTAAATATCAGAACACAATTCAAACAGAAGACCAACAGCAGGAAGTCTGCTAACTGAATGTGTAATGCAATCTGTCATTAGCATTCTCAGAGTTCCCTCTGCAACATAGTTGTATCAGTTGTTGGTCCTGTCTGTAGATCTGTTATTTCCCCACCTTCTGTAACAGGGTGACAACCCTGATCATTCTGCAGGAACATTACACAGCAGCGTTGTCACCCTGTACAGGGAAGTCTTAGATAGATTATAAGTAAGACACACAACAAGTAAAGTCCAACTTCAGCTAACGCTTCTACAGCAGTTACAGCAACAGGATTTCTATAAGGTTCAACCCCCCATATGAATGGAAGATGACAGTTGTAAGCACCCCCAGCAGTGTTATATGGTGTTTCCTACCCCCCAACTTTAATTTTTGCCAAATAGCTTGGCCTTCTACATGAAGCAGAAAAAAACAGATCTACTGGGAGGGTCAACAGGTAATAAAAATATTATGAGGGGAGACTTGGAAAAACATAACACGTTTATGCTAATGACAGATTGCACCATTTATGTAATTATTGATTTTGCCCGTTGTTACACTTTAGTGTCGATGTCTTAGCATTTCCAGGAATAATTAGTGCTCTTTGCACACTTTGCCCCAAAAAGGGACCCGTTCATTCAGAGTCATTAAGGTGAACCCCAATAAGAGGAATTTCAGTCTCCCAGAAGAAGTGGTAGGAATATGACCGCACACTTAGCACTTTGTAAGTTCAGATCTCTTGCAGTTGTACCGTGTGAATAGTTTATGGAGATGAGCAATAGCTGGACAGAAAAAAAAAAGATAACAAGAACATCCAATCATCACCTGATAGAATCCCTTTTGAGAAAACCAGATGAAACATAAGTGGCCAGCTGGGATTAGGTGATACTGTTGAATATGTCCCCTAAAACAGCATTAACTCCGTGTTGGAAGGCCTACACCAGCTTAAGAAGTTACTCTCTAACCACACAGAGACCTCTATCTGGCTGCTATCTCAGCTACAGACCTGCCTGCAAAGCTGTCATCCATGAGAGGAGATGGAACATGGAAAGGAGGCATTGATCATGGGAGAGGAGGTGGAACATGTAATGGGAGGTGTGGACAAGGTGGGCTTAGCTGGAACCCTCAAGCCTAGCTTATGATGTATCAGTTCTCAAAAGAACCTGGAATGGACTCTCCTAATGAGGTTTCAGAGGCGTGGCAAGAAGCCATTGGACCCATCCTAGACTCTGGTACTGAGGCATTGTTGGTCATGTATTGGTTGGTCAGATTCTGGCAATGAAGAAAACACATGGGAACATAGCTCAGTTAGTGAATGATGAAAATGCATTACATGTTCAGTCAATGCTCCATAAAAAAGGATAAAGATGAGAATGATGAAGAATACAGTTCAGTCATTGCTGCTTATCTGAAGAAATGTCCAAAGGTAAAATATTCACAGGCCTTCTAGGTGTGTTTCTGATGGACATAATCACTAAACCCAATGAATCTGATCATTAGAGTTCTGTTTGTTCAAAGTTTTTTTTTTTTAAGTAGCATCATGTCTTCCCTAGTTTGTGGGAAGACATTGGGCCTGTGAGCCTAATGGGACAGCTGTGACTTCTTTAATATTGCCCCTTCTTCTGGAGTTTCCTCTATGCAGCTCAAGCTTGTGAATCCTCTGGTGATAGATTAGCCCGGCCTTACCTGTAAAAGCTTTGTCACATTCAGAACACTGATATGGCATCTCTCCAGTGTGGACCCTCTCGTGTGCTATGAGAACTGACTTCTGTCTAAAAGTTTTATCACATTCAGAACACTGATGTGGTTTCTCTCCAGTGTGAATCCTCTGGTGTATGATAAGATCTGACTTATGTGCAAAAGCTTTGTCACATTCAGAACATTGATATGGCATCTCTCCAGTGTGAACCCTCTGGTGTGTGATAAGATATGACTTATGTGCAAAAGCTTTGTCACATTCAGAACACTGATATGACTTCTCTCCAGTGTGAATCCTCTGGTGTGTGGTAAGATTTGACTTCTGTGTAAAAGCTTTGTCACATTCAGAACACTGATATGACTTCTCTCCAGTGTGAATCCTCTGGTGTGTGATAAGATATGACTTCTGTGTAAAAGCTTTGCCACATTCAGAACACTGATATGACTTCTCTCCAGTGTGAACCCTCTGGTGTATGATAAGATCTGACTTATGTGCAAAAGCTTTGTCACACTCAGAACACTGATATGGCTTCTCTCCAGTGTGAATCCTCTGGTGTGTGGTAAGATTTGACTTCTGTGTAAAAGCTTTGCCACATTCAGAACACTGATATGACTTCTCTCCAGTGTGAATCCTCTGGTGTGTGATAAGATATGACTTCTGTGTAAAAGCTTTGCCACATTCAGAACACTGATATGACTTCTCTCCAGTGTGAACCCTCTGGTGTATGATAAGCTTTTTCTTGGTTAAAAAAGCTTTGTCACATTCAGAACACTGATATGGCTTCTCTCCAGTGTGAATCCTCTGGTGTGTGTTAAGACTTGACTTATGTGCAAAAGCTTTGTCACATTCAGAACACTGATATGACTTCTCTCCAGTGTGAACCCTCTGGTGTATGATAAGCTTTTTCTTGGTTAAAAAAGCTTTGTCACATTCAGAACACTGATATGGCTTCTCTCCAGTGTGAATCCTCTGGTGTGTGTTAAGACTTGACTTATGTGCAAAAGCTTTGTCACATTCAGAACACTGATATGACTTCTCTCCAGTGTGAACCTTCTGGTGTCTGATAAGATATGACTTCCATGTAAAAGCTTTGTCACATTCAGAACACTGATATGGCTTCTCTCCAGAGTGAACCTTCTTGTGTGCGATATGTTTTGCCTCCATTGTAAAATCTTTGTCACGTTTCAAACAAGAAATAGCTTGAAATGACTCCTCTTATGTATACATGGGTTGGACTTTACTGTAAAGCAATTGTCACTTCCAGAACACTGAAATGATTTTTCTCTTGTTATCCTCTGAGGTTGGATCAGTGTTGAAGAGGACCCAAAGCACTTATGACATTTAGAACACGGATATGACTTGTGTCCTGTGTGACTCCTCCAGTGAACTGCGATACAAACTTTCAGTCAATTACAACACCCAGATGTTTGGTTTCCCATGTGACTGAGTTGTATTCACGAAGACCAGCATGACCAAAAACGTGGCTCATCAATCCACCTGTACAAAAAAAATAAAAATCAGAATTCTATATAAAAGGGCTAAAGTTGGTTTTTATTTTTAATGATCATTATTAAATATATCTTATATATCATCGCAGGCTGTGTCAGCATTATGGTTGTCCTCAAAGGGCCAGTTGTAACTGTAAGACTAGATGTCCAGAGCACCTCACCCCCCATTACATCAGATGTCAAGAACCCCACACCCACCCTAACATCACCGTGCACCTCCTTTGGGGGCAGAGCTGGAAAGCAGAAAGTGCAGGGTCTGGAGGAGGACCAGAGGAGGAGTGGAGTCAATTACCAGAGTCTGCTGAATGCTGAGACCAAGGGAGGCGGAGATGAGGGGATGCTGCAGCTGCACTGAGAAGTACAGGATTTGGAAGAGGAGTTATTTTCTCCTCTCTGCTGCCGACTGCTGAGACATGGTGGAGGAGGAGACAAGGGGGTACCTGCAGGAGAGGTGCAAGGGCCACATGGAATAACCTAGAGGGCAGGATCTGGATACAGGTGTTTGACACCTGTGTTATATATATAGAAAGCATATGTACATCATCATTTGTATATATATATATATATAATATTTTTTTTTAAATTAAACTAAATTGTATTGTTTAAGTTTTTAAGTGCACACAGTATATCCAACATCCAGCCCAGACAATGGAGTCATACATTCTCATGTATAGGCAGTTGTGGCAATGTTACAGATCATACAGAACAATAACTTGCTTTGTCTCTGGTGTCACTTTTACTTTCTATAAACAAATGAAAAGAGAAAAAAGAAGCAACGTAGAACAATTCACCTGTACATGGCAAGTAACTCTCTCCAGTACATACATAGATAGCTGACACCATTCAAGTAGGCCTGTGTCTACAGGATCATACACCAAGTATCGGCCTCCAATGTAGTCACCATTTAGTAGGGTACAATTGGCTGGTCCATTTTTAGGGGCCTAAAAAAGTTAAACCTATAAAAACCTATGACAAATGAAGTATGGGGAGTGAGTACCGGAGTATCCAGCCAGTTCTGCCAGAGAGCCATAAGTCTCCTAGGAGAAGTTAGGTTTTCATGTATTATTATGGGGTTCACCTGCTCAATCCATGCCTGGTGGGAGTATGAGTTGATACCAGAATGCTTGGATTCGATTTGCAGGTACGTTCAGAAAGTGCATCTAAAAATCCAAAAATTACAAGCTTAATCTCAGCTAGGGAGAGACTTTGTTCAATTAAAAGAAAAATGTCAAAGACAAGTGAGAAAATGTAAATAAGCAGCTGAGAGAAGAGCTAAAAACACTAAAAATACCCCCCCAGATCTATCCTAGAAATTCGATCTAAAATGTAATAATTACAACAAGAAAACCCTCAACTGAGGGAAGAGATAATGACACCAAAGATACAAATGGAGCTCAACAATCAGGAAAGAGAATCAAAGAGGATGATTTATACAAAGTACCCATCAAGGAACAACAGACCGGTGAGACCAATCAGCTTCCGAAATGTAACAAGACAAAGACCAGCAATAGCCAAGACAACTCTACTAATCCTGAGACCACAAATAGTGATGGCCGAACACCCCCCTGTTCAGGTCGCGGTCAAACATCCGAACCTACAGAATGTTCTACAGTGAATGTCGAACATGAAGAACTGAGAGATGTCTTACCGCATCTGAGTATGAAGATACCGCTCAGTTACTAATATCCGGCATGAGTTATGTGATGAAGTCACGCGGTATTTTAGTAGTGAGACATTCATTCATGTTCCTGGTGTCAGTGGGGTTTCCTGCCGACAGCTGAATGTCAAAAGAATTGTCAGCATTGCCCAACAATTAAAAAAAAAAAAACTTGTTGTCCCCCCTCTCATCCACACCAAGCACTTTGAGACTGGTATGAATTTTGAGAGGAACCCTCTATGCCAATCATTTTTTTAAAAATGGTATGGGGGTTCCCCAAAAATCCATATCAGGAGGCGAGCACCCCCTCTCCTGAACCATACCAGGCCACATGCCCTCAACATGGGGGGGTGCTTGTCCACATATTGATGGGGACAAGGGCCTCTTTCCCACAACCGTAGCCTGAGGTTGTGGGGGTCTGCAGCCTGGGGGCTTATTGGAATATGGAAACCCCCTTTAACAAGGTGGCCTCAAGATCCCACCCCCCGCCTATGTGAATGAGTAGGCTGTATATGATACTGCTACCCATTCACAAAAAAAGTGTAGTGTAAAAAATGATAGGAGACAGTCTTTGACAAGTCCTTTATTAAAAATAAACATTTTAAAAAATGTCCCCCAAAGTAGATCCAACATCAATCACGATGCCACCACCACCGCTACCCAAAAAAGGGGGGAAAAAGCTCCGCTTGCGATGCTGGCTCCTGGCTGACAGCTGTGCCCATGACAACAGTTTTTATATACCCCGCCCCCTTGTGACATCACCACACACTGTGATTGGTCAAAGTATTACACCTGACTTGTGGTTAGGTGCATTGCTTTGTCCAATCACAATGCACTGTCAGGGTAAACAGCCCACTGAATGCCCGTACCGTTTCTGTTTGCCGAACACACGAACGGCCATGTTCAAATCAAACTTAGGTTCAAGTCGAACATGAAGCTCATCCCTACAAACAAACAATCATCAAACCACAAGAACAGCCAACAAATTCCGGATACTTTTTGTTAATAATAGACTCCAATGGGAAATATCTAAACACCAAACGGCTCTTCCCAGGAACAAGAGACAACAAAATTCAAGTTCAACAACTGAACAAGCGATAGGAGTCATCAATGATCCGTATTTCACCAACCCCAAACATATCATCATACACACCGACCCAAACATATCATCATACACACCGACCCAAACATATCATCATACACACCGACCCAAACGTATCATCATACACACCGACCCAAACATATCATCATACACACCGACCCAAACATATCATCATACACACAGACCCAAACGTATCATCATACACACCGACCCAAACATATCATCATACACACCGACCCAAACATCCTCCAGGGACAAAAGGAAGCCTCTGAGAATAAACTATTACAACTAACAGAGACCGCACAACAAAAATGTCCTCACTCCAACATCATACTGTCCTCCCTAATTATTAGTATTATACAGAATTTATAAAGCGCCAACAGTTCACTCAGCGCTGTACATTACAAAGGGGGACAGAACAAGCAACAAACAAAACAGTAACAATACAACACAATATAATGTGATACATGAGGGGGCCCTGCTCCTTGGAGCTTACAATCTAGGAGGGAGGGGAAAGTGGTACAGGAGATACTGTAGCTGTGGGGGATGGAATGGTAGGAAGAGTGGAGGAGGTAGGAAGATTAGCAGGGGGTGGTGTAGGCTTCCCTGAAGAGGTGGGTTTTCAGGGCATGCCAAAAGGAGAGGAGGGTAGGTGATAGTCTGATGGGTTGGGGAAGGGAGTTCCAGAGGATGGGTGACACCCTGGAGAAATCCTGGAGGTGGGCATGGGAGGAGGAGACCAGGAAACTAGAGAGAAGGAGGTCTTGAGAGCAGCAGAGAGTGCGTGAAGGGTGATACTTGGATATTAGGTGTATGTATGATGTAGTTTGGGGTGGTATTATGGACAGCTTTGTACGTCAGTGTTAGGATTTTGAATTTGATCCATTGGGCAATCGGAAGCCAGTGGAGGGATTGGCAGAGGGGGGTGGCGGAAACAGAGAGGTTGGTAAGGTGAATGAGTCTGGCTGCCGAATTCAGGATAGACTGAAATGGGGATAGCCTGTGGCGAGGAGGCAGTTGCAGTAGTTGAGTCGTGATATGATGAGGGAGTGGATGAGCTGTTTATTGGTTTCTGGAGTTAGGGACGTGCGAATTTTGGCAATGTTGCGGAGGTGGAGCCTGCATGACTTTGTTAATGATTGGACATGGGGCTGGAAGGAAAGGTTGGAGTCCAGAATGATACCAAGTACTCTGGTCTGCGGGGCGGGTCTGATAGTGGCATTTTTGGATGTGATGGAGAAGTCAGTAGGGGGTGGTGTGTGGGTTGGGGGGAAGACAAGGAGCTCGGTTTTGGAGAGGTTCAGTTTAAGGAAATGGAGTGACATTCAGTCTGATATGTCGTTCAGTAGGTTAGTGATTCGGATAGAGACTGAGGGGGTGAGGTGAGGGGTAGAGAGATTTGTGTGTCATCGGCATAGAGGTGGTAGTTGAAGCTGTGAGAGTGTATGAGTTGGCCCAGGGAGGAGGTATAGATGGAGAAGAGAAGGGGCCCAAGGACAGAGCCTTGGGGGACCCCAACAGAGAGGGGGAGTGAGGGGGAGGTGGTAGCCTTATAGGTAACGCTGAAAGAGCATTGTGATAGGTAGGATGAGAGCTAGGAGAGAGCGGAATTTCTGAGGCCGAGGGAGTGTAGTTTTTTGAGGAGGAGGGGGTGGTCAACTGTGTTGAAGGCTGCGGAGAGGTCCAGGAGTAGGAGTACAGAATAGTGGCCATTGGATCTGGCTGTTAGGAGGCCGTTGGAGAGTTTGAATAGGGCAGTTTTGGTGGAGTGTATGGGGCAGCAGCTGGACTGTAGGGGATCGAGGAGGTGGTTGTCGTTGAGGTGAGAGCTTAGGCAAGTGTAGACAAAGCGCTCGAGGAGTTTGGATGTGAGTGAAAGCAGGGAGATGAGTCTGAGGTTGTTCAGGTCATTGGGATCCAGAGAGGGTTTTTTAAGTATGGGGGTGATGTGTGCATGCTTCAGAGGGGAGAGGAATGTGCCGGAAGAGAGGGAGAGATTAAATATGTGGGTGAGGGAGCGTAGTATGGAGGAGGAGGGAGGTTGTAGGAGTTGTGAGGGGATAGGGTTGAGGGGGCAGGTGGTGAGGTGGGCATCAGTGAAGACTTTGGAGACCTCCTCGATGGTAGTAAGGTCGAAGGTTTGGAGGGAGTGTGAGCTGCGGCGATGTCCTTGTGAATAATGTCAATCTTGTTTTTGAAGTAATTGGCAATCTCAGGGGCAGTGAGTGAGGAACTGGGTGGAGGTAGGGGCAGAGAGAGTAGGAAGTTAAATGTTGTGAAGAGTCGGCGAGGATGGGAGGAGAGGGTCTTGATGAGGGTCAGGAAGTAGGCTTGTTTGGTGGAGTGGAGGGAGGAGGTGTAGGTGTGGAAGGCAGATTTATAGAGGGAGAAGGCTTGTTGGGATCTGGTTTTGTGCCATAGTCGCTCCAGGGCACGACTGTGTCATTTGAGGGTTTTGGTGTGATCATTCTGCCAGGGCTGGAGCGGTTGAGGTCTGATGTTTCGTGTGGTTAAAGGCACTAGTAAGTCAAGGGTTGTTGATAGCGTGTTATTATAGGCAGTCATAGCCAAGCCGGGGCAGGACAGGGGGAGGATGCTGTCGTGGAGTTGATCAGCTGCAGATTGGAGGGGGGCAGGGTTCAGGTTGCGGAGGTTGCGACTGGTGGTGGTAAGATATTTGGAGGGGTAGGCATTGGAGGACGAGGAGATAGAGAAGGTGATAAGGTTATGGTCAGAGAGAGGGAAGGGGGAGTTTGTGAGGTTGTGGGGAGCACAGCGGTTGGAGAAGACAAGGTCCAGGATATTTCCGTCAGAGTGGGTGGTGGATTGTATGCACTGTGCAAGTGCAAAAGAGGAGGTTAAGTGGAGGAGATGGGATGTGGCCGGGTTGTCAACGTTGACAGGGATGTTGAAATCCCCAAGGATGATGGTGGGTAGCTCGGAGGAGAGGAAGAATGGTAAGGAGGAAAAGTTATCCAGGAAGCAGGATAGAGGTCCAGGAGGCCAGTGGATAACGGCAACCTTCAGGGGGGTTGGGGAGAATAGTCGGATGCAGTGGGACTGGAAGGAGGAGAAGGATAGAGAGGGGGGGTTTGGGAGGACTCAGAAGGTGCTCTGTGGTGACAGGAGCAGACCAACCCCACCACCTTTATGACAGTTGGGCCTGGGTGAGTGGGTCCAGGTGAGACCTCCATAGCAGAGCGCAGCAGGGGAGGTAGAATCAGTGGCCTGGACCCAGGTTTCCGTGATCGCTGGGAGGTTGAGGGAGTGGGAAATAAAGAGGTCATGGATGGTGGTGAGCTTGTTGCACACCGATCGGGCGTTCAGGAGTGTGCATGAAAATGGGGGGGTGGTTTTAGGGAGCAAGGGGACAGATACTAAGTTGCAACGGTTGCGGCAGGACGTGGAAGCGGGAGGGTGCTGTGTGGGTGAGCGAGGTGGTGGAGGGCCAGAGTTCGGGGAGATGTTCCCGGAGGTTAGGAGGAGAAGAAGGGTGAGAAAGATGGCATCGGAGCGGGATGTACAGGAGCGAGCAAATCTGCCAGTGGAGGTGTTCGGGTCTGTGGGAGGGTGGAGTGTTAGAAGGAGGTGGTGGGTGCCGTAGAGGGGCGAAGGAAGCAGTGAGGACACAATATACAATTGTCTGGGAGGAGCAGAGTGATATAGAGAATAGATTTTGGGAACGGAGGAGAGGAATATGAGAAGGAGTGGAAGAGGCATTTAAGGGTGGCAGATAGGAGTGGTGGGAGGCTTGGCTGTCGATAGTCCAGTGTGCAGTGGCGTATCTTGTTGCTGTGGCTTCTAGTAGCTGGGTGTAGGGGAGTAAGGAGGGGGGAATGGGTGAGGATGGATGGTTTCCAGGGGCGCTTGATTGTAGACAGTCTGGTGAGCAGTGGGGTCTCTTGTTGTGGTGTCTTACATCAAGGGTTTGTGTCTTTAGGTCGAGCAGAGATGGGGGTTGGTGTGAGTAGTCCCTGGGTGGAAGGATCTGGATAGTTGTGCGGCTGTTACTTGTCCTTTGGGTTGAGCTGGGTTGGGGTCGGTGTGAGTGCTGTCAGGGTGATCAGGTCAGGAGTGATGTGTGGCTGCAACTTGCGTGTGCTCTTGTGGAGACATGCTTGGCAGGGTTCAGGGTCCAGGTGGAAGTCCCAGGGTGGTGGTGCTGGTGTGTGGGTTGACTGTGGTTGTCCTTGGAGAATTGTGTGCTCCTGTGGCCCTCTAGGTTCTGGTGGTATCCCCTGGGTTTGTGGTGGAAGCTTTGTTGGGGGTGATGGCAGCTTCCCTTCATTGTGGAGAAAAACGGCGGTGTGGCAGCATCCCAGAGGTGATGGCAGTTTTGCCTTCTCTCAACTGTGCTTGTGGGCGCTGTGTGCCAGCGTTAGTGGGTGCCGTAGGGTCCGGCGTCTGTGGGAGCGGCAGGGTCTGGCACCTATAGGTGTTGTAGGGCCCGGCATGTGCTGTAGGCCACGTGGCAGGCTCGCATGATGGGCCATGGGGTTGTGCGGTGGCGGGGCACGGGGGCGGCTTTGTAGCACATGGTGGGGAGCAGGGGTGCTGAGTTGGTGGTGGTGGCTTACCCTGTCCATGTTGGTGGTGGTGGATTTCCCTCACAGGGTGGGGGTGGTGGAAGTGTCTTTAACCCCTCGGGCTGGAGAGGAGGCATCCTGGTTCTCAGTGGCCCGTTTTGGTGGTGGTGGCCGTGCGGGTGGTGGTGCTGCCGTGCAGGCTCCCTGTAGGTGTCATGGGGGGTGCACATTGGTGGGCCACAGCAGGCCATGCGAGGCTGGGTGCTGGAGTGCTTCACTAGTCCTGGGCAGTTATAGGGCCCTGGTGGCAGAGGTAGGGCTGGGGGGCACCAATGCTTGCCCCCTGCCTGCTGCTACCCAGCGTTAGCTTATATGCAGGCTGCTTGTGTGCAGCTGATCAGGTTGTGGGTGGTTTGTCTGGAGGGCCGGTGGATTCGGGAGGCCTGGGCGGAGCTGCAGGGACAGGCACCGTGGAGGCTTGGGCAGCGGCTTCACTTCTTAGAGGGTGGTGGCTTCCCCTCTCCTGGTGTGTCCAGGGCCCGAGGAGCTTGGATGTGGCCATCGGTGACGGCGGCGGCAAAGAACCGGGCCGTGTGGTGATGAGACCAGCATGGCGGCGGCGGCAGAGATTCAGGCCATGTGGTGATGGGACCAGCGTGGCAGAGGTGGCGGATAGGGCACGTTGGTGGATTCCTCTCCAGGTACAGGGGGGGTCAAGGAGGGTCGGGGTGGCCGCTGTTAAGTCAGTTTAGCTGGTGGGAGTGGGATGGAGTTTGGGGGCGACCGGAGCTCTGGGTCATGCGGCTGCTCTGACTGCCATCTTAGCCTCATCAGATTTAAGGATGGACATTCCAAGGATGAACATAACAAACAATAGAAAACTCAGCAAATCAACACAGAGCTGGCAGATAAAACCAGGTCAAAGCCTACCATTCACCTGACACAACATCATTCCATCATGACCCAACACCTCTATGACTACAAACACCTCAACTAACAAGGGACAAGGGGGCAGTCAACTAGCAAGAGAACCCAAAGACATTGTACTGAATGGAACTCACAACCCGGGATCTGGCACAAACCATCTCAGATGGACACAATGGGGCGGATTTACTAAACCTGGAGTGTGCAAAATCTGGTGCAGCTGTGCATGGGAGCCAATCAGGTTCTGACTTCAGCTTGTTCAATTAAGCTTTGACAAAAAACCTGGAAGCTGATTGGTTCCTATGCAGAGCTGCACCAGATTTTACACTCTCCAGTGTCTCATTGTCATCACATGCTGTGTCCAGAATGACCACCCATCCCCCCTTATTAGCTGGCTTCAATGTTTTATCTCCCCTTGCTGCTAATGATGGCAATGCACCTTTCTCCTCAATGGTCCCATTATTAGGATATGACCCCAGAGTTCCTGATTATAGACTGTCATACTTTACCATCTTTATCATCCAAATGAAGAACCATTTCTGCTGCTGCATATGTAGTGGGTGGTGGAAACTTCCATTTTGTCTGTCAACCTCAGACAGACCTACTCAGTGGTGTGACTACAGATGATCCCTCAATATCACCTCTCCAAGAATAATGTCCCTTCAATCTAATATTCCTAAAACATCTATACAAGTCCTGTGCCAACAACAACTTCTTCATGATACCTTTAAGGCTAAAACCCAAACCTTTCCCCAGAAGGTCCATCTTACCCGATGTCAGTCCAGCTGAGGAGAAGGTGACAATTCTGTCTATTTCTGTTGATGATGAATCATCTGTTGGGATGGTTGGGTGAGTGGGAGATCCCTTGTTGCAGCGTTGATGTTTCCTACCTCCCCTGTGGCCGGATCTCTACTGTTTCCTTGATTCTGATGGACAATACGAGGCCGGTGTTGTCCCTCTATAGATCCTAATAAAGTGCCTCCAGCAGAGGAGGGAAGTGATGGGTCAGAGGCTGTAGAAGAAGCTCTAGTGAGCAGTCTAGATGGACGAGGTGAGTCTTGTGTAGGTGGTGCTCCAAGAGTACGCCTGATTAGTAGATGTTTAGATGTTGGACTCCTTCAGCTGCTCGGCTGACAATGCAGACTGCAGTGTAGACTCCACCTGTGTGATCTGTACAGCCAGAGCAGCTTCTTCCTTCTGGAGAAAGGAAACTCCGAGAACAATGGAGCTTTTGTTTAGGACTTGTGTAAACAGACCACTGGACTCCTCCCTGTAGGCAAACAGACCATTGTCCTCCTCCTTGTAGGCAAACAAAGTTGGGGTCAGTTTACCTCCTAGCCCCCTTGGAATACGTCGTGCTTTCTAATGTTCAACTAAAGTTATCTTTTTTACATAGACAAGACAGTTTTTTTTTAGTAACTTCTCAGGAGGACTTTGTTCTGGTGTCATTTACCCAAAAAACCCTTCCCGTCCTCCACTAAGAACACCCTCTCCCCCCCACAGAGGACACCCCTCCTCCACTAAAAACACCCTCTCCACTGAGGATACTCCCTTCCTCTATTTTCCTCCTCTGATGACACCCCTCTCTCTCCTTTTCTGCACTGGGGACACCTTTCCCCCTCCCCTCCTGAGGACACTCTCTCCCTAGTGTTGTCACCCCTCCCCCACTCAAGACACTCTTTCCACTGAGATCATTCCCTCCAGATTAACACGTTGCCGCCCAACCTATAGCCAGATGGTGGGCGGGTGAATAACTCGTCCCTCCAGGTGGACACCATATGGCGTCCTTCCCGGAGAGTGTATTGCGCATGCCCGCAGGGCCACGCTGTGGTGCGGTCTGTCACCAGCCGTGTACCTCGGACATGGCCGATAACAGATATGTGCTCCTTTGCCAGTACCATGTGACCTGCTGTGACCAATCACAGCAGGTCACATGATAGTTGTATGCAATGGATGGCTTCCTTTCACGCCATCCATTGTATACAAGTGTGTCTAGCTGTGAATGGTCACAGTGATCACATGCACAAGCAGGGCCAATCACAGCCCAGCTGTGTCATATGATTAGCTGTGGCCAAATCACAGCTAAGCACAAAAAAACCCTGAATGAATCGATTTCATTCAGGTAAATGTTTGCTTATAGCAAAGTAATTCTTTGCTATAAGCAAATTGTGTAAAAAAAAAAATATATAGATCACTTCCCCAAAGTAGTACAATGTTACTATGGTAATATTATACTACTTTGGTCATAGTAAAATATGAAAAAAATCTAAAAAAAATAAAAAAAGTGTAATAAAAAATTAAAACTAATAAAAAAATAAAAAAAGTATAATTTTTTTTGTTCATACTGTCACCAGTCAGTGTCCCTGATCACCGCCATGCCAGTTATATGATGACGCTGTACTGCACTGGTGACAGTATGTAATAAAATAAATAGTGCAAATAATTTTTTTTATTTGTTTTCATTTTCCGAAAAAATATGACAAAAAATTACAACTTCAAAAAACTTGCCATGCCTCTTATGAAATACGTTGGACTGTCTACTTGCAAAAAGAGGTAATTTGGGGGATATCTGTACCGTCCTGACATTTGGGGGATATCTGTCCTGTCCTGACATTTGGGGGGATATCTGTACTGTCCTGACATTTGGGGGGATATCTGTACTGTCCTGACATTTGGGGGATATCTGTACTGTTCTGACATTTGGGGGATATCTGTACTGTCCTGACATTTGGGGATATCTGTACTGTCCTGACATTTGGGGGATCTGTACCGTCCTGACATTTGGGGGATATCTGTACCGTCCTGACATTTGGGGGATATCTCTATCGTCCTGACATTTGGGGGATATCTGTACCGTTCTCACATTTGGGGGATATCTGTCCTGTCCTGACATTTGGGGGGATTTCTGTACCGTCCTGACATTTGGGGGATACCTGTACCGTCCTGACATTTGGGGGATATCTGTACCGTTCTGACATTTGGGGGATACCTGTACCGTGCTGACATTTGGGGGATATCTGTACCGTTCTGACATTTGGGGGATATCTGTACCGTCCTGACATTTGGGGGATATCTGTACCATCCTGACATTTGGGGGATATCTGTACCGTTCTGACATTTGGGGGATATCTGTACCGTGCTGACATTTGGGGGATATCTGTACCGTGCTGACATTTGGGGCATATCTGTACCGTTCTGACATTTGGGGGATATCTGTACCGTCCTGACATTTGGGGGATATCTGTACCGTTCTGACATTTGGGGGATATCTGTACCGTTCTGACATTTGGGGGATATCTGTACCGTCCTGACATTTGGGGGATATCTGTACCGTCCTGACATTTGGGGGATATCTGTACCGTTCTGACATTTGGGGGATATCTGTACCGTGCTGACATTTGGGGGATATCTGTACCGTGCTGACATTTGGGGGATATCTGTACCGTCCTGACATTTGGGGGATATCTGTACCGTCCTGACATTTGGGGGATATCTGTACCGTTCTGACATTTGGGGGATATCTGTACCGTGCTGACATTTGGAGGATATCTGTACCGTCCTGACATTTGGGGGATATCTGTACCGTCCTGACATTTGGGGGATATCTGTACCGTTCTGAAATTTTGGGGGATATCTGTACCGTCCTGACATTTGGGGGATATCTGTCATGCACCGCCTGGCAGAGTCTCTAGCAACCCACAGCGCGGGGTTCTTCAGGGCGTGGGGTCTAAGTCACAATCTGCTTAACGTTATGGAGTAGGTCTGGCGCTAGAATTATTGCTGTCACTACAGTGTGCGCGGTGAATGTAACGTGTATCACAATCGATGTTCACGTGTAGGCGCCCTGATATGTAGGCACCCACCACCTCCTCCTATTACTCCACTTTCACACTGACCCAAACACCTCCACTAGTAGTTTCTCATGCTCCTGCACATCCCGCTCCCATGCCACCTTTCTCACCCTTCTCCTCCTCCTAGCCGCGGGAGACATCTCCCCGAATCCTGGCCCTCCACCACCTCCCTCACCTGCACAACACCCTCCTGCCTCCACGTCCTGCCGCAACCCCCGCAACTTAGTATCTGTCCCCCTGCTCCCTAAAATCTCCCCCCCGTTTTCATGTGCACTCCTGAACGCCCGATCGGTGTGCAACAAGCTTACCGCCATCCACGACCTCTTTGTTTCCCGCTCCCTCAACCTCCTAGCGATCACAGAAACCTGGATCCAGCCCACTGACTCTACCTCCCCTGCTGCACTCTCCTACGGAGTACAACAACGCGCTGTCAACAGCCCTTGACTCACTAGCGCCTTTAACCACACGCAACATCAGACCCCGACCGCTCCAGCCCTGGCAGACTGATCACACCAAAACCCTCAAACGACACAGTCGTGCCCTGGAGTGACTATGGCGCAAAACCAAATCCCAACAAGCCTTCACCCGCTACAAATCTGCCTTCAGCACCTACACCTCCTCCCTCCATGCAGCCAAACAAGCCTACTTCCTGACCCTCATCAAGACCCTCTCCTCCAATCCTCGCCGACTCTTCTCCACCTTCAACTCTCTACTCTCCACCCCCACCTCCACCCAGCACCTTACTCACCACCCTTGAGATTGCCAATCACTTCAAAAACAAGATTGACACAATTCGCAAGCACATTGCCGCAACTCACATGCCCTCTCAACCCGTCCCCTCGTCGCTGCTCAAACTCCCTCCAACCCCGTTCCCCCTCCCTCAGCCACCCCCTCCTCACCCCTCTCCCACGGCCCCACCACTGCTCTGACCTCCACTTCCACCCCACCCTACATTCCTCATACTGAAGCTCCCCCAACACTCCACATCTTTGACCTTACCACCATCTAGGAAGTCTCCAAGATCCTCTCTGATGCCCGCCTCACCACCTGCCCCCTCAACCCTATCCCCTCACAACTCCTACGACCTCCCTCCCCCTCCATCCTACGCTCCCTCACCCACATCTTCAATCTCTCCCTCTCCTCAGGCACTTTCCCCTCCCCTCTGAAACATGCACACATCACCCCCATACTTAAAAAGCCCTCCCTGGACCCCAATGACCCGAACAACCTCAGACCCATCTCCCTGCTCCCATTTACATCTAAACTCCTCGAGCGCCTCATCTACACCCGCCTATACTCTCACCTCAACAACAACCACCTCCTCGATCCCCTACAGTCTGGCTTCCGTCCCCTACACTCCACCGAAACCGCCTTACTCAAACTCTCCAACGACCTTCTAACCGCCAAAGCAAATGGCCACTATTCAGTGCTCCTACTCCTTGACCTCTCTGCGGCCTTTGACACAGTTGACCACCCCCTCCTCCTCAAAAAACTACACTCCCTCGGCCTCAGAGATTCTGCTCTCTCCTGGCTCTCATCCTACCTGTCACAACGCTCTTTCAGCATTACCTATAATGCCACCACCTCCCCCTCACTCCCCCTCTCTGTTGGGGTCCCTCAAGGCTCTGTCCTTGGGCCCCTTCTCTTCTCCATCTACACCTCCTCCCTTGGCCAACTCATACACTCTCATGGCTTCAACTACCACCTCTATGCAACCGACACACAAATCTATCTCTCAACCCCCCACCTCACCCCCTCGGTCTCCGCCCGAATCACACACCTACTGAGCAACATATCAGATTGGATGTCGCTCCACTTCCTTAAACTGAACCTCTCCAAAACCGAGTTTCTTGTCTTCCCCCCAGCCCGGACCCCGCCCCCCATTGACTTCTCCATCACATCCAACAACGCCACCATCAAACCCGCCCCGCAGGCCAGAGTACTTGGTGTCATTCTGGATTCCAACCTATCCTTCCAGCCCCAAGTCCAATCACTAACAAACTCGTGCAGACTCCACCTCCGCAACATGCAGACTCCACCTCCGCAACATGCAGACTCCACCTCCGCAACATCGCCAAAATCCGCACGTTCCTAACCCCAGAAACCATTAAACAGCTCATCCACTCCCTCATCATATCACGACTCGATTACTGCAACTCCCTCCTCACTGGCCTGCCTCGCCGCTGGCTATCCCCGCTTCAGTCCATCCTGAATACGGCTGCCAGACTCATTCACCTTTCCAACCGCTCCATTTCCGCCACCCCCCTCTGCCAATCCCTCCACTGGCTTCCGATTGCGCAACGGACCAAATTCAAAATCCTAACACTGACGTACAAAGCCGTCCACCACACTGCCCCGAACTACATCACTGACCTAATATCCAAGTACCGCCCAGCACGCACACTCCGCTCCTCACAAGACCTCCTTCTCTCTAGTTCCCTGGTCTCCTCCTCCCATGCCCGCCTTCAGGACTTCTCCAGGGTGTCACCCATTCTCTGGAACTCCCTGCCCCAACCCATCAGATTATCACCTACTCTCCTCTCCTTTAGGCGCACCCTGAAAACCCACCTCTTCAGGGAAGCCTACCCCACCCCCTGCTAACTTGCCGACCTCCTCCACTCTACCTGCCACTCCATCCCCCACAGCTATCTCCTCCTGTGCCACCATCCCCTCCCTCCTAGATTGTAAGCTCGAAAGAGCAGGGCCCTCAAACCCCTCGTGTATCACATTGTATTGGTATTGTTCTGTCACATGTTCTGTCCCCCTTTGTAATGTACAGCGCTGAGCGAACTATTGGAGCTTTATAAATACTGTATAATAATAATAATAATATGTGCGTTTACGTTCGTACATGTGTATATGTGTGGCTCAAAATTGTTTGGTGGGTATGTTGTGTGCTTGGGTGTAACTTTATTTTTTACTTTTAAAAAAAAAAACAAAAACTTTTTTTTTCAATCACAGAGGGAACTCAAAGTCCCTTAACCACTTGCCTACCAGACACTTATACCCCCTTATTTACCAGGCCAATTTTCAGCTTTCAGCGCTGCCGCACTTTGATTGACAATTGCGCGGTCATGCAACATTGTACCCATATGAAATTTTGATCATTTTTTTCTCACAAATAGAGCTTTCTTTTGGTGGTATTTAATCGCCACTGGGCACTTTACTTTTTGCGCTATAAATAAAAAATTGCCAAAAATTAAAAAAAAAAAAAAAAAGTTTCTTTGTTTCTATTACAAAATTTTTCAAACAGGTAATTTTTCTCCTTCACTGATGTGCGTTGATGAGGCAGCACTGATGGGCACTGATAGGCGGCACTTATGGGCACTGATAGGCGGCACTTATGGGCACTGATAGGCAGCACTAAAGGGCACTGATAGGCAGTACTAATGAGGTGGCACGGATAGGCGGCACTGATAGACAGCACTAATGAGGTGTCACGGATAGGCGGCACTAATATGCAGCACTGATAGGCGGCACTGATAGGTGACACTGATGATGGGTACTGATAGACGGCATTGACTGGCATCACTGCTGGGCACTGACTGGCGGCACTGACTGGCACAACCGCTGGGCACTGACTGGTGGCACTGACTGGCAGCACTGCTGGGCTGCACTGGTGGGTGGCACTGGTGGGCAGCACTGGTGGGTGGGCACAGGTGGGTGGCACTGGTGGGCACAGGTGGGTGGGCACAGGTGGGTGTCACTGCTGGGCACAGGTAGGTGGCACTTCTGGGCACAGGTGTGTGACATTGCAGAGTGGCACAGGTGGGTGCACTGCTGGGCACAGGTAGGTGCACTGCTGGGCACAGGTGGGTGATCTGCTGGGCACAGGTGGGCGGAGCTAGTGGGCACACTGCTGGGCACAGGTGGGCGGAACTTGCGGGTGGCAATGCTGGGCACCGATCACCCGGGCACTGATCATCAGTGCCCTGATGATCGGTGCCGATCCCCGCTCTGACAACTGCCGGTTCTCGGCAGTACTTTCCTCACGATCTGACAGCGTGAGGAAAGTGCAGCCGAGAACCGGCACTTGCATTTTCCTCTGATCAGCGTGTCATTGGACACCGCTGATCAGGTGGTAAAAGGCCGCTGTGATTGGCCTTTTACCACATCACGTGATCAGCTGTGTCCGTAGGACACAGCGATCACAGAGATCGCCGGGTGCGCGCCCCCTGGGGCGCGCAGGAGAGCGCGTTCTGGGGGGATGTCATATGACGTCCACTCAGAACTGGCCGGCCGCAGTGCAGCCATCATTCGGCTATCTGCGGTCGGCAACAAGTTAATGTGATGATTTTTAGGTGACAGGTTCCCTTTATTGAGACATGCAGGGTCTAAAAGATCCCCAATGTCTCCTCTGGGACCCACTCAATGTATTGCGATGCCATACATTGCTGCTTGGCTATGCTAGAGAAGGTGACCCAAAAGTGACTTCACACACGTCGCCTTCCGGGCATTTCCAGCATTTCGGGGGAGGGGGGTTTGACATAAATCTTTGCATTTTGAGAATAGATATGAGCCCAAACACATTTAGAAAGGCAAATGACTGAGGCTTTCAAATGAACTTTTGAGCAATTTTTCCACCCATCTATGGCCACCTTTTTAGAAGTGATCCGAGCGGCTATACACTTTTGCAGAGCATGGATGGGGGTCTTCCTCTGGCTGCTCCCTTCCACCATTACCGGGCTCTCCCGAGCAATCGGGGGGGGCCAGGGATCATCGCCATTCAGTGTGCTTAGGAGAGGCATGTTCATCCATACCCGCCTCCCCTCATATAGGAAACCAGAAATGGTGAGGATTGTGTCACTTCCGGTTTCAGTTTGTGGTTCACAAGCCATTACCGGCTGATATCGCATCCAACAAACCAATCTCCATTTAATCAGATGCTTTGGAGGCCAGCGGAGAGATATGGTGTCTAATAGAGCCTAGAGATCTCCATGAAGAGGACCTGTCATGGCCTATGATATCAAAATGGATATTATTCATCTCTTGTGATAGCAATAAAGTTGATCAAAGAAAAAAATTTAAAGGGACAATGTATTTTTAAAAAATAAAATACTTAGTAAAATATTAAATTAATAAATATAAATTCAATTTTAACGAGAGATTTGGGGTCTAATAGAGCCTAGAGCTCTCCATAAAGAGGACCTGGCATGGCCCATGCTACACAAGGGAATTTCTTCATCTCTTGTAATAGCAATAAAGTCGATAAAGAAAAAATGTAAAGGGACAATGTATTTAAAAAAAATAAAATACATAATAAAATATTAAATTAATAAATATAAATAAAATTTTAAATAAATTATAAAATAATACAAATTTAGAGCACCCTCCCCATGCTCGCGGACAAATGCAAACGCACATGTAAGTCTCACAAGCATACGGCAGCGGCAATCGCACCACACATGTGAGGTATCGGTGCAAACATCAGAGTGAGCGTAATCATTCTAGCACCAGATCTCCTGTGTCACTCCAAGCCGGTAACCTGGAAAGGCTGTTAAAGCGTTGCCTGTGGAGGATTTTTAGATACTGTAGTTTGTCTCTATTCCACAGACATGTGCAATTGTAAAAAGTGACATGTTGTGTATCTATTTACTCAGCATAACATCATCTTTTATAGTTTACCACAAAAATTGGGCATTCTATTATGTCTGTGTGCACTAAAATTCATTAAAATGTGCTTTTTTCCAAAAAAACTGTGTTTTAAATGTCAGCGCAAATATAGTTCACCTTACAAAAATTGCAACACCCAATATTTTAATCTCCAGCGTCTCCGCTTTCAAAAACTGTCTAATATTTAGGGGTTCTAAGTAATGTCCTAGCAAAAAAAAAAGCTAATTTTTACTGGTATGTGTAAGTGTGAGAATTGGCCTGGGGGGGAGGGTGGTCAAAGAGAACCAGTCCTGGCTGAGCCTCCATTGTTTTGTTTGGCTTTTTGGGTGGGATTATTGATTTTTTTTCCAGTTGTCTTTCAGCTGTTTTATGAGCTTTGCATTTCCTTTGTGCTCACAAATTCTTAGCCTTGCTCTGTGGAGGAACCTCCCTCACTTGGACCATTGGTTCTGGAGATAAGGAGCTTTGTTCATTTCTCTGTCTTCTATCAGCCATGGCATCCTCCGATGTGAGAGCTCTGCTGGATTGTTCCATCTGCCTGAACGTTTATTTGGATCCTGTCATCTTGAAATGTGGACACAGCTTCTGCAAATCACAGTACTTACTGTGTCCACACCTCTGTACCTGCTGTGAAGTCCTGCCTGCATTGTGAGGCTTCTCTATGTGACATCCATCTGAGAGTCCACCACAAGTCACCAGAACACGTCTTGTGTGACCCCACCACCACCCCAGAGACCAGGAAATGCTCCGTCCATAAGAAGACCCTGGAGTATTACTGCATTGAGGACTCTACTTGTTTCTGTGCCTCCTGCTTTATAATTGGAGTACATCGGGGACACCAGGTGGAGACACTGCAGGAAGTCTTTTTAAAGAAGAGGAACATGACAATCTATCTTCACAAACTGATTAATAAGAGAGAGAAGACAGAAAAAAGAGTCCGGAGTCTGCAGGAACTCAGGGGAAAGTACAAGACAAAGCAGATGGTGAAACAGAGTGTCACTGTCCTGTTCAGAGATCTCAGGAGACATCAGGAAGACCTGAAGAAGAAAGTCCTGCGTGAGATCTCCAGGAAGGCAGAGCGGATCTTAAGCCCCATTGATGATCTGATCCAGTGCTTGGAATTCAAGATGGAGGAGCTGTCCAGGAAGATGCAACCCAAGATGGATCCATTGAATGTCCTACAGCAATCAGACACAGGTGACTGGTGTGATACTGAGGATGGAGATGAGGAGGACACAGAGAGACATGATGGAAGGGATCTGGATGTGGGGGTGATTTTCCATATGATCAGCACAGGTTTTTCAGATCTAATCACTGGTGTCATTGGGGGGGTCTATATTCAGACAGCTCTAGACATTTTATTGGATGAGGACACAGCTCATATTAATGTATGCATCACTTCTGACAAGACGACTGCAACCCAGTTGAGAGAATACCGGCATCGCTCATATACTGAGGAGAGATTTATGGATTTTTATCAAGTTTTAGGCAGCCAAGGCTTCTTCTCAGGGAGACATTACTGGGAAGTAGATGTCCATAGAACCAATAACTGGAGAATCGGGATGTGCTACAACAGTATAGACAGGGCCGGCTTTACTCCTTGATTGGATATAATGACGTGTCCTGGGCTTTGGTCAGGAGGGGTAAAAGGTATAAAGTGGTGCATGATGATAATGAGAAACGATTCCGGGTATATCTGGATTATGAGGCCGGGCAAATCTCCTTCTATGTGTGTGACCCCATCCGTCACCTCCACACCTTCACCGAGCCCCTCTGTGCTGCGTTGGGTGTTTGGCATTCATCTATATCATTGGCCTGAAGGGAGATGGGAAAAATCTAGTCTAGACATTGGTGGCCTCATTCTGAATGGTGGAATATTGTAACATTTTGTCTGATTTGTTTCTGTCTTCCTTTCTCTCTGATCACAATGATTGGCTGGAACCATCAGCCTTCACACTGGAGCCACCATTCACTATAGCTATGCCCAATAGAAATTGCTGTTACTGTCTGTGTCCCCATTAGGGAGATTCACTGTCTCTATTTGTCCTGTTTAGCATTTTCATTGTGAACGTAAAAAAATCCCACACTTTGGGTTGTCCCCAGAAAAGTAATAGAAGAGAAATCTTCCAATGGGGACGCTTGTTCTGGTGGTTCCCAAGGAACTTCCTTTATTTGGAAGAATTTTCTCTCACTTCCTGTTTGGCTGACACAAGAAGTGAAGGGAAATCTGCACAATGGTGCACAGATGTAAAAAAAAAACGGACAGTGTATTTTTTTTTTGTTGCATTCAATAAAAAAACAAAGAAAAATGAACAAATAGGAACACATTTTATACCCATTTCTAATCTGTGTACCCTGGATCTATTGAACTGCTCTGTGAGTGTGGAATTGTCTATATAAATTAAGAATTTGAAAAAAAATATAGAGTACATACAAATTCATTTTTTGTTGCATTTAATAAAAAAAGAAAAATTAATAAATATGAACAATTTTTAATGGTATTTGTATTCTTTTTTTTGTTGCATTTAATAAAAATATTTGCACAGTGGCTAAATGGTTAGCACTTCTGCCTAGCAGCACTAGGATCATTGGTTCAAATCCCAACCACAGCAACACCTGCCTGGAGTTTGCATGTTCTCCCTGTGCCTGCATGGGTTTCCTCTGGGACTCTGGTTTCCTCCCACACTCCAAAGACATGCTGGCAAGTTAATTGAATCCTGTCTAAAATTGGCCCCAGTATATGAATGTAAGTTAAGGACTTTAGATTGTATGTCCCTTGAGGGTTAGGGACTGATGTGAATGTACAATATATATGTAGAGCGCTGCGCAAATTGATGATGCTATATAAGTAATGGAAATAAATAATAAAAAAGGAAAAATGAATAAACAGGAACAAATTTTATTAGAAATAAAAAGAGTACATGCAAAAGTAACGACTAACACTCCCAGTTTCCCCATCTGAGCCAGATTCTTCTGACTCCCCTGTATATATCTGGGAAGCAGCAATAAGAACCTCTTCATCTTCATCTACTTGTTTTAGCTGTGGGAGTGCTGGGTGTGATGGGGCTGCATGTGGAGCTGTAGGGGCAGGACGTGCCTCGCTGTGTTTGTATGGCGGTGGTGGTGTGAAATCATTTGCTACAATTAGAGTCATATAGCCTGGTGCATACTTCAACCAATTGTTACCCCCTTCATACATAGAATTCTTGTCCCAATCTGGATTTCCAGTCCCCCAGATACCTACCTGAGGCTGTTCATGCAAACACATTCCTCTAATCATATCCATACACATAGTGTCATTTCCCCCTTCACAAGGAAAACTAGCTCCACCCAGTCTGACCATCCCACTAAATTATCCACCCAGGGATTAACATAATAAATATCAGAAGGAGATACCCTGGCTACATATTCTTTACAAGTTTCATTTAAGGTAGATGTGTTCTTTCCCCTCAGCTTTCTAGTTTTTCTTAGCAACTTAATCAACTTTAGTGGCGGCACATGACGGGGTCCTTCCTCCTTACCTGAGGAATTACCCATAGCAGTAAATTAGTAAACTAACAAACAAGACCAAAACAACAATAACACACTTTTTACAAATTATACAAAGTGCTGTGCCAGGTGTGTCCTGGTATTATTCCCCGAGCCGAGAATCCCTTAGTCTCGCTCCTAAAACTCCAACCTCCAAATTTCCCTGAAGTTCAGAATTAGAGATGAGCGAATCGAACATGGCGAAGTGGAATTCGTTTCGAAGTTTGGGAAATATTCGATTCGCGACGAATCCAAAGATTAGCCAACTTCGGATGCGCGAATCAAAATTTTCCCAAAAATGGCGGCGACATGTGTGGCGACGGAGCGGGGATCTCTGGGAAGGCGCGCAGACAAGGCGCGCTGACCCATAATGCATTCATTCATGACATGTGATCGCATTAGCCAATCAGCAGCCAGCCAGCCAGCACTGTGTAATGGTGGAGCTATAAATCGCGGCCATCTTAGAATTCTCCATTAGCCTCCGGTCATTCAAGAGAGACAGACCTGTCTGTATGAAGGGACAGAGTTAGGGCCACAGAACCGTTACTCAGGGACACAGAACCGTTACTTAGGGACACAGAACCGTTACTTAGGGACACAGAACCGTTACTTAGGGACACACAATCGTTACTCAGGGACACACAATCGTTACTCAGGGACACACAATCGTTACTCAGGGACACAGAATTGCTACTAAGGGACACACACAGAATTGTTACTCAGGGACACAGAATTGTTACTCAGGGACAGACACAGAATTGTTACTCAGGGACACAGAATTGTTACTCAGGGACACAGAATTGTTACTCATTGTTACTCAGGGACACAGAATTGTTACTCAGGGACACAGAATTGTTACTCAGGGACAGACAGAGAATTGTTACTCAGGGACACAGAATTGTTACTGAGGGACACAGAATCGTTACTGAGGGACACAGAATTGTTACTCAGGGACAGACACAGAATTGTTACTCAGGGACACAGAATTGTTACTCAGGGACACAGAATTGTTACTGAGGGACACAGAATTGTTACTCATTGTTACTCAGGGACACAGAATTGTTACTCAGGGACACAGAATTGTTACTGAGGGACACAGAATTGTTACTGAGGGACACAGAATCGTTACTGAGGGACACAGAATCGTTACTCAGGGACACAGAATTGTTACTCAGGGACACAGAATTGTTACTCAGGAACACAGAATTGTTACTGAGGGACACAGAATTGTTACTCAGGGACACAGAATTGTTACTCAGGGACACAGAATTGTTACTCATTGTTACTCAGGGACACAGAATTGTTACTCAGGGACACAGAATTGTTACTCAGGGACAGACACAGAATTGTTACTCAGGGACACAGAATTGTTACTGAGGGACACAGAATTGTTACTGAGGGACACAGAATCGTTACTGAGGGACACAGAATTGTTACTCAGGGACAGACACAGAATTGTTACTCAGGGACACAGAATTGTTACTCAGGGACACAGAATTGTTACTGAGGGACACAGAATTGTTACTCATTGTTACTCAGGGACACAGAATTGTTACTCAGGGACACAGAATTGTTACTGAGGGACACAGAATTGTTACTGAGGGACACAGAATCGTTACTGAGGGACACAGAATTGTTACTCAGGGACACAGAATTGTTACTCAGGGACACAGAATTGTTACTCAGGAACACAGAATTGTTACTGAGGGACACAGAATTGTTACTCAGGGACACAGAATTGTTACTCAGGGACACAGAATTGTTACTCATTGTTACTCAGGGACACAGAATTGTTACTCAGGGACACAGAATTGTTACTGAGGGACACAAAATCGTTACTAAGGGACACAGAATTGTTACTCAGGGAAACAGAATCGTTACTCAGGGACACAGAATTGTTACTGAGGGACACAGAATTGTTACTCATTGTTACTCAGGGATAAAGAATTGTTACTCAGGGACACAGAATTGTTACTCAGGGACAGACACAGAATTGTTACTCAGGGACACAGAATCGTTACTGAGGGACACAGAATTGTTACTCAGGGACACAGAATTGTTACTCAGGGACACAGAATTGTTACTCAGGGACAGACACAGAATTATTACTCAGGGACACAGAATTGTTACTGAGGGACACCGAATCGTTACTGAGGGACACAGAATTGTTACTCAGGGACAGACACAGAATTGTTACTCAGGGACACAGAATTGTTACTGAGGGACACAGAATCGTTACTGAGGGACACAGAATTGTTACTGAGGGACAGACACAGAATTGTTACTCAGGGACACAGAATTGTTACTCAGGGACACAGAATTGTTACTGAGGGACACAGAATTGTTACTCATTGTTACTCAGGGACACAGAATTGTTACTCAGGGACACAGAATTGTTACTGAGGGACACAGAATTGTTACTCATTGTTACTCAGGGACACAGAATTGTTACTCAGGGACAGACACAGAATTGTTACTCAGGGACACAGAATTGTTACTCAGGGACACAGAATTGTTACTCAGGGACACAGAATCGTTACTGAGGGACACAGAATCGTTACTCAGGGACACAGAATTGTTAATCAGGGACATACACAGAATTGTTACTCAGGGACACAGAATTGTTACTCAGGGACACAGAATCGTTACTGAGGGACACAGAATTGTTACTCAGGGACAGACACAGAATTGTTACTCAGGGACACAGAATTGTTACTCAGGGACACAGAATTGTTACTGAGGGACACAGAATTGTTACTCATTGTTACTCAGGGACACAGAATTGTTACTCAGGGACACAGAATTGTTACTCATTGTTACTCAGGGACACAGATTTGTTACTCAGGGACACAGAATTGTTACTCAGGGACAGACACAGAATTGTTACTCAGGGACACAGAATTGTTACTCAGGGACACAGAATTGTTACTCAGGGACAGACACAGAATTGTTACTCAAGGACACAGAATCGTTACTGAGGGACACAGAATTGTTACTCAGGGACACAGAATTGTTACTCAGGGACAGACACAGAATTGTTACTCAGGGACACAGAATTGTTACTCAGGGACACAGAATCGTTACTGAGGGACACAGAATGGTTACTCAGGGACAGACACAGAATTGTTACTCAGGGACACAGAATTGTTACTCAGGGACACAGAATTGTTACGGAGGAACATAGAATTGTTACTCATTGTTACTCAGGGACACAGAATTGTTACTCAGGGACACAGAATTGTTACTCAGGGACAGACACAGAATTGTTACTCAGGGACACAGAATCGTTACTGAGGGACACAGAATCGTTACTGAGGGACACAGAATCGTTACTCAGGGACACAGAATTGTTACTCAGGGAAACAGAATTGTTACTCAGGGACAGACACAGAATTGTTACTCAGGGACACAGAATTGTTACTGAGGGACACAGAATTGTTACTGAGGGACACATAATTGTTACTCATTGTTACTCAGGGACACAGAATTGTTACTCAGGGACACAGAATTGTTACTCATTGTTACTCAGGGACACAGAATTGTTACTCAGGGACACAGAATTGTTACTCAGGGACACAGAATTGTTACTCAGGGACAGACACAGAATTGTTACTCAGGGACACAGAATTGTTACTCAGGGACACAGAATTGTTACTCAGGGACAGACACAGAATTGTTACTCAGGGACACAGAATCGTTACTCAGGGACACAGAATTGTTACTCAGGGACACAGAATTGTTACTCAGGGACACAGAATCGTTACTCAGGGACACACAATCGTTACTCAGGGACACAGAATTGCTACTAAGGGACACACACAGAATTGTTACTCAGGGACACAGAATTGTTACTCAGGGACAGACACAGAATTGTTACTCAGGGACACAGAATTGTTACTCAGGGACACAGAATTGTTACTCATTGTTACTCAGGGACACAGAATTGTTACTCAGGGACACAGAATTGTTACTCAGGGACAGACACAGAATTGTTACTCAGGGACACAGAATTGTTACTGAGGGACACAGAATTGTTACTCAGGGACAGACATAGAATTGTTACTCAGGGACACAGAATTGTTACTGAGGGACACAGAATTGTTACTGAGGGACACAGAATCGTTACTGAGGGACACAGAATTGTTACTCAGGGACAGACACAGAATTGTTACTCAGGGACACAGAATTGTTACTCAGGGACACAGAATTGTTACTGAGGGACACAGAATTGTTACTGAGGGACACAGAATCGTTACTGAGGGACACAGAATCGTTACTCAGGGACACAGAATTGTTACTCAGGGACACAGAATTGTTACTCAGGAACACAGAATTGTTACTGAGGGACACAGAATTGTTACTCAGGGACACAGAATTGTTACTCAGGGACACAGAATTGTTACTCATTGTTACTCAGGGACACAGAATTGTTACTCAGGGACACAGAATTGTTACTGAGGGACACAAAATCGTTACTAAGGGACACAGAATTGTTACTCAGGGAAACAGAATCGTTACTCAGGGACACAGAATTGTTACTGAGGGACACAGAATTGTTACTCATTGTTACTCAGGGATAAAGAATTGTTACTCAGGGACACAGAATTGTTACTCAGGGACAGACACAGAATTGTTACTCAGGGACACAGAATCGTTACTGAGGGACACAGAATTGTTACTCAGGGACACAGAATTGTTACTCAGGGACAGACACAGAATTGTTACTCAGGGACACAGAATTGTTACTCAGGGACACAGAATCGTTACTGAGGGACACAGAATGGTTACTCAGGGACAGACACAGAATTGTTACTCAGGGACACAGAATTGTTACTCAGGGACACAGAATTGTTACGGAGGAACATAGAATTGTTACTCATTGTTACTCAGGGACACAGAATTGTTACTCAGGGACACAGAATTGTTACTCAGGGACAGACACAGAATTGTTACTGAGGGACACAGAATCGTTACTGAGGGACACAGAATCGTTACTGAGGGACACAGAATCGTTACTCAGGGACACAGAATTGTTACTCAGGGAAACAGAATTGTTACTCAGGGACAGACACAGAATTGTTACTCAGGGACACAGAATTGTTACTGAGGGACACAGAATTGTTACTGAGGGACACATAATTGTTACTCATTGTTACTCAGGGACACAGAATTGTTACTGAGGGACACAGAATTGTTACTCATTGTTACTCAGGGACACAGAATTGTTACTCAGGGACACAGAATTGTTACTCAGGGACACAGAATTGTTACTCAGGGACAGACACAGAATTGTTACTCAGGGACACAGAATTGTTACTCAGGGACACAGAATTGTTACTCAGGGACAGACACAGAATTGTTACTCAGGGACACAGAATCGTTACTCAGGGACACAGAATTGTTACTCAGGGACACAGAATTGTTACTCAGGGACACAGAATTGTTACTCAGGGACACAGAATCGTTACTGAGGGACACAGAAAGGTTACTCAGGGACAGACACAGAATTGTTACTCAGGGACACAGAATTGTTACTCAGGGACACAGAATTGTTACGGAGGAACATAGAATTGTTACTCATTGTTACTCAGGGACACAGAATTGTTACTCAGGGACACAGAATTGTTACTCAGGGACAGACACAGAATTGTTACTCAGGGACACAGAATCGTTACTGAGGGACACAGAATCGTTACTGAGGGACACAGAATCGTTACTCAGGGACACAGAATTGTTACTCAGGGAAACAGAATTGTTACTCAGGGACAGACACAGAATTGTTACTCAGGGACACAGAATTGTTACTGAGGGACACAGAATTGTTACTGAGGGACACATAATTGTTACTCATTGTTACTCAGGGACACAGAATTGTTACTCAGGGACACAGAATTGTTACTCATTGTTACTCAGGGACACAGAATTGTTACTCAGGGACACAGAATTGTTACTCAGGGACACAGAATTGTTACTCAGGGACAGACACAGAATTGTTACTCAGGGACACAGAATTGTTACTCAGGGACACAGAATTGTTACTCAGGGACAGACACAGAATTGTTACTCAGGGACACAGAATCGTTACTCAGGGACACAGAATTGTTACTCAGGGACACAGAATTGTTACTCAGGGACACAGAATTGTTACTCAGGGACACAGAATCGTTACTCAGGGACACACAATCGTTACTCAGGGACACAGAATTGCTACTAAGGGACACACACAGAATTGTTACTCAGGGACACAGAATTGTTACTCAGGGACAGACACAGAATTGTTACTCAGGGACACAGAATTGTTACTCAGGGACACAGAATTGTTACTCATTGTTACTCAGGGACACAGAATTGTTACTCAGGGACACAGAATTGTTACTCAGGGACAGACACAGAATTGTTACTCAGGGACACAGAATTGTTACTGAGGGACACAGAATTGTTACTGAGGGACACAGAATCGTTACTGAGGGACACAGAATTGTTACTCAGGGACAGACACAGAATTGTTACTCAGGGACACAGAATTGTTACTCAGGGACACAGAATTGTTACTGAGGGACACAGAATTGTTACTGAGGGACACAGAATCGTTACTGAGGGACACAGAATCGTTACTCAGGGACACAGAATTGTTACTCAGGGACACAGAATTGTTACTCAGGAACACAGAATTGTTACTGAGGGACACAGAATTGTTACTCAGGGACACAGAATTGTTACTCAGGGACACAGAATTGTTACTCATTGTTACTCAGGGACACAGAATTGTTACTCAGGGACACAGAATTGTTACTGAGGGACACAAAATCGTTACTAAGGGACACAGAATTGTTACTCAGGGAAACAGAATCGTTACTCAGGGACACAGAATTGTTACTGAGGGACACAGAATTGTTACTCATTGTTACTCAGGGATAAAGAATTGTTACTCAGGGACACAGAATTGTTACTCAGGGACAGACACAGAATTGTTACTCAGGGACACAGAATCGTTACTGAGGGACACAGAATTGTTACTCAGGGACACAGAATTGTTACTCAGGGACACAGAATTGTTACTCAGGGACAGACACAGAATTGTTACTCAGGGACACAGAATTGTTACTCAGGGACACAGAATCGTTACTGAGGGACACAGAATGGTTACTCAGGGACAGACACAGAATTGTTACTCAGGGACACAGAATTGTTACTCAGGGACACAGAATTGTTACGGAGGAACATAGAATTGTTACTCATTGTTACTCAGGGACACAGAATTGTTACTCAGGGACACAGAATTGTTACTCAGGGACAGACACAGAATTGTTACTCAGGGACACAGAATCGTTACTGAGGGACACAGAATCGTTACTGAGGGACACAGAATCGTTACTCAGGGACACAGAATTGTTACTCAGGGAAACAGAATTGTTACTCAGGGACAGACACAGAATTGTTACTCAGGGACACAGAATTGTTACTGAGGGACACAGAATTGTTACTGAGGGACACATAATTGTTACTCATTGTTACTCAGGGACACAGAATTGTTACTCAGGGACACAGAATTGTTACTCATTGTTACTCAGGGACACAGAATTGTTACTCAGGGACACAGAATTGTTACTCAGGGACACAGAATTGTTACTCAGGGACAGACACAGAATTGTTACTCAGGGACACAGAATTGTTACTCAGGGACACAGAATTGTTACTCAGGGACAGACACAGAATTGTTACTCAGGGACACAGAATCGTTACTCAGGGACACAGAATTGTTACTCAGGGACACAGAATTGTTACTCAGGGACACAGAATCGTTACTCAGGGACACACAATCGTTACTCAGGGACACAGAATTGCTACTAAGGGACACACACAGAATTGTTACTCAGGGACACAGAATTGTTACTCAGGGACAGACACAGAATTGTTACTCAGGGACACAGAATTGTTACTCAGGGACACAGAATTGTTACTCATTGTTACTCAGGGACACAGAATTGTTACTCAGGGACACAGAATTGTTACTCAGGGACAGACACAGAATTGTTACTCAGGGACACAGAATTGTTACTGAGGGACACAGAATTGTTACTCAGGGACAGACATAGAATTGTTACTCAGGGACACAGAATTGTTACTGAGGGACACAGAATTGTTACTGAGGGACACAGAATCGTTACTGAGGGACACAGAATTGTTACTCAGGGACAGACACAGAATTGTTACTCAGGGACACAGAATTGTTACTCAGGGACACAGAATTGTTACTGAGGGACACAGAATTGTTACTGAGGGACACAGAATCGTTACTGAGGGACACAGAATCGTTACTCAGGGACACAGAATTGTTACTCAGGGACACAGAATTGTTACTCAGGAACACAGAATTGTTACTCAGGGACACAGAATTGTTACTCAGGGACACAGAATTGTTACTCATTGTTACTCAGGGACACAGAATTGTTACTCAGGGACACAGAATTGTTACTGAGGGACACAAAATCGTTACTAAGGGACACAGAATTGTTACTCAGGGAAACAGAATCGTTACTCAGGGACACAGAATTGTTACTGAGGGACACAGAATTGTTACTCATTGTTACTCAGGGATAAAGAATTGTTACTCAGGGACACAGAATTGTTACTCAGGGACAGACACAGAATTGTTACTCAGGGACACAGAATCGTTACTGAGGGACACAGAATTGTTACTCAGGGACACAGAATTGTTACTCAGGGACACAGAATTGTTACTCAGGGACAGACACAGAATTGTTACTCAGGGACACAGAATTGTTACTCAGGGACACAGAATCGTTACTGAGGGACACAGAATGGTTACTCAGGGACAGACACAGAATTGTTACTCAGGGACACAGAATTGTTACTCAGGGACACATAATTGTTACGGAGGAACATAGAATTGTTACTCATTGTTACTCAGGGACACAGAATTGTTACTCAGGGACACAGAATTGTTACTCAGGGACAGACACAGAATTGTTACTGAGGGACACAGAATCGTTACTGAGGGACACAGAATCGTTACTGAGGGACACAGAATCGTTACTCAGGGACACAGAATTGTTACTCAGGGAAACAGAATTGTTACTCAGGGACAGACACAGAATTGTTACTCAGGGACACAGAATTGTTACTGAGGGACACAGAATTGTTACTGAGGGACACATAATTGTTACTCATTGTTACTCAGGGACACAGAATTGTTACTCAGGGACACAGAATTGTTACTCATTGTTACTCAGGGACACAGAATTGTTACTCAGGGACACAGAATTGTTACTCAGGGACACAGAATTGTTACTCAGGGACAGACACAGAATTGTTACTCAGGGACACAGAATTGTTACTCAGGGACACAGAATTGTTACTCAGGGACAGACACAGAATTGTTACTCAGGGACACAGAATCGTTACTCAGGGACACAGAATTGTTACTCAGGGACACAGAATTGTTACTCAGGGACACAGAATTGTTACTCAGGGACACAGAATCGTTACTGAGGGACACAGAATGGTTACTCAGGGACAGACACAGAATTGTTACTCAGGGACACAGAATTGTTACTCAGGGACACAGAATTGTTACGGAGGAACATAGAATTGTTACTCATTGTTACTCAGGGCCACAGAACAGTTACTTAGGGCCACAGAATTGTTACTCGCACAGACACAGAATTGTTACTCAGGGACACAGAATCGTTACTGAGGGACACAGAATCGTTACTGAGGGACACAGAATCGTTACTCAGGGACACAGAATTGTTACTCAGGGAAACAGAATTGTTACTCAGGGACAGACACAGAATTGTTACTCAGGGACACAGAATTGTTACTGAGGGACACAGAATTGTTACTGAGGGACACATAATTGTTACTCATTGTTACTCAGGGACACAGAATTGTTACTCAGGGACACAGAATTGTTACTCATTGTTACTCAGGGACACAGAATTGTTACTCAGGGACACAGAATTGTTACTCAGGGACACAGAATTGTTACTCAGGGACAGACACAGAATTGTTACTCAGGGACACAGAATTGTTACTCAGGGACACAGAATTGTTACTCAGGGACAGACACAGAATTGTTACTCAGGGACACAGAATCGTTACTCAGGGACACAGAATTGTTACTCAGGGACACAGAATTGTTACTCAGGGACACAGAATTGTTACTCAGGGACACAGAATCGTTACTCAGGGACACACAATCGTTACTCAGGGACACAGAATTGCTACTAAGGGACACACACAGAATTGTTACTCAGGGACACAGAATTGTTACTCAGGGACAGACACAGAATTGTTACTCAGGGACACAGAATTGTTACTCAGGGACACAGAATTGTTACTCATTGTTACTCAGGGACACAGAATTGTTACTCAGGGACACAGAATTGTTACTCAGGGACAGACACAGAATTGTTACTCAGGGACACAGAATTGTTACTGAGGGACACAGAATTGTTACTGAGGGACACAGAATCGTTACTGAGGGACACAGAATTGTTACTCAGGGACAGACACAGAATTGTTACTCAGGGACACAGAATTGTTACTCAGGGACACAGAATTGTTACTGAGGGACACAGAATTGTTACTGAGGGACACAGAATCGTTACTGAGGGACACAGAATCGTTACTCAGGGACACAGAATTGTTACTCAGGGACACAGAATTGTTACTCAGGAACACAGAATTGTTACTGAGGGACACAGAATTGTTACTCAGGGACACAGAATTGTTTCTCAGGGACACAGAATTGTTACTCATTGTTACTCAGGGACACAGAATTGTTACTCAGGGACACAGAATTGTTACTGAGGGACACAAAATCGTTACTAAGGGACACAGAATTGTTACTCAGGGAAACAGAATCGTTACTCAGGGACACAAAATTGTTACTGAGGGACACAGAATTGTTACTCATTGTTGCTCAGGGATAAAGAATTGTTACTCAGGGACACAGAATTGTTACTCAGGGACAGACACAGAATTGTTACTCAGGGACACAGAATCGTTACTGAGGGACACAGAATTGTTACTCAGGGACACAGAATTGTTACTCAGGGACACAGAATTGTTACTCAGGGACAGACACAGAATTATTACTCAGGGACACAGAATTGTTACTGAGGGACACCGAATCGTTACTGAGGGACACAGAATTGTTACTCAGGGACAGACACAGAATTGTTACTCAGGGACACAGAATTGTTACTGAGGGACACAGAATCGTTACTGAGGGACACAGAATTGTTAAACAAGGGACAGACACAGAATTGTTACTCAGGGACACAGAATTGTTACTCAGGGACACAGAATTGTTACTGAGGGACACAGAATTGTTACTCATTGTTACTCAGGGACACAGAATTGTTACTCAGGGACACAGAATTGTTACTGAGGGACACAGAATTGTTACTCATTGTTACTCAGGGACACAGAATTGTTACTCAGGGACACAGAATTGTTACTCAGGGACAGACACAGAATTGTTACTCAGGGACACAGAATTGTTACTCAGGGACACAGAATTGTTACTCAGGGACACAGAATCGTTACTGAGGGACACAGAATCGTTACTCAGGGACACAGAATTGTTAATCAGGGACATACACAGAATTGTTACTCAGGGACACAGAATTGTTACTCAGGGACACAGAATCGTTACTGAGGGACACAGAATTGTTACTCAGGGACAGACACAGAATTGTTACTCAGGGACACAGAATTGTTACTCAGGGACACAGAATTGTTACTGAGGGACACAGAATTGTTACTCATTGTTACTCAGGGACACAGAATTGTTACTCAGGGACACAGAATTGTTACTCATTGTTACTCAGGGACAAAGATTTGTTACTCAGGGACACAGAATTGTTACTCAGGGACAGACACAGAATTGTTACTCAGGGACACAGAATTGTTACTCAGGGACACAGAATTGTTACTCAGGGACAGACACAGAATTGTTACTCAGGGACACAGAATCGTTACTGAGGGACACAGAATTGTTACTCAGGGACACAGAATTGTTACTCAGGGACAGACACAGAATTGTTACTCAGGGACACAGAATTGTTACTCAGGGACACAGAATCGTTACTGAGGGACACAGAATGGTTACTCAGGGACAGACACAGAATTGTTACTCAGGGACACAGAATTGTTACTCAGGGACACAGAATTGTTACGGAGGAACATAGAATTGTTACTCATTGTTACTCAGGGACACAGAATTGTTACTCAGGGACACAGAATTGTTACTCAGGGACAGACACAGAATTGTTACTCAGGGACACAGAATCGTTACTGAGGGACACAGAATCGTTACTGAGGGACACAGAATCGTTACTCAGGGACACAGAATTGTTACTCAGGGAAACAGAATTGTTACTCAGGGACAGACACAGAATTGTTACTCAGGGACACAGAATTGTTACTGAGGGACACAGAATTGTTACTGAGGGACACATAATTGTTACTCATTGTTACTCAGGGACACAGAATTGTTACTCAGGGACACAGAATTGTTACTCATTGTTACTCAGGGACACAGAATTGTTACTCAGGGACACAGAATTGTTACTCAGGGACACAGAATTGTTACTCAGGGACAGACACAGAATTGTTACTCAGGGACACAGAATTGTTACTCAGGGACACAGAATTGTTACTCAGGGACAGACACAGAATTGTTACTCAGGGACACAGAATCGTTACTCAGGGACACAGAATTGTTACTCAGGGACACAGAATTGTTACTCAGGGACACAGAATTGTTACTCAGGGACACAGAATCGTTACTGAGGGACACAGAATGGTTACTCAGGGACAGACACAGAATTGTTACTCAGGGACACAGAATTGTTACTCAGGGACACAGAATTGTTACGGAGGAACATAGAATTGTTACTCATTGTTACTCAGGGACACAGAATTGTTACTCAGGGACACAGAATTGTTACTCAGGGACAGACACAGAATTGTTACTCAGGGACACAGAATCGTTACTGAGGGACACAGAATCGTTACTGAGGGACACAGAATCGTTACTCAGGGACACAGAATTGTTACTCAGGGAAACAGAATTGTTACTCAGGGACAGACACAGAATTGTTACTCAGGGACACAGAATTGTTACTGAGGGACACAGAATTGTTACTGAGGGACACATAATTGTTACTCATTGTTACTCAGGGACACAGAATTGTTACTCAGGGACACAGAATTGTTACTCATTGTTACTCAGGGACACAGAATTGTTACTCAGGGACACAGAATTGTTACTCAGGGACACAGAATTGTTACTCAGGGACAGACACAGAATTGTTACTCAGGGACACAGAATTGTTACTCAGGGACACAGAATTGTTACTCAGGGACAGACACAGAATTGTTACTCAGGGACACAGAATCGTTACTCAGGGACACAGAATTGTTACTCAGGGACACAGAATTGTTACTCAGGGACACAGAATCGTTACTCAGGGACACACAATCGTTACTCAGGGACACAGAATTGCTACTAAGGGACACACACAGAATTGTTACTCAGGGACACAGAATTGTTACTCAGGGACAGACACAGAATTGTTACTCAGGGACACAGAATTGTTACTCAGGGACACAGAATTGTTACTCATTGTTACTCAGGGACACAGAATTGTTACTCAGGGACACAGAATTGTTACTCAGGGACAGACACAGAATTGTTACTCAGGGACACAGAATTGTTACTGAGGGACACAGAATTGTTACTCAGGGACAGACATAGAATTGTTACTCAGGGACACAGAATTGTTACTGAGGGACACAGAATTGTTACTGAGGGACACAGAATCGTTACTGAGGGACACAGAATTGTTACTCAGGGACAGACACAGAATTGTTACTCAGGGACACAGAATTGTTACTCAGGGACACAGAATTGTTACTGAGGGACACAGAATTGTTACTGAGGGACACAGAATCGTTACTGAGGGACACAGAATCGTTACTCAGGGACACAGAATTGTTACTCAGGGACACAGAATTGTTACTCAGGAACACAGAATTGTTACTGAGGGACACAGAATTGTTACTCAGGGACACAGAATTGTTACTCAGGGACACAGAATTGTTACTCATTGTTACTCAGGGACACAGAATTGTTACTCAGGGACACAGAATTGTTACTGAGGGACACAAAATCGTTACTAAGGGACACAGAATTGTTACTCAGGGAAACAGAATCGTTACTCAGGGACACAGAATTGTTACTGAGGGACACAGAATTGTTACTCATTGTTACTCAGGGATAAAGAATTGTTACTCAGGGACACAGAATTGTTACTCAGGGACAGACACAGAATTGTTACTCAGGGACACAGAATCGTTACTGAGGGACACAGAATTGTTACTGAGGGACACAGAATTGTTACTCAGGGACACAGAATTGTTACTCAGGGACAGACACAGAATTGTTACTCAGGGACACAGAATTGTTACTCAGGGACACAGAATCGTTACTGAGGGACACAGAATGGTTACTCAGGGACAGACACAGAATTGTTACTCAGGGACACAGAATTGTTACTCAGGGACACAGAATTGTTACGGAGGAACATAGAATTGTTACTCATTGTTACTCAGGGACACAGAATTGTTACTCAGGGACACAGAATTGTTACTGAGGGACACAGAATTGTTACTGAGGGACACATAATTGTTACTCATTGTTACTCAGGGACACAGAATTGTTACTCAGGGACACAGACTTGTTACTCATTGTTACTCAGGGACACAGAATTGTTACTCAGGGACACAGAATTGTTACTCAGGGACACAGAATTGTTACTCAGGGACAGACACAGAATTGTTACTCAGGGACACAGAATTGTTACTCAGGGACACAGAATTGTTACTCAGGGACAGACACAGAATTGTTACTCAGGGACACAGAATCGTTACTCAGGGACACAGAATTGTTACTCAGGGACACAGAATTGTTACTCAGGGACACAGAATTGTTACTCAGGGACACAGAATCGTTACTGAGGGACACAGAATGGTTACTCAGGGACAGACACAGAATTGTTACTCAGGGACACAGAATTGTTACTCAGGGACACAGAATTGTTACGGAGGAACATAGAATTGTTACTCATTGTTACTCAGGGACACAGAATTGTTACTCAGGGACACAGAATTGTTACTCAGGGACAGACACAGAATTGTTACTCAGGGACACAGAATCGTTACTGAGGGACACAGAATCGTTACTCAGGGACACAGAATTGTTACTCAGGGAAACAGAATTGTTACTCAGGGACAGACACAGAATTGTTACTCAGGGACACAGAATTGTTACTGAGGGACACAGAATTGTTACTGAGGGACACATAATTGTTACTCATTGTTACTCAGGGACAGACACAGAATTGTTACTCAGGGACACAGAATTGTTACTCAGGGACACAGAATCGTTACTGAGGGACACAGAATCGTTACTGAGGGACACAGAATCGTTACTCAGGGACACAGAATTGTTACTCAGGGAAACAGAATTGTTACTCAGGGACAGACACAGAATTGTTACTCAGGGACACAGAATTGTTACTGAGGGACACAGAATTGTTACTGAGGGACACATAATTGTTACTCATTGTTACTCAGGGACACAGAATTGTTACTCAGGGACACAGAATTGTTACTCATTGTTACTCAGGGACACAGAATTGTTACTCAGGGACACAGAATTGTTACTCAGGGACACAGAATTGTTACTCAGGGACAGACACAGAATTGTTACTCAGGGACACAGAATTGTTACTCAGGGACACAGAATTGTTACTCAGGGACAGACACAGAATTGTTACTCAGGGACACAGAATCGTTACTCAGGGACACAGAATTGTTACTCAGGGACACAGAATTGTTACTCAGGGACACAGAATTGTTACTCAGGGACACAGAATCGTTACTGAGGGACACAGAATGGTTACTCAGGGACAGACACAGAATTGTTACTCAGGGACACAGAATTGTTACTCAGGGACACAGAATTGTTACTGAGGGACATAGAATTGTTACTCATTGTTACTCAGGGACACAGAATTGTTACTCAGGGACACAGAATTGTTACTCAGGGACAGACACAGAATTGTTACTCAGGGACACAGAATCGTTACTGAGGGACACAGAATCGTTACTGAGGGACACAGAATTGTTACTCAGGGACACACAATCGTTACTCAGGGACACACAATCGTTACTCAGGGACACACAATCGTTACTCAGGGACACATAATTGTTACTCAGGGACACACACAGAATTGTTACTCAGGGACACAGAATTGTTACTCAGGGACAGACACAGAATTGTTACTCAGGGACACAGAATTGTTACTCAGGGACACAGAATTGTTACTCATTGTTACTCAGGGACACAGAATTGTTACTCAGGGACACAGAATTGTTACTCAGGGACAGACACAGAATTGTTACTCAGGGACACAGAATTGTTACTGAGAGACACAGAATTGTTACTGAGGGACACAGAATCGTTACTGAGGGACACAGAATTGTTACTCAGGGACACACACAGAATTGTTACTCAGGGACACAGAATTGTTACTCAGGGACACAGAATTGTTACTGAGGGACACAGAATTGTTACTCATTGTTACTCAGGGACACAGAATTGTTACTCAGGGACACAGAATTGTTACTGAGGGACACAGAATTGTTACTCATTGTTACTCAGGGACACAGATTTGTTACTGAGGGACACAGAATTGTTACTGAGGGACACAGAATCGTTACTGAGGGACACAGAATTGTTACTCAGGGACACAGAATTGTTACTCAGGGACACAGAATTGTTACTCAGGAACACAGAATTGTTACTGAGGGACACAGAATTGTTACTCAGGGACACAGAATTGTTACTCATTGTTACTCAGGGACACAGAATTGTTACTCAGGGACACAGAATTGTTACTGAGGGACACAAAATCGTTACTGAGGGACACAGAATTGTTACTCAGGGACACAGAATCGTTACTCAGGGACACAGAATTGTTACTGAGGGACACAGAATTGTTACTCATTGTTACTCAGGGATAAAGAATTGTTACTCAGGGACACAGAATTGTTACTCAGGGACAGACACAGAATTGTTACTCAGGGACACAGAATCGTTACTGAGGGACACAGAATTGTTACTCAGGGACACATAATTGTTACTCAGGGACACAGAATTGTTACTCAGGGACAGACACAGAATTGTTACTCAGGGACACAGAATTGTTACTGAGGGACACCGAATCGTTACTGAGGGACACAGAATTGTTACTCAGGGACAGACACAGAATTGTTACTCAGGGACACAGAATTGTTACTGAGGGACACAGAATCGTTACTGAGGGACACAGAATTGTTACTCAGGGACAGACACAGAATTGTTACTCAGGGACACAGAATTGTTACTCAGGGACACAGAATTGTTACTGAGGGACACAGAATTGTTACTCATTGTTACTCAGGGACACAGAATTGTTACTCAGGGACACAGAATTGTTACTGAGGGACACAGAATTGTTACTCATTGTTACTCAGGGACACAGAATTGTTACTCAGGGACACAGAATTGTTACTCAGGGACAGACACAGAATTGTTACTCAGGGACACAGAATTGTTACTCAGGGACACAGAATTGTTACTCAGGGACAGACACAGAATTGTTACTCAGGGACACAGAATCGTTACTGAGGGACACAGAATCGTTACTCAGGGACACAGAATTGTTAATCAGGGACATACACAGAATTGTTACTCAGGGACACAGAATTGTTACTCAGGGACACAGAATCGTTACTGAGGGACACAGAATTGTTACTCAGGGACAGACACAGAATTGTTACTCAGGGACACAGAATTGTTACTGAGGGACACAGAATTGTTACTCATTGTTACTCAGGGACACAGAATTGTTACTCAGGGACACAGAATTGTTACTCATTGTTACTCAGGGACACAGATTTGTTACTCAGGGACACAGAATTGTTACTCAGGGACAGACACAGAATTGTTACTCAGGGACACAGAATTGTTACTCAGGGACACAGAATTGTTACTCAGGGACAGACACAGAATTGTTACTCAGGGACACAGAATCGTTACTGAGGGACACAGAATTGTTACTCAGGGACACAGAATTGTTACTGAGGGACACAGAATTGTTACTCATTGTTACTCAGGGACACAGAATTGTTACTCAGGGACACAGAATTGTTACTCAGGGACAGACACAGAATTGTTACTCAGGGACACAGAATCGTTACTGAGGGACACAGAATCGTTACTGAGGGACACAGAATCGTTACTCAGGGACACATAATTGTTACTCAGGGAAACAGAATTGTTACTCAGGGACAGACACAGAATTGTTACTCAGGGACACAAAATTGTTACTGAGGGACACAGAATTGTTACTGAGGGACACAGAATTGTTACTCATTGTTACTCAGGGACACAGAATTGTTACTCAGGGACACAGAATTGTTACTCATTGTTACTCAGGGACACAGAATTGTTACTCAGGGACACAGAATTGTTACTCAGGGACACAGAATTGTTACTCAGGGACAGACACAGAATTGTTACTCAGGGACACAGAATTGTTACTCAGGGACACAGAATTGTTACTCAGGGACAGACACAGAATTGTTACTCAGGGACACAGAATCGTTACTGAGGGACACAGAATTGTTACTCAGGGACACAGAATTGTTACTCAGGGACACAGAATTGTTACTCAGGGACACAGAATCGTTACTGAGGGACACAGAATGGTTACTCAGGGACAGACACAGAATTGTTACTCAGGGACACAGAATTGTTACTCAGGGACACAGAATTGTTACTGAGGGACATAGAATTGTTACTCATTGTTACTCAGGGACACAGAATTGTTACTCAGGGACACAGAATTGTTACTCAGGGACAGACACAGAATTGTTACTCAGGGACACAGAATTGTTACTGAGGGACACAGAATCGTTACTGAGGGACACAGAATTGTTACTCAGGGACACAGAATTGTTACTGAGGGACACAGAATTGTTACTCAGGGACAGACACAGAATTGTTACTCAGGGACACAGAATTGTTACTGAGGGACACAGAATCGTTACTGAGGGACACAGAATTGTTACTCAGGGACAGACACAGATTTGTTACTCAGGGACACAGAATTGTTACTCAGGGACACAGAATTGTTACTGAGGGACATATAATTGTTACTCATTGTTACTCAGGGACACAGAATTGTTACTCAGGGACACAGAATTGTTACTCAGGGACAGACACAGAATTGTTACTCAGGGACACAGAATCGTTACTGAGGGACACAGAATTGTTACTCAGGGACACAGAATTGTTACTCAGGGAAACAGAATTGTTACTCAGGGACAGACACAGATTTGTTACTCAGGGACACAGAATTGTTACTCAGGGACACAGAATTGTTACTTATTGTTACTCAGGGACACAGAATTGTTACTGAGGGAGACAGAATTGTTACTCATTGTTACTCAGGGACACAGAATTGTTACTCAGGGACACAGAATTGTTACTCAGGGACAGACACAGAATTGTTACTCAGGGACACAGAATTGTTACTCAGGGACACAGAATTGTTACTCAGGGACACAGAATTGTTACTCAGGGACAGACACAGAATTGTTACTCAGGGACACAGAATTGTTACTAAGGGACACAGAATCGTTACTGAGGGACACAGAATTGTTACTCAGGGACAGACACAGAATTGTTACTCAGGGACACAGAATTGTTACTCAGGGACACAGAATTGTTACTGAGGGACACAGAATTGTTACTCATTGTTACTCAGGGACACAGAATTGTTACTCAGGGACACAGAATTGTTACTGAGGGACACAGAATCCTTACTGAGGGACACAGAATTGTTACTCAGGGACACAGAATTGTTACTCAGGAACACAGAATTGTTACTGAGGGACACAGAATTGTTACTCAGGGACACAGAATTGTTACTCAGGGACACAGAATTGTTACTCATTGTTACTCAGGGACACAGAATTGTTACTCAGGGACACAGAATTGTTACTGAGGGACACAGAATCTTTACTGAGGGACACAGAATTATTACTCAGGGACACAGAATCGTTACTCAGGGACACAGAATTGTTACTGAGGAACACAGAATTGTTACTGAGGGACACAGAATTGTTACTCAGGGACACAGAATTGTTACTCAGGGACACAGAATTGTTACTGAGGGACACAGAATTGTTACTCAGGGACACATAATTGTTACTCAGGGGCAGACACAGAATTGTTACTCAGGAACAGACACATAATTGTTACTCAGGGACACAGAATTGTTACTCAGGGACACAGAATTGTTACTCAGGGACAGACACAGAATTGTTACTCAGGGACACAGAATTGTTACTCAGGGACACAGAATTGTTACGTTATTTTTGGGGTGCTTATAAAATTAAAGAGTATGTCAGACAACACGCAGAGGAGTGGCAGAGGAGGCAATGTTTTAGGAGCGAGCAGACGTGGCAGCAGAGGAAGGGGTCGAGGCAGCACTAGTCGCAGCCAGAGGCCAGTGCTCCCGGTGTCATCCAGCGGTCGTGTCTCCACCGACAACCCTGCCGTCATCGATTGGTTGGCTCGGTCGTCTTCCTCTTCCCAGGTCACCTCTGACACCTACAGCCAACGGTCGGTGTGTACGTCAGACACAACCGTTAGTTGGCATGGCCCGGGAGCAAGCCCACTGAAATCACGTGTCCTCTACCTGCCCCTGTCCTTTGGTGTTCCGTCACCAAGCGAAGTATCGCATGCTGTGGGCTCAGCCCCACTGTACAGTGAGGACGAGCTAACAGAGGGCGGTCAGGAACGGGGGGAGACATCCGCCTCTTCAGCAGCCAGGCGAAGAAGTACTGGCGAGGAGAGTGGCTCGGTAGCCGGTCTAGAGACAGGTCTGTCTCCTGACCCACACGCAGCCGAGGGGGCTAGTAGTGAGGCGGAGACCCTAATTGATGATGATGAGGCTGATCGCACTTGGCAGCCTCATCGTCATCAGGCTATTGCTTCCGCATCATCAGGAGAAGAGGGTGCCAGCTTGGCAGCGAGCAAAACAGTCGGTGGGTTGCCCAGGAGGCAGCAGGGTCGCAGCAGTGTCAGTGGAGGCAAACGGCCACGGAGTAGAGCACCAGCTCCACTGCAGCCTACCACCACGGCCAGTAGTGGTGCCGGTGTGCACGGAGGAAGTAGCAGTCAGCCAGTGAGGAGTAGCGGGGGCAAAGTTTCCTACTCGGCGGTGTGGCAATTTTTCATCAAGCCGTCCGAGGAAGTAAACGTAGCCGTATGTCAACTTTGTGGCCAGAAAGTCAAGCGTGGCCAGGGGGCCCATGTTGGGACTACAGCGTTGCGTCAGCATATGCAGCGTCGCCATTCGGTGGCCTGGGAAAACCGTGATAAAGATACGGCGGTTCTGCCTGCCCCAGCCCCCGCTCCATCACCCGCTCCGTTACTTGCTCCGTCACCCGACGTCAATCGCCCTCTATCAGCCAGTCAAGGCTCCAACACCTCTGCTGAGGGGAGTTGTCGCTCGTTGGCATCTTCCGCTCGTTCAGATGCTCCTTCTCCTGCTACTCCTCTTCACGGATTCCGTCAGCAGTCTTTCTTGGAATCCGTTTCCAAGAGACAACAGTTTGCGAGCACGCACCCGACGGTGCAGAAGCTGAACGTCCTCCTGTCCAAGTTGCTGGTGCTGCAGTCCCTCCCTTTCCAAGTGGTGGACTCAGCACCTTTCCGAGAAATGATGGCTTGTGCCGCGCTGCGGTGGAGAGTGCCAAGCCGTCATTTCTTTGCCAAAAAGGCAGTGCCAGCCCTGCATTCACATGTAGAAGAGATGGTGGGCCAGTCTTTGAGCATGTCGGTCTCTGCCAAAGTGCACGGCAGCGCCGACGTGTGGAGCTGTAACTACGGTCAGGGACAGTACATGTCATTTACGGCCCACTGGGTGAACGTGGTGCCGGCACAGCCGCACCAGCAACTTGGACAGGTCACGATGCTTTTGCCTCCACGTTTGCACGTCCTTGGTCCAGCAAACATGTCCGCCTCTACCACCTCTTCTTCCACCGTGTCCTCAGCCGCCACCCCCGTGCCAAGTCCCATTACCCGACCGGCATATCACATGTGCAGGGCGCAACGGTGTCACGCTGTGCTGCACCTGGTATGCCTTGGCGAACGTAGTCACACAGGGGAGGAACTTCTGAGTGTAATGAACAGAGAAATCGACAGATGGCTGTCTCCGCGCAAACTGAAAATCGGAACCATGTTGACCGACAACGGAAAGAACATGGTGTCTGCTCTGCGTCAAGGAAGGTTGTGCCATGCGCCATGCATGGCTCACGTGTTCAATCTGGTTGTCAAGCGGTTCCTAAAATCCACCATCCCACTGCAAGACATCCTTAAAATGTCACGTAAACTTTGCATGCATTTCAGCCATTCCTACACCGCAAAGCACACCCTCCTTGAGCTGCAGCGGCAGAACGGAATTCCACAGCATCGCCTGATCTGCGACGTTGCAACAAGGTGGAATTCAACCCTACATATGTTAGACCGCCTTTACGAACAGCGAAAGGCCATCACCGATTTCCTGATGTTACAAGCGGATAAAGGTACTCCCCTGTGTAACTTCGATGTCATCCATTGGCAGCTCATGCGTGACACCTGCCGCTTGCTCAGGCCCTTTGAGGAGGCCACGCTATTCGTGAGTCGGCAGGACTATGGGATGAACGACGTCATTCCTCTGTTGCACGTCCTGGAACAAATGCTGTTAACAATGGCTGGTCAGGGTGCGGTAGACGTGGCGCACAGATCTCAACGCCACATGACCCCTGTGGGGGCAGGACAGGAAGAAGAGGAGGAGGTAGAGGAGGACATTGGTGCTCAGGAATTATTGAGTGAAATGGGTGGTTTTTCCACTCAGCGGACAGGAGTGGAGGAGCAGGAGCATCTGGTAGAGGAGGAGGAGGAGACAGAGGACCCAGACGCACCGTGGCAGTATGCTGTGGAGATGGAGGCAGGGAATCCCTCGCATTCCTTGGCACAAATGGCCCATAGCATGCTCGGTTGCTTGCGTAGCGACAGCCGAATAATAACCATCAGACAGAGGGATGACTTTTGGCTGTCCACCTTGTTGGACCCTCGCTACCGTTCAAAAATGGTGGCCTTTTTCACACCTGCTGAGAGGGAGGCCAAAATAACGTACTATAAAAACCACCTATGTAGTCAGTTGGTCTCTGCCTTTCTGCGCCAACGTCCATCCTCAGACACTGTGGGCCCTGTGCGCTCGCGTTCCGCTGCCATGGCAGCAGGGGAGGGGTGGAGTGGTAGGAGCAGTGGCAGCTCCACCAGCAGCGGCTGCCTCAGTCTGCAGTCGATGATGAGTAGCTTTCTTCACCAGCGCAGTGAGGAAACTACTAACCAGCCGCAGCAGCAGCAGCATCAGGTGGACCTGGAGCAGGACCTCAAACAACAGGCTTGGGCCTACTTGGACAGCACCCTGCCAACCGAGGTAGACAATCCCCTTGACTACTGGGCAACGAAACTTGACCTTTGGCCCCGACTAGCTGAATTTGCCCTTGAAAGGCTGTCATGCCCGGCCAGTAGCGTGGCATCGGAGCGCGTGTTTAGTGCGGCAGGAGGTATTGTAACTCCGCGGAGGACACGACTGTCCACCCAAAGTGTGGAGAGACTCACGTTTGTGAAAATGAATCAGGCGTGGATTAGTCTGGATTTCAAACCACCAGTTCCTGACACAACTGACTAAATCCGCCATGAATCATGCCCCAAACATGTTATTATTTTTAACATAGGCCTCTGTATGGCCTTCAATTTAAGCTGCTTACGCTTCGCCACTCTGCCATGGGCCCCTGTACCGCCTCCTCTTGCTGCTGCCAGGTCCAGAGTGTGTCATGGGTCCCTGTACGGCCTCCCATTGCTGCTGTCTCCATCGCCAGACTCTGCCATGTGCCACTTTCAGGTCTCCTCACACTGCTGGTGGGTTCCATTTTGTCATAGGGTGCTGGCAGATTACGGGCCTCCCATTGCTGCTGCCAGGCCCGTAATCTGCCATGGGCCCCCGTACCGCCTCCTCATGCTGCTGCCAGGCCCGTAATCTGTCATGGGCCCCTGTACCGCCTCCTCATGCTGCTGCCAGGTCCAGAGTGTGTCATGGGTCCCTGTACGGCCTCCCATTGCTGCTGTCTCCATCGCCACACTCTGCCATGTGCCACTTTCAGGTCTCCTCACACTGCTGGTGGGTTCCATTTTGTCATAGGGTGCTGGCAGATTACGGGCCTCCTCATGCTGCTGCCAGGCCCCTAATCTGCCATGGGCCCCCATACCGCCTCCTCATGCTGCTGCCAGGCCCGTAATCTGTCATGGGCCCCTGTACCGCCTCCTCATGCTGCTGCCAGGCCCGTAATCTGTCATGGGCCCCTGTACCGCCTCCTCATGCTGCTGCCAGGTCCAGAGTGTGTCATGGGTCCCTGTACGGCCTCCCATTGCTGCTGCCAGGCCCCTAATCTGCCATGGGCCCCCGTACCGCCTCCTCATGCTGCTGCCAGGCCCGTAATCTGTCATGGGCCCCTGTACCGCCTCCTCATGCTGCTGCCAGGCCCGTAATCTGTCATGGGCCCCTGTACCGCCTCCTCATGCTGCTGCCAGGTCCAGAGTGTGTCATGGGTCCCTGTACGGCCTCCCATTGCTGCTGTCTCCATCGCCAGACTCTGCCATGTGCCACTTTCAGGTCTCCTCACACTGCTGGTGGGTTCCATTTTGTCATAGGGTGCTGGCAGATTACGGGCCTCCCATTGCTGCTGCCAGGCCCGTAATCTGCCATGGGCCCCTGTACCGCCTCCTCATGCTGCTGCCAGGTCCAGAGTGTGTCATGGGTCCCTGTACGGCCTCCCATTGCTGCTGTCTCCATCGCCAGACTCTGCCATGTGCCACTTTCAGGTCTCCTCACACTGCTGGTGGGTTCCATTTTGTCATAGGGTGCTGGCAGATTACGGGCCTCCCATTGCTGCTGCCAGGCCCGTAATCTGCCATGGGCCCCCGTACCGACTCCTCATGCTGCTGCCAGGCCCGTAATCTGTCATGGGCCCCTGTACCACCTCCTCATGCTGCTGCCAGGTCCAGAGTGTGTCATGGGTCCTTGTACGGCCTCCCATTGCTGCTGTCTCCATCGCCACACTCTGCCATGTGCCACTTTCAGGTCTCCTCACACTGCTGGTGGGTTCCATTTTGTCATAGGGTGCTGTATGGCCTCCCATTGCTGCTGCCAGGCCCGTAATCTGCCATGGGCCCCCGTACCGCCTCCTCATGCTGCTGCCAGGCCCGTAATCTGTCATAGGCCCCTGTACCGCCTCCTCATGCTGCTGCCAGGTCCAGAGTGTGTCATGGGTCCCTGTACGGCCTCCCATTGCTGCTGTCTCCATCGCCACACTCTGCCATGTGCCACTTTCAGTTCTCCTCACACTGCTGGTGGGTTCCATTTTGTCATAGGGTGCTGTATGGCCTCCCATTGCTGCTGCCAGGCCCCTAATCTGCCATGGGCCCCCGTACCGCCTCCTCATGCTGCTGCCAGGCCCGTAATCTGTCATGGGCCCCTGTACCGCCTCCTCATGCTGCTGCCAGGTCCAGAGTGTGTCATGGGTCCCTGTACGGCCTCCCATTGCTGCTGTCTCCATCGCCACACTCTGCCATGTGCCACTTTCAGGTCTCCTCACACTGCTGGTGGGTTCCATTTTGTCATAGGGTGCTGTATGGCCTCCCATTGCTGCTGCCAGGCCCCTAATCTGCCATGGGCCCCCGTACCGCCTCCTCATGCTGCTGCCAGGCCCGTAATCTGTCATGGGCCCCTGTACCGCCTCCTCATGCTGCTGCCAGGTCCAGAGTGTGTCATGGGTCCCTGTACGGCCTCCCATTGCTGCTGTCTCCATTGCCACACTCTGCCATGTGCCACTTTCAGGTCTCCTCACACTGCTGGTGGGTTCCATTTTGTCATAGGGTGCTGTATGGCCTCCCATTGCTGCTGCCTCCACCGCCACACTGTGGCTCCACACTCTGGTTTTGGCCCCGTGACTGCCCAAATGAGTGAAGTGTGCGGTGATTCTAAGATCGACGGCACTCATCTGCATGTCATACTGACTGACAGTATTATTTCTCTTCCCCAGCAGACTCCAAGGGCATTTAAATTAAAGGTACAGTGTTCTGCACTAATATAAAGGCTCTCTGAAGCCTAGAAACACCCTTTTTATAAGTTAAATTCGCAGCGAATATATTCGACTCGAATCGAATTTATTCCTCGAATTCGCCGAATCGAATTTTTGAATACTTCGCTCATCTCTATTTAGAATAATTACCTCGGTAAAGAAAGCATTAAAAAATAAAACTCTCACTTACCTTGGCAATTATCCCACTTCTGACACCACTGAAAGTAAGTAGGTGGTCTTTTTCCTGTTCCTTGGGGCCCCCTCAAGATATCAACGGTCACACCTGGACACAGCTACGAGATCTCGGAAAGTGAATGCACTCAAGTCACCTCAGTTGCGATTGCAAACACTTCAGTTTTGTTGGCATAACATCAGGGTTATTATACTGTAGTCTTTGGGCAAACACACCCTCAGACCATCCAATCAGATACATGTACATTTTTCTACCTTAAGTCAACAATTATTTGTATGAGGTTTGCATTTTCACTCTTCTGCTTTATCTATCATACCATATCTGGTCCAACGCCCAGACCATGGCTGGAATCTGACCCAACGCCCAGACCATGGCTGGAATCTGACCCAACGCCCAGACCATGGCTGGAATCTGACCCAACGCCCAGACCATGGCTGGAATCTGACCCAATGCCCAGACCATGGCTAGAATCTGACCCAACGCCCAGACCATGGCTGGAATCTGACCCAACGCCCAGACCATGGCTGGAATCTGACCCAACGCCCAGACCATGGCTGGAATCTGACCCAAAGCCCAGACCATGGCTGGAATCTGACCCAACGCCCAGACCATGGCTGGAATCTGACCCAACGCCCAGACCATGGCTGGAATCTGACCCAACGCCCAGACCATGGCTGGAATCTGACCCAACGCCCAGACCATGGCTGGAATCTGACCCAATGCCCAGACCATGGCTAGAATCTGACCCAACGCCCAGACCATGGCTGGAATCGACCCAATGCCCAGACCATGGCTGGTATCTGACCCAATGCCCAGACCATGGCTGGAATCTGACCCAACGCCCAGACCATGACTGGAATCTGACCCAACGCCCAGACCATGGCTGGAATCTGACCCAACGCCCAGACCATGGCTGTAATCTGACCCAACGCCCAGACCATGGCTGTAATCTGACCCAACGCCCAGACCATGGCTGTAATCTGACCCAACGCCCAGACCATGGCTGGAATCTGACCCAACGCCCAGACCATGGCTGGAATCTGACCCAACGCCCAAACCATGGCTGGAATCTGACCCAACGCCCAGACCATGGCTGGAATCTGACCCAACACCCAAGTTGTGGTTAAAACTTTGTAGAAATGAGAGTAAACCTTTTCTGCTTTTTTGTAAAATTTGCAAAAACACTCATTTCTACATGAAGCTGACATAGACAGTTTTTTTAGTGTGTACATACCTCATATATGTATATTAAACTAGCATCTTGTATTAGTGTATACAAAATGGATTCAGTTATATTCCATTTAATCCTTTCAGAAAGGATCTAGAGAACCTCCATTGTGTTGATGTACGTTATTTTAAGTATTAAGTTAGGTTTTTGCAGATATATTTGAAGTTTAATGGAACTGTTTTAGTTTGCTGAAGGATGTATCAACAAAAGATAAGACGACCCTGAAGTTTTCTTTGCCCGGCTATTTCTCAGAAAGCTAGCAAAAACAGTTTATACCAAGAAATGTATATGTCATGTTTCATGTAGTCAGCTCATGATGGAAACTTACAATTACAGTTTTAGAACTCGCCCCCCCCCCCCCCTTATTATTTCTGTATCCTATATAATCTTAGTAATGTCTAATAAACTTTGAACATCTCTGAACATAAGCTGCCGTTATTTCCGTGTTCAAGGGGTGTTCCAAGAATTCTGCTGATAAACCAGGAATCTCTCCACAGACCGGGGGTCTCTGAGGGGATAAGAAAATCAATCCTTTCACTTACCTGACCTAAATCCAACAGAACACCTCTAGGATATCATGTTTTGGTCCATCCAACGCCACCAGGTTGCAACCAAACCGGATATCGTATGTAGTCTCCAGCGCCTCAGGATATGCACAGCCAAAAGGGAAGCCAACGGAACCAGGACAGCGACAACCAAAGGAAATGCTTCAGGGGTGCAGCCCTCCTCAGACGGGGAGATCAGCCACTAGATAGAGAATAAACAGGTGCGCACACACCTTGTGCATTATCCAAGGTTTATTGAAAGGAGTGTAAAATAAAACCAGACTCACGGATGAAGCATGTATCTAAAAAGCATTTGCATAATGACGATGGCCACAACGGCAAGCAAGGTGTTCCAAGTGTCAGTGCGGTCAAATGGCTGACGCGTTTTGGGGATGAATCCCTTTCCTCAGAGCTCCTGACCAGCCTCTGATGCAGATGTGTAGTGGATGGATGATGGGAGTATTGCTGGTGATATCTTATTAGGAGCCTCCCCCGATGTTGTCAGGCATGAATACAAGCACATGGGGGCCATACAGACTACTGAGGACCATTCTGAGTTGCTGCAATGACATTTCAGCACAATGGATGACAGGCGGTGCCACCTGTGAGACTCGGCATGTGAAGGTAACATTGCCGCACTGTGAAGCTAAGCATGGAGGTCACAGCAATGTGTACTCACCCAATCAGCTGCTTTCTTCATTTAGAGGTAGGTGATCAGGGGGCGGGTCTGTGACATCATCCTCTTCTAAGCCCCTCCCATCTGACCGTGCCCATTACTCTCCATGGCATGCCGAGCAGAACTTGGTTTTCATGTGTCTGCGTTGGGCTGATTTGTGGTCACCATGGATTGAATTATTAGGTGTAAACCAGGCAGATGGCTTGTTCTGGGGATTGTCAGTGATCACATGTCCTGTTATATGGATTCAATATCCATCGTCTGACATCCTAACAGGAGTTCTGTCATTTTTCAGGATGTCAGTAAAAACATGTCCTCCGTCAGTAAATGTTCATGTTGTGTCAGTAATAAAAGTCATGGAGGGTTGGGAACCCTGCAAGGGGGGCAGAGATATGTGACTGCCTAGTCCAGCCTTTCTCAGCCAGGGTTCCTCCAAAGGGTTCTAGGGCTTCCTTGTCACTTCATTGGGCTGTATATGGAAGTGTCACCGACCAGCCGTTTCTGGATACACAGCTTTGTCATCATTGCACACACACACAATTTTTTTCTGTTCAATACATTTTTTTTATAATTTCACTTTTAACAAGATTGCAGTCATAGAATCAGGAAATAACAAAGGAAGGAATCCGACTGGTCAGGAAGTTCCCTTGTGTGGAATGTGGGGGCGGAGTCATTATTATTGGTGTACAATACAATACACAACGTGTTCCATTATTATAACAAAGTATTGTAGAAAAGATCCCAACATGTGACATGGCTGAATGAATGCTGGTCATATTAGTTCATCTATTCTCTAAGTGGGGTGGTATCTATTGGGCCAAACCCTTTTACAAACCACACATATCGCCCTTCAAAGTGAAAACAGAAACGATTTGCACAAAATCAAAGAGTAGAAATATTTTCCGGTGGATCCCCTCTACCCAGACCCCATATGTAGACATAGAACAACAAGCTGTGTTCCCTCTCGTGCCGCACTCCTCCAACCACCCAAACCCACACAGAAGCAAAGGGAAATAATGAGAGGAAAGTTCCCCCCTAGTTTGGGGCGGAGTTCTCCTTCCCTCCTGTTGGGGGATGGGAGAAGGATGGACTGAAGACAGAGAGACGCTTCGGGGTCACCACTGTTCTGTAGAGCCTTGAAATGAAGGACATCAACTTCAGAAGTTCTTTTTGTCTGTGTAAAGTTCCCCGATAACGAGATCTGGGCTCTCCCGGCTTCTAGCTCTGTAACCCGCTATATCATTATCAGGAAACGCAACTCCGACACCCAAGAAGGGCTGAAGTTGTGTCCTTCATTTCCAGGATCTACTGACCACTCTGCACCCCGACATTTACTGCACTTCTTCCATGTCTTTGGTGACCTCTCATCTCCTTATCAACTGTTTCTGCCATGATGAAGATCAGCCATGGAGTATATCTGAGGTGTATATCAGGGTGTGCTTCTTCCCCACATGAGAGCTGGGATGTCCAGCAACATTCATCTAGAAGACATTTCCCGCACTCAAGGCACTAATACACCTCCAGGGTTGTGTGGGACCCCTGATGTACAGGAAGACAGGACTTAAGTGAGGAACATTTCCCTCACTCAGGACAGGAAAGTTATTTCTCCCCCGTGTGAGACCTCTGATGTTTGTAAAGATTAGACTTCCTTGTAAAACATTTCCCGCACTCAGGACAGGAATATGCCTTCTCACCTGTGTGAGAGCTCTGATGTGTGTATAGATGGGACTTGTCTGAAAAACATTTCCTGCACTCTGGACAGGAATATGGCTTCTCCCCTGTGTGAGATCTCTGATGTTTGTATAGATGGGACTTGTCTGAAAAACATTTCCCACACTCAGGACAGGAATATGGCTTCTCCCCCGTGTGAGATCTCTGATGTCTGTAAAGATTGGACTTCAGTGAAAAACATTTCCCGCACTCAGGACAGGAATACGGTTTCTCCCCTGTGTGAGATCTCTGATGTGTGTATAGATGGGACTTCACTGAAAAACATTTTCTGCACTCAGAACAGGAATACGGCTTCTCACCTGTGTGAGATCTCTGATGTGTGTAAAGACTGGACTTCTCTGAAAACCATTTCCCGCACTCAGGACAGGAATATGCCTTCTCCCCTGTGTGAGATCTCTGATGTGTGTAAAGACTGGACTTTACTGAAAAACATTTCCCGCACTCAGGACAGGAATACGGCTTCTCCCCCGTGTGAGATCTCTGATGTCTGTAAAGACTGGACTTCAGTAAAAAACATTTCCCACACTCAGAACAGGAATACGGCTTCTCCGCTGTGTGAGATCTCTGATGTGTGCACAGATGGGTCTTTGTTGAAAAACATTTCCCGCACTCGGGACAGGAATATGGCTTCTCCCCTGTGTGAGATCTCTGATGTGTGTAAAGATTGGACTTCTCTGAAAAACATTTCCCACACTCAGGACAGGAATACGGCTTCTCCCCCGTGTGAAATCTTTGATGTCTGTAAAGATTGGACTTCAGTGAAAAACATTTCCCGCACTCAGGACAGGAATACGGCTTCTCCCCCGTGTGAGATCTCTGATGTGTGTATAGATGGGACTTTATTGAAAAACATTTCCTGCACTCAGAACAGGAATACGGCTTCTCACCTGTGTGAGATCTCTGATGTGTGTAAAGACTGGAATTCTGTGAAAAACATTTCCCACACTCAGGACAGCAATACGGCTTCTCCCCTGTGTGAGATCTCTGGTGTTTGTAAAGATTGGACTTACTTGTAAAACATTTCCCACACTCAGGACAGGAATACGACTTCTCCCCCGTGTGAGATCTTTTATGCACATTAAGATTGTATGTAGAACAGAACCTCTTCCCGCACTCAGTACAGGAGAAGTTCTTCCCTGTTGGAAGGCCTGCCTGGTCCCGCACAGTCTGAGGTTCCTCAGGATACGAGGAATCCGATGGTCCATCTACACTGGGTGGTGCCGGATGGACATTGGAGGGAGTCGGGTTTTCTCCTGGACTATACTGTGTGATGTCCTCATCTTCTACTTTCCAGTCTGGAGACAAAGTGAGACAATCCTCGGAGGTTTTCCTCATCTCCCGGCCATGGACTAAAATACAAAGACAAAGAGGATTACTAGACAGGAGCTGATTGGTTCCCCCAAACCAGGACTCCGCCCACATCAGGCAGCTTGTTCTCTGAGGAGCTTACAATTCCACCCTCAAGGGAACTAGGAAATGGCTCCTCTGATCTCCTACCAGGTCATTTCTTTATTCATGGACCTTAGTCAGAGAGTGAGGAAACAACCAGGACTGTCTTTTATAGGAGGGACAGTGATGAGGGGATTATAGGACGAGGGTCCCCACCCCCTCTATCACTCATCGCCATCTTCCCAACACAAGAAGTACTGCACTTCCTTATTTAGTCCATGATTTAGTCATGAAGAACAGCGGGGCTGAGCCCCACCAGAGGACAGAGAGTGAGGATGGGGGGAGAACAACCAAGATGAAGACTGGACTGATCCTGAAGACCACCATCATTGGGGTATTGACTCCGCCCTCATTATCACTTTCTGTTTAAGGGTCCAAAGTTGGAGGATGTTATCACATTATTATCACCATGTAAAAGTCTGTGCTCCAATCACATCATCCGATATAAAATGTCCAGCTGGGAGGAAATGGGTGGAAAATAATTAAGGCCTACAGTGCAGGAAATGCGTATTTGCCCCCCTGCTGATGCTGAATGTTCGCCCCTCACACAGAAATGATCGGTCTAACAATGGAATGTTCGCCCCTCACACAGAAATGATCGGTCTAACAATGGAATGTTCAGTGTAACACTGAGAGACAGAATACAACAACAAATTCAGCAGAAATGCGTCTAACAAATGATGACTGATCTGCATGTTCATGAGGGAAATAACAATTTGATCCCTTCACAAAACATGACTTAGTACTTGGTGGCAAATCCCTTGTTGGCAATCACAGAGGTCAGACGTTTCCTGGAGTTGGCCCCCAGGTTTGCACACATCTCAGGAGGGATTTTGGCCCACTCCTCTTGGCAGATCCTCTCCAAGTCATTAGGGTTTGGTGGCTGACGTTTGGCAACTCAAACTTTCAGCTCCCTCTACAGATTTTCAATTGGATGAAGGTGTGGAGACGGGCTAGGCCACTCCAGGACCTTAATGTGCTTCTTCTTGTGCCGCTCCTTTGTTGCCTTGGTCGTGTGTTTTGGGTCATTGTCATGCTGGAACACCCATCCACCACCCATTTTCAATGCCCTGGCTGAGGGAAGAAGGTTCTCACCCAAGATTTGAGGGTACATTGCCCCATCCATCATCCCTTTGATACGGTGCAGTCCTGTCCCCTTAGCAGAAACCCCCCCAAAGCAGAATGTTTCCACCACCATGTTTCACAGTTGGGATGGTGTTCTTGGGGTCATAGGCAGCATTCCTCCTCCTCCAAACACGGTGAGTTGAGTTGATGCCAAAGAGCTGGATTTTGGTCTCATCTGACCACAACACTTTCCACCAGTCCTCCTCTGCATCATTCAGATGTTCAGTGGCAGACTTCAGACGGGCCTGGACATGGGCTTTCTTGAGCAGAGGGACCTTGGGGCACTGCAGGATTTCAGTCCTTGTCGGCGTAGTGTGTTACCAATTGTTTTCTTGGTGACTGTGGTCCCAGCTGCCTGGAGATCATTGACAAGATCCTCACGTGTAGTTCTGGGATGATTCCTCACTGTTCTCATGATCATTGACACTCCACGAGGTGAGATCTTGCATGGTGCACCAGACCTAGGGAGACTGACACTTGTTTTGTGTTTCTTCCATTTGTGAATGATTGCACCAACTGTTGTCACCTTCTCACCAAGCTGCTTGGCCATAGTTTGGTAGCCCAGTCCAGCCTTGTGTAGCATCTACCATGTCTACCATCTTGTCCCTGACATCCGTGGACAGCTGTTTGGTCTTTGCCATGGTGGAGAGTTTGGAATCTGATGGTTTGATGGCTCCTGTGGACAGGTGTCTTTTATACAAGTAACACAATGAGATTAGTAGCACTCCCTTTAAGAGACTGCTTCTAATCTCAGCTTGTTACCTGTATGAAAGACACCTGGTAGCCAGAAATCCTGCTGAACGATAGGGGATCAAATCCTTCTTTCCCTCATGAACATGCAGATCAGTCATCATTTGTTAGACGCATTTCTGCTGAATTTGTTGTTGTATTCTGTCTCTCAGTGTTACACCGAACATTCCATTGTTAGACCGATCATTTCTGTGTGAGGGGCGAACATTCCATTGTTAGACCGATCATTTCTGTGTGAGGGGCGAACATTCACCATCAGCAGGGGAGCAAATATGCATTTCCTTCGCTGTATGTAATGTACAACTTATCATAAAGGATACAAAAGTTAGGACTAAACAGTATTAGTTTTATTTTTTAGGATTTCTTCTACATTCATCTGGTGATCTAGCCAGTAAATCTGTTTTATAAAAACTCTACAGCAGAATGTATCAGTTCCAGGGATGAGGCAGACCATTTACCACTGACAGGGGGCTTACAATGAGCAGCTTTTATTTATTCATGTAAAACTTTTAACCCAAAAGGAAAAAATTCTGTTTGATGAAACTGATTATGAAGTGTGAGCTGGAGTTTGGCTTCAATTAGTTACTGTTTTTAAATCTGCTAACACTCCCCTCCCCCCAGACTGACTGCTGCTGTCTCCACAGTGGGGGCGCTGTGATAGGGGGTGTGTGTTTTACTGGCCAGATCACCAGGTGAAAACAGGGAAAAAAGCCAAAGAAAAGGAATGCAGCCGCCACACCCAATGATTGGTAAGCTGCAATATGGGACATTTGTGGTCTAATATCCCTTTAGTTTGGTTGGTGAAATCTCATCCTATGTCCAGTGATAGCAGTGACATCTACTGGCCACAGTGAGACATCACAAGACAACCTAAACTTAGGGAGAAACCAAGTGAAGAACTATACAATCAGCCTGAGCCAAGTACAGCCCAGCCACAAACTAAACCCACATAGTACCTCTATTCAGGACAAGGGGGCCACACTAATAAATAGTGTAAGGATCACATCAAATTGGTGTTTAGTAATCAGAGATCACTTACAGGGGTTGTAACCCTCAGACATGGAATATGAACAAACATATCCCTCTACAGTGTGTACTTGTCTCACTCCAGAGCAATAAGAGCCACTTCTGTCTGCTGTCTCCTTCCTCTGCAATCAGCATGAATCACTTCTGACAAGTCTTCCTGACACCAAGAGAAAAAAAAAAGATAGGGGAGGGAGCTCCAGCACACAGCCTGTGATTGACAGCCTCAGCTCTGTTCTTGTGTGAAGGGGGTGTATCCCTTCCCTCCAATCATCTCTCACAGCTCACTTCACTGAGCTCTGAAGAGAGTGAGTTCAGCTTTCTGCACCCTTTTTCTGACTTCTCAAACAAGCTGTATAAATTCTGGACTTTGAACAGATATAGTGAAGAGTGCTGCAGATAAAAAAAGGTACAACATATGTAGGAGGATTTGTTTCATCTCTGTGTATCACCTGAGGCCAGTCACTGCACTGGGTATATGGAGGGATTACAATGACTTTAAATGTTTACTGTAGACAAGTTGCAGAGATCCCACACCGCTGCCTCCCATCTCCTGAGACTGCACTCAGTGACTTGGGTCTGAGACACTACAGACATATCCCTCCACCCGGCACAGCCAGCAGATAACAGAGCAAGGAACCCTGGGAGAAATGTTCTGTCAGAGATCTTACCAGGGCATGGGGAGGGAGACCCAAATCACATGTCCCAGGAGCCTAGGTCACATGACGCTGGCAGCTGAACCCCAGAACCTCCATAAATCCAGTCTAGATACATAAATTGTGTCTGCAGCACAGAGAAGGAAGATTATCCGAGAGAAATCCAGGAATACAGGACGGGGAACACAGCTCAGGAAAGTGACCAGGGGATTACAGGCTGATATCACCCAGTCCCCGCCCTACTCTGGACCAATCAGTGAGCAGTATGGGTGGAGGAATGGATTTAGTGTTCATGACCCACCTGTGCTGATCTCTGTAGGAGTGTCCTCCTCTATAAATGTCCCCGTTATTCCATCCTCCTCCATAGACTGCTGATCATCCCTCACATACGCCTCTTCTTCTTCTGCTTTCACCTCAAATTCTATATCGATTGGATCTCCACTCTAAATCAAGGAAATGAGAGAAAATATCATCTGTAAAATGTAAGATTTGTTATTGTGACATCACATAAACTGTCGCGGTATGAGAGCCTGCCAATTATTAATCCCCTTATTAATGCCTTGTATCACATGCCCTCAGAGTCCTGCTCTGTATTCTTCCAATTGTCCCGTGTCACTAGGCCAAATGGTCTAATTAAATTACTCTGGACCCCTCCTCCCTTCCCCCTTCGTGCACAAATTCCTGAACTCTCTGGACAGGACCCATTGCCATGGTAACCCGACAGGAAGTATCCGGTTACCAGCTCAATACTTAAGAGAGAGCAAGGAAACCCCCCTGTGTGTTCTCGTGGCTGTGTGTGAGGAAAGGCTGTGCTGAGCGCCAGCTCCTCTCATCCCCCGTCCTCCTCCTCATCTCCTGGACTGTCTGTCTGCCTGGAATCCCTGCACTGTGGAGGAATCTTCTGCTGTCCCCGTGAATCTGCCTGGATCTATCCCCTGCCTGGAGTGAACCCCTTGTTCTCCGTGAGTACCTGCTTCCTCACTGTTACCTGAACTGTTACGGTGGTGACCCCAGGCACCCCTCTCCTGTGTCGGACTACCCCTGTTACAGGGACACCCCCTTGGCTCTCCTAGTGGACTATAAGTGGGTGGGGACCCTTGTTACCATTTAGTGGCAAATCCACCCTCTCTGCCACCCCCCGTATTGAAGGACTGCCGTCTGTTTGTCTCAATAAAGCTTTGTGCGTCTGCCATCCACTCTGTGTGTTCTGTCCTGCCTTTCCTCCGTCACATAAACAATCCACACATTGTCTCTACAAGTCCATGTTCTAGATGCTCCATCCCACCAACCTTGTAATGGTGAGGGATGGTGTGACCTTCCTGTGTGGAATCCCGGGAATACAGAGGACGGGGACATCTCTCTGGTGGGTTCCCATGACTGGATCCATCTGTAGGAAACACACACACTGACTGAATCCATTGTTTCTATGTGTTTATCAGATGATGGGGGATCTAGGTGGATCCTCCGTACTGCTCTCTCCTTTACAATAAAGTCTCCTCTTACCCGGTGATGTGAGGGGCGGCTGATTGTCCATCATGACGTCCTTGTAGAGATCCTTGTGTCCTTCTAAATACTCCCACTCCTCCATGGAGAAATAGACAGTGACACCCTGACACCTTATAGGAACCTGACACACACAATGATACAGTCACCATCCAGACACATCCCTTGTCTGTTACTGGAGAATGTCCCAGAATTCCCGGCACCGCTCACCTCTCCTGTCAGCAGCTCAGTGATCTCTCTGGTGACTTCTAGAATCTTCTTCTTCTTTCTCTCTTCTATCAGGGAGGGAGGTGGAGGCAATGTGATGTCATATGATCTCCAGACTTCACAGGAGGAAAACTCTACATCTGAACACAAAGAGTCACATCAAATGATATTCCCAGAATCCTCCTCACCTCTCCATTCAGGTCTCCATTTTATTAAAGCCCCACTTCAGGCTGAGGTATAATTCCCCCCCACAGGACCCCCACACTACGCAGGGTATAGGGTTGTTGCAGCATTCTGATGTCATTACATACAACGCAGGACCAACAGTCCCACTTTACATGTGAGGGTACCAAGGGGCCCCACATCCTAAGAGCATCAGAAAAATGTCAGATAAAGGGACATTGGGAGGAGGAGCTGTGAGGTCAGTGTGATGTCATAGGATTCTCTGACTCTGGATGGAGGGACATTGGGGGGAGGAGCTGTGAGGTCAATGTGATGTCATAGGATTCTCTGACTCTGGATGGAGGGACATTGGGAGGAGGAGCTGTGAGATCAGTGTGATGTCATAGGATTCTCTGACTCTGGATGGAGGGACATTGGGAGGAGGAGCTGTGAGGTCAGTGTGATGTCATAGTACATATAGACTCTGGATGGAGGGACATTTGGATGGGGAGATTTGAGGGGTCCTCTATATGAGGCTCCTGTATAAACCAAGTAATTGATCCTGGGTGCGTCCTACCTCTCCTAAACTGAAGAGTGAACTTTGACCTTTACCATCCAGAAATCTGTCCGGAATCTGTGGAAGTAAGCTGTCATGTGATCAGGTGACGTGCGGAGGAACGGAGTGTAAATAGCAGACAATTGTCTCCAGAGCCCCTAATGGTGGGGATGGATTTGGCGGCGTGCTGGTGCCAAGTTTCCTCCCCCCAGGGTCACTGCAGGTGTGGAGAAAAGCTGTGTAAGAGGATATGGAGGAGAGATGAGGAGGAGATCCAGGAATCAGGAGAAAGGTCAGGGCAAGCAACAGACGAGCGCATCCAAGAGACCAAGCCGGGGTCACTACACAGAAAATCAATCCAAGGAAACAACAGGCAGGACGAGGAATAGCAAGAAGGAGCTGAGAGACAAATGAGAATATTGCTCAGCCAATGGGAGATGATCTCAGCATGACTTCCATCATGAAGGAGATGAGGGGGAGGGGAGGAAGTCACTGAAGGTGACCATAGATCCATGGAAATTCAGCTGGTTCAGCAGGGATCGCTCACATTTCCATCCATGTGTGGCCACTGCCGGATAAAAGCCACTCCCCCAGCGGCTGCAGCCAATAGCTTCAGTGCTGATCTGTGTATTCTGAGAGCGGAGGAGTCCCTCCATTGTCAGAATACAAGAGTGCAGCGGGGAGGATTCCCCCATCCACCTCCAATGTGTGGATGGGGGAATCACTTCAGTTTTTATGGTCATCCCGCTGGCTGAACGATAAAACTGAACCATGTAGGCCAGCTTTGGGAGCAAATATATTATCATCAACTCCTCCCCCTGAAGGGGTTCATCTACGTATTACCTCTTCTGCCGCCAGATCCAGGAATGACTTCTCTTTACTTCCTCATTCATGGAACTTCCTGTCTGTTCCTGACATCACTTCCTGTCTGTTCCTGACATCACTTCCTGTCTTTCTTCCATAGAGACTTCCTGTCTGGGTAGAAGTGAGATCCCCACCTTGTGGAGCTCAGAGGAACTGCAGCCCCGAGAAGCGTCTGGTAGTGTGACCCCGGCCTTGTGCTGGGTGTGTATGGACCGTAGATCCTTATAGAGGGGTCACCTCCACTCCCACCAAGGGGGACAGAAATATATGACTGCTCGGGGGAGGGGTTTTGGCCCCTTTGATTTTGCAGTAACATTGATTGCAGATTTAGTCCTGTAGAACATCTGGTATATGGATACAAAGCCCCCCAGCTGGGAGTAAAGGGTGGAAATGGCTGGTGACCCCCAGATTTGGGCAATGATGTCATCACTATAAATGGATAAAACCCGCGCTATGTGTAACAACTCCAAACCTACAAAAACCTTCTAGCGGACTGCTGCTGTAACAAAGGGAAGGATTCCCTGTCATCTAGAAGAGCATTATGTGTCACAGCGCTGTCCTATTGTGTGTGCACAGAAATCATCACAAATACACTACAAATATGTGGAGACATTCAGAGATAAAGAGCTCGGGGCTCCAAATCCTATTCTCTGCACATCCACTGCTTCCACTTTACACCCACTTCATTGGTCTTATGGGGTTTATCAATAAATGAAGGAAACTGAACCGTGTGCAAATCCATCCACAACATAAAGTGCTTTGTGCTCAAGATGCTGCTCCCTGCACATCCACTGCTTCCACTTTACACCCACTTCATTCATCTCATCAGATTTGCTGCTATAGGAAATCATCTCAAATCCTGTGCAAATCCATGGAGACAGACAATATTGTGTGCTCAGTATAGTGTTCTCTGCAAGTCCACCGCTTCCACTTTGCATCTACTTCAATCCACTTATTTTACTACAAAAATCCACCAATCAGTGAAAAGTTGATAAGGTGTGAAAGTGCTCCGCCCTCCAAACTGTGTCAGCTGTAGTGTAGCCCCGCCTTCTTCCACCTCTTGTACACGGGATGGTGAGGGCGCCCCCTAGTAGTGCTTCCCCCTCACCACACCAATAGGACTCCCAGCTTTTCAGCTCCCAGAGTCAGAAACATCCTTCACACTCTCCTCATCTCCGATGGTAAAGGAACCGGATCCTCCTCGCTCACTCCTGCAAGTCTGCTGCGGGTTCTGCCAGTCTCCCTCCTAGACTCCGCCTCCAACCGCCATTCCAGCAGGAGCTCCGCCTCTAAATACACACTCAGGGAGGAGAGAAAGGGGAACCCGACATCGTGTGACACCTTTTATTACATGGAAATACGAAAATCAACGGGACTAATGCAATCACATTTACTGCAAAATCAAAGGGGCCAAAATGTGTCCCCCGAGCAGTCAGGCTGTAGGAGATCCGCTGAGACATAGAGAGGGAAATGGGTGCTAATAGGCTGCAGGAGATCCGCTGAGACATAGAGAGGGAAATGGGTGCTAATAGGCTGCAGGAGATCTGCTGAGACATAGAGAGGGAAATGGGTGCTAATAGGCTGCAGGAGATCCGCTGAGACATAGAAAGGGAAATGGGCGCTAATAGGCTGCAGGAGATCTGCTGAGACATGAAATGTGTATGAAATGGATGGCTGTGCAGACACTCCCAGAAGATGATGTCATTATGAGTGGATTGATATATATTTTTGCATTGTCCCCCCCAGAAGGATCAGGTTTGGCGGGATCGCTCTCATTAGCTATACATTTGTATTTTGTGTTCTGTGTTTGTAAGACTTTTCTATATGTAATAAGAGATGTTTGTTGAACAGTTGGTTACATAAGAGTTACATTTATTTCTTCTTCCTTTATTCAGTAATGTTTCATCTCCCGTAGTATCCCTGTAAGGTACATATTATACAGGAAGGGGGATTATGGGATGGATCTCGGGGCTGCAGTTCCTCTGAACTCCACAAGGTGGGGATCTCACCTATACTCACACAGGAAGTCTCTATGGAATGCAGACAGGAAGTGATGTCAGGCACATACAGGAAGTGATGTCAGGCACAGACAGGAAGTGATGTCAGGAACAGACAGGAAGCAGAGAGGAGACATTGGTGGACATGGCAGCAGAGGAGGTAATAAGATGTTATGTTTTATTTACACCCAGTAACCCCCCGTCATGTCAGTCCTCTTCCTCCATAGTCACGTCGGTCCTCTTCCTCCATAGTCACGTCGGTCCTCTTCCTCCATAGTCACGTCGGTCCTCTTCCTCCATAGTCACGTCGGTCCTCTTCCTCCATAGTCACGTCGGTCCTCTTCCTCCATAGTCACGTCCGTCCTCTTCCTCTATAGTCACGTCGGTCCTCTTCCTCCATAGTCACGTCCGTCCTCTTCCTCCATAGTCACGTCGGTCCTCTTCCTCCATAGTCACATCCGTCCTCTTCCTCCACGTTTACGTCTGTCCTCTTCCTCCATAGTCACGTCTGTCCTCTTCCTCCATAGTCACGTCCGTCCTCTTCCTCCATAGTCACGTCCGTCCTCTTCCTCCATAGTCACGTCTGTCCTCTTACTCCATAGTCACGTCCGTCGTCTTCCTCCATAGTCACGTCCGTCCTCTTCCTCCATAGTCACGTCCGTCCTCTTCCTCCATAGTCACGTCCGTCCTCTTCCTCCATAGTCATGTCGGTCCTCTTCCTCCATAGTCACATCCATCCTCTTCCTCCATAGTCACGTCGGTCCTCTTCCTCCATAGTCACGTCCGTCCTCTTCCTCCATAGTCATGTCCGTCCTCTTCCTCCATAGTCATGTCTGTCTTCTTCCTCCATAGTCACGTCCGTCCTCTTCCTCCATAGTCACTGTGACATCTTTTATCTCCAGCAGATGATGATACACACATATATAGTGTGGGAACCCAGATGAACCCCTTCAGGGGCAGAACATTCCCCCACTTCCGGGGCCGGAACATTCTCCTCATTGTGGAGATAAATTCTAGTAATATGGTCCTCTAAACAAACAGCACTGACAATAAATAGACAAGACAAGGACCATCCTGACCATACATGGCCTACAAAGGGCAATGATGACACCACACAGGCAGCCAATGGGCAATCATTACACTATGCAGCCAACACAATGATGGAGTGCCGGGGTCAGGAGTATGGAGCATAGAGCCCCTTACATTGCTGCTCAGGAGGAAGGAAACATTCCTTTTAAACAAAAAATGTATATAAATCTGAGGCGCTTTTAGAAATGTTTGGGGGTTTCAAAAATGAAAGAGGCTTTATAGCGACTAAAACATTTCATATGTGTAACATTGCGCTGTTTATCTCCTCCTCCCCTTCCCCACCTGTCTCCAGCACTGCACCCGGGGACTAGCAGGGAGGGCAGAGACCTTGCAGTGTAATGAGAACCGATTGGCTGCTTCTTAGGAAAGGGGCGTGTCCTGCTTATCCTTTCTCCCTTTCACTCCCAGAGCCATTTTTGCATTTTTTGCACACGTTTAAAAAATCATTTTAGGCCTGAAGATGACACAAAACCCCCAAAATATCGATTTTCTAGAGACTAGAAAGTAGAGACTTTAGAGAATAAAATAGTGGTAGTTCTATTTTTTATGTCTCAAAATTTTATCACAAAGTCTAGGACAGCAGGAGTCAGGAACAAAGTGGCACAGGTTGCCTGTAGGAGTGCTTGTTGGTGGTCCACCCTGGAGCACAACTGATGCACTGAGATGAGGTCTGCAGACAGGAGGTGCCTGTGCGAGGTATGCAAGCCCTTCCGATTAGAGGATTACTGGATAGCTGGTTCAAATCCAAGGTCCAGTACTGGGTGGAGATCAGAACAGACGTAGTCAGATGGGATAGCCGAGGACATACACAGAGGGGCGAGAGAGAATATCCGTTAGCCAAGCCGAGGTCAGGTCAGGGTTTAAGCAGAGAAGACAGGTCCAGGAGCAAACCGAGTCGGTAACAGGAAATCACAGATCACAGTAGCACAGGAACAGGAAATCACAGTTCACAGTAGCACAGGAACAAGGTACCGGGGAGCCAGAGATCAACCAGCACCTGAGAGTAGTGCAGGGCTTCCTTATAAAGGCCGTTTGCCACCAAATTTGAGCCGATGTGAACCTCTGTGGCCATGCAAGGTACTGGCAGGGGTGTCAGGTCTCCTAACACCACTGCTGAGGACAGAGACTTGACAGTGCCCCCCCAAAGGGCAGCCTCCAGATGCCTACTTGGGCCATCTTGTCTGGATATTTGGAGTAGAACTCCTGGAGAAGTCTGGGGGCATGTATGTTGTCTTTGGTTCCCAGGAGCCTTCTTCAGGTGTTATCCCTTCCATTTGATCAAGAAATGAATCTGCCTTCCTCGCTTCTTGCAGTGCAGGATTGATTCTATCTCGTATTCTGCATCCTCCCCAACTGTTATTGGCGGCGGAGCAGGTTCTACTCTTCCCGGAAATGGATCATAGACTGCTGGCTTTAGCAGAAAAACATGGAAGACTGGGTGAATCCCATATGATTCGGGAAGAGATAGCTCATGTGCCACTGGATTGGTTACTCGTTTGATCTGAAAGGGCCCAATGTATCTTGGTCCCAACTTCCGCGATGGGCAAGGAAGTTTTAGGTTGGCTGTTGATAACCAAGCCTGGTCTCCAACCTTCAGAGAAGGATTTCCCCTCCATTTCTTGTCATAGTACCTTTTGTAGTCAGTTTGCAATCTTTGTATGGATTCCTGGAGAGCTCAATAGTTGTCCTGTATCCTGCTGATTCTGTCCTGAACTGCAGGTACCGAGGTTTTGAGTATGGTATCCAGCAGGCAAGAAGGGTGGAATCCGTAATTGGCCCAAAATTGTGACTGATTCGTAGCGGAATGGACGGAATTATTGTATGCACATTCTGCTAATGGGAGTAGAGATGTCCAGTCATCCTGGGAAAAGGCGGAGAGACATCGTAGATATTGTTCCAACGTTTGGTTAGTTTGTTCAGTTTGTCCATTACTTTGAGGGTGGTAGGCCGATGATAGGCAGAGTTCCACTTTCAGGGTTTTACATAAGGCTCTCCAGAACCTGGAGGTAAATTGAACCCCTCGGTCTGACACGATATTGCTGGGCAGTTCGTGTAGCCTAACGATTTCCTTAATAAAAATATGTGCTGTCTCAGGCACCGACGGAGTTCCTATCATTGGCAGAAAGTGGGCCATCTTGGATAGCCGATCTATCACTACTAGGATGGTAGCAAACCCCTCAGAGGGCGGCAAGTGTACAATAAAGTCCATTGTGATAATTTCCCAGGGACGATTAGGAATGGATAGGGGCCTCAGAAACCCCCATGCCTTGGCTTTGTCTCCCTTGCTACGTAGACATACTGTGCAGGATTTACTTAAGTTCTGCAGTCCTGACTTAAGCTGGGCCACCAAAATGATCGCTGGATCAGGTCCATTGTTTTTCAGCCAGTTGATGGTCGTGGAATGTCTTGAAAACTTGGGATCTTACCTCCTGGGGTACAAAGATCTTATCCTGGTGCCACAGAAAGCCATCCTGCCTTCTTAACGAGTTCTGCTCAGGTTCGGCGCACCATGCAGATGCCTGTTCAATCAAAAGCTTCAGACTGGGCTGAATCAACAAAACATTTTGGGCCGACAGGATGGTATCGGGGGCAAAGTTTCAACTGAATCTGGGAACATACGTGATAGAGCATCTGCTTTCCCATTCTTGGATCCTGAGCGGTAGGTCATGTGAAAATTGAAGATGGAGAAATATAGGACCCATCTAGCTTGCTGCGGTCTTAGGCGCTTGGCAGATCTTAAATATTCTAGATTCTTATTAACTGTGAAGATCATGATTGAGTGACTAGCTCCTTCCAAAAGGTACCTCCATTCTTTGAACGCCATTTTGATCTCCAAATGTTCCCTGTTGCCTATGTCGTAGTGCCTTTCAGCTTGGCTTAGTTTCTTAGAGCAAAAAGCTACCGGATGGAGCAGAGCTTTTGGGCCTTGGCTCCTGTAGCCACCTCCGATGCTTCCACCTCCAGGATGAAGGAAGTGTTGGCTCTGGGTGTTGTAATACAGGAGCAGAAGTGAACTGCTTTTTTAACTGCTTGAAGGCTGTCTGTGCTTCTTGGCTCCAGAGAAAATGTGTATGCTGGCTAGTGAGTTGGGTAATGGGGGCTATAATGGTTGAGAAGCCCTTGATGAACTTCTGATAAACATTGGCAAATGTTGGCTGCCCCTGGAAGCTGCTCAATAGGACAATAATATGATTGATGAGATGGTAAAGTGTCAGCTTTCTTTTTATCAAATACATCAAGGAAATGGAGGTAGGCAGGGGGAACGGATTGACTGGCATCTGATGTAGGCTGAACTGAGAGGCACACAGGGAAATTGGTGGGTGTGGGAGTGCCACAGTGCTGAATACAGTAATTTGATGGGAAGGTGACTTCTTTCTTGAGCCAGTTGATTTGTGGATTGTGAGCTTGCAACCAAGGTATTCCTAGGATGGCTGGAAACATGGGAGATCTCAGGATGTCAAAGCAGATGATTTCCTGATGGACAGAGTCAGTTGTGGCTAGGATGGGAATGGTTTCTTGGGTAATGGGTCCTGAGCTAGGAGCGGTGCCATCTGCTAGGAGTACATTAAACCTTTGTGTTTTAGGACAAAGAGGAATACCTAGGTTCTGGGCAAGGTTGATGTCCAAGAAAAAACTACAGGCTCCCGAATCAATGATTGCCCACAACTTGACTTCCTTTCCAGCCACCTGTAATGACATGGGTAGAACGACATGGGTGGTTAAGGTTCTGGATAACTGGAGATATGAAGGATGAGGCTGGCTGGACTTACTTGGTCGCACTGGGCAGTTGCCTAAGAAATGGCCCATGGCCCTGTGACATAAATGTAAGATTTGAGTAGTTGAGATGTGATCAGTAGAAATATGTCATTGTAAATTTAGTTTCAGTCCATGTTATTAAAGATAAGTGTTCCGAATTCAGTCAGAGACATATGTTCACCAATTAGCATCTGAAAGGACAGAGAATGTCAATAAAACGTTGTCACCTATGTAGCCAGAGATTGCCACCTTCTTGAAATCTAAAATAAGTTCTCCAACCATTTCAGCTTCGGGAAGTACCAGGAGACCAGGAGAGGGCTCCGCTTTGTCTGCTAGCTGTGATTTATATCCACAGATCAGAGGAATATATTTCATCTCTCATAAAAGATACAATATTAGTTGCAGAGAGATGAAAATACTTCCTTCTGATTGGACACACTGTAAGCTACATCTGCATGTAAAACTGTATTTATAGCCTCTGTAGAATCCCAGAGAAATGCAGAAAACAGTTATATGGCACCTGATTGCAACAGCTGAACAGTGATTGGTACTGTCGCGATCAGATTGATGCGCTGGTGTCGGAAATTCTATCCCTGACTTGGTGATTCAAACCGTTCCTGGTCCAATCAACTTTGGGTACTTCAGTACCCAGAACGTCCTGTGGGCTGGTATAGGGTTGATTGGCCAAGGGCTAATGTCCAGCCTATGTCCATATTTCAATAAATTGAGGACCCTGAGATATGGACGGGGTGATTCGTACAGAGCCATTTCTATTTTACTGGCGAATCACGGACTTTCTCTAACTTGCTCCAGTCACAGGATAACTCTTAGTAAAAGTTTTATTTCTGCTTTTATTCCCTTTTATTTTATAGTCAATAGCCAATTGTGTGTCTTTTTGTATTTTCTGTATTATTTGTAACTTTTTATACTTTGTACATATTCTATGCACAGCCCACTTTCAGGATATTAAATCATAAAGTTAATAAGTGACTTCTGGATACTTAAGCTCGGGCTCATATCTCCGGAGAGATTATTGTATTACATTGTCTATATATGCTCGGTCTAAGTTCATTGCCAATCTGTATTCAATTGTACTGTGTGTTGGTAAATTGCATGCAGATTGTAAAGTAGCAGATCTGCCAGACGGAGATCTGTGTGTGTGGTGGCCCAGCAGACCAGTCTGCCGACAAACTGTTGGATGGTGGCAAGCTACCGTTTGTTGTGTGACTGGTGTGGGGGTGCGTGGACAGTGGAATCGTCATTCACACTGGGGTTCTAGCTTGTAGGATAGCTGGAGGAATGCTAGAAGTGTTTGCCAATTGCTAGACTGCTCCCCAACCCTTAGATTGCACCAGATTGTATATAAGATTTGTATCTGCCTGTGTGTGGTCAGCCAGCTGGATTGGAGTGGAGTCTCCCTCTAGTAGTGGCCAGATGCAGTGCGGGCTGTGAATGCGTATCATGGCCAGTCTTATATGCTCAAAGTAAGACCCCCTCATCCCTCTTTACCCCAAGTCATGGCCGGACGTCCACACCTCGGTTAGCTAGGCGCCGTGGGCATGTGTGTGCGGTGTGGATCCATGACAGCCCCGCAGTAAAGGCATAGGTTGCCGTGCCGTCTGCGTAATCTTTCCTCTGGAGATAAAGCAGGTCGGAGAAGGCCAATTTGCATGGGTTTTACTTCAGGAGTGCTGATAGGCGGAGAAATAGGGACAGAATCCACTGGTCTTGGAACCCTTGGCAAAACCCTTGGCAAAGGGTCTGGGTATGTTCAGAATGTCTCTCCTGTAGCCGTTGATCCAATTAGGTAGCGAGTTGAATTAGATTCTCCAAGGAGGAGGGAGCTTCCACCCTAGCTAATTAGTCCTTGAGGGACTCAGACAGACCTAGATGGAACTGGTATTTTAGGGCTGCGTCATTCAACCCGGTATTGGCGGACCATTTGCGGAATTCCACAATGTAGTTCTCCACATGCCGTCGGCCTTGTTGTAGAACATGAAGGGTGGATTCAGCAGTAGAGGTCCTCTGGGGGTCATCATAAAGAGCTGCCATGGCTTCAACGAATGTGATCACTGAGTTTAGCGCTGGTTCTTTTTGTTCCAGTAAGCTGTGTGCCCATGATTGAGGTTCGTCAGATATGACAGAAATGATGAACCCCACTTTAACTGCCTCAAGTGAGAAGGTCCTGGGTTGCGGTGCAAAATACAACTCACAAGCATTCTTGAAGGCTCGGAATTTACGTCGGTCCCCAGGAAGCGTTCCGGAATGGTAACCCTGAGTAGTACCACAGCGGGTGTAACAGTGGAAAGCGAACTGGCTGGTGCCACTGTAGGGATAGGACTAGGCAATGGATTCTGGTCTGCAGAAGTCGCAGCAGTAGTGAGCGAATAAAGATGTCCCTCCAGCTGAAAATATTCCTCCTGCAGATCCATGACCACTTGCGTAAGTGCCGTCATCTGTTGGCACAAGGCCTCTAATGCAGAAGCACCTCTCTCGGCCTCAGACATATTGGCTGATTGATACTGTCACGTACCTGGTGAGAGATGCCAATGGAGAGAGGGCTTCCCTTGCGGCTAAGTTCCAGACTCCCCTGAGAGTGGGACAGCAAGGAGTCAGGACCAAAGTGGCACAGGTCACCTGTAGGAGTGCTTATTGGTGGTCCACCCAGGAGCACAGCTGATGCACTGAGATGAGGTCTGCAGACAGGTGGTGCCTGTGTGAGGTATGAAAGCCCTTCCGGGGAACAGGATTACTGGATAGCCGGTTGAAAGCCAAGGTCTGGTACTGGGTGGAGATCAGAACAGACATAGTCAGATGGGATAGCCGAGGTCAGGCACAGAGGAGCAAGAGAGAATATCCGTTAGCCAGCAGAGGTCAAGTCAGGGTTTAAGCAGAGAAGACAGGTCCAGGAGCAAGCCGAGTCAGTAACAGGAAATCACAGTAGCACTGGAACAGGAAATAACAGTAGAACAGGAACAAGGTACTGGGGAGCCAAAGATCAACCAGCACTTGAGAGTAGTGCAGGGCTTCCTTATAAAGGCCGTTTGCCACCAAATTTGAGCCAATGTGAACTTCTGCGGCCATGCAAGGTACTGGCAGGGTTGCCAGGTCTCCTAACACCTCTGCCAAGGACAGAGCCCTGACATCTGTCCCCTCTACCCTCTGGCACCCGCTGAACTGTGCCCACAGATGGGCAAGCAGAGCCGGAGAAGCATAGTAGGTACAGGGGAGGTTCACACACACGGGGTGGCAGAGGCTGGCACCTGAAAGGAGAGCCCTGTGGCTTGCCCACAGCAGGAATAAAGAATAAAAACAATACTTGCCCGGCCCCCAGAACTACATGTCCCGGGCGTCGGGTGATGTAAAGTGACCATCCCTGCATGATGAGCCAACATTGACCTCACAGCACTGCCTCAGAGCAAACTAGTCATAGGAAGGATCAGATTTATCATTCCTTGTCTGCAGATCTAAAGCTCATCAAAACCAGTTCAGAGACCAAACAAACCCAACAGAGAAAATGGGTCCCGGACCCCAAAATTGTAGTAAACACTAAACAGTCCAAACAAAATGTCATCCCATGGGGGGAGTAGTTCTTCAATGTCCAGCAACCCTCCTATTCCCCCCTCACATCCACATCCTATTATTGTGTGACCAATACCATCCAAATCATTCTTACTTTCATTTCCCAAAGTTATCCGTCTACAAGGAGACCTGTATAGATCACATGATGGCACCAATGAGGATGGAGGAGGACCGGAGTCACATGACTGAGAAGATACTAAATCTCACCCTGGAGATCATCTACCTGCTGACCGGAGAGGTGAGGAGGATTCTGGGAGGTCACATGACATCACTCTCATCTCTATTATTAAAACACAGACCTGACCGGAGAGGTGAGGAGGATTCTGGGAGGTCACATGACATCACTCTTATCTCTATTAATAAAACACAGACCTGACCGGAGAGGTGAGGAGGATTCTGGGATTCTAACATGATATTCCTATTGGTTCCTCAATACAGAGATTTCCTCTTCTGAAGTCAGGTGATCATATGACCATCACAGTGCCTCCATGTGACTCCCTAAACCCTGAGAGACACAACATGCAGAAGATTCTAGAAGTCACCAAGAAGATGATGGAGCTGCTGACAGGAGTGGTGAGCAATGCTGGGAATTCTGGGACATTCTCCAATCACTGATCATTATCAGTATCATTAGGATCTGTACATTATCTGCATTGTTACCATTGATGTCAGTTTTATTATATATTCAGAGTGGAAACCTGAGAGATCCTAAAGTTGAGGTTAAAGGAGAGATAAAAGAGGAGGAGGATGAGGATGGGGGGATGGAGGAGTCAGAGCTTCTAAGAGAACACAAAGATCTGTACCAGGACACCATGGTGGAGTCATCCAGCTACAGGAACCCACCAGAGAGATGTCCCCGTCCTCTGTATTCCCGGGATTCCACACAGGAAGGTCACTCCATCCCTCACCATCATCAGGTAGATGAGGAACAATCACTGATAGTATCATTAGGATCTGTACATTATCTGCATTGTTACCATTGATAGGATTTGTATTATGCATTCAGAGTGGAATCCTCGGGGATGAGAATATTGATGTTAAAGAAGAGTATAAAGAGGAGGATGAGGAGTATGGAGTGATGGAGGAGTTTTCAGAAGGACACAAGGATATGATGGAGCCACCTAATACCAGGAACCCACCAGAGAGATATCCCCGTTCTCTGTATTCCCGGGATTCCACACAGGAAGGTCACACCATCCCTCACCATTACAAGGTTGGTGGGATGGAGCATCTAGAACATGGACTTGTGGAGATAATATTTGGATTTTTCATGTTAACTTATATTTATATATTATGTGAAATTTCTAATTTTCTTGGTTTAGGGTGAAGATCTGATAGATATAAAAGTTGAGATTAAAGCAGAAGAAGAGGCGTATGTGAGGGATGATCAGCAGTCTATGGAGGAGGATGGAATAACGGGGACATTTATAGAGGAGGACACTCCTACAGAGATCAGCACAGGTGGGTCATGAACACTAAATACACTATATACTCCATGTTGTACATTAAACACTCCTGACCCCTGCACTATATACTCTATGTTGTACATTAAACACTCCTGACCCCTGCACTATATACTCTGTGCTGTACATTACATACTCCTGACCCCTGCACTATATACTCCATGTTGTACATTACATACTCCTGACCCCTGCACTATATACTCTATGTTGTACATTACATACTCCTGACCCCTGCACTATATACTCTGTGTTGTACATTACATACTCCTGACCCCTGCACTATATGCTCTGTTGTACATTCCATAGTCCAGACTCCTGCTTTCCCCCCTCCCCCCACTGCTATATATACACATAATATGGATTCTCTTTTGTTACACCCATTTCCTCCCAGCTGGACATTTTATATCGGATGATGTGATTGGAGCACAGACTTTTACATGGTGATAATAATGTGATAACATCCTCCAACTTTGGACCCTTAAACAGAAAGTGATAATGAGGGAGGAGTCAGTACCCCAATGATGGTGGTCTTCAGGATCAGTCCAGTCTTCATCTTGGTTTTTCTACCCCCTTCCTCACTCTCTGACCTCTGGTGGGGCTCAGCCCCGCTGTTCTTCATGACTAAATCATGGACTAAATAAGGAAGTGCAGTACTTCTTGTGTTAGGAAGATGGCGATGAGTGATAGAGGGGGTGGGGACCCTCGTCCTATAATCCCCTCATCACTGTCCCTCCTATAAAAGACAGTTCTGGTTGTTTCCTCACTCTCTGACTAAGGTCCATGAATAAAGAAATGACCTGGTAGGAGATCAGAGGAGCCATTTCCTAGTTCTCTTGAGGGTGGAATTGTAAGCTCCTCAGAGACCAAGCTGCCTGATGTGGGTGGAGTCCTGGTTTGGGGGAACCAATCAGCTCCTGTCTAGTAATCCTCTTTGTCTTTGTATTTTAGTCCATGGCCGGGAGATGAGGAAAACCTCCGAGGATTGTCTCACTTTGTCTCCAGACTGGAAAGTAGAAGATGAGGACATCACACAGTATAGTCCAGGAGAAAACTCGGCTCCCTCCAATGTCCATCCGGCACCACCCAGTGTAGATGGACCATCGGATTCCTCGTATCCTGAGGAACCTCAGACTGTGCGGGACCGGGCCGACCTTCCAACAGGGAAGAGCTTCTCCTGTACTGAGTGCGGGAAATGTTTCCAATCTAAATCTGATCTTAATGTGCATAAAAGATCTCACATGGGGGAAAAGCCATATTCCTGTCCTGAGTGTGGGAAATGTTTTTCACGGAAGTCCAATCTTCACACACATCAGAGATCTCACACGGGGGAAAAGTCATATTCCTGTCCAGAGTGTTGGAAATGTTTTTCAGTGAAGTCCAATCTTTACACACATCAAAGATCTCACACGGGCGAGAAGCCATATTCCTGTCCTGAGTGCGGGAAATGTTTTTCAGAGAAGTCTGGTCTTCATAAACATCAGAGATCTCACACAGGGGAGAAGCCATATTCCTGTCTTGAGTGCGGACAATGTTTTTCAGAGAAGTCCAGTCTTCATAAACATCAGAGATCTCACACGGGGGAGAAGCCGTATTCTTGTCCTGAGTGCGGGAAATGTTTTTCACAGAAGTCCAGTCTTCCTAAACATCAGAGATCTCACACGGGGGAGAAGCCGTATTCCTGTCCTGAGTGTGGAAAATGTTTTTCAGATAAGTCCAATCTTCACAGACATGAGAGATTACACACGGGGGAGAAGCCATTTTCCTGTCCTGAGTGAGGGAAATGTTCCTCGCTGAAGTCCTGTCTTCCTGTACATCAGGGGTCCCACAAAACCCTGGAGGTATATTAGTGCCTTGAGTGCGGGAAATGTCTTCTAGATGAATGTTGCTGGACATCCCAGCTCTCATGTGGGGAAGAAGCACACCCTGATATACACATCAGATATATTCCATGGCTGATCTTCATCATGGAAGACACAGTTCATAAGGAGATCAGAGGTCCCCAAAGACATGGATGAAGTGTGGGACCGGGTTGACCATTGATTGCAGGAGAAGAATAAAAATGGAGTCCTGACTTAGAGCACTGGGCTGACTTTTGGGGTGCAGCCTACAGTGAAGGAAATGTGTATTTGCTCCCCTGCTGATGTTGAATGTTCGCCCCTCACACAGAAATGATCGGTCTAACAATGGAATGTTCGGTGTAACACTGAGAGACAGAATACAACAACAAATTCAGCAGAAATGCGTCTAACAAATGATGACGGATCTGCATGTTCATGAGGGAAAGAAGGATTTGATCCCCTATCATTCAGCAGGATTTCTGGCTCCCAGGTGTCTTTCATACAGGTAACAAGCTGAGATTAGAAGCAGTCTCTTAAAGGGAGTGATGCTAATCTCATTGTGTTACCTGTATAAAAGACACCTGTCCACAGGAGCCATCAAACCATCAGATTCCAAACTCTCCACCATGGCAAAGACCAAAGAGCTGTCCAAGGATGTCAGGGACAAGATGGTAGACCTACACAATTCTGGACTGGGCTACCAAACTATGGCCAAGCAGCTTGGTGAGAAGGTGACAACAGTTGGTACAATCATTCACAAATGGAAGAAACACAAAACAAGTGTCAGTCTCCCTAGGTCTGGTGCACCATGCAAGATCTCACCTCGTGGAGTGTCAATGATCATGAGAACAGTGAGGAATCATCCCAGAACTACACGTGAGGATCTTGTCAATGATCTCCAGGCAGCTGGGACCACAGTCACCAAGAAAACAATTGGTAACACACTACGCCGACAAGGACTGAAATCCTGCAGTGCCCGCAAGGTCCCTCTGCTCAAGAAAGCCCATGTCCAGGCCAGTCTGAAGTCTGCCACTGAACATCTGAATGATGCAGAGGAGGACTGGTGGGAAGTGTTGTGGTCAGATGAGACCAAAATCCACCTCTTTGGCATCAACTCAACTCGCCGTGTTTGGAGGAGGAGGAATGCTGCCTATGACCCCAAGAACACCATCCCAACTGTGAAACATGGTGGTGGAAACATTCTGCTTTGGGGGTATTTTTCTGCTAAGAGGACAGGACAACTGCACCACATCAAGGGGACGATGGATGGGGCAATGTACCATCAAATCTTGGGTGAGAACCTTCTTCCCTCAGCCAAGGCATTGAAAATGGGTGGTGGATGGGTGTTCCAGCATGACAATGACCAAAAACATACGGCCAAGGCAACAAAGGAGCGGCTCAAGAAGAAGCACATTAAGGTCCTGGAGTGGCCTAGCCAGTCTCCAGACCTTAATCCCATTGAAAAATCTGTAGAGGGAGCTGAAAGTTCGAGTTGCCAAACGTCAGCCACCAAACCTTAATGACTTGGAGAGGATCTGCCAAGAGGAGTGGGCCAAAATCCCTTCTGAGATGTGTGCGAACCTGGGGGCCAACTCCAGGATACATCTGACCTGATTGCCAACAAGGGATTGGCCACCAAGTACTAAGTCATGTTTTGCGAAGGGGATCAAATCCTTCTTTCCCTCATGAACATGCAGATCAGTCATCATTTGTTAGACGCATTTCTGCTGAATTTGTTGTTGTATTCTGTCTCTCAGTGTTACACCGAACATTCCATTGTTAGACCGATCAGTTCTGTGTGAGGGGCGAACATTCAGCATCAGCAGGGGAGCAAATACGCATTTCCTTCACTGTATATGCTAGAGATGGTCTGCATATAAATGGAAGGGGGTCTGCTGTGCTGGGGGAGGGGTTTATGGGAAGGCTGGATGAGTATATAAACTAGGATGGAGGGGGGAGGGAGAATTCAGTTTTAACGGGGTAGACAGATCAGACGGGGTCAGTACTTGTTGGTGTTACAACCAGTGGAATTGGTACCATTTGTATGAAAATAAAAAATACACAAAATCCGTGTGAACAAGGTGTCAGTGAATGGACAAGTTGTCCGTGAATGTACAAGGTGTCGGTGAATGTACAAGGTGGCGGTGAATGAACAAGGTGTCAGTGAATGAAGTGTTTGTTCCCCAATGCCAGAAGTGTGCCCAGCACAATAGGTGAGTTGGAAGGTTTGGTGCATGAAGAGAACTAGGATTGAATTGGTATTGCTGATTCTTGGCTTCATTCCTCACATGACTGGGCCATTCATATTCCTGGCTAGGTTCTCTTTCGGAGAGACGGGGGAAATAGGAAAGGTGGTGGTGTCTGTCTCTATGTGAGAAGTGATCTCAGAGCAAGTGTGAAAGAGGACCTAGTTGATGGAGAGTGTGATGAGACTGAAGTATTATGGGTGGAGCTGCACATGGGGGGCGGTACTACAAAGGTCATCATTGGAGTTTGTTATAGGTCTCCCAGTGTTAATGAGGAGGTGGAGACTCAGCTCCTCCCACAGATGGAAAGGGCTGGGACAGTGATAATAATGGGGGGTGGTAACAACCCGGAAAGTGACTGGAGTACTGGTACTGCCGGTGTAAACACAAAACAACCCCTCCTGCCCTCTATGGCCCAGAACAAGGGTGGATAGATGGACCCGGAACTTGAAGAACTTCCCCACCAAGGCAACAAAGGTTGTGCGGCTCTAAACAAGGCTGGGGAAGTCCCACCAATACTGGAAAGTGAAACAAAAAGCGCACCAACCTTGTGCATTACCTCAGTAAAATGTGATTTTATTGGATGTGAAAATATCCTCACAAACAGAGAAGTATAACACGCGTGTAAAGTCCTTAGTGAGACTTGACCAATCAGAGACCAGCCGAGTCTAAACACGAGGGAAGGTTCTCAGAGTCAGGCTGACGCGTTTCGAGTCCCTTCTTCATCAGAGCTGACTTGGCAATGACAGCCCTCTTCTATATATACCCTGGGACAGAGGTTGGACCCTCCCACTTGGGTTGGGCAGTCTCGGGAAAGGAGGCGGGACAAAGGTGACATCACAACATGCTCACACAAGTAACAATACATTACACATCAAGAGGTATAGTAAGAGACATTAGAAACATTCACCGGCATTAAAGCTGTAAGAAACGCAGGGCAGTGTAATATATACATGAGGAGGTCATATAGTCTGTGTATATATATATATCCCCATATAATAAATAATGACATATTGGGAATGCTGCATTGGGGTTCATGGGGATAATATTGTTGGATCAGCAGAATGTATAAAAAGGAAAAATGAATGAATTGAATACATAATTCCTTTGGATAAAAGCCTGCTGGTTCCTCAATTGTTGGCTTCTTTCCATGGAGATAAATGTGAACACAAAGTAGGTATACACATACATTTCAATGGCAGCCAGAATGTCCTTGCTTTGTGTGGGCTGTCAGTGGGGTCATTGGGCAGATCGTTGTCTTTAGATGTATGGAGTATTCATGAGTAGTGTTACTATACTGGCAGCAGAGGGAGATCAAGTGCTGCCATTGCCAAATATGGCTTCTGGAGGTGAATTGGAATGCACGCCAATAGGTGCGTGGCTGTGGGGGCGCATGAGCAATGAGGCGGTGGCACGCTGGAGTAGTCATGGAGATGGGCCTCCGATGGGCTATCGCATACACGCAGTGAGGCGGCGGCACGCTGGAGTAGTCATGGAGACGGGCCTCCGACGGGCTATCGCACATGCGCAGTGAGGTGACGGCACGCTGGAGTAGTCATGGTAATGGGCCTCCAACGGGCTATCGCACATGTGCAGTGAGGAGACGGCACGATGGAGTAGTCATGGGGATGGGCCTCCAATGGGCTATCGTACATGTGCAGTGAGGAGACGGCAGGCTGGAGTAGTCATGGAGATGGGCCTCCGACGGGCTATCGCACATGCGCAGTGAGGAGACGGCACGATGGAGTAGTCATGGAGATGGGCTATCGCACATGCGCAGTGAGGAGACGGCACGATGGAGTAGTCATGGAGATGGGCCTCCGACGGGCTATCGCACATGCACGCCAAAGTCGGCTTATCATTTACCTAGTGGAGTGCACTCCGGACATTCCGGAAGGACGGCTGTGAGATGTGTTCCAGCCGTGACTGTAAAGTTGGACCTCTCCCTACAACTCTTAGAACAATTAGCCTGCATGTGACCCCGCTGTCTTCATCTACAGCATCAAGTCTGGGGTGCGCTTCCTTTATGTCTCCACCTGTTTTCCAAACCAAGAGATCCCCCCCTAAATCTTGGGGTGTTGGTGGGATTGACCTGAACCTTTACATAGTTAACAGGGTAGATCCTTGATGAATTTGCATCTTGCATCACGCCTGTCCCAGATTTGTGTTCTACTCCTAGCGCTCTGGGTCACACTCCTTAGAAACAGACTATTAAATTCTCACAGGTCATTCCTTTGGAGAATGTCAAAAGAAAGTCCTGCCATTACCCCAACAGAAGTAATTCCCTGTAGAATTCACCTCACAGGGATCAATGATGGTCAGGAAAGCACCTGTATCACAGAATCCAATGACTTTTTGTACATCTATGCAGAGCTCCTGTAACTGCTGCTGCCTTATCTTGGGGTAAGTGGCTGGACTCCATAAACTCCTAGAAGGGCACCAGTTGTTGTTGGAAGCATCAATTCACTTTAAGATGGTGAAAGGCTCTATCCTTCTGGCACCAGAGTTACACTGGGATCAGGGCAGGTGTTTTGATTCCGGGGAGGGTGGAAGTTCCTTGGGCATCTAGCCTGGAGATGCCTGGGTTGTCCATATCCGTAGCATGGGTGGTCCAGGGGTGACCAGAGGGCTGGGGTTGGAGTGGCATTTCTTCAGAAGCTTGGTACATATCCACATAGTGCACCAGCTTGGGAGAGGTGGACCTGAGAGTCTTTTTCTAACAGGGCAGCTGGCCTGGCAGTGACCGGTTTGTCCACAGCCAAAGCAGAGTCTCTCTGTAGAGATAATGTTAGTGGATCAAATTATCCTCCCAGCACAAGTGTGTCCCTAAGCCAACCGCTTCCATACCCCAAAGTGATGTCCTGCTGGAAAGAGCATTAATAACCATGTGGCCCTCAGATGAAAAGCCATCCCATGGATACTGTTGTAGTTTTGCTGCTGAACTGGGGCATGTACTTTGCAGAGGCATGTTGAGGCCTCTTGCTGGTACATGTTTGGAAGGGGCAGGGGTTGTAACAAAGGGCAGAAGTATTTTTTTGTGTGTTGTTTGTTGAAGCACAGACAGCATTGTGTCCTGTAGCTGGATAAAGCCAGATGGGCCAGCAGCAGGTTTGGATGCTTAAGGCTTGGCTGAACTCAAAGGACAATATAATAACCCTATGCTGGCAGAAAGGGTCAGACGTTTCTGAGTTTACTTCTGTGATGGACACACCGGACTGAGGGCTGCATGTCTTCCTAGAAAGAGGTTACCTGGTGCACAGAATTGCTGAGACAGATAGCTTCCTGGACACTGGGACTCTGCTCTACTCTCTGATCTTCTGGCAACTTCTGTCTGTGTGGTCTGAATGCTACGGTCAGGACACACAGCCTTCTGAGGACCCATGATGTGCATATGAAGAACCTCTGCCCACCAGACCTCCTATTCCCTGCCAAGCTGCCTGGACTTCTGTTGACTGGTGAGTCCCTGAATCTATGTTGTGTCTATTGCTGCTCATCCCTCATTGTGCCTGGACTCTGGACTAAGTGGCTGCTGGATCCGATTGCTGCAGTTTGCCAGTCTGTACCCTTGATGTGCCATACCATGCTGCCCTGGTCTCTGCCCTGTGCTTGAAACACCCCACTTGTCTGTCCAGTTCCCTATACTGTGCTGACTTAGCCCCTTGTCTGTCCAGATCACTTCCCTGTGATGGACTCAACCACTTGTCTGCCCAGATCCCTGCCCTGTGCTGGACTCAACCACTTGTCTGCCCAGATTCCTGCCCTGTGCTGGACTCAACCACTTGTCTGCCCGGATCTCTGCCCTGTGCTGGACTCAACCACTTGTCTGCCCGGATCTCTGCCCTGTGCTGGACTCAACCACTTGTCTGCCCAGATCCCTGCCCTGTGCTGGACTCAACCACTTGTCTGCCCGGATCCCTGCTGTATCAGCTGGATTTGACCCTTGCTACATCCTACCCTGGTCCGCGTAGATCCCTGCCTAGTGTGCTGGACTTAACCACTGCTACGCTGTATTCACCCTGTGGGCTGGGTACATTCCCCTTGCCGTACTGTCCGGTGGCCTGGTGTACTGGTTCTCCATTTTGCTTGGCCATCCTACATGGACTATCTATGTGGTATTATGCTGCTACCTGGTGGACTATTTTGTTGTGCTGTGTCTTGTTATCTGTACTGTACCCTCACATTCCCCAATATACCCCGTATGTCGGGTTTTGTGTGATCTGCTCTGTGTGCTCTCTCTGCACTTCTAGTGTATCACTAGTGATGGGCTGAACACCCTCCGGTTCAGTTCATGGTAGAACATTCGAACAGACCAAAAGTTCGCCGCCAACATCGAACCTATGGGACTCAAACTTGAAAATTCAAAAATGTCCATTTTGAAGGATGATATGCTAGGTATTGGCAATAAAAGTGGTATGGGGACTCGGGTGCTGCCCTGATGGACATGAATCAGTGGAAAAAAAATTCTAATAGTACAGTTTTTAAAGGGGCAGTCATTTTTCATTGCTTAAAGTAAAAAAAAAAAATATTAATTTAAATATCATGCCTGGGGGTCCCTTAAACTACCTGCAAAGTTGCACATCTGTACAATATATAGAACCTACTGCAGCAGGACTGACACCGTAACCCTTCAGAGTTATTCTTGACAAGTGCAGGATTGGACCCGGCTCTAAAAATTCTAATTATATGTAATGCACCTCTCATACAGGTATAGAAAAATGTGGCCTTCAGTGTTGATGGTGCCTGAACACTGTGTCCCCTCACAGTTACTATTGCTGGGTGCAGTCATGGGCCCTGCAGTTAAAAACTGTTAAAAATTATAGAAAAATTATCCAGGATTGATTCATGTTGATAAATGTCAGCTGGTCAGCGGAGTCTGTGGACAGACGCACTCTTATCTGTCACAAAACCTCCAGCAGCACTGAATGTCTGTTCAGAAAGCACGCTGGATGCAGGACAGGCCAGTACCTTGATGGCATATTGAGCAAGTTCTGGCCAGTGATCCATCCCCAAGACCCAGTAACCCAGTGGATGCTCAGTTGGAAAGGTCTCCAAGTCTGTTCTTGCCCCTAGATAATCCTGCACCATATGATGCAGACCCTGCCGATGGGTGCTTAAACCTAACAGCCACGGGTGCTGAGGACTAAAGAACTGTCTAAAGGCATCGGTCAGCTGGCCGCCTTCTCCACCGCTCTTCCTTTGACAGAATGAACCCTCAGAAACACGTTGTCCAGGAAATGGTAACCTCCCAGTGTCTGGAAAGGTGTTACACAATTTGAAGGCGTCCTCAGGATGTTTCATCCTCTGCTCCCTCTGGGAAGACTGGATGAGCTCTGCACCTTGACCCTTGTAACGTGGATCAAGAAGGGTTGCCAACCAGTAAAGATCTCGCAGAAACTTTAAGTGAGGAAATCTTGAAAATGAAAGATGTACACACAGTGCGCTGGTTATGCAGCAAAGTCGAGGCCTTGTGTGCTTTTCTGCAACACTGGAAGACAGTAGGGAGCCATTCTGAGCAGATATCATCTGAGGGATCATGTGAATCTACTAAAGTTAAAGGCATCCTGAAAGACCTGAAACAGATGACGTTTGGGAAACTTTTGCATTTCCTATTCGATTTTCTAGCAAGCTGAAACCTTTGTCAGAGGGTCTTCAGAACAAGGAACTTATGATCTGTCAGGTAAAAAACAAACTAGAACAAGCAGTTAAAACTCTTCAGGATCTTTCTGATAGGAAAGGAAAAAATGAACTTGAATTTCTTAGTAAGTTTACAGAAGATGGAAAACGACATGAGCTGCAGCTGACCAACCTTCAAGCTGGTGACAGAATTTCACTCTATACGCCAATCTGTATTGGCCAAAGCAGAAAGAGATTTCATTTTGAGGCTTTCCTCGTTCTCCTCAGATATTGTACAATCTGTCCATATATTGAACAGCGTGTCTTGGCCAGACAAAGCTCACATCCCCAACTTTGGATGGACTGAGTTGCACAGAATTGCAAAACATGTTTTTGATAATCAGTTTGAAGACAAAATTGAGCTGTTAGAAGCAGAGTGGGCTGACCTCAAACTCTCCATTCAAAATGGACTCTTTTATTGAGACTCTGAAAAGACTGAATCAGCAGAAAGAAAGATCCAGCAACATACTCCCTCTGGTCAATTTCTGTACCGTACTTCCCCAACAACCGCCTCATGTGAACGTGGCTATAGCTACCAAATCAGAATAAAGACGGTCTATCGTTCATCACTGACACGGGAGACTTTGGATGATCTTCTGATGATTGCTGTTAATGGACCACCACTAAAAGATTACAATCCACACACAGCCATTGGAGTGGTATTTTGTATCAGAAAGGGGACGTTACACAAGTCTTGGTCCTGCTGTACAATGAAAACCATAGCAAATCTTGATGTAAAACTGGCTTCCTACTGCTTTTTGGCATCCAAATAATTATTTTTTGGTGTTTTATTTTCTTAATTGAATAGAATTCAATCCACACACAGCCATTGAAGTGGTATTTTGCATCAGAAAAAGAGTATTCCACAAGTCTTGGTCCTGCTGTACAACACAAACCATGGCTGCTCTATGTTACAATGGTTACTATTGTTATGCCATGTTTTTTGGCATCTAAATAAGCACTTCTTTGTTTTTTCTTAATGCACTACTTCTCTAAGCTCTCTTTTAATAAGATGCTGGAGATAAAAAATGCAAAATGTTTACTATTGTTATTTATTTTATTTAATGTTTTTTGGCCATCAATAGAGGCACTTTTTTCTTTTTTCTTAATGCCGCACTTCTCTAAGGTCTCTGCTGGAGATAAAAAATACAACATGTTTACAGTAATTATTATTTCATGTTTTTGGCATCAAAATAAGCACTTTTTCTTATGCTATACTTCTATAAACTAAACTTACATCCTTTAAAAGAGACTTTACTGCAGTTACTAAAGATGCAGGAGATAAACAAAAGAAATACAAAATGTTCACTCCAGGTTTAAAGCTGTAAAACTTGATATTTTGATTGCACGCGATTGCTATTGCTGTGATGTTTAAACTGACATAATAAAGCTATGTTATAATTGCAGTTTTTGTATATTTTGGACTTTTGGATTATTCTAAAAAAAAATGTTATTTCATAAGCTTTAAGGGGGTGTGGTTGGGGGCAGGGCTAGGGACAGCATTGGGGGATGGGCTGTGGGTGGGGTTGGAGGCAGACCTGGGCAAGGTTGGGTGGGGCAACTAGTGGAGAGTAAGGTTTGTGCCTGGCTAGTAGGTCTAGACTCAAAATTTTAAACCCTGGTTTATCCGGATGTATACAGTATATATATGACAAGGCAGACTACTTCATGTAACATTACATCTTCATCTCAGATTGTAAGCGGATTGGATTGGCCTGTGTATGGGATTCCAGATCAAGTCATGGCAAGGTACACGTTGAGCGTTGAATATCTGGTTGTAGAGAGATCACGGGGGGGGGTTTGTATATCTGTTGTCACATGTTGCTGAGTTACTGATTTCTTACACGACATTTCCAGACAGTTGGATGTAATTCATTAATATTTGGAAGTAATTGCTGGCTTGTATTTCTCCCCATTATTGTGGATTAGATCATTGTACTGTTATCTTGTATTGTTTATTATTTATCATCACCTATTAGATTTCATCCCCATTTTGTACTGATTTATATTATTAATAAATATATATTTTTGCACATTATTGCGTTTTATTTTGTCTTCCAATTATCACAAATACAGAACTGGGATGTCGGTTACTTTGTGAGAATTAGTAGGGAATCTCCTTCATTCCAGATCCCGCCTGTTTCCATGAATTGTATACGGATTATTTCCTCACAGATAAAGTTCTGACAATTTGTACCGTTCTGGTGTTTTTGATCCTCAGAAATGAGATCTGCCGTCATCAGACATGATGGATTTTCAGACATCTATCCCATAGTTTGTAGACTCTATAACTCTCCTACACACTGAATCATAGACACTGATTGGGGTTATTGTACCCAAGAAATGGCGCAGAATACACCTTTGTCTACATTTAGAAGGAAAGACAATTTATTTGTAAAAACAAGAAACAAGCAAAAATGGTAAAAAGTGGTGTTTGAATACCACCAAAATAAATATCTATTTGTGTGAAAAAATTACAAAAATATAATTTGGGTACAATGTTGCATGACTGTGTAATTGTCATTCAAAGTGTGAGAGCGCTGATAGTTACCAGTCGGCCTGGGCAGGAAGGGGGGGGAAGTGTCCGGTATACAGGAGGTAGAAATATTTATTTTTTAAAACAGACCTCTAAGTGTTTGTGAAATCTCCCACCACAAAATGTACTCAGCCAATCACAGGACAGGACTCCATTTTTATTCTTCTCCTGCCATCAATGGCCGACCCGGTCCCACACTTCATCCATGTCTTTGGGGACCTCTGATCTCCTTATGAACTGTTTCTTCCATGATGAAGATCAGCCATGGAGTATATCTGAGGTGTATATCAGGGTGTGCTTCTTCCCCACATGAGAGCTGGGATGTCCAGCAACATTCATCTAGAAGACATTTCCTGCACTCAAGGCACTAATACACCTCCAGGGTTGTGTGGGATCCCTGATGTACAGGAAGACAGGACTTCAGTGAGGAACATTTCCCTCACTCAGGACAGGAAAGTGGCTTCTCTCCTGTGTGAGACCTCTGATGTTTATGAAGACTGGACTTCTGTGAAAAACATTTCCCACACTCAGGACAGCAGTACGGCTTCTCCCCTGTGTGAGATCGCTGATGTGTGTAAAGATTGGAAGACTTTGTAAAACATTTCCCGCACTCAGGACAGGAATAAGGCTTCTCCCCTGTGTGAGATCTCTGATGTGCGTAAAGATGGGACTTCACTGAAAAACATTTCCCGCACTCAGGACAAGAATACGGCTTCTCTCCTGTGTGAGATCTCTGATGTCTGTAAAGATTGGACTTATGTGAAAAACATTTTCCACACTCAGGACAGGAATAAGGCTTCTCTCCTGTGTGAGATCTCTGATGTGTGTAAAGACTGGACTTATCTGAAAAACACTTTCCACACTCAGGACAGGAATACGGCTTCTCCCCAGTGTGAGATCTTTGATGTGTGTAAAGACTGGACTTCTCTGAAAAACATTTGCCACACTCAGGACAGGAATGTGGCTTCTCCCCCGTGTGAGATCTCTGATGTGTGCAAAGACTGGACTTCTGTGAAAAACTTTTCCCACACTCAGGACAGGAATACGGCTTATCTCCCGTGTGAGATCTCTGATGTGTGTAAAGACTGGACTTCTGTGAAAAACTTTTCCCACACTCAGGACAGGAATGCAGCTTCTCTCCCGTGTGAGATCTCTGATGTGTGTAAAGATGGGTCTTCCTTGAAAAACATTTCCCGCACTCAGGACAGGAATACGGCTTCTTCCCTGTGTGAGTTCTCTGATGTGTGTAAAAACTGGACTTTTGTGAAAAACATTTCCCGCACTCAGGACAGGAATATGGCTTCTCTCCCGTGTGAGATCTCTGATGTGTGTAAAGAAGGGACTTCCTTGAAAAACATTTCCCACACTCAGGACAGGAATACGGCTTCTCCCCTGTGTGAGATCTCTGATGTCTGTAAAGATGGAACTTCCTTGAAAAACATTTCCCGCACTCAGGACAGGAATACGGCTTCTCCCCCGTGTGAGATCTTTTATGCACAATAAGTTTTGATTTAGAACAGAAACCCTTCCCACACTCAGTACAGGAGAACCTCTTCCCTGTTGGAAGGCCAGCCCAGTCCCGCACAGTCTGAGGTTCCTCAGGATACGAGGAATCCGATGGTCCATCTACACTGGGTGGTGTCGGATGGACATTGGAGGGAGCCGGGTTTTCTCCTGGACTATACTGTGTGATGTCCTCATCTTCTACTTTCCAGTCTGGAGACAAAGTGAGACAATCCTCGGAGGTTTTCCTCATCTCCCAGCCATGGACTAAAATACAAAGACAAAGAGGATTACTAGACAGGAGCTGATTGGTTCCCCCAAACCAGGACTCCGCCCACATCAGGCAGCTTGGTCTCTGAGGAGCTTACAATTCCACCCTCAAGGGAACTAGGAAATGGCTCCTCTGATCTCCTACCAGGTCATTTCTTTATTCATGGACCTTAGTCAGAGAGTGAGGAAACAACCAGAACTGTCTTTTATAGGAGGGACAGTGATGAGGGGATTATAGGACGAGGGTCCCCACCCCCTCTATCACTCATCATGACAGAGGCATGCCTGTGTTAGCAACATCACGGGAACATAAGCCCAGAAATCATCTTTACAGTCATGGATTTTCTCCTGTTTACTACACTTTCCAGTTCGGAACATATTTCTTGGTAGGCTATAGCGGCCTCCATGTTTGGGTCAGATTTTTCTGTGCTGGTCAGAGCTCAGGCTCAGAGACCAGTAGTTATAGCAGAAGACCAACCAACAGGATAGGTATACAGGCAGGTCACCCTGACAGATGACGTAGGCTCACCTGAGGTGCGGGGTCTAAGCACTAACCAGTATCACCAGAGCTCCAGATGGTGGGTATGGGTTTTGCTGCGTGTTAGTACCAGGTCACAGTAGTAGTAGTCAATAAACAAGCCAAGGGTCAGTAACAAGTGGTTCCAGGTCAGTAGTGAAGGTACAGAAGGTAGCAGGAGAGACAAGGGCAAGATAGTGGATGGAGAAGGCACAATAATCTGCCAACCAGGAAGTGCAAAGACATGGCTTAAATCAGGAAGTTCATGGGAGGAGCAAAGAGTTCAAGGTTCAGCAGAAAGCAAAGCAATGGATTAAGCAAAGTGCCGTCCATTATATCAGGTAACTCAGTGAGAAGAGTTACTACCAGACACAGTAGAGGTCCTGGGTTCAAGTCTAGGCTCTGACAGGTGTCTACGTTGAGCAGAGGCAATGAATTAAGATTTAGCTTCCAGCTGAACCCCAGAACCTCCATAAATCCAGTCTAGAGACATAAATTGTGTCTGCAGCACAGAGAAGGAAGATTATCCGAGAGAAATCCAGGAATACAGGACGGGGAACACAGCTCAGGAAAGTGACCAGGGGATTACAGGCTGATATCACCCAGTCCCCGCCCTACTCTGGACCAATCAGTGAGCAGTATGGGTGGAGGAATGGATTTAGTGTTCATGACCCACCTGTGCTGATCTCTGTAGGAGTGTCCTCCTCTATAAATGTCCCCGTTATTCCATCCTCCTCCATAGACTGCTGATCATCCCTCACATACGCCTCTTCTTCTTCTGCTTTCACCTCAAATTCTATATCGATTGGATCTCCACTCTAAATCAAGAAAATGAGAGAAAATATCATCTGTAAATATAAGGTCACATAAAAAAATCCACACATTGTCTCTACAAGTCCATGTTCTAGATGCTCCATCCCACCAACCTTGTAATAGTGAGGGATGGTGTGACCTTCCTGTGTGGAATCCCGGGAATACAGAGGACGGGGACATCTCTCTGGTGGGTTCCTGGTATTAGGTGGCTCCATCATATCCTTGTGTCCTTCTGAAAACTCCTCCATCACTCCATACTCCTCATCCTCCTCTTTATACTCTTCTTTAACATCAATATTATCATCCCCGAGGATTCCACTCTGAAAGATATAATAAAACATTCATTGTAACAAACATGCTGTGTATAAATCACAACTACCAATAATTGTCATCATCTACCTGATGATGGTGAGGGATGGTGTGACCTTCCTGTGTGGAATCCCGGGAATACAGAGGACGGGGACATCTCTCTGGTGGGTTCCTGTAGCTGGATGACTCCACCATGGTGTCCTGGTACAGATCTTTGTGTTCTTTTAGAAGCTCTGACTCCTCCATCCCCCCATCCTCATCCTCCTCTTCTTTTATCTCTTCCTTAACCTCAACTTTAGGATCTCTCAGGTTTCCACTCTGAATATATAATAAAAATGCCATCAATGGTAACAATGCAGATAATGTACAGATCCTAATGATACTATCAGTGATTGTTCCTCATCTACCTGATGATGGTGAGGGATGGTGTGACCTTCCTGTGTGGAATCCCGGGAATACAGAGGACGGGGACATCTCTCTGGTGGGTTCCCATGACTGGATCCATCTGTAGGAAACACACACACTGACTGAATCCATTGTTTCTATGTGTTTATCAGATGATGGGGGATCTAGGTGGATCCTCCGTACTGCTCTCTCCTTTACAATAAAGTCTCCTCTTACCCGGTGATGTGAGGGGCGGCTGATTGTCCATCATGACGTCCTTGTAGAGATCCTTGTGTCCTTCTAAATACTCCCACTCCTCCATGGAGAAATAGACAGTGACACCCTGACACCTTATAGGAACCTGACACACACAATGATACAGTCACCATCCAGACACATCCCTTGTCTGTTACTGGAGAATGTCCCAGAATTCCTGGCACCGCTCACCTCTCCTGTCAGCAGCTCCATCATCTTCTTGGTGACTTCTAGAATCTTCTGCATGTTGTGTCTCTCAGGGTTTAGGGAGTCACATGGAGGCACTGTGATGGTCATATGATCACCTGACTTCAGAAGAGGAAATCTCTGTATTGAGGAACCAATAGGAATATCATGTTAGACTCCCAGAATCCTCCTCACCTTTCCAGTCAGGTCTGTGTTTTATTAATATAGATAAGAGTGATGTCATGTGACCTCCCAGAATCCTCCTCACCTCTCCGGTCAGGTCTGCATTTTATTCATAGAGATAAAAGTGATGTGATGTGACCTCCCAGAATCCTCCTCACCTCTCCGGTCAGGTCTGTGTTTTATTAATAGAGATAAGAGTGATGTCATGTGACCTCCCAGAATCCTCCTCACCTCTCCGGTCAGGTCTGTGTTTTATTAATAGAGATAAGAGTGATGTCATGTGACCTCCCAGAATCCTCCTCACCTCTCCGGTCAGGTCTGTGTTTTATTAATAGAGATAAGAGTGATGTCATGTGACCTCCCAGAATCCTCCTCACCTCTCCGGTCAGCAGGTAGATGATCTCCAGGCTAAGGTTTAGTATCTTCTCAGTCATGTGACTCCGGTCCTCCTCCATCCTCATTGGTGCCATCATGTGATCTATACAGGTCTCCTTGTAGACGGATAACTTTGGGAAATGAAAGTAAGAATGATTTGGATGGTATTGGTCACACAATAATAGGATGTGGATGTGAGGGGGGAATAGGAGGGTTGCTGGACATTGAAGAACTACTCCCCCCATGGGAAGACATTTAGTCTGGACTGTTTAGGGTTTACAAAATTTTAAAGGTCCCGGGACCCTCTTGTCCTGCCAGATCAGAAATCCCCTTTTCTCTGTTGGGTTTGTTTGGTCTCTGAACTGGTTTTGATGAGTATTAGATCTGCAGACAAGGAATGATAAATATGATCCTTCCTATGACTAGTTTGCTCTGAGGCAGTGCTGTGAGGTCAATGTCGGCTCATCATGAGGTCCAGGAAGGGGAACTTGCTGGCCGGAATTGCTGGATAATCAGGATAATTGGCAGAACTCCAGCTGCAAGGCTCTAAGCTCCAGCAGCCTGCTGACTGACAGGAGTGATGTCACTGTCACTCTCTGCAATAAGAGAAGGGATTGGATTGGATAGCAGGAGGATGGTGCTGGTGGAGTAGAGAGCTGTGGGGGAGGAGCCTGTTCTCATCTCTTCTATGTGTGGGTAGGAGGAGAACAGCAGGGGGAAGGGTTTGATCTCTTAGTTGCCAAGTATTCTGAAATTTCCAGGACATTGTACAGAGTGGCAGTGGATTTTTCTGGCTCTGAATTCCAGCACCGGGCACTGCCAGATTCTGTGGTATGGGAAGGTATTGGACTGTCCACTCATTAAGCATTAATGCTATGCAAACAGACCTCCCCAAGGACCAAGTGTCCTTCTTTGTTCTATTTTGTGTCTTGCAATATATTTGTTGACCAGTGAGATGGGGAGGTGAAGACTCCCTACACGTGCTGGCAGGAGTTCTTTAAGGAGGTCAGAAAAGTAAGTGAAGGTGGAGTGGGAGGACCATCAGAGACCAAGAGTTCCTATGAGCCCTAAAGCCCCCTCTTACCTCAGAGCCTTGCAGCCTGAATACCCCCTCAGAGGCCCCCACAGTCCTTCAGCCCCACTAACCTCTCAGAGTTGTTCAGCCCCAATACTTCCTAACAGGATCCCAAAGTTCTTCAGTTACTCCTCCACCTCAGAGGTCCCAGAGTCCTTCAGATGCAGCAACCTTCACAGGATCAAGAGTTGTTTAGTCCCACTACCTCCTCAGAGACCCCTCAGCTCCTCTACTTCCCTCAGACCCCTCAGTATTTTCCTCCCTCTGACACCAATGATGGAACATATTCTTCATGGCCGGCTGGGGAATGTTTCCTTCCTCCTGAGCAGCAATGTAAGGGGCTCTATGCTCCATACTCCTGACCCCGGCACTCCATCATTGTGTTGGCTGCATAGTGTAATGATTGCCCATTGGCTGCCTGTGTAGTGTCATCATTGCCCTTTGTAGGCCATGTATGGTCAGGATGGTCCTTGTCTTGTCTATTTATTGTCAGTGCTGTTTGTTTAGAGGACCATATTACTAGAATTTATCTCCACAATGAGGAGAATGTTCCGGCCCCGGAAGTGGGGGAATGTTCTGCCCCTGAAGGGGTTAATCTGGGTTCCCACACTATATATGTGTGTATCATCATCTGCTGGACATAAAAGATGTCACAGTGACTATGGAGGAAGAGGACGGACATGACTATGGAGGAAGAGGACGGACGTGACTACGGAGGAAGAGGACGGACGTGACTATGGAGGAAGAGGACGGACGTGACTATGGAGGAAGAGGATGGACGTGACTATGGAGGAAGAGGACGGACGTGACTATGGAGGAAGAGGACGTAGATAACTATGGAGGAAGAGGATAGACATGACTATGGAGGAAGAGGATGGACATGACTATGGAGGAAGAGGATGGACATGAAGGGGGGGTTACTGGGTGTAAATAGGAAATTACATCTTATTACCTCCTCTGCTGCTACTTCTGGTAACGTCTATTTTATACTTCAAAACCACCTGGAACATCCTGTCTGACATCACTTCCTGTCTGTACCTGACATCACTTCCTGTCTGTCTTCCATAGAGAAGTCCTGCCTGGGAAGAAGTGAGATCACCCCCTTCTGGAACTCAGAGGAACTGCAGCCCCGAGAAACATCTGTAAGGCTCTGTTCACAGCTTTGTAGTTTGCTTTTCGCAGTTCATTTTGCATTTTTGCTATGTTTGTAAGGGAGAATGTCACCAGCACACCGAGGATCACCAATATGGGGCCAAAAGTTTTAATGAACGATCACATAGTTACAGCAAGGCAATGTATCAGAGTCTCGCAGAACCCCTTCATCAGACATGTGACGGAGGAGTCATGCGAGTCTCTGAAACATTGCCTTGCTGTAACTATGTGATCGTTCAGTAAAACGTTTGGCCCATATTGGTGATCCTCGGTGTGCTGGTGACATTCTCCCTCGCTGATTCTGTTCGGTTCCAGCCGACGGTCACTGCAGCACCCACTTATACACACCGCCATTTATACACAGAAAATGTGCGTTTGGATTGTACACTTGCATGTTGATACGTTTGTGATGCGTTTTTACTGAGTTTTGTGTTTTGTTCAGCTTTTTTTTTTTTCAAAGTGCATTTTTTTTTTTTTTGCTGGGCAGAATAAAAATGCAAAAACCCACTACCATGCATTTCAGCAGATTCTCCATTGAACTCTATTGTAGCAAAATGCTGCTTTTTGCTTTTAAAAAAGTCCCTGACCCTTTCCAAAAATACAGCAGCTCAAAAAAGCCTAAATGTGAACGTGTCCCATAGGGAGCCATGTTACGTTGTTGTGCGATTCTGAAAATAAAAAGTACTAACATACACGCTGGTGAGAATGGAGCCTGAATAATCATTCCTGTAAAATATCTACCTTACACGGCTACCAGGGAAATTCAAATATAACACAAGATAAGGAAGAACAAATCATTCTAGCTCTTATGGAACCAACACTTTAACAAAGATATTTTATTACATATAGAAGACAAATTAAAACAGATTCCCTCTGAAATCAAATCTTTTTGATGAAGAAAATGTAAAAATATTCTTTAAAGTATAAAAATAATATCAATCCACTCATAATGAAGATGTTAGACATAAATGACAAGGATGTAATGGTCACAGAGGAATGGTGGTGGAGATCTCTCACAGTAAGAACACTTCCTTGAATGGTTCTATAAATAAAGAATGAATCCTGGAGGGAATAAAGCTGTAAAGCAATAAATAATATATAAACTGGGCCATCCACTTCATCCATAAAGACATTGTGATTGAAGATCTTCTAGATCACATAGAAGGAGGACTCATCCATGATTTCATACATTTGTTTGGAAGGATAGAACAATCCTCAGAAGGGAACATGTAGGATGACAGGAAAGGCTCCTGACTGGTGAGATCCTCCAAACATAATGATGACATCCATGAACTGGAGCGAGCTCGTTGGGGTGATAAAGCCAATCTGGAAACACTGTGTAGACGTTCTCCAAGAACTCAGCACACTCCAGGTGTGGAGAAAGTCTCCAGGTGGGTTTAGCCTGTCATTTATCATAGATACAAACACACTGTAACCGGGATGGATCACTATGCCATTTGCTCTCTTTTTTAGTCTGCTGGCATAGCTGTGTCCAAATTTGATAGATCTGTACCTATGATCCGCTGTGCTTTATTTCTCCTCCTGAGACCGACACTTCCTATCCTCCACCCTACAGCCATCATACTACACTGCAGTGTGGATGGGAAGAATACTCTCCATGGTGCAATGATAGAAACTGACCAGAATTCCTGGACACCAAAACACCAATCATATGAATGTGGAACTCTTTGGCGTAATCCTCTTTGGACATACTGCAAAAAGTTCTGCAATGCCTTCTCTTCTCACCTTGGAACTCCTATCTGAAGATATCAACCTGTAAACTTGTACACAAAGGGCATTTACTCTGTCAAAGATCTGCTGAACAACACTTACATAAGAACGTTTCAGGATCCCAGCCTCACTTATTTTCTGGACCAGAAAGACGTCTACAAATTCCTCAGAATTAGACATATGCTACCTCACCTGCACTGGTGTGAGAACACTCAGCCCATGGGCCTCATAACACTCTTCAACAGCTCTACACCTTCCAGCTCCCATCTCTCTACCTTCTACCACCTACTCCAAAAACAAACTCATACAACCAAACTCCCAACGATGGGATTCTGGAAATCGGAACTTTAATTCTCTATCTTTTGAAAAAAAAAACAATATTTTCTCATTTCTGTTATAAACAATATCCAATAAACTCAAATTTTGTCATAAATTTAGGCCAACATGTTTTTTGCTATATGTCTCTGATAAAAAAAAAAAATCTCAATAACTGCATAATAATTGCTTTGTGTAAAAGTTATATCATCTACAAACTATGGAATTTACACAGCTTTTACTTTCTGACTGCCATCACATTTCTTGAGGTGCTAAAATACCCGGATAGTACAAACACCCCCAAATGAGCCCTTTTTGGAAAGAAGACACCCTAAGATATCTGCTGAGAGGCATGTTGAGTCCATGAAAGATTTATTTTTTTCCACAAGTTTTTTTTTGTACACAAAATTGTCACTTAAATGACATATTGCTCACACAAGCCATGGGTATATGTGGAATTACACCCCAAAATACATTCTGCTACTTCTACCAAGTATGGGGGTACCACATGTGAGAGACTTTTTGGGAGCCTAGCTACATACAATGGTATGAAATCCAATGACCACTTTGAAAGGTGCATAACTTCCTCATTTCACTTCCTCACTACCTATCACAGTTTTGGATGCCCTGAAATACCAGGATAGCACCAACCCCCCTCCCCAAATCACAGTTCTGATATACATATCTGGCCAGCTTATTGGGGAAAAATAGTTTGAATGCAAGGTGGCCTAAAAATTAATGAGGGACTCATCAACGCAGATTTTTTTGGTGGGGAGTATAGACATCTGCACATTTTTGGTTAAGGTGATTTACAAGGGGACGAATTTTGTGGAGCCGGTCAAATTCGTCAACCCGAGGATGACAGATTGTATTGTCATTGAAATGCATAAACACATTATACTCTCATATCTATGCCTGGCCATGACAGCAGAGAACATGGCATATGATGAATCGGGTCTGCGGACCAATACAACCGCAATTCATTTTTCTTAGTAATGCCCATGTTGAGGGTTAGGCCCAAAAAAACCTTAAATTCAGAAAGCATAATAGGTTTCCATGCGAACAGTCTGGCAAGGTTTGAATTCGGGTTGGTGGTGATAAACTGTTGTGCATATAAAATGCTTTTATCCGCAATCAATTCATACAGATCTTCCGTGAAAAACAGCTCCAAAAAATCAAGGGGAGGAGTTAAATTTTCTGTGTCCACCTGAATTCTGGGTTGGGCAGTGAATGGTGGAAGTACGGGTGCTGCAGAATTTGTGGGCTGCCAATCGGCAAGCATACCCAGAAGGATACTAGGGGCTCTAGGGGCCTGTGTGTGAAGTTTTGGTGGCTTCGGGACACTACTTGTACTCACCACTGCACCAGCTTGTACTGCACTTATGGGACTCACCATGTCACCAAGTCATACTGCAGTGCTGGTATGTAAAAGACCAGGATGTACTAGGCCGCTGGTGATCGCCATTCATGCGGCACTCTGCTGCATATGAGAGTCATCATGCGATTGTAACACCTCATCACCCTGAGAATGGGGTCGGGTACACCTGACCTTAGCAGGGACCTCTCCTCCATCATCTATGCAATCTGTCAGGGTACCACTGTTGTCTACAGGTTCATATTCTGTGGCTGATTGTGTCAGTGAGTCTTCCCCTTCACTCTCATCTGATATGCTCAGAATCCTGTAGGCCTCTTCACTGGAGTACCTTTCGCTGGACACTAAATATATAGGTACCTAGTGCAATTCATAGGAAAAAGAGTGCCTGGCTGTCAGGGACTGCTTGAACCACTAAAAAAAATGTACTTGCAAGTGCTAGCAGAGATCAGGCCTGATTCTGCCAACACTGCGGTTTTGTGTGCAATGTATCCTGTGACAGTGACCTACTGACACTGCACTTGCTGGGGGAGAAGGGGGGGGAAGCGTAGGGGCTAAACACAGGTGCTGGCAGGTGCCGAGGCTGATCCCGCTAACGCTGCATTTTTGGGGACGCTATACTAATGTGAACGCTGGCATATTTCTGATCTGATCAAAGATATTGATCCGCTCAGACACTATACTAGCAATGGAGGTTTATTGTGTATGTGAGCGTGTTCCTGGCAATCAAGGGGTTAAATGTGATGACTGATGTAGTGACGGGCAATCTGATGCTATCTGGGAGGGATGCTAACTGACACTAATGCTATCTGAAGTCGCTGGTGACACTAATACAGTGATCAGCAAAAAATCTGTACACTGTACTAATGACACTGGTGACAGGGCAGTGAAGGGGTTAACTGGGGGAGATTAGGGGGTTAAATGTGTCCTAAATGTGGTTTTACTGTGTGTGTGTATTGCGTGGATCTGCTTTCTTCTCTCTCTGGGACAGAATGCGCTCAGAGAGAGAAGATGTCATCATTTCCTGTATCTGTATAATGGAAACACAGGTACAGGAAGATCTCTGATAGGGCAGGGATCGATCATCAGATCCGAACATCACTGGCCTGAACATGATGATTGATCGGTCAGGAACTGAATCACGGCAACGGCAGGTTGGCGTGTGCACATGTGCCCCCCTGGCAACTGCGGGAGCGCAAATCACATACATATATATACACATGATTTTGTGCAGGGAGTCCGCACTGTAGCAGTATTTCTGCTATAGGGGGGACTTAAAGTGGTTAAAGAAAGTGCGGCGCTGTATTTCTATTTATTGACATTTTTGCACATTTATATGAGTATGTTTAGGTGTGGGCAGCATTTTTTCAGTTGAATTCACTGTTAAGTTGGTTTTTGATGATTGATCACCTTTTTTAGCTGCTTGTGGGAATACTTTGTATTATTTGTGTTCCTCTTCACTAGTGTACCTTTCCAGTTCCTGTGTTTATAAATATGGACACAGAATGATTTCTGATTCTGTACAGGTGATCAGCAGGTCCAGGTGATCAGCAGGTCCAGGTCAGAAATCATTGGCCTGGACCTGATAATCGGCTTGTGATGTACTGAATGACAGCACAGTCAGGGCGGTGGGCTCACACGTGTACATGTACTGTATGTGATCTGGAACAGAGGGACTGCCCTGCCGCAGTATAAGTGTGGTGGTCGGTCCTGAACTGGGTAAAGTCAGTTTGTTTGCCGATGATCTTTTACTTACTTTGGTCCAACCCAACACCTCCCTGCCAGTCCTATTCTCTGTACTCCATACATTTCCCTTTCCTCTGTAAAACAGAATTATAGTTTCCTTGGCCCACCTCCTACCTGGATTATTTGGGCATTCATCTCCCTCGCTCGTACAACACACTCCATGAGGCCAACTACATCCCCACTTTCAGATACTTGAGAGTCCTACTTCTGTCCTGGACTCATCTTCACCTCTCCTGGATAGGGAGGATCAGTGATGGAAAATTGGCCTTTTTACCAAAACTCCTTTACTTGTCCTGTACTCTTCCCCATCCCCACCCCCATCAATCCCCATCTCCTCCTATACTCTGAAATCTTTTTAAAATCAGGTCTTGTGATTCAACTGAGCAGACAAAGGGCCACGAATCCCAAGACATGCTATGTATATACATAAGGAACAAGGAGGTTTGGGTGTTCCAAATGTTACTAAATATTTCTTGGTGCCCAGATTGCCCCACTAACCCCCCTTTACACCACAATACATGGCTCCTTATGGGCTGACTTAGAAGCATTGCTCTGTTCTCAAACTTCTCACCATTCACTCCCATGGAGTCCTCCTAAATCCAGACCTACGTCTATCAGCCTCTTGATGGGTCACACACTCTGCACCAGGAACTCTGATAAATATTCCAGCAACTTCATATCCCCTCACTTGCCTCTCTGTCCTCTTTTGGGTGATCCTAAAACGGTTACAAACGTTACTAATCTGCGCTCCCCCCGGAACCCTCGGTACATCTTAATGCCTTTGCAGCCCCCAGGCCTCACAAGTTCCCAATATAAATGGTCACACATTCCATACCCTGGACTTTGTCTGCCCTTGTACTACATAGCTGGGGGGAGATCTAGAGGAGATTGTCCAATCAGATTGTATAGGAAGGTATTATAATGAGGGAGGTGTGGTCCCAAGCGGTGAACACGCCCTGTCACACCCCCTTCTGTGATACAACAAGGAAGTAAAGGCTTCTGGGAAGTAGCCTACAGGAAGTGGACAGGAAATGATGCAATCTGAAAATCCGTTCCAATAAACTGACAGACAAGTGATGGTCCTGTGGGTGAGGGGAGTGGAAAGCCCATCGGGACGGCCGGGCCAGAGATGGCATCAGAGAACGCTTCTGTGTATTATGGGAGGGATATTCTGCCCGAAAAGGGGAACTTCTCCTTTAAGTATGAACCAAACTGGTCACGTCTGGGTGAATGATGGTCCATTCATTCAACAATTTATAGACTCAGCCAATCACAGGGCAGGACTCCATTTTTATTCTTCTCCTGCCATCAATAGTCAACCCGGTCCCACACTTCATCCGTGTCTTTGGGGACCTCTGATCTCCTTATGAACTGTTTCTTCCATGATGAAGATCAGCCATGGAGTATATCTGAGGTGTATATCAGGGTGTGCTTCTTCCCCACATGAGAGCTGGGATGTCCAGCTACATTCATCTAGAAGACATTTCCCGCACTCAGGGCACTAATACACCTCCAGGGTTGTGTGGGACCCCTGATGTACAGGAAGACAGGACTTCAGTGAGGAACATTTCCCTCACTCAGGACAGGAAAGTGGCTTCTCCTCTGTGTGAGATTTCTTATGCCTGGAAAGATTGAAGCTCCTTGAAAAACATTTCCCAAACTCATGATAGGAATATGGCTTCTCCCCCGTGTGAGATCTCTGATGTTTGTAAAGACTAGACTTGCCTGAAAAACATTTCCCGCACTCAGGACAGGAATAAGGCTTCTCCCCTGTGTGAGATCTCTGATGTACATAAAGACTAGACTTCCGTGTAAAACAGTTCCCGCACTCAGGACAGGAAAATGGCTTTTCACCCGTGTGAGATCTCTGATGTCTGGAAAGAACGGACTTCTCTGAAAAGCATTTCCAGCACTGAGGACAGTAATACGGCTTCTCCCCCGTGTGATATCTCTGATGGCTGTAAAGACTGGATTTATGTGAAAAACATTTCCCACACTCAGGACAGGAATATGGCTTTTCCCCCGTGTGAGATCTCTGATGTGTGTAAAGATTGGACTTCTGTGAAAAACATTTTCCGCACTCATGACAGGAATATATTTTTTCTCCTGTGTGCAGCCTTTGATGTGTGACAAGATGTGATTTTGATACAAAACATTTCCCGCACTCAGCACAGGAATATGGCTTCTCACCTGTGTGACATCTTTTATGTCTATTAAGTCTGGATTTATAACGGAATCCTTTCCCACACTCAGTACAGGAGAAGCTCTTCTCTGTTGGAAGGTCGGCCCGGTCCCGCACAGTCTGAGGTTCCTCAGGATACGTGGAATCCGATGGTCCATCTACACTGGGTGGTGCCGGATGGACATTGGAGGGAGCCGGGTTTTCTCCTGGACTATACTGTGTGATGTCCTCATCTTCTACTTTCCAGTCTGGAGACAAAGTGAGACAATCCTCGGAGGTTTTCCTCATCTCCCGGCCATGGACTAAAATACAAAGACAAAGAGGATTACTAGACAGGAGCTGATTGGTTCCCCCAAACCAGGACTCCGCCCACATCAGGCAGCTTGCTCTCTGAGGAGCTTACAATTCCACCCTCAAGGGAACTAGGAAATGGCTCCTCTGATCTCCTACCAGGTCATTTCTTTATTCATGGACCTTAGTCAGAGAGTGAGGAAACAACCAGAACTGTCTTTTATAGGAGGGACAGTGATGAGGGGATTATAGGACGAGGGTCCCCACCCCCTCTATCACTCATCGCCATCTTCCCAACACAAGAAGTACTGCACTTCCTTATTTACTCCATGATTTAGTCATGAAGAACAGCGGGGCTGAGCCCCACCAGAGGTCAGAGAGTGAGGATGGGGGGAGAACAACCAAGATGAAGACTGGACTGATCCTGAAGACCACCATCATTGGGGTATTGACTCCTCCCTCATTATCACTTTCTGTTTAAGGGTCCAAAGTTGGAGGAAGTTATCACATTATTATCACCATGTAAGAGTCTGTGCTCCAATCACATCATCCGATATAAAATGTCCAGCTGGTAGGAAATGGGTGTAACAAAGGAGAATCTATATTATGTGTATATATAGCAGTGGGGGGAGGGGGGAGAGAAGAAGTCAGGAGTATGTAATGTACAACATGGAGTATATAGTGCAGGGGTCAGGAGGATGTAATGTACAACATGGAGTATATAGTGCAGGGGTCAGGAGGATGTAATGTACAACATGGAGTATATAGTGCAGGGGTCAGGAGTATGTAATGTACAACATGGAGTATATAGTGCAGGGGTCAGGAGTATGTAATGTACAACATAGAGTATATAGTGCAGGGGTCAGGAGTATGGAATATACAATATAAATTATACAGTGTAAGGGTGAGGACTCAATATTTTGGTATTCAGTAATCAGTGGAAGCCTAAATGTTTACTGTAGACAAGTTGCAGAGATCCCACACCGCTGCCTCCCATCGCCTGAGACTGCACTCAGTGACTTGGGTCTGAGACACTACAGACATATCCCTCCACCAGGCACAGCCAGCAGACTACAGAGAAGGTCCCCTGGAAGAGTCAGGCACAAGGCAGGAGACCCCAGTCACATGTCCTGGGTGACTACATTATGCAATGCTTATAGGAAAAATCAACATTTTTCTGCCAGCTGAACCCCAGAACCTCCATAAATCCAGTCTAGATACATAAATTGTGTCTGCAGCACAGAGAAGGAAGATTATCCGAGAGAAATCCAGGAATACAGGACGGGGAACACAGCTCAGGAAAGTGACCAGGGGATTACAGGCTGATATCACCCAGTCCCCGCCCTACTCTGGACCAATCAGTGAGCAGTATGGGTGGAGGAATGGATTTAGTGTTCATGACCCACCTGTGCTGATCTCTGTAGGAGTGTCCTCCTCTATAAATGTCCCCGTTATTCCATCCTCCTCCATAGACTGCTGATCATCCCTCACATACGCCTCTTCTTCTTCTGCTTTCACCTCAAATTCTATATCGATTGGATCTCCACTCTAAATCAAGGAAAGGAGAGAAAATATCATCTGTAAAATGTAAGATTTATGATTGTGACATCACACACAAAATCCACACATTGTCTCCCTTCACAGAAGCAGATCACATGTGATATGTCGGTACATTTCCCCTAAATACCGCATGCCATCCTGAAACTGTCCATTTCCTATCCCGTGTTGCGGTATTGACCACAAACACTGAACACGCTCAGTAAATACCGCATGAACAGGCGTTACATTCACAGAAGGAAATAAAGAATGAAATGCATGCGGTCATTAATTAGTGGTGGAGACATGCGGCATTCAGGAAATGTGTACTGCTTGGTAAAGAGTGGGCGGCCGCTGGCATCCTTAACAACCGGTAAACAACATGGTTGTTAGGGAGCGAGCGGCCGCCGTGTCCTAACCAACCGATAAATAAAAAAAATTACCGGCAACAAAATATTAAGAAAATGTTGTAGGGTCCCCCCCTGGGGTCTGGTATGGATTTTGAGGGGGGACCCCTTGCCAAAATGAAAGAAACACATACCAGACCCCTATCTGAGCATGCAGTCCAGCAGGTCAGGAAAGGGGGGGATGAGCAAGCGACCCACCATCCTGAAACATACCAAGCCATGTGCCCTTAACATGGAGTGGATGCTCTGAGGCAGGGGGGCTTTTCTCCCTCAGAGCACCTTGTCCATGTTGATGGAGATCAGGGACTCTTCCCCACAACCCAGGCTAGTGGCTGTGGGGGTTTGCAGGCAGAGGACTTACAAAATTTAGCAAGGGAGCCCTCAGATCCCTCACCCCATGTGAATGAGTATGGGGTACATGGTACCCCTAATTATTCACCCCCAAAAAAGTATTCTGTTATATAGACAGCAGACAGTTTATGACAAGTCCTTTATTAAAAAAGAAAACTAAAGCAAAATGTCCCCCCGGTGTAGATCCATCATCAATCACGATGCTCGCGGTCACCGCTGACTCGGAAAGAAAAGCTCCGCTCCCAATGAAGACTCCCCTCTGTCTGACAGCTCTGCTGCCTCCTGCCACTAAATATACTAAGGGACGGTGCCACTCGGTGACGTCACTGACCGGGGCATGTTGTATTGGTGATGTCACTGACCGGGGCATGTTGTATTGGTGACATCACTGACCAGGGCATGTTGTATTGGTGACGTCACTGACCGGGGCATGTTGTATTGGTGACATCACTGACCGGGGCATGTTGTATTGGTGATGTCACTAACCGGGGCATGTTGTATTGGTGATGTCACAAGAAGGCAATGACAGCGAGTATCGTGATTGGATCATCGATGGATCTACATTAGGGGGATATTGTTCTTTATTTTTGTTTTTTCAAAAATTACTTCCAGTGTTTTCTTAAACTACTTTATTTTGGTGAATGAATAGGGGGACTATGTACTTTATACTCATTCACATTGTGGGGGGGCTGGGATCTGGGGGCCTCCTGGTTAAAGGTGACTTCTAGATTCCAATAAGGCCCCCACAACCACTGCCCAGGGTTGTGGGGAAGGACCCTTGTCCCCATCGCCATGGGGACAAGGTGCTTTTGGGAGGATAGAGCGTCTCTGCCCTGAAGCACCCACCCAATGTTGAGGATATGTGGCCTGGTATGGTTCAGGAGGAAGGTGGGCACTCACTAAGGGTCTGGTATTGATTTTGGAGGGGAACCCACGCCTTTATTTTTATTATTTTGGCATCGGGGTTCCCCTCAAAATCCATACCAGACCTGTCACAGCTGTCAGCGGGGAACTTGGCGGCCGTCCGCTCCTTGTTTACTGGTTGTTGGGGACACTGGCGGCTGCCCTCTCCTTAACAACAAGCTATTTACAAGTGTTGCTAAGGACACCAGTGGTAAATTACCCGCAGGATTCACTACTAAAAAACAGAATGCAGCATCTTACTACATACTGGGATACGGGAAGATACCGCTTTGTGATTGGAGCCCATAGTCTCTACAAGTCCATGTTCTAGATTCTCCATCCCACCAACCTTGTAATAGTGAGGGATGGTGTGACCTTCCTGTGTGGAATCCCGGGAATACAGGGGACGGGGACATCTCTCTGGTGGGTTCCTGGTATTAGGTGGCTCCATCATATCCTTGTGTCCTTCTGAAAACTCCTCCATCACTCCATACTCCTCATCCTCCTCTTTATACTCTTCTTTAACATCAATATTATCATCCCCGAGGATTCCACTCTGAAAGATATAATAAAACATTCATTGTAACAAACATGCTGTGTATAAATCACAACTACCAATAATTGTCATCATCTACCTGATGATGGTGAGGGATGGTGTGACCTTCCTGTGTGGAATCCCGGGAATACAGAGGACGGGGACATCTCTCTGGTGGGTTCCCATGACTGGATCCATCTGTAGGAAACACACACACTGACTGAATCCATTGTTTCTATGTGTTTATCAGATGATGGGGGATCTAGGTGGATCCTCCGTACTGCTCTCTCCTTTACAATAAAGTCTCCTCTTACCCGGTGATGTGAGGGGCGGCTGATTGTCCATCATGACGTCCTTGTAGAGATCCTTGTGTCCTTCTAAATACTCCCACTCCTCCATGGAGAAATAGACAGTGACACCCTGACACCTTATAGGAACCTGACACACACAATGATACAGTCACCATCCAGACACATCCCTTGTCTGTTACTGGAGAATGTCCCAGAATTCCCGGCACCGCTCACCTCTCCTGTCAGCAGCTCCATCATCTTCTTGGTGACTTCTAGAATCTTCTGTGTCTTCTGTCTTGTAGGGATCAGGGATGGAGGTGGGGGGATGGTGATGGGATTCTGGATTCTCGAGGATCTTGTGGTCATACGATGAGATCTCCTTCTTGTGTCATTGTCGGTAGATTTCTTCATGACTCCTGTACAGTTCTATGTGATACAAAGATAAATCTCACTCTCCCATAATCCCTCACTTCTATGGTCAGCTCTAGATTTATTCTCCAGCGATTGGCCACAATGTGCCGACTCAGCAAAGGACAGACATCTCCATCCAATGATATGATGACAATGGGGTCAGATTTATAGCTCCTTCTAGAAGTCATATAATAGAGTCACTAATGGTTTACTAGTAAGGCTCACTGACCCACCAGGAAATGTCACCCATGGATTTAGTGGTCAGTGGGCGTGGCATGCTGGTAATCATGGGTCTCCCTGATTGGACGAAGGCTGAGATTGTTCTCTTCTATAACCAATGCCGCCATCTTGTGCTATAACCAAATCTCATAGAGTCCGGACACTTTATGTATTCATAGTACTTGTGTGGATGTCGTTATTGATTACAGAACATCAGAAGACTTCAAGTGACTCTGAATACCTCCCAGTGTACAGCCCAGTCAGATTTAACCCCTTCATTACACTCACCTCTCCAGTCAGCAGGCTGAGGATCTCCAGGGTGAGCTTCAATATCGTCTCATTCCGGGGAAATTCCTTCCTTACAATCTTCACAAAACCCAAAGTCTGCTGATTGTCCATCATGACGTCCTTGTAGAGGTCCTTGTGTCCTTCTAAATACTCCCACTCCTCCATGGAGAAATAGACAGTGACACCCTGACACCTTATAGGAACCTGACACACACAATGATACAGTCACCATCCAGACACATCCCTTGTCTGTTACTGGAGAATGTCCCAGAATTCCCGGCACCGCTCACCTCTCCTGTCAGCTGATGGACCATCATGGTGGTCAGTTCCAGAATCTTCTGCTCTTTCTCCCTCTCAGGTATCAGAGAATGAGATGGAGGCACCATGGTGAGGCTCCGGGTTCTGCTCCATCCTCCTGAGATTGGCTCCCCACTAGACTTCTTCTTTACAACATAATCCTACAGATCAGGAGACAAATAAAACAATATCAACCATCTGACATCATCTAAATGTGTGCAAAAATAAAATGGTCTATTGACCAGAATAGACAAGAGTGATGTCATGTGACCTCCCAGAATCCTCCTCGCCTCTCTGGTCAGGTCTGTGTTTTATTAATAGAGATGAGAGTGACGTCATGTGACCTCCCAGAATCCTCCTCACCTCTCCGGTCAGGTCTGTGTTTTATTAATAGAGATAAGAGTGATGTCATGTGACCTCCCAGAATCCTCCTAACCTCTCCGGTCAGGTCTGTGTTTTATTAATAGAGATGAGAGTGACGTCATGTGACCTCCCAGAATCCTCACCTCTCCAGTCAGGTCTGTGGTTTATTAATAGAGATGAGAGTGATGTCATGTGACCTCCCAGAATCCTCCTAACCTCTCCGGTCAGGTCTGTGTTTTATTAATAGAGATGAGAGTGATGTCATGTGACCTCCCAGAATCCTCACCTCTCCAGTCAGGTCTGTGTTTTATTAATAGAGATAAGAGTGATGTCATGTGACCTCCCAGAATCCTCCTCACCTCTCCGGTCAGGTCTGTGTTTTATTAATAGAGATAAGAGTGATGTCATGTGACCTCCCAGAATCCTCCTCACCTCTCCGGTCAGCAGGTAGATGATCTCCAGGGTGAGGTTTAGTATCTTCTCAGTCATGTGACTCCGGTCCTCCTCCATCCTCATTGGTGCCATCATGTGATCTATACAGGTCTCCTTGTAGACGGATAACTTTGGGAAATGAAAGTAAGAATGATTTGGATGGTATTGGTCACACAATAATAGGATGTGGATGTGAGGGGGGAATAGGAGGGTTGCTGGACATTGAAGAACTACTCCCCCCATGGGAAGACATTTAGTTTGGGCTGTTTAGTGTTTACTACAATTTTGGGGTCCGGGGCCCCTTTTCTCTGTTGAGTTTGTTTGGTCTCTGAACTGGTTTGATGAGTATTAGATCTGCAGACAAGGAATGATAAATCTGATCCTTCCTATGACTAGTTTGCTCTGAGGCAGTGCTGTGAGGTCAATGTCGGCTCATCATGCAGGGATGGTCACTTTACATCGCCCGACGCCCGGGACATGTAGTTCTGGGGGCCGGGCAAGTATTGTTTTTATTCTTTATCCCTGCTGAGGGCAAGCCACAGGGCTCTCCTTTCAGGTGCCAGCCTCTGCCACCCCGTGTGTGTGAACCTCTCCTGTACCTACTATGCTTCCCCGGCTCTGCTTGCCCATCTGTGGGCCCGGGTCAGCGGGTGTCGGAGGGTAGAGGGGATGGAGGAGAGCGATCATGTTCACTCCCTTCTTGTCCTGACCCAGAAGTGATGTTATGACAGATTTCCCGACCATCGAGGACGGCAAAGAATGTAATGCGGTGCGATGTGCTCTACATTACATCCAGTAGAGTACAGGGGAGACATTGGGGGTCTTTTAGACCCTGGATGTCTCAATAAAGAGAACCTCTCATCAAAAGTCATCACATAGAGGACTTTGTCCCCTTAAGTAAATTTTTTTTTTAATTGTAAAGAATTAAAGTTACACCCAAGTACATAACTCCTCCCTTTAAAAAATGTTGAGGCCCCCCCACCCCCACATATATGCACGCCCAAATGTAAGAGCACACGCTGGAGCGCCTACACGTGATAACATTGATTGTGATACACGTTACATATCGCCGGTCACACCAGAATGAGAGGATAATTCTAGGAGCAGACCTCCTCCGTACTCTATACTGATGACCTAGAAGGGGCTATAAATGTGTCCCCTATAGATAATACCGGGACTAAAGGTTGTCACCATTTCAGCACACACAACTTAAGGTTTGACATGTTGGATATCTATTTACTCGCTGCAACCTCGGCTTTTATATTTTTACACATAAATGGGTCATTTATTGCTTTTTGTGCCCTGAAATTAACTTAAGTATATTTTTTACTGAAATTTGGCATTTCCTAGACTTTGTGATAATATTTTGTGACATAAAAAATTAGAACTGCCGCTATTTTATTCTCTAAAGTCTCTACTTTCAGAAAATCGATATTTTGGGGGTTTTGTGTCATCTTCAGGATAAAATGATTTTTTTAATGTGTGCAAAAAATGGCTCTGGGAGTGAAAGGGAGAAAGGATAAGCTGGACACTCCCCTTTCCTGAGGAGCAGCCAATCGGTTCTCATTACACTGCAAGGTCTCTCCCCTCCCTGCTAGTCCCCGGGTGCAGTGCTGGAGACAGGCGGGGGAGGGGAGGAGGAGATAAACAGAACAATGTTACACATATTACACATTTGAGTTGCTATAAAGCCCCTTTCATTTTTTAAAGCAGAAAACATTCCTAAAAGAGCCTCAGATTTATATACATTTGTTGTAAATAGGAAATAACATCTTATTACCTCCTCTGCTGCCACTTCCACCAACGTCTCCTCTATACTTCTTCCCGCCTCACCTCTCATCTGGAACTTCCTGTCTGTACCTGACATCACATCCTGTCAGTACCTGACATCACTTCCTGTCTGCATTCCAGAGAGACTTCCTGTCTGGGTAGAAGTGAGATCCCCACCTTGTGGAGCTCAGAGGAACTGCAGCCCCGAGATCCAACCCATAATCCCCATTCCCGTATATTATGTACCTTACAGGGATACTATAGGAGATTAAACATTACTGAATAAAGGAAGAAGAAATAAATGTAACTCTTATGTAACCAACTGTTCAACAAACATCTCTTATTACATATATTATTTTTACAGTATTTATAAAGCACCAATAGATCGCTCAGCGCTGTACATTACAAAGGGGGACAGAACATGTGACAGTACAATACCAATACAATGCAAAACATGAGGGGTTTGAGGGCCCTGCTCTTTCGCGCTTACAATCTAGGAGGGAGGGGATGGAGGTACAGGAGGAGATCGCTGTGGGTGATGGAGTGGTAGGAAGAGCGGAGGAGATCGGCAAGTTAGCAGGGGGTGGGGTAGGCTTCCCTGAAGAGGTGGGTTTTCAGGGTGCGCCTAAAGGAGAGGAGAGTAGGTGATAGTCTGATGGGTTGGGGTAGGGAGTTCCAGAGGATGGGTGACACCCTGGAGAAGTCCTGGAGGCGGGCATGGGAGGAGCAGACCAGGGAACTAGAGAGAAGAAGGTCTTGTGAGGAGCGGAGTGTGCGTGTTGGGTGGTACTTGGATATTAGGTCGGTGATGTAGTTCGGGGCAGTATGGTGGACAGCTTTGTACATCAGTGTTAGGATTTTGAATTTGATACGTTGCGCAATCGGAAGCCAGTGGAGGGATTGGCAGAGGAGGGTGGCGGAAACAGAGCGGTTGGAAAGGTGAATGAGTCTGGCAAACGTGTTCAGGATCGACTGAAGCGGGGATAGCCAGCAGTGAGGCAGACCAGTGAGGAGGGAGTTGCGGTAGTCGAGTCGTGATATGATGAGGGAGTGGATGAGCTGTTTAGTGGTTTCTGGGGTTAGGAACGTGCAAATTTTGGCGAGGTGGAGTCTGCATGAGTTACTTAATGATTGGACTTGGGGCTGGAAGAATAGGTTGGAGTCCAGAATGACACCAACTACTCTGGCCTGCGGGGCGGGTTTGATAATGGCGTTGTTGGATGTGATGGAGAAGTCAATGGGGGGGGGTGTCCAGGCTGGGGGGAAGACAAGAAACTCGGTTTTGGAGAGGTTCAGTTTAAGGAAGTGGAGCGACATCCAGTCTGATATGTCGCTCAGTAGGTGTGTGTTTCGGGCAGAGACCGAGGGGGTGAGGCGAGGGGTCGAGAGATAGATTTGTGTGTCGTCGGCATAGAGGTGGTAGTTGAAGCCGTGAGAGTGTATGAGTTGGCCAATGGAGGAGGTGTAGATGGAGAAGAGAAGGGGCCCGAGGACAGAGCCTTGAGGGACCCCAACAGAGAGGGGGAGAGAGTGGGAGGTGGTAGCATTATAGGTAACACTGAAAGAGCGTTGTGACAGGTAGGATGAGAGCCAGGAGAGAGCAGAATCTCTGAGGCCGAGGGAGTGTAGTTTTTTGAGGAGGAAGGGGGGTGGTCGACTGTGTCGAAGGCCGCAGAGAGGTCAAGGAGTAGGAGCACTGAATAGTGGCCATTAGCTTTGGTGGTTAGCAGGTCATTGGAGAGTTTGAGTAAGGCAGTTTTGGTGGAGTGTAGGGGACGGAAGCCGGACTGTAGGGGATCGAGGAGGTTGTTGTCATTGGGGTGAGAGCTTAGGCGGGTGTAGACTAGGCGCTGAAGGAGTTTGGATGTGAATGGGAGCAGGGAGATGGGTCTGAGGTTGTTCGGGTCATTGGGGTCCAGGGAGGGCTTTTTAAGTATGGGGGTGATGTGTGCATGCTTCAGAGGGGAGGGGAATGTGCCGGAGGAGAGGGAGAGATTAAAGATGTGGGTGAAGGAGCGTAGGATGGAGGGGGAGGGAGGTCGTAGGAGTTGTGAGGGGATAGGGTCGAGGGGGCAGGTGGTGAGGTGGGCATCAGAGAGGACCTTGGAGACTTGCTCGATGGTAGTAAGGTCGAAGGTGTGGAGTGTTGAGGGGGCTTCAATATGAGGAATGTTGGGTGGGGTGGAAGTGGAGGTCAGAGCAGTGGTGGGGCTGTGGAAGAGGGGTGATGAGGGGGTAGCTGTGTGAGAGGGGACGGGGTTGGAGGGAGTTTGAGCAGTGATGAAGTCCCTGTGGGTTGTGTCGAGGGAGAGGGGTGATGAGGGGGTAGCTCATATAGAAAAGTTTTACAAACACAAAACACAAAATACAAATGTATAGCTAATGAGACAGATCCCACCAAACCTGATCCTTCCAGGGAAGAAAATGCAAAAATACATCCTAAAGTATAAAAATATATATCAATCCACTCATAATGAACATCATCTTCTGGAAGTGTCTGCAAATCCATCCATTTCATACACATTTAATTTTTCATTTTCTCAGCAGATCTCCTGCAGCTTATTAGCTCCCATTTCCCTTTCTATGTCTCAGCGGATCTCCTGCATCCTATTAGTACCCATTTCCAATTTCATACTAAAGTCAATAACCTCCAATAGGTACAGGTAGCATCCTAGCAACTGACAGATTAATATTCAGAATTATATTCCAAATGCAAAGATACCAAACATGGCAAACCCTTGTCACCCAGGAGGGAAGAGACTGCTTCTTCTGTCTTGTAGGCACTAACATAGTGATGTAAGGTCTTGTGTGACTCATATTAAAATGATCTATACGAATATATACTTCATATTAATGTGCCCAGTTCCTGCTGAAGTTTATGAATTGTATGAAAAATGACTTGTGGAATGTACGTTTTATGGCACGCTCTATCTCTTATATCCTAACAGGTCATGACTGAGTTATTGTTTTGTGATCAAGCAGAGGGAAGTGGTTTTCCAGCAGACCCCCTGGAACCAGACTAATTAATGGTTTACAGCCCTGGAGATGATCTATCTGTGTTTTATTTATGATAAGAGATCCTGTTGACCTCCGTTCAACATACAGCTATGCATTCCATGGACAAAGGGAGGACAGGAGAGAATATGGCTGAGAACGAACAAGATGGCTGTCATGTACAACGTCCGTGTCTCTATTGCACACAATCATCACAGAAGGAGGTCCTGATTTCTCTATATAAATCTATTTTTCACTAGAGGGGTCCACAGAAGGAGGAAGGAGGTCCTGATTCCTCTATATAGATCTTTATATCAATAGAGGGGTCCCCGTCAGGAGGAAGGAGGTCCTGATTCCTCTATATAGATTGTTATATCACTAGAGGGGTCACCGGCGGGAGGAAGGAGGTCCTGATTCCTCTATATAGATTGTTATATCACTAGAGGGGTCACCGGCGGGAGGAAGGAGGTCCTGATTCCTCTATATAGATCTACATATCACTAGAGGGGTCACTGGCAGGAGGAAGGAGGTCCTGATTCCTCCACAAAGATCTATATATCACTAGAGGGGTTACCAGCAGGAGGAAGGAGGTCCCGATTCCTCTATATAGATCTTAATATCACTAGAGGGGTCACCGGCAGGAGGAAAGAAATCCTGATTCCTCTATATAGATCTTTATAACACTAGAGGGGTCCACAGAAGGAGGAAGGAGGTCCTGATTCCTCTATATTGATTTACATATCACTAGAGGGGTCACCTGCAGGAGGAAGGAGGTCCTGATTCCTCTATATAGATCTTTATATCACTAGAGGGGTCACCGGCAGGAGGAGGAAGGAGGTCCTGATTCCTCTATATAGATCTACATATCACTAGAGGGGTCACTGGCAGGAGGAAGGAGGTCCTGATTCCTCCACAAAGATCTATATATCACTAGAGGGGTTACCAGCAGGAGGAAGGAGGTCCCGATTCCTCTATATAGATCTTAATATCACTAGGGTCACCGGCAGGAGGAAAGAAATCCTGATTCCTCTATATAGATCTTTATAACACTAGAGGGGTCCACAGAAGGAGGAAGGAGGTCCTGATTCCTCTATATTGATTTACATATCACTAGAGGGGTCACCGGCAGGAGGAAGGAGGTCCTGATTCCTCTATATAGATCTTTATATCACTAGAGGGGTCACCGGCAGGAGGAAGGAGGTCCTGATTCCTCTATATAAATCTTTATAACACTAGAGGGGTCACCGGCAGGAGGAAGGAGGTCCCGATTCCTCTATATAGATCTTTATATTACTAGAGGGGTCACCGTCAGGAGGAAGGAGGTCCCGATTCCTCTATATAGATCTTTATATCACTAGAGGGGTCACCGGCAGGAGGAAAGAAATCCTGATTCCTCTATATAGATCTTTATAACACTAGAGGGGTCCACAGAAGGAGGAAGGAGGTCCTGATTCCTCTATATTGATTTACATATCACTAGAGGGGTCACCGGCAGGAGGAAGGAGGTCCTGATTCCTCTATATAGATTTTTATATCACTAGAGGGGTCACCGGCAGGAGGAGGAAGGAGGTCCTGATTCCTCTATATAAATCTTTATAACACTAGAGGGGTCACCGGCAGGAGGAAGGAGGTCCCGATTCCTCTATATAGATCTTTATATTACTAGAGGGGTCACCGTCAGGAGGAAGGAGGTCCCGATTCCTCTATATAGATCTTTATATCACTAGAGGGGTCACCGGCAGGAGGAAGGAGGTCTTGATTCCTCTATATAGATCTTTATATCACTAGAGGGGTCACCGTCGGGAGGAAGGGGGTCCAGATTCTTCTATATAGAATTTTATATCAATAGAGGGGTCACTGGTGGGAGGAAGGAGGTCCCAATTCCTCTATATAGATCTCAATATCACTAGAGGGGTCACCGATGGGAGGAAGGACATCCCGTTTCCTCTATATCAATCTTTATATTACTAGAGGTGTCACCGGCAGGAGGAATCAGGTCCTGATTCCTCTATATAGATCTTTATATCACTAGAGGGGTCACCTGCAGGAGGAAGGAGGTCCTGATTCCTCTATATAGATCCTATCACTAGAGGGGTCACCGGCAGGAGGAAGGAGGTCCCGATTCCTCTATATAGATCTTTATATCACTAGAGGTGTCACCAGCAGGAGGAAGGAGGTCCCAATTCCTCCATATAATCAATATATAATGGTGTAGCGCTAAATAAATACTAACATTCTGATGGATTTGGTAAAATGCCTATTCTGTTTCCTGTTTAAAATATACATTTTATACATATTTACTTTTATACTTTTTCATATTTCTAAATATATGTGTTCTGCGTATATATTTTTGTCTGCTGGGCTTTGCAGTCCTCCTTAACTTGTTTGCTCAGAGCGATGCTCTCAACCCCTCCCTTCGCACTGAGAGGATTTCACTTAGGCTTTGAGTATGTGAGGGGGGGGGGTGAAGAGATAACGGGACGAGAAGCAAGCTTCAAGTTTCTACATTTCTCCTATATTTCAGCCAAGCAAAATGTGCCTTTTAGAATGTGACTGTATATACGTAATAGTGACGTATACTCTATTGTTTTCTATGTATAAAAGGTTAAGCACCGCCCTGCAATAAACAGAGATGATGTGAAAGTGGTTGTACTGGACAGTTGTCCGTGTAATTATTTTCCGGCGTGCACGCAATCCATATCTCAAAATTAGGAACAGCAGCAGAAATCCTACCCTGAGCCCGATTGTGGTTCTCACAACCTTTTTAACATAAGTGACCAAAATCAGGCTAAATATTATGAATAAACAATCATAAGTGAAAAAGTGTACCAATAATAAATTAGTGCACACACACAATCAATATAAAAGGATAACCCCGACTACAGGGACCAAACTAAGTGAATAACATAATTAGTGCATGTGTACAAAAACACTCTGTGAAAATATTATATATATATCTATCCACTAATAAAAAGTCCACAACAGTGACCACAAGGGCCAGCTCGCTTTAGGGTAAGACACGCTTTCCCAGGAATAGGATCCTGGCTCTCAGGGTAGCTTGTACGGGGACTCTGAGTGCAGCCAGCAGTGGATCGGGAGTGCAGGTCGGTGATCGGAGGTGGAGTGACATGCTGTGGACCCTGTGCTCACCAAGCTCTCAGGTATGAGATCACAAATGAGTTATGATCCTGTGTGGGTGAACTACTATTACAAATACCAGGGGATTGGAGGACTCAGGAGGATAAAAGCCTGTGGGATATCCAGGAGGGTCCATCCGGTGGTGACGAGGCTATTCCTGGGAAAGCGTGTCTTACCCTAAAGCGAGCTGGCCCTTGTGGTCACTTTTAGGAGGTGAGGGGGCACTTTGGATGTTTTTGGATTCACGAGTTGTTGGCACTGGATTCACATTTATTTAAATGCAAGTTATTGCTGTGGAGCACTAATCAACATTATTGGAACAGTGTGTGGACTTTTTATTAGTGGATATTGTCATGGAAATTTTGTATTGTTGGTCGAACTTTAAATGTGTCATATATTCGTGTTATTCATATGTCTCTCGTGTGGCTTAATTAAAGCTCTGAAGGCTGCAATTGGGCCATGCCATGTACAATGTATGTATTACAGTACTCAGCTTGGTAATGGATGAGATGGCAGATCTGCGCTTATAGACCGGCGTGTATACCACCACGGCATTCCATGCGAATGCTGCTGTCAGTAGACCGTGGGCCTGTATCCACATATCAGCAGCATGGTACCACATGGGCTTCATAACGCAATGCGCAAGCGGTGTGAACTCCACGTGTAGGCTTATGCATATCTTACAACCCATTACTAATCTGAACTGTATCTCGGATGGATGTGTTTTAATAAAGATCGTATCGGGCCCATCCAGGTACAGACTGATATTTTTAGGGAGTGCTTGTGCAGAGAATTTTACATACCAATAGAAGCTAGTAGGACAGGAAATATGACCTCAGATGGCTCATAGGGGGGAAGGGGAGGAAGTCTGCTGACCTCAGAAGACTCATGGGGGAGGACCAGTGATAGATAATAGCAAAGGCTATGCTCCAATTGGAATGTACATCCTCTGTATAGGCAATCCCCATTGCATTGTTCGGTGGGAGGGGATTGACTTTATTCATGTGGGGGGCATGTGTGTATTTTTAATAAAACAGAGAGCTGGGTCTAAAATCAGCCCTTATGTGAGTTGCAACAGGATCCTGAGTGTCGTTTGATCATTCTAGGGTAACGGAGCTCCACCCCCACATTTCAACAGAACCAAAGTATTTGGATGGGCAGGAATCGTGTAATTTAGCTGCGGTCGTGGTAAGCGAGATTCGCACAGCTTTATGGGGGATTTCTGCGCATCCAACTGCGAGTACTCACGGTAAGGAGAAATTCGTTAAAGCGAATTTCCAAGACAGTTTGGCGAGCCTGGTGGATACTAACGCGTATTCTTGCGTAGCTAACCAAGAACGAGGGGGGGAATGAACTATCATGAACTAGCAAAAAGTATGCCGGCACATTTCAGGTCTCTCTGCCATTAAGAGGATCGCTTTTTGCGTGTTCGTGTGGCTGATTTCGCTCTCTGTTAGCTAACAAGAAATACCGCTTGGCAAGGACCTCATTTTTTGTCCTAAACTCTTGATTTGTGGGTGAAAGACGAGGGTTTGTCTCTGCTGAGAGCAGCAGGGGGGTGGGTTTGGTTGGCTGGATTTGGTCAAGTTTAAAAATCTTCCAACCAAAAATTAAACGGGTATATGTTTTAGTGGGTAAAAGTTGTTGCATAGTGTTAGGTAAGTATTTGTGGGCTGTAGGTACTGTGGTAATTGCTCTACCCCCCTCCACGTGAGGTAATTATTACAGTGCTGAAAGGCTTAGGTTAATTGTTAACTGTTGTAAGATCTGTGTTATGTGGTCTGTACAATGTTTTGTGGTACTACTGCTCCCAGCAAGCATGCAGCAGGGGGTCCTTTCTGTTACATGTGCATGTTAGTGTGATATGTTGGTGTTTTATGTCCGTTCTGTGATTGTGCCCAAATTGTGTTGTATGTGTACTTCATATTGTTGTGTAATTGTCCAGTGTATGTTCTGTCTAAAAGTCTGTTTTATGTAAGAGGCAATTTTGAGGCAATTTTGAGGCTAGAGTCTGCCGTGTGTTTCCCTGTGGGGGGCCATTCTAGTGTTACCATGTGCTTCCCTGTGGGGGGTCATTCTAGTATCTACCATGTGCTTCCCTGTGGGGGGTCATTCTAGTATCTACCATGTGCTTCCCTGTGGGGGGTCATTTTCTTGACTAAACCACATGGACTCCTTTTGTTTGGTGGCCATTTTGTTGGCTACCATATGTGCAGTAATCTCTATGCAATGTGCATGAAGTTTCCTATATGCATTTGACCCATATTGTGTTTTTAATCCAAATTTTTTACAGTTTCATTTGTTTGCTTTTAGCTTTAAATTTGCGTATTGCCAGCCAATTTAAAGTGTGTTAAGCGAGTTTTCCCTTCACGTGTTCCACATTTAATGAGCGCGGTGTAGTCTGGGTTTTTGCACATAGATTTCTTGTATAGTGATTATGTTTTTCTTGTGTTTTTCCTGTTAAAAGTAGTTCCTTATTGTAAAGCGGGTTTGTTTTAAGCTGCTGTGTCGCGTGTTTCACGTCCAGCAGACTTTTTGTGTAAACGGTTCTAGGTGGTTGCAGTAAAGATTGCGTGTATAACGTGGATCGTTTAGCGGTGCTGATAGGAGTGATTTTTGCGTCAGCAACAAGGTTACTTTTGGCGCAGTTTTTCGGTTTACCTCTGTGTAATTGTTTTACTGTGAAACGTCCCGTGTTTTTCATAAGGATCCACTTTGTCCTTTTTAACAGTTTTTCAGGTTGAAAAGGGTTTTTCTGTGTGTATTAGGAAAGTTTTTTCTTTACACAAATTTCCTAAAGGTCAGTTAGTAGGTTTCTGCCCAACCAGTGACCCCGAAGTAACATCCAAGAACCCCTCTTTTTGTTTTGACTTGTGTTAGCTACTGTGTGCAGGGAGAGAAAAGCCACTTTCATCATTGTGCGGTGTGGCCTGCCAAACACAGTGGGTGATGAGAACCACATAAATTACGCTGTGTGAGTGGGCGGTCCAGGGAAGTAACGCTTAGCCTGGTCACCACAAACACTTCGGGTGGTCAGGATCACATAAATTGCGCTGTGGGAGTGGGAGGTGTGCTCTCAGTCTGACCGCCACTTGATGCGATTCGGGTGATCGATAAGTATCACATAAATTACGCTGTGCTGGGAAAGTGGTGGAATCAGGCCTCTCGGTAGGATCCCACCGAGTGCTCCAGGGGGTAAACAGGTACCCGGACGCGGGATATATACCAGTGACTAGTCACGATGGGCAGTAGTCAGTCCATGAAGAGAGAGGGGGAAGCAGCCCTCTTCAGGGTAAGGACAGCTGCACAACTGATGAAGGTGAGTTTGGGGGGGAAGTCTACAGAACCCCTCAAAAGGTGGAATAAATGGTCGAAGGGTACCAGATGGGAAATTCCCCGGGAAGGTACATTTGACGCATGGAGGTGGGAAAAATTCATCTCTGAATTTGAACCACGGATGCAGGCGTCAGAACTAGAGATCGCACAGCTATGGCTTCACAGGTCAATCCGATTAGGGAAGCAGGGCATACATAAACTGGTGTCTGTCCGGAAGAACCAGGTGATGTATACCTGGCCTCCAGAGGGAATAAAACAGGAAGATCCGGTGTCAGAGGTGGAGGAAGCTCTTTCAGGGCTGACTCTACTAAGGCAGGCAGGATCAGGGTCTGCTGGGGTCCCCCAACAACCAACAGTGGCTGAGATAAGTATAACTGCACCTGTCTCTTCTGTTAGTGACGTCACTCTTGATGTACCTTCTGTGTCTTCTGTCTCTATGCCTCAGCCTCTGCCTCTACCTCTCCCTTCTCCCTGCTTCACCCCAGCTCCTTCTGTTTCCAACTATGAAGCCTACTCAACAACCGATTTGCAGACTATCTGTGAATCAAGGGGAATAGACACCCGGTTAAAAAACAGGGCGGATTGCATCAAAGCGCTACGAACCACTGATCAGACCCCTGCCCCCCAGCTATACCCTGATCTGAGGGACCTCAAACCTGAAGGTGCAGTAAGCGAGGTGGTTAATCTAAGCCCACCGATGAAGCTGGGCCAGCCCTTGCACTCTTCCCGGACCGAGGCCTATCCAGTCAGGGTGCAGCAATTTGAAGGTCCTCCCAATGCACGGGGGGAACGGACTTTAGGGGAACGGGTAGTTTGGCATGTCCCTTTCACCCCGGCAGAGATCCGCACTATTCTGGCTGAGCTCCCGGACTATCGAGTCAATCCGAGAGGATTTGCTCGAATGTTTGGACAAAACCAGTTCAGCTATGGTTTGAGCGGGTCAGATTGTGCACAGATCCTACGGGCAAAGGTGGGCATGGAAGTGGCCAGTACAGTGATTACAGGGTGCTCTATAACCACGCATGAGGAGATGACTTCAGGGGGCAAAGAGTTCTGTACACAGCTAAAGGCAAAGCTTCCAGAAATGTATGGTGCTACCTCTACTACGGACATGATGAAGCTCACCCAGGGTCCTAATGAGGAAAGCACCTGCTTCTGGCGCCGTCTCAAGCAGACGGCGCTGGATGCAGATCTGGAAGTTGGACCTGATGCTCCAACTGAAGGGGTAAAGGTGACCGCGACGCACATTCTGTTGCGGGCCAAATTTTTGGAAGGCATCAATATTAAAATTCGGGAAAGGCTGGTTCTGGCCCGACCCGAATATAATGAGATGTCTATCCCTGCTATCCTTTCCACTCTTGCGGCAATAGAGAGGGAAATGGATAGAAGAAAACAAGACAAGGCCAAAGTTCTTATGTCCCAGACCCCACACGAAAAACCAAGGGATCTGGGTCACAGGAAGGATAGGCCCCCACCCAGGTGCTTCCAGTGCCACCAAACGGGGCACATGAGGAGGAGCTGTCCCCAATTACCTAAAGGTCGGTGGCAGTTCATTCCTGATGAGTCCTCCGCCCCTATGACCACCATGGTAAGTAACTCCTATGAATTCTCATAGGAAGTTGACAAATCGGTGTCGGCCCAGATCCATCTTTTTCTAGAGGAATTAAAATATCCCCTCCCTTGCCTCACTGACACCGGTGCAGCAAGAACGGTCCTGCGAAAACAGGACATCCAAGGCAAGGTACCCCTCTCAGGGGAAAGCCCTCCTAACCCCTACTAACCTCACTATCAAACGATGCACTATTCTTAACCCAGCTTCTCTTCTTCCTGTGTCGGAAGATGAGAAGGGGGGGGAGGACAGCAATGACAGTGCTGAATTTTGCAACACGACTAACAATACTAACACCTCTTCTGCTAACATGTCTTCTTTGTCCACTACTAATCTCTCTTCCAAAGGACACGACTGCATTTCTTTGGTGGAACTGGAGTCAGCGGCGACACACCCCATATCACCCCGAGAGTAGCGGTAAGGTTGAACGTCTTCCGATACCCAAAAACCTTGGCCTGAGTGTGTCCCCATTGCCCCCTATTCCATCCGGAATGCCCCTCGGCAACCACATGGGCTGTCACCCTACGAGGTGTTGTTTGGGGGACCTCCCAAAACAGGGTTGTACTTTCCTCAACGGTTGTCGTCTTTGCATTCACAGCTTACAGGTTATGTGCAATCTCTGCAACGGGAGCTGCAGAAGATACACCATCGGGTTCGCGAATCGCTCCCCGATCCAAATACAATAACAGGTGTTCTTTCTATTGAGCCAGGTGATTGGGTCGTCCTAAAGAAACATCAAAGAACCGGACTCGAGCCACGGTTCACCGGACCATACCAAGTCCAGCTGACGACACCTACCTCACTCAAACTCGAGGGACGAGACAACTGGGTGCACGCAAGCCACTGCAAGAAGCTTTTCAGCTACACCAGAGAATGAGGGGTGTCATTTTACTTTTTCTTTTTGTTTGTATGTCATACATGTGTGTGAACGGAGGAAAAGACGGCAGATACCCCAACCTTTTATTTAAAATGCACCTGCGTTTAGCCAGAACCGCCAACAAAACCAACTGTTGGGTATGCTCTAAGCCCCCACCCAGTCATCACATGTCCGCAATGGCCGCTGTTCATGCCCTATATGACATCCGCGTCGGCATGAAAAAGCAAGGGACCCCTGGTCAGCCCCCACGTAGACATTTATCGGTAGAACTTAATGACACATTTTTAGCAGGTAACATCAGTTTCAGCACCAATATTAGCTCTAGCTCCTGTAGGACCCTCGTCAGTCCATTATGGGTAACTGGACAGCTAGGCAGCCCTCAGGTGTGCTTTAACATCAGCTTTGGCACAGGTAACAAGTTTGTTGGGACTACCACCTGCGAGGGAGGTATAACTGTCAATCTGACTAACCAGACTTCCTTTCTGAGTAACCACACTGACCGACCAAACCACGTGTGTTGGAAGGACGGATGTGATGTGCAGACTGAGGGAGCAATCCCCCAGTCTGTGCAACTGTTGCTCAGTGCCAGAGGCCGAACGAGGAACTCTTCCTGCTCTGCTCTGACAGGTCCATACTATTTTCTGTGTGGTTCGGCAGCCTATAGAACATTCCCCCAGAACGCGAAAGGTTCGTGTGCCCTCATAAAGCTAGTCCCCGCATCCTATGTAGTGATGGACCATGAAGAGTTGATGGTCCACAAGAAGGTAAGGATGGCAGGGAGAGTTCGCAGGGAACTGTTCTCTGAGGGCGACCAGGCATGGGCTTGGTTCCCCTCATGGACAGGATGGGGAATAGAACTTATGAAGCGCCTGAACAATTTTTCTGTCATCGTGGATAGTATGTTTAACGAGACCGTAGAGGCTGTCAGAGAAATTGCCCAAGAACAACGGCAGATGGGAATTTTAGTGCTTCAGGAGAAGATGGCCCTTGATTATCTTTTAGCCGCCAAAGGGGGGTTCTGTGAGTTCATCGGAGAGGATTGTTGTACTTGGATAGAAGACACCGATGACAAGGTCCAGGCCCATATGGACAAAGTTAGTGAACTACAGGGAAAAGCTAGAGCTATAGCTAGTGAGGGTTGGAATCCGTTCAAGGGTTTGGGAGGATTGGGAGATTTCCTGTTCTCCATCGGATCTTGGTTGAAGGAAGTGGGAGTGTATATCCTGATGCTTCTCTTTTTCATCTGCCTTTTATATGCCGCGGTGAGATGTTCCTGTTGCCTCATCGACCGTGTAAGCCAAGCTCGGGCAGACGACCACATCTCCATGCCCGCTCCGGGGATCCCACTCCAACCACTGATCGGAGGAAGACCTCACCAACCAACCACCTTCTCTACAGATTACGTCCTGGCTTCCCTCTAATTTATCTCTCTGAAGACCACATTCTCCAAGACCTTCAAGCAAGCTTCAAGCCTCATCATTGTTTGTGTCTGCGATTTGGAAAACTGTCTGGGTCGAGACCAGCCTTGCGTGGCCCCGTCTGCAGGGGCAATTTGAGAATCTATTGCTGGATCTCCCCAGACCACCGTGGGATCACAAGCTTTATTCATACCACAAGTCTGTTTGTGGTTTTTGCAAGAGCCTTCCTGTAGTGAAGGTTCCAACGCTCTTGAGGATCATCGCTTCAATCAAGCCTGTTTGCGTCGAGTCTGCGTCGGGTCTTGTTGTTTCAGGTACCCCGTGGAGCTTTATTCTCAGGGACAACTACAGGAACTCTTTGAAGTTTGAGACTACACCCATCAAGCTGAAGAAGATCAAGAAGGAACACGAGGAGAATATGATAAAACAGGAGGGAATGTCATGGAAATTTTGTATTGTTGGTCGAACTTTAAATGTGTCATATATTCGTGTTATTCATATGTCTCTCGTGTGGCTTAATTAAAGCTCTGAAGGCTGCAATTGGGCCATGCGCATGTACAATGTATGTATTACAGTACTCAGCTTGGTAATGGATGAGATGGCAGATCTGCGCTTATAGACCGGCGTGTATACCACCACGGCATTCCATGCGAATGCTGCTGTCAGTAGACCGTGGGCCTGTATCCACATATCAGCAGCATGGTACCACATGGGCTTCATAACGCAATGCGCAAGCGGTGTGAACTCCGTGTGTAGGCTTATGCATATCTTACAACCCATTACTAATCTGAACTGTATCTCGGATGGATGTGTTTTAATAAAGATCGTATCGGGCCCATCCAGGTACAGACTGATATTTTTAGGGAGTGCTTGTGCAGAGAATTTTACATACCAATAGAAGCTAGTAGGACAGGAAATATGACCTCAGATGGCTCATAGGGGGGAAGGGGAGGAAGTCTGCTGACCTCAGAAGACTCATGGGGGAGGACCAGTGATAGATAATAGCAAAGGCTATGCTCCAATTGGAATGTACATCCTCTGTATAGGCAATCCCCATTGCATTGTTCGGTGGGAGGGGATTGACTTTATTCATGTGGGGGGCATGTGTGTATTTTTAATAAAACAGAGAGCTGGGTCTAAAATCAGCCCTTATGTGAGTTGCAACAGGATCCTGAGTGTCGTTTGATCATTCTAGGGTAACGGAGCTCCACCCCCACATTTCAACAGAACCAAAGTATTTGGATGGGCAGGAATCGTGTAATTTAGCTGCAGTCGTGGTAAGCGAGATTCGCACAGCTTTATGGGGGATTTCTGCGCATCCAACTGCGAGTACTCACGGTAAGGAGAAATTCGTTAAAGCGAATTTCCAAGACAATATATATATAATATTTTCACAGAGTGTTTTTGTACACATGCACTAATTATGTTATTCACTTAGTTTGGTCCCTGTAGTTGGGGTTATCCTTTTATATTGATTGTGTGTGTGCACTAATTTATTATTGGTACACTTTTTCACTTATGATTGTTTATTCATCATATTTAGTCTGATTTTGGTCACTTATGTTAGTATTTATTTAGCGCTACACCATTATATATCGATTATTTAGACTTTATGGTTGAAGGGAGGTGTTAGCAGCTTAGGGGTAGGGATTTTTCCATTCAAGCGCAGGGGATTGTTCTCTTTTTAATTCCTCCATATAGATCTATATATCACTAGAGGGGTCACTGGCGAGAGGAAGGAGGTCCCAATTCCTCTATATAGATCTTTATATCACTAGAGGGATCACCGGCAGGAGGAAGGAGGTCCCGATTCCTCTATATAGATCTTTATATAACTAGAGGTGTCACCGGCAGGAGGAAGGAGGTCCCGATTCCTCTATATAGATCTTTATATCACTAGAGGGGTCACCGGCAGGAGGAAGGAGGTCCTGATTCCTCTATGTAGATCTTTATATCACTACAGGGGTCACCGGCAGGAGGAAGGAGGTCCTGATTTCTCTATATAGATCCTATCACTAGAGGGGTCACCAGCAGGAAGAAGAAGGTCCTGATTCCTCTATATAGATCTTTATATCACTAGAGGGGTCACCGGCAGGTGGAAGGACATCCCCATTTCTCTGTATAGATCTTTATATCACTAGAGGGGTCACCAGCAGGAGGAAGGAGGTCCCGATTCCTACAATTAGATCTATATATCACTAGAGGGGTCACCAGCAGGAGGAAGGAGGTCCCGATTCCTCCATATAGATCTATATATCACTAGAGGGGTCACCGGCAGGAGGAAGGAGGCCCCAAATCCTCCATATAGATCTTTATATCACTAGAGGGGTCACCGGCAGGAGGTCGCAATTCCTCTATATAGATCTTTATATCACTAGAGGGTTCACCGGCGGGAGAAAGGGGGTCCAGATTCCTCTATAGATCATTATATCAATAGAGGGGTCACCGGCAGGAGGAAGAAGATCCTGATTCCTCCATATAAATCTATATATCACTAAAGGGGTCACCAGGAGGAGAAAGTAGGTCCCAATTCCTCCATATAGATCTATATATCACTAGAGGGGTCACTGGCGAGACGATGGAGGTCCCAATTCCTCTATATAGATTGTTATATCACTAGAGGGGTCACTGGCGAGAGGAAGGAGGTCCCAATTCCTCTATATAGATTTATACATCACTAGAGGGGTCACCATCAGGAGGAAGAGGGTCCAGATTCCTCTATATAGAACTTTATATCAATAGAGGGGTCACCGGCAGGAGGAAGGAGGTCCTGATTCCTCTATATAGATCTTTATATCACTAGAGGGATCACCGGCAGGAGGAAGGAGGTCCTGATTCCTTTATATAGATCTTTATATCACTAGAGGGGTCACCGGCGGGAGGAAGGAGGTCCATATTCCTCTATATAGATCTTTATATAGCTAGAGGGGTCACCGGTGGGAGGAAGGAGGTCCCAATTCCTCTATATAGATCTTTATATAACTAGAGGTGTCACCGGCAGGAGGAAGGAGGTCCCGATTCCTCTATATAGATCTTTATATAACTAGAGGGGTCACCAGCAGGAGGAAGGAGGTCCTGATTCCTCTATATAGATCCTATCACTAGAGGGGTCACCAGCAGGAAGAAGGAGGTCCTGATTCCTCTATATAAATCTTTATATCACTAGAGGGGTCACCGGGAGGAGGAAGGAGGTCCTGATTCCTCTATATAGATCTTTATATCACTAGAGGGGTCACCGGCAGGTGGAAGGACATCCCCATTTCTCTGTATAGATCTTTATATCACTAGAGGGGTCACCAGCAGTAGGAAGGAGGTCCCGATTCCTACAATTAGATCTATATATCACTAGAGGGGTCACCAGCAGGAGGAAGGAGGTCCCAATTCCTCCATATAGATCTATATATCACTAGAGGGGTCACTGGCGAGAGGAAGGAGGCCCCGAATCCTCCATATAGATCTATATATTACTAGAGGGGTCACCGGCAGGAGGAAGGAGGTCGCAATTCCTCTATATAGATCCTATCACTAGAGGGGTCACCGGCGGGAGGAAGGAGGTCGCAATTCCTCTATATAGATCTTTATATCACTAGAGGGTTCAACGGCGGGAGGAAGGGGGTCCAGATTCCTCTATAGATCATTATATCAATAGAGGGGTCACCGGCAGGAGGAAGGAGATCCTGATTCCTCCATATAGATCTATATATCACTAAAGGGGTCACCAGGAGGAGAAAGTAGGTCCCAATTCCTCCATATAGATCTATATATCACTAGAGGGGTCACTGGCGAGACGATGGAGGTCCCAATTCCTCTATATAGATCTTTATATCACTAGAGGGGTCACCGGCAGGAGGAAGGAGGTCCCGATTCCTCCATATAGATCTATATATCACTAGTGGGGTTTCCGACAGGAGGAAGGAGGTCCTGATTCCTCTATATAGATCTTTACATCACTAGAGGGGTCACCGGCAGGAGGAAGGAGGTCCCAATTCCTCTATATAGATCTATCACTAGAGGGGTCACCGGCAGGAGGAAGGAGGTCCTGATTCCTCTAGATAGATCTATCACTAGAGGGGTCACCAGCAACCTCATGTAGAATACTGTGTCCAGTTCTGGAGACCTCACTTACATAAAGGTGATAAGATAGAACGAGTCCAGAGACGGGGAATACAAATAGTGATATCAGGAGAGACTTCAGGAACGTAACATGTCCAGTCTGGAGGAGAGAAGGGAAAGGGGAGACATGACTGAAACCTTTAAATACAACAAAGGAGTGAATAAGGTTCAGGAGGGCAGGATTTTCAATATGAAACCAAAATGAAGAACACGGGACATGACCTCCAACTAACTGGAGGAAAGTTCACAACTAATCCCAGAAAGTATTATTTTACTGATAGAGTAGTTGATGCTTGGAGTAAACTTCCAGTAGAGGTAGTGAGCCAGTGACAAATCACAGAGATCATCTGTAAAGGACTGCCTGGCGGTACCACTAGCACTCCACTGGCCAGACGTCCCCAGCGCACGGAATCTAAGCCCCAGGGTACGTGTTCACCAGAGCCCCAGATGGGGGGGATGGACTTGAAGTACCCCGAGACCAGGTCGTGGCTACTGAGCACGCCTGTCAGTGGTAGCAGTATTCACCAGGGGCTCCCACAGGGAAGAGCCTGATGTGAGGAGGTCGGGTGATCCCGTCGGGATGGATGGATGGCTGAGCAAGAGCAAGGTCAAATGGGCCAGGTCGGTAACAGTGGGGACGGAGCAGTACAAAGCAGCGGGCAGAGAGTAGTCGGGTCACACGCCAGGTCAGCAACGGAAGGTCAGATCCAAACGGCGGCATTCAGGAGAGAGGTCAGGCAAAGCAAGGGTCTGGGCAGGAGAAGGCAACAAGGTCAGGTACAATCCGGGTCAGTAACTCACTTAGTACAGGTTCGCAGATACAGGATACAAGGAAAGACCAGAAGGCACTGAATGACAGCTCAGGGCCATTTAAATATCCCGCCCTGCGCTGTCATTGGTGCCACGCACGCGTCCGCGGTCCCTACTGCGCATGCGCGAACTCCCTCGCTGCGGACGGCCAGGTCTCAGTGCCCGCATTCTGACACAGGGCGGTGCACTGCGCCTGCGCCGAGCCCATCGCGGTGGGGATCCCTGACATTGCCCCCCCCCTACGGGCAACCTCTGGGTGCCCACCCGATCTCTCCACCACGGGTGATCACGAAGGAACCTCCAGACAAGTCTGGGTGCATGGACATTATGGGCTGGTTCCCAAGAATTGTCCTCAGGGCCATAGCCCTTCCATTTAATAAAAAATTGGGTCTGACCCCCCCTCCTTCGGCGCTTCACGATTGTTTCCACCTCAAATTCTTCTTTCACTTCTACCGTTATGGCCTCCGGAGGTCTGGATTCTCGTTCTGGGAAGGCATCTGGGATCACTGGTTTCAGCAAGGACACATGGAAGACCGGGTGTATCTTGAGTGTGTCAGGGAGGACAAGTTTGTATGCCACCTCGTTGACCATCCGCTTTACGCAAAAGGGGCCTATGAACTTTGGTCCTAATTTCTTCGATGGACATAGCATTTTCAAGTTCGTTGTTGCCAACCACACTTTATCCCCGGGCTGCAGCACCAGGTCCCCTCTTCGTCTTTTGTTAAAAACCTTCTTATAGTCCTCCTGGGCCCGAGCGATAGCTTCCTGTAGTACTTTATTGTTGGAGGAGAAGAAAGCTAGCGTTGTGGCAGGCGCAGCACCCTTTGGTGCCTAGTGCGCTGTGGCATTAGAAAAATTATGCAATTGTTGTTTCTTTGTTTGATTAGACTGACTTTACTCTGTAATTCCTCCAATGCCGCTCTATGGATGCAGTAGGTTTAAAGAGCACACCGAATACTTTAGTTAACTTCTTTAATAACTTCAATCTTCTTCATATAACACGGCTTACAATGGCTTGTTTCTTTCATATTACAATGGTTTAATTTGTATTACACTGGGTTGATTCAATAGCTTATCTCGATAGATTTGTTAGATTCGATAGATTCGATTGGATTATGATTACTCTACAGTGACTTGATTCGTAAGTTTGGTGGAACTACAAGTAAACACATACAACAGTTTTTAGACACAGATCTACCTGCACTGTTAAACAACAGAGGAACACACAAGTGCATTAAATACCTATTTGGCCTTCTGTACTTCCATGGAGCGTCTCTGATTGGAACTTTGTCTGTTTCCTCCTCTGTCTGGTGAGCATGTGTCTCTAGAAAATCCTAGCAGGGAGTTTTACACAGGCATAAATGTGAAACTGGCTGGGATTGGTTAAGGCTCTGTACAGTGTGAGGCTGTCTGTGATTGGCTCATCTTTAACTAACTCTTAAAGGCATATTTTCCTTTTCTGCTTCTGCTAACACAATGAATATATAAATGTCATATAACAATCAAAGACATAAATTACAGCAATGATTCTGCTTTTGTCTTTAACATATACACATATACACTGTACTGAGGTTATTGGCAGGTTTGGTATACACATATATGTGAACCATATTAGCAACCTAGGACTGGTCTTAGCTGGCCAGCTACACTCCCACCAAAATTACCTATAATTCTATGTTCTCAGTAATAGGATTCGAACATGAATTTGAGGAATTTTCCATCAGTTTCTCAACTCTCAAGTGTCTTTGTTACTCTGAAGCAGAACAACTAACTTTTGTATTGGACGTTCCAACTTGAGTGGAGTTGTGAGACATTTTCCCTTTTTGTCCAGTTTTGAGTCTCCCATTTGTAACAATACTCTTCTTACTAGTCCTTCTTCGTCCTTTGGAGCTTCTAGGACTTTGGCCAATTTCCATTGACTTCTAGGTAAGTCGTCTTCCTTTACTAACACTATGTCATCAACATGAACATTTCTTCTAGGCGTTTGCCATTTACTTCTTAGTATGAGATGAGCTAAGTACTCCTTGCTCCATCTATTCCAAAACTGCTCTGATAGATATTGAACTCTTCGCCATCTTTTCCTTGCGTATAAATCCTCTTTGGTGAAGTTGCCAGGCGGTGGCTGTATGTAATCAGACTTAAGGTGAAGTAGATGGTTGGGAGTTAGAGGTTCCAAGCTTGTTGGGTCGTTGATGTTGACTGTAAGTGGACGACTGTTAACAATAGACATTACTTCATAGAATAGTGTCCTAAGTGAAGCATCATCTAATCTTCCAGCGTTCTTTTTCAACACTGAACTTAGGATGTTTCTTACAGTTCTGATTTGCCTCTCCCAGACTCCGCCTGTATGGCTTGCATGTGGAGCATTCATGTGAAAATCACACTGTTTCTCTAACAAGTACTCAGTTACTTTTTCTTTATCAATCTCTTTTAGAGCCTTGTTCAATTCATTCTTTGCTCCAACAAAATTAGATCCTTGGTCAGATCTAAGATCTCTGACAGTACCTCTAATGGCTATGAAACATCTTAAGGCGTTGATAAAGGCGTCGGTTGACATATCTTCCAACATTTCCAGGTGAATTGCTCTGGAGCTTAGACACGTAAATATCAGTCCATATCTCTTGTACTCCTTGCGGTTTTGTTTGGTGATAAATGGGCCGAAGCAATCCATTCCGCTATAAAGAAATGGTGGTGATGGGTTTACACGATCAGCTGGTAGATCAGCCATTCTTTGTTCTTCTGTAGGTCTACGTGTCTTTCTACAGATTACACATTTGCTTATGTACTTCGCTATAACTTTGCTTCCTTTCACTATCCAGTAACCACCTTCTCTCAAACAGCTTTGAGTAAAGCTTCTTCCTTGATGCAAGGATTTGTTGTGGTAGTGATTGATAATCAATCTTGTGAAGGTAGAGTTTTTGGGTAGAATTGCTGGATGCTTAACTCTGTTAGGTAGCGATGCATTTTCCAGCCTCCCTCCCACCTTCAGTATACCATCCTGCAGAATAAGATTAAGCTTGTACAATGGGTGGTTGTTTGGAAGTCTCTTAGGTTCTTGACTAAGTCTCTTCAATTCTTCACTGTAGAATCTTTGATGAATGAGTCTTATAACCGTTTCTTCAGCTTTCACTCTTTCCTCTACATTCAACAATTCTTTCTTTCTGATTCCTTTTGCTAAGCGTTGAATTCGAGCTACAATGTTTATGACTGTATTCCACTTTGAACATCTGGCTTGTCGTTCAAGTATGTCATCTTGACACTTGGCAGCAGTGCTCAATGTTTGAACTACCTTTACTTCTGGATCACCCATAGACAGTTCTGTATAACCTTCATTGGGTATGATTTCCCTTTCCCAAAGGAACTCTGGACCGGTGAACCAGTTTGAATTCTTCAATTCTGTTACATTTAGGCCTCTTGAAGCATGATCTGCCGGGTTTTGCTTTGTGTCAACATAGTGCCAATGTTCTGGATTCATTGTTTTTCTAATTTTTTTAACTCTGTTAGCGACAAAGGTGTGGAATCTTCGAGCTTCATTGTTTATGTAACCTAGGGCAACTTGTGAGTCTGTCCAAAAATGCTCTTCATCTATTTTCAATTCCAATTCTTCTCTCAGAAACGGACTTACTGAGGCTGAAACGACGGCTGTTGTTAGTTCGAGTCTTGGTATTGTCTGAATATTGTTGGGTGCTACTCTGGCCTTTTCCATAACTAGGGCACAGTGTATCTTTCCTTCTCCTATTGCTCTGATGTAGGAGCACTGACCATAACCATGACAACTGGCATCTGAAAAGTGATGAAGTTCTATTTTCTTGTACTTTCCGAAATCAGAAGGTACAAAACATCTGGGTATCCAATTTTCTTTCAAATTTTGCAAGTCTCTTATCCAACTCTCCCACCTTGGCCTCAAGCCTGCAGGTATGGGTTCGTCCCATCCCAACTTCTGTCTGCATAATTCTTGCAGTATTTCTTTTGCTCTGAGGATTACTGGTGCCAAGAATCCCAACGGATCATATATTGAGGCTACTGTGGAAAGAATGGTACGTCTAGTTGGAACTTTCTCTTCCATGGATATTTCAAAGAAAAAATTGTCGTTTTCTACATTCCATCCCAATCCGAGTACATTCTGAACTGGAAGAGGATCATAGTTAAGATCCACATTCTTCATTGTTGATGCACGTTAGGAGTCACTGATGGATTCTAGTACCTCTCTGTCATTTGAGATGAATTTGTGAAGACGCAGGTTTCCCTTTGCGCATAACTCTTGGCTCTCTCTCACCAACTGAATTGCCGATTCTGAGGATTCTAGGCTTATAAGACCATCATCTACATAAAAGTTTTTCTTCAAAAAATTTGCTGCTGATGGACAATCCTTTTCATTCTGATTGGCCAGATACTTCATACCATAATTAGCACAACCTGGGGATGATGCTGCTCCAAACAAGTGTACTTTCATCCTGTATTCCGCTGGCTCTGTATCTGTATCTCCGTCTTCCCACCATAGGAACCTCAGGAAGTCTCTATCTTCTTCCTTCACATGAAATTGGTGGAATATCTTTTCAATGTCGCACATGAGGATATGGGATACTTTCTGAATCTACAGAGTACTCTAGGTACAGTGTTTGTAAGATCTGGTCCCTTTAGTAGATGATCGTTCAATGCAACATCATTGTACCTTGCTGAGCAATCAAAAACTACTCTGATCTTATCTGGTTTCTTTGGGTGATAGACACCTTGATGTGGGATGTACCACACTTCTCCATTTTTATGCTGACCATCAACTTTCTCTGCGTGCCCTTCTTTGAGGATTTCTTTCATGAATTTCAAATAATCGTCTTTGAGTTTGGGATCTCTTCCCATCCTTTTCTTTAAGCTTTTCAATCTTGCCAGGGCAAGATCTCTGTTATTTGGCAGATGAGGTCGTTCTCTAAAAGGTAGGGGCATTTCAAGATGACCTTGTTGATTTTGCTGAATATTATCTTCTAGAACTTGTACAAACTTTATGTCCTCTTGGGAGATACTCTTTTCATTAGAACTTATGTCTGCAAAGTCGGATTCTAGGATTTTGAGTACTTTCGCTGGACTTACAGTTGGTAACTCTTGGACAGATATTCTATGACACAATCCTGTCACCTGTCCTGAATCTGCAATCTGTCGTTTTCCTCCAACAACACCCCATCCTAGATCAGTTTGGACTGCATAGGGTTCACCCTTTCCTCCTGCGATTATCTTTCGTGGCACCAACGCCTCGGGACAGTTGTAGTCTATCAACAGTCCAACACCAAATTCCTTCAGCGGGGACATTTCATGAGATATGACAGATAGGTGTTCCCATTTGTTGGCTGTTTCACAGGTAGGTATGCAATCTCGATCCAGAGGTATGTTGTCTTTTGTATAAGCTGGAGGTAGATCTAATATGCAGTTTGAGTGGAGTCCTCTAACTCTCAGTCCTTTGACTCTTTGACTGTTCACCAATGTGTCTCTTCCAGTCATTGTGGTGAGTTTGAGTTTCACTGGTTCTGTGGCCACTTGTAATTTCTTGCAGATTTCTTGATCAATGAAGGTGACGTCACTCTGGGCATCCAGTAGCGCATAGGCGTATACCTTCTTGTTCTTCCTTTTAGGATTTGAAATACACACTGGTACAACCATTGACATGCCATTGATTTCTCTTTCTCTCACTCTGCAAGAGAATACTGTCGCTTTATTTTCTTCCTCAGTGTCCTTGGGCATTAAGGATTTCTCTTTCATTGGATGTTCTTCATGTAGTGGTGTAGGATGACGTCCTTTACAAACGCTGCAAGTGGCCTTTTTCTTGCATTCTTTAGTAATATGGCCTTTTCTTAAACATCCAAAACACAGCTGATTATCAAGCACAAACTTCTTCTTTTCGTCTGGAGACCTTTCCTTCAATTGTTGGCACTTATGTATGGAGTGATTCTTATCACAGAACATACACTTGAAGGTAGTTTGAAGTCTTGTCGGTACAAACTCTTTACTGATCCCAGTAATGACGTTGAACTTGCTCTCATGGGCATCTGGACCTTTAGTAGCTGTGTTGGTTGCAAAGTTAGTTGCTCTTGAGCATCTTATCTCTCTTGCAGGCCTTTCTTCTAAGGGTTTTAAGACATAAGATGCTGTTACTGGATTACACGCTATTCTTGCTTCCTCATTGACAAATTCAGAGAACTCTTTGAAACTTGGGAAGTTTTTGCCGTGATCTAACTGTTCAGTCACATAGCGATTCCATCCAGAAGCCACTTGTTATGGTAGCTTGGCTAGCATCCTGTGGTTTTCTAGATAGTCGTTCAATACTTCTAGTCCTTGAACATGTGGGATAGCATTGCTGCATGCTTGCAGGAAGTCGCCATACTCTTGGAGCTTGAAGTGTTCTTTAGGACCTATTTTAGGCCAGTTTATCAACTTCTCTCTGAAAGCTCTTTGCACTAAGAAAGGATGACCATATCTTGCATTTAATTTTTCCCAAGCTTGCTTGTAGGCTTCTTCACCTTTCCTATAGAAGTTACCTTCAAGAACCTTTTTTGCTTCTCCGCCAGTATACCGCTGGAGGTAGAATAACTTGTCCACTGGACGGGAGCAATGATGTTCAATGATCATTTCAAAACTTGCCTTCCATTCTATAAACTTCAGTATGTCTCCAGAGAATATAGTAGATTCCGGAACAGGAAGTCCAGTGAGAAAGCTTCTATGAGGTTTTGCCTGGTCAACAGTTGCAACTTCCTCGTGACCACTGCCATGACATATGGGAATTGAATTAGCTGGTTCTCCTTTTCCACTTTGTTCTGAATCAGGTGAGTCTCTCTTCTTTTCTCTCTGAGCAGGGATGGAAGGACTATGACTTATTTCTTCACTACATGCTGGAGATTTCCTTCCATTTTCCTGGGCGTAAGGAAGAACGTAGGAGTCAGCTTCTCCACTTAGCACTGATTTGGATCTATGACTACCCTGGTTCGTATCCTCTTCGTGCACTCTGAGTCTGGCTTCTATAATCTTAACTTCCTTTTGCCTTTCCAGACTTTTCATTTCGGCTTCCATTTTATGGCACTGAGCCTCCATTTTATGGTGCTGAGCTTCCATTTTGGCTTCCATTTTATGGCGCTGAGCCTCCATTTTATGGTGCTGAGTTTCCATTTCCTGGCACTGAGCCTCAATTGCAGATTCCATCTCAATTTCTGCTCTTTTGGCAGCGAGTTGTTCAGCTAATTCCTTTCTTTTGGCTGACGTACTTGAGAACTCTGTTACCGTATTTTTTGCTCCATAAGATGCACCTAGGTTTTAGAGGCGAAAAACAAGAAAAAAAATATTCGGAACCAATGGACTGCAGACACAGTACAGGGGATGACCAGAGACTGCGGACACAGTGCAGGAGATGACCAGAGACTGCGGACACAGTGCAGGAGATGACCAGAGACTGCAGACACAGTGCAGGAGATGACCAGAGACTGCGGACACAGTGCAGGAGATGACCAGAGACTGTGGACACAGTGCAGGAGATGACCAGAGACTGCGGACAGTGCAGGGAATGACCAGAGACTGCAGACAGTGCAGGGGATGACCAGAGACTGCTGACAGTGCAGGGGATGACCAGAGACTGCGGACACAGTGCAGGAGATGACCAGAGACTGCGGACACAGTGCAGGAGATGACCAGAGACTGCGGACAGTGCAGGGAATGACCAGAGACTGCGGACACAGTGCAGGGAATGACCAGAGACTGCAGACAGTGCAGGGGATGACCAGAGACTGCGGACAGTGCAGGGGATGACCAGAGACTGCAGACAGTGCAGGGAATGACCAGAGACTGCAGACAGTGCAGGGAATGACCAGAGACTGCAGACAGTGCAGGGGATGACCAGAGACTGCAGACAGTGCAGGGGATGACCAGAGACTGCAGACAGTGCAGGGAATGACCAGAGACTTCTGACAGTGCAGGGAATGACCAGAAACTGCTGACCTTTGGGGAGGGAGGGGGAGCGGGTACCTGAATTTGACAGGTACCCGCTCCCACTTCCGTGGAGTTGTCCTTCCCTCTTCTTCCCAGGCCGGCTTCTGTGACAGCCGGGTGCCCACTGCGCATGCGCGAGAAGCGCGGCGCTTTGTGAATGGCCCGGCGCCTTCTGGGACCTGTCATGTGTCCCAGAAGACACCGGATCATTCACAAAGTGCAGCGCATGCGCAGTGAGCACCGGGCTGTCACAGAAGCCAGCGCGGGAAGACTGTGCAGCGCTGGAGCGAGGAACAGGTAAGGCCCTGCAGGAGAGAACAGCTGAGCGGCCGGCCCAGTATTCTGACATGGTGGCAGCAGAAATACCGGACAGGCCGCTTTATATTCGCTCCATAAGACGCACTGACATTTTCCCCCCTTTTTTTTGGGGAAAAAAGTGCATCTTATAGAGCGAAAAATACGGTATGTGGCTGGCACTTCTGCTAGTGATGGAAGTCACACTTGAGATTGTGGTTCCTCCTAAGGACCTAGCATAGTCTTTCATGAAGAGCTCATTCATTCCCTTTCATGCCTTGACTTCATCATAATTTGCTGCAGATGATAGTTCTCTCATAAGCTTCACTAAATCCCTAGTGACTGCGGTACATGTATCCATGTTCCTTACAATATCCTGGGAGGGTGTCAAGGATGACCGCAAGTTGACATATGGGGGTTTATTTACTAAAGCTGGAGAGTCCAAAATCAGACTCCCTTCTGCATAGAAACCAATCAGCTTCTAACCTCAGTTTGTTCAATGAAGCTTTGGCAATAAAACCTGGAAGCTGATTGTTTTCTATGCAGAAGGGAGTCTGATTTTGCACTCTCCAGCTTTAGTAAATAAACCCCATGCTGTCATAAGCTCTGACTCAGAATCTTCTACTGTATCATTTCACTCAAATTCTCTTTTATGCTCTCTTGTTTTAGCTTTCTGCGAATGTCTATGGTGTATACTTTCCACCTCTCATACATTCGGGCGAACCTTTTTCCTTTCAGTGCTGCCACTTGCTCCAAATTTTCTAGCACCTTTTGGGTCGGTTTTCTGTCCCGTGATGAACGTCTTAGTTCAACTGTTTGAGCTATATTTGTTTGGGGTGAGATTACCGTTTCATTGCACCTTTCAGATTCAGACAGGTTCTCTTGCTCTTCACCTTCTACTATGTCTATCATTGCATCCGCTAACAGTGGGGTGGCAATGCTAGGCTCAGCCATTTCTGAATGCTATAACAATTAATATGAATAATAAGGACCTGTCACTTTAAATACAATACTACCAAATGCAAGAATAAATGACTATCACTTTACATGTAATAGCACCAAAACGCAGGCAATAAATGACTTTCACTTTAAATACATCAGAGTCATATACTATAACTGTCTCTCTTTTATTAAAAGTCTGTATTCTCTTGAGCACAAAAATGTCTCTTGCAGAAAACTATGTGCATAAGTGAATAATAAAGGAAAGCTCTGACCTTAATTGAAAAGCAGGATACCGTGATCTGAAGGTTGCAGAAACAAACGTCAGTCTTAAAGGAGACTTTTCTTTTCTTGATGCGATGCTCTGTGGTGACTTTGCGATGCTCTGTGGTGACTTGCGATGCTCTGCGGTGACTTGCTATTGTTATCGTGAACTTTCTGGATGCAACACGTGGTCTCTTTATGGATAGCGGAGCAGGCACTCTAGCTCTGGACTCTGGCCCTCCCCCCCCCTGCATCTCTTTCTCTCTCTAGGGGTGCAGGAGGTTTGGCGCTCTTTCTCTGACTGTCTTGCCTTTGCCGGTATGCCACTTTAAGAGTCGGCTGCAGTCTGACTAATGCGCACGTGCTATGGCCTATACTGTTGTTCTGCTGAGCTGTTTCCGCGTGGCGGTATATGATGGCGCTCTGTTTCTCTAGTTTACTCTTTACTGTGCAAGTTGAGGAGCGCTGTTGCTTGACCTCTGAGGGTAATAGTTCCACTGTGGCAGGCGCAGCACTTGTAGTGCCTTATGCGCTGTGGAATTAGAAAAATTATACAATTGCTGTTTCTTTGTTTGATTAGACTGACTTTACTCTGTAATTCCTCCAATGCCGCTCTATGGATGCAGTAGGATTAACTACCTGCCGACCGCAGATAGCCGAATGACGGCTTCACTGCGGCCGGCCAGTTCTGAGTGGATGTCATATGACGTCCCCCCAGAACCCGCTCTCCTGCGCACCCCAGGGGGCGCGCACCCGGCGATCTCCGTGATCGCTGTGTCCTACGGACACAGCTGATCACGTGATGTGGTAAAAGGCCAATCACAGCGGCCTTTTACCACCTGATCAGCGGTGTCCAATGACACGCTGATCAGAGGGAAATGCAAGTGCTGGTTCTCGGCTGCACTTTCCTCACGCTGTCAGATCGTGAGGAAAGTACTGCCGAGAACCGGCAGTTGTCAGAGCGGGGATCGGCACCGATCATCAGGGCACTAATGATCAGCGCCCTGATGATCGGTGCCCAGCAGTGCCACCCGCAAGTTCCGACCACCTGTGCCCAGCAGTGCGCCCACTAGCTCTGCCCACCTGTGCCCAGCAGATCACCCACCTGTGCCCAGCAGTGCACCCACCTGTGCCACTCTGCAGTGCCACCTACCTGTGCCCAGAAGTGCCACCTACATGTGCCCAGCAGTGCCACCCACCTGTGCCCACCCACCTGTGCCCACCAGTGCCACCCACCTGTGCCCACCCACCAGTGCTGCCCACCAGTGCTGCCAGTCAGTGCCACCCACCAGTGCCCAGGGGTTGTGCCAGTCAGTGCCGCCAGTCAGTGCCCAGCAGTGATGCCAGTCAGTGCCGTCTATCAGTACCCATCATCAGTGTCACCTATCAGTGCCGCCTATCAGTGCTGCATATCAGTGCCGCCTATCCGTGACCCCTAATTAGTGCTGTCTATCAGTGCCGCCTATCCGTGCCACCTTATTAGTACTGCCTATCAGTGCCCTTTAGTGCTGCCTATCAGTGCCCATCAGTGCCGCCTATCAGTGCCCATCAGTGCTGCCTCATCAACGCACATCAATGAAGGAGGAAAAAATGCCTGTTTGAAAAATTTTATAATAGAAACAAAGAAACTTTTTTTTTTTTCAAATGTTTTGCACTTTTTTATTTATAGCGCAAAAAGTAAAGCGCCCAGTGGCGATTAAATACCACCAAAAGAAAGCTCTATTTGTGAAAAAAAAATGATCAAAATTTCATATGGGTACAATGTTGCATGACTGTGCAATTGTCAATCAAAGTGCGGCAGCGCTGAAAGCTGGCCTGGTAAATAAGGGGGTATAAGTGCCCGGTAGGCAAGTGGTTAAACAGCACACCGAATACTTTAGTTAACTTCTTTAATAACGTCAATCTTCTTCATATAACACGGCTTACAATGGCTTGTTTCATTTATCTTATAGTGGCTTGATTCGATTCATATTACAGGCTTAATTCTTTAGTATTACAGTGGTTTAATTTGGTGGATTATATCAATAACTTATTTTGTTCTGTATATTTCGTTAGCTTATATCGATAGCTTATTTCGTATTTCGATTACTCTACAGACTTGTTTGTATTTACTTTACACTGGATTGATTCGGTGGAACTACAAGTAAACACATACAACAGATTGTACACACAGATCTACCTGCACTGTTAAACAACAGAGGAACACACAAGTGCATTAAATACCTATTTGGCCTTCTCTGCTTCCATAGAGCTTCTCTGACTGGAACTTGTCTGTTTCCTCTTCTGTCTGATGAGCAAGTGACTCTAGAACAATCTAGCAGAAAGTTTTACACAGGCACAAATGTGAAACTGGCTGGGATTGGTTAAGGCTCTGTACAGTGTGAGGCTGTCAGTGATTGGCTCATCTTTAACTAACTCTTAAAGGCATATTTTCCTTTTCTGCTTCTGCTAACACAATGAATATATAAATGTCATATAACAATCAAAGACATAAATTACAGCAATGATTCTGCTTTTGGCTTTAACATATGCACATATATACTGTACTGAGGGTATTGGCAGGTTTGGTATACACATATATGTGACCCATATTAACAACCTAGGACTGGTCTTAGCTGGCCAGCTACACTGCTCACATCCCCCCTGTGGCTCTCCCTCCGCTCTGCTCACATCCCCCCTGTGGCTCTCCCTCCGCTCTGCTCACATCCCCCCTGCGGCTCTCCCTCCACTCTGCTCACATCCCCCCTGCGGCTCTCCCTCCACTCGGCTCACATCCCCCCTGCGGCTCTCCCTCCACTCGGCTCACATCCCCCCTGCGGCTCTCCTCCGCTCGGCTCACATCCCCCCTGCGGCTCTCCTCCGCTCGGCTCACATCCCCCCTGCGGCTCTCCCTCCGCTCTGCTCACATCCCCCCTGCGGCTCTCCCTCCGCTCTGCTCACATCCCCCCTGCGGCTCTCCCTCCGCTCTGCTCACATCCCCCTGCGGCTCTCCCTCCGCTCTGCTCACATCCCCCTGCGGCTCTCCCTCCACTCGGCTCACATCCCCCTGCGGCTCTCCCTCCACTCTGCTCACATCCCCCCTGCGGCTCTCCCTCCACTCGGCTCACATCCCCCCTGCGGCTCTCCTCCACTCGGCTCACATCCCCCCTGCGGCTCTCCCTCCACTCGGCTCACATCCCCCCTGCGGCTCTCCCTCCACTCTGCTTACATCCCCCTGCGGCTCTCCCTCCACTCGGCTTACATCCCCCGTGCGGCTCTCCCTCCACTCGGCTCACATCCCCCATGCGGCTCTCCCTCCACTCGGCTCACATCCCCCCTGCGGCTCTCCTCCACTCGGCTCACATCCCCCCTGCGGCTCTCCCTCCACTCGGCTCACATCCCCCCTGCGGCTCTCCCTCCACTCTGCTTACATCCCCCTGCGGCTCTCCCTCCACTCTGCTCACATCCCCCGTGCGGCTCTCCCTCCACTCGGCTCACATCCCCCCTGCGGCTCTCCCTCCACTCGGCTCACATCCCCCTGCGGCTCTCCCTCCACTCGGCTCACATCCCCCCTGCGGCTCTCCCTCCACTCTGCTCACATCCCCCTGCGGCTCTCCCTCCACTCTGCTCACATCCCCCTGCGGCTCTCCCTCCACTCTGCTCACATCCCCCCTGCGGCTCTCCTCCACTCTGCTCACATCCATCCTGCGGCTCTCCTCCACTCTGCTCACATCCCCCCAGTGGTTCTCCCTCCACTCTGCTCACATCCCCCTGCGGCTCTCCCTCCACTCTGCTCACATCCCCCCTGCGGCTCTCCTCCACTCTGCTCACATCCATCCTGCGGCTCTCCCTCCACTCTGCTCACATCCCCCCAGTGGTTCTCCCTCCACTCTGCTCACATTACCCCTGCAGCTCTCCCTCCGCTCTGCTCACATACCCCCTGCGGCTCTTCTCCACTCTGCTCACATCCCCCCTGCGGCTCTCCTCCACTCTGCTCACATCCCCCCTGCAGCTCTCCTCCACTCTGCTCACATCCCCCCTGCGGCTCTCCCTCCACTCTGCTCACATCCAGCCCAGTGCATTGGAGAGCCTCTCCAGCACAACAAACACAGCTTTCTCCTTGCTCTGTTGCTGCAGGCGCCTTGGACAGTTGTCATCCTCTGCATCCATGTCCTCGGATGAGAAGGCAAACTGCCTCCCATGGAGGGGAGACTCCAGCTCAGTCACCAACTCCATGACTCCTCCTGCTCCACCTGGGACGTTCAATCTGCTTTCTCCAGCTGTTGCTGTTGGGGAGAGATGGACTCTGATCCCTCACTCACCGTATCCCTGGGTGTAGATACTCCCGACCTGCCGGACCATACCAGCCGGTGCTCCTGTGGCAGGGTCAGATGACTCCTCAGATGAAAGGGTCTCCTCTGCCTGGCCTCTTGCGGCCACCAAGGCTTTCTCCTGCACTTGCTTCACCCGGTCCTCATTAACATACTTCTCCCTTAGTATGCTGCTCACTGCTTTCAGCGTGGAGACAAGTTCACTCTGCACACGGACCGCCCGCTCCATGCTCTCCAACTCTGGCTTCCTACTTTTCCTCTTTGTGCGCCGAAAATGATCAAAAGAGGCCTTAAACCTCTTCAGCTCAAGTTTCATTTGAGCCAACTTCTCCTCCTCAGCAAGTTTCCTCACATGCGTAGTAACACGTCCCCGATAGGCTGTATAGGTCTCACCAGGCTTAAGGCCCTTTCCTAGGTCCTCTGTAGATGTCCTAGGACCGGTATCCGGCTCCCCATGACTTCCTCCGCCACCCGGGTCACGGCCAGGCTCCACCATCCTTTTTGGGATAGGCTCCAAAATTGAGCCCCAGGCTCCAGATCAGACCTGTGGAGCTCAGGACAGTCCACACACACAGCAGTCTGTAACAACCACACCCACTTCCTCCTAACAAGGCTCAGTTGTAGGATAGCCGGAGGAACCCTAGAAGGGTGTGTGATTGCTAAGATGCTCCTCAACTCTAATCAGTGCACCAAATTGTATGTAAGATTTGTAACTGCCAGTGTGTGTGGTCAGCCAGCTGGATCGGAGTAGAGTTTCCCTCTGGTGGTGGCCAAAACATAGTGTGGGCTGTGGAAGTACATCACTGCTTGTCTTATATATGGATTTATATATTCAGAGTTAAGTCCCCTTTATTCCCTCTTACCCCAAGTCACTGCCACATGTGCGCACCTCGGTTAGCTAGTCACTGTAGGCGTGGCGTGTGGAGAACCCATGACAAATTCCAACATTTATAAACCATATTTGTGGATTAGGTAGAAGGCCAGGAAAATGCAGGAAATGGTTATGTGGTGCTGGAGTGCGACAGTCGAACAGTTTTTGGTACTGTCGCTATTGGACTCACGCGCTGGTGTCGGAAATCCAATCCCCGACTTGGTGTTTCAAGCCGGTCTTGGTCCAATTGACCCTGAGGGGTGTTCCTGTTCCTGCCCACAGGATGTCCTGGGTGCTGACCTGCCCAAGGTCAATCGGACCAAGACTGGCCTGAAACACCAAGTCGGGGATTGGATTTCCAACACCAGCGCATCAGTCCGATTGCAACAGTACCAAACATTGTTTGCCTTTCGCACTCCAGCACCACCTAACCATTTCCTGCATTTTCCTGGCCTTCTACCTAATCCACAAATATGGTTGTTATATGTTGGTGCGACCCAAAGGGTGCCCCATGAAAAGGAAGTATTTTCATCTCTCTGCAACTAATAATTTAGCTGTTCTCAGCAATGAAACATTTCCTTTGATGTGTATATATATTATTTTTGAGCTCCCGATGTCAGGGAGACAATCTGTCTACAGCCATTTCCTTCAAACCGGTTTTCCCAGAAGGTGACAAAATCTTATTAGCCCCCAGGTGCCACTTCCAGAGGAAGCCAGGCTTTTTAGATGTCAATTGATGACCTCCTGTCTGAGTACCTATGACTGAATATTTCTTTAATAATAAAGAATGAGCTAAATTTACATTGTCATATTCTCTACAGGTCACATCTTATCTACTCAAATCTGTACATTCATGTCACATGTACGTCACAACCACCACCTTTCCTATTCCCCCGTCTCTCCGAAAGAGAACCTAGCCAGGAATATGAATGGCCCAGTCATGTGAAGAATGAAGCCAAGATTCAGCAATACCAATTCAATCCTAGTTCTCTTCATGCACCAAACCTTCCAACTCACCTATTGTGCTGGGCACACTTCTGGCATTGGGGAACAAACACTTTCATTCACTGACACCTTGTTCATTCGCCGACGCCTTGTTCATTCGCTGACACCTTGTTCATTCGCCGACACCTTGTTCGTTCGCCAATGCCTTGTTCATTCGCTGACACCTTGTTCATTCACTGACACCTTGTTCACTCACTGACACCTTGTTCACTCGCTGACGCCTTGTTCATTCGCTGATGCCTTGTTCACACGGATTTTATGTATTTTTTATTTTCATACAAATGGTACCAATTCTACTGGTTGTTTGTAACATGGGAACCTTCTTACCATCTGCCATAGCCCTCCCCCATCTTTCCTCATTCCACCCCCCAATAAGTACTGACCCCTGTCTGATCTGTCTACCCCATTATAATCAAATTCTCCCTCCCCCTCCATCCTAGTTTATATACTCCTCCAGCCTTCCCATAAACCCCTCCCCCAACACAGCAGACCCCCTTCCATGTAGGTGCAAGCCATCCATAGTACATAGGCTGCACCTCAATGAAAAGTCAACCCAGTGCTCCAAGTCAGGACTCCATTTTTATTCTTCTTCTGCCATCAATGGCCATCCCGGTCCCACACTTCATTCATGTCTTTAGGGACCTCTGATCTCCTTATGAACTGTTTCTTCCATGATGAAGATCAGTCATGGAGTATATCTGAGGTGTATATCACGGTGTGCTTCTTCCCCACATGAGAGCTGGGATGTACAGCAACATTCATCTAGAAGACATTTCCCGCACTCAAGGCACTAATATACCTCCAGGGTTGTGTGGGACCCCTGCTGTGCTGGAAGATAGGACTTCAGTGAAGAACATTTCCCTCACTCAGGACAGGAATACGGCTACTCCCCTGTGTGTGATCTCTGATGTCTGTAAAGATTGGACTTTTCTGCAAAACATTTTCCGCACACAGGACAGGAATACGGCTTCTCCCCCGTGTGATATCTCTGATGTGAGTGAAGACTGGACTTCTGTGAAAAACTTTTCCCACACTCAGGACAGGAATACGGCATCTCTCCCGTGTGAGATCTCTGATGTGTGAAAAGATGGGACATCTGTGAAAAACTTTTACCACACTCAGGACAGGAATACGGCTTCTCTCCCGTGTGAGATCTCTGATGTCTGTAAAGATGGGACTTCCTTGAAAAACATTTCCCGCACTCAGGACAGGAGTACGGCTTCTCCCCCGTGTGAGATCTTTTATGCCTATTAAGATTGGATTTAAAGTTGAAACATTTCTCACACTCAGTACAGGAGAAGCTCCTCCCTTTGGGAAGGCCGGCCCGGTCCCACACAGTCTGAGGTTCCTCAGGATACGAGGAATCCGATGGTCCATCTACACTGGGTGGTGCCAGATGGACATTGGAGGGAGCTGGGTTTTCTCCTGGACTATACTGTGTGATGTCCTCATCTTCTACTTTCCAGTCTGGAGACAAAGTGAGACAATCCTCTGAGGTTTTCCTCATCTTCCGGCCATGGACTAAAATACAAAGACAAGAGGATTACTAGACAGGAGCTGATTGGTTCCCCAAACCAGGACTCTGCCCACATCAGGCAGCTTGGTCTCTGAGGAGCTTACAATTCCACCCTCAAGGGAACTAGGAAATGGCTCCTCTGATCTCCTACCAGGTCATTTCTTTATTCATGGACCTTAGTCAGAGAGTGAGGAAACAACCAGAACTGTCTTTTACAGGAGGGACAGTGATGAGGGGATTATAGGACGAGGGTCCCCACCCCCTCTATCACTCATCGCCATCTTCCCAACACAAGAAGTACTGCACTTCCTTATTTACTCCATGATTTAGTCATGAAGAACAGCGGGGCTGAGCCCCACCAGAGGTCAGAGAGTGAGGATGGGGGAGAACAACCAAGATGAAGACTGGACTGATCCTGAAGACCACCATCATTGGGGTATTGACTCCTCCCTCATTATCACTTTCTGTTTAAGGGTCCAAAGTTGGAGGATGTTCTCACATTATTATCACCATGTAAAAGTCTGTGCTCCAATCACATCATCCGATATAAAATGTCCAGCTGGTAGGAAATGGGTGTAACAAAAGATAATCCATATTACGTGTCTATATAGCAGAGGGGGGAGAGCAGAAGTCAGGAGTATGGAATGTACAACATAGAGTATATAGTGCAGGGGTCAGGAGTATGTAATGCACAACATAGTATATAGTGCAGGTGTCAGGACTATGGAATGTACAACATAGAGTATATAGTGCAGGGGTCAGGAGTATGGAATGTACAACATAGATTATATAGTGCAGGGGTCAGAAGTATGTAATGTACAACACAGAATATATAGTGCAAGAGTCAGGAGTATGTAATGTACAATATAGAGTATATAGTGCTGGGGTCAGGAGTATTAATGTACAACATAGAGTATATAGTGCAGGGGTCAGGAGTATGTAATGTACAATATAAATTATACAGTGTAAGGGTCAGGACTCATATTGGTATTCAGCAATCAGTGGTGGCCTAGATGTCCACATGAGACAAGTTGCAGAGGTCCCACACCGCTTCCTCCCATCTCCTGAGACTGAATCCATTGTTTCTATGTGTTTATCAGATGATGGGGGATCTAGGTGGATCCTCCGTACTGCTCTCTCCTTTACAATAAAGTCTCCTCTTACCCGGTGATGTGAGGGGCGGCTGATTGTCCATCATGACGTCCTTGTAGAGATCCTTGTGTCCTTCTAAATACTCCCACTCCTCCATGGAGAAATAGACAGTGACATCCTGACACCTTATGGGAACCTGACACACACAATGATACAGTCACCATCCAGACACATCCCTTGTCTGTTACTGGAGAATGTCCCAGAATTCCCGGCACCGCTCACCTCTCCTGTCAGCAGCTCTATCATCTTCTTGGTGACTTCTAGAATCTTCTGTGTCTTCTGTCTTGTAGGGATCAGGGATGGAGGTGAGGGGATGGTGGTGGGATTCTGGATTCTCGAGGATCTTGTGGTCATACGATGAGGTCTCCTTCTTGTGTCATTGTTGGTAGATTTCTTCATGACTCCTGTACAGTTCTGTGTGATACAAAGAGGTCTTACCTGTCCATAATGGACAACAAGAGGAAGTACTTGGTATAGCAGAGTCCAATGTTTGGTGAAAGGATTGGTGCAAAGCTGAAGGTTTTGGTTCTGTTAGTCATGATGCCATCAGGTGGTCTGACATTGAGCTGTACAATAGAGATGGTCTGCATCCCTCACACAAGGGCGCTCAGCTCCTTACTATGGAATTTAGGAGGTTTTTGGACATGCATTTAACCTGAGAAATGGGGGCAGAGATGTCATTGTTGAGGATCATTTCTGTCCCCAGCAGGCTGAAACAAATGTGAGGTTGGTGTTGCTCAGGACGGGGCTGATGGGGTCACTTCAGTTACAGTTTTTGCTGGTAAACATAAAGCAGTAGATGGCAGTGCTTGTCATGTCATTGCACTAATGCTCCGAGTTTAGGCAACAAGCCTTGTGAGCTGACAGCTCTTATGTCTAGGGACCACTTGGACCTTGTTGTAATTACAGAGACGTGGTTCAAGGATTCAGATGACTGGGAACTATACCAGGCTATACACTATACAGGAAAGACAGAGAAGGGGGAGGGGAGGTGGAGTTGTCATATATGTCAGAAATAACAAAAGGAGAACATTAATTCAAACAACAAATGAAATACTGCAAACCCTCTGGGTCTGCCTTCCAACCAGAGAGGGATCTTCCCTTAGAATTGGTGTCATATACAGACCCCCAGGACAGGCTGAAGATTAGGAGGACTTCTTGATTGATGAGATAGCTCAAATGGCAATGAAGGGGGAGGTTTTAATTATGGGTGACGTCACCACGCCTGACATTATTTGGAATTCTCAAACTGCTAATACAAGCAGGAGCAGGGATGTAATGTAAGCACTGAATGGGGCTTCTCTAAAACAGTAAAAAGTCAAACCCAAGGTGATCATATTTTAGACCTAGTACTGACAAATGGGGATCGACTGTCTAATGTTGAGGTGGGAGAAATTTTGGTTCTAGTGATCACCAATGTCTTTGGTTTGATATTAAAATAAGAACTGAAAAATCAAACACAAAAAATTTAGATTCCAAAAAGACAAATTTTTGCGAAATGGGTAAATTAAAAAAAAATAGAAAATAGAAAAATACGATGGGATCACTAAAATGAAAACTGGGAACAACACCTATGTTGGGGGAGACCTGGATGTAGCAAACCGCTTAAACAATGACTTTTGTCATCTCAGAAATAAATTATACTAACAATAATAAGTTGGGAAATCATATTGGTTCCAGTAATGATGGATCATTTTTAGGATTTCCGGAGACAGAGGTAGCAGGGGAACTGGCTCAGTTAAAGGTTAATTAAGCAATGGGCCCTGATGGATCATCCCAGAGATCTCAGAGAACTTTGAGGTCTAGTCGTTGGACCACTAACTGATCTTTTTAATCAATCTCTTCTAACAGGAGAAGTTCCCCATGACTGGCAGACAGCTAATGTATTGATCCACAAGAAGGGCAGCAAGGTAGAAGCCGGCAATTACAGGCCAGTGAGTCTAACATCGGTGGTAGTCAAGTTAATGGAATCACTCCTGAAAGGAAGGATCATTGATCATCTAAAAACACACAACTTGCTGGATCCAAAGCATGATGGCTTTGCTGAGGGCAGACCATGGCTCATCTGATTGGATTTTTTGACTACTATATTACCAATGTTTTGGACCAGGGTGGTGCTGTGGACATAGAATATCTTGATTCCAGCAAGGCATGTGATACAGTTCCACATAATGATCTAATACAAAAGTTGGACAAGCTAGGACTTAGCCCTTGGGTGGTTCAGTGGATGTGCAGTTGGCTAAATGAGAGATACCAGAGTGTGGTTGTAAATGGGGTTCACTCGGAACAGAGACCAGTCACTAGTGGTGTACCCCAAGGCTCTGTATTGGGTCCTGTTCTATATGTACAGTAAGTGATAGAACTAAAGGGTTGTGTCAGGAATGGACTTGCCAGTAATGGTGGGACTCACCTGCCTTGTGGGCTTCAGTACCAGGGCTGGCCAGCGGGTGCTCTCAGCAATCAGAGACTCAACCCTGTAGTCAGCCAAACACCTGAAGCTGATTATGCAGGTGTATTTAAGGGATGGCCAGACCTGCAGTCTGTGCCTTGGTGTGTGCTTTTCTATGGGCCCTGTATCTTGTTACCTGCATTCCTGTTCCTGTCTGACTGATTCGTTGCTGACCCTGCCTGATCTGGACCTCTGCTGACTTCTCCTGTTTGATCCCTGGCTTGTGACCCCGAACACTCTCTGCCTGACCCCCTGTACCTACCTGCTCGTTAGTTGCTGTACCCGGCTCGTGACCTGACTACTCTCTGCCTGCTCCTCCTGTTCTTACCTGCCCGATTGTTATTGACCCGGCCTGCCTGACGACGCTTGCATTGTATGTATTGTTATCTGTGGGTGGTTTGGTTTGGTTCGTTTGCACTGTGTTTTATGTTTTAGTATTGCACTGCGTTTATGTATTGTTAGTGTTAATAAATTATATTGTTTATAACATATCTGAAGCCTGCGTTTCCCTGCGTCAGTTCACATACCTCTGGTCATACCCGGAGCCCTGACATTACACCAAGGCCAATCCTGACCAGAAGTGGCTGCACTGGAAAGCCATCTTGGCTTATTGTTGCTGGGAAGGATGGATCTGGATGAGGTTGTGTATTTATCTCTGCTAGTGTTTGATGACAGAGAATATGCTTATCAGACTCTGAGGGAGTATCCCCGGGATCAACTACTAGAATGTATACGGATCGCTCATTGCCTAGTAGATCAGAGCACAGAGTTCTCTGAGGTGCAGCCATTGATTCAGGTTTGTGCTGAGTTGGTTTCATCTGGTACCCCCGAATGCAGGGATGAATTTTTGCCGCCATTTAGTGCCGACCAGGTAGAGTCCGTGGTATGGTTATTAGAGGATGATGTGGATTACTTTCTGGAGCGTTATTCTGCATGTTCACCACAGGTACTAAGAGATTGTATAAACGCAGTGCAGTCTTTGACCAGACAGGCTTTGAGTAAGCGGAGCTTTGTTCAACCCATACTGCAGACTTGGTCAGACTTGTTGCACCCAGCCTCAGTCAGCTTACAACATCATTCCTCCACTCAAGGCACTCTTCCTGCATCCCCGACAGCACCCCCAGTGACAGCCCAGTATACACTGCTAACTACCACATATCAGTCCTCTGCTCCCACTCGCTGCACCTATCCTTTCTTTAACCCTGTAAAGAAGTTCTCTGTAGCAACTGCTCCCTCCTCTGTTCCATCTTCCAGCTCTTCTCTGTCCTCAGCTGCTCCATTCGTTTGCAGACCTGCGTTTACTTGCAGTGCTCCAGTAGTTAAAACCAGAAAAAAGTGAAAATTCTTTCCAACCAGTACCATCCTGCCAGTATCCAAACCGGTGAGCCTGCCGTCTGAGAACCTGCTTTCCATGGTTCAGCCTTGTGCCTCGGCACCCGCACTTCAGCCTGATGTCTCTACCCAGCCTGATGTCTGTACCCAGCCTGATGAACTGATCCAGCCTGATGATCCTATCACGCCTGATGACCCAGTGCCCGCTGTCATGCCTGGTGACCCGATGCCCGCTGTGGAGCCAGACGATCCAGTACCTGATGACCCGGTGCCCGCTGTCATACCTGGTGACCCGATGCCCACTGTCGAGCCAGACGATCCGGTACCTGATGACCCGATGCCCGCTATCATGCCTGGTGACCCGATGCCCGCTATCATGCCTGGTGACCCGATGCCCGCTGTCGAGCCTGACGATCCAATGCCTGATGACCCAGTGCCCGCTGTCATACCTGGTGACCCGATGCCCGCTGTCGAGCCAGACGATCCAATGCCTGATGACCCAGTGCCCGCTGTCATGCCTGGTGACCCGATGCCCTCTGCCGAGCCAGACGATCCAGCGCCAGATGACCCGGTGCCCGCTGTCGATCCAGACGATCTGGTACCTGATGACCCAGTGCCTGCTGGCATGCCTGGTGACCCGATGCCCGCTGTCGAGCCAGACGATCCAACGCCAGATGACCCGATGCCCGCTGTCGATCCAGACGATCCGGTACCTGATGACCCAGTGCCTGCTGTCATGCCTGGTGACCTGATGCCCGCTGTCGAGCCAGACAATCCAACGCCAGATGACCCGATGCCCGCTGTCGATCAAGACTATCCGGTACCTGATGACCCGATGCCTGCTGTCGAGCCAGACGATCCAATGCCTGATGACCCAGTGCCCGCTGTCATGCCTGGTGACCCGATGCCCGCTGTCGAGCCAGATGATCCAATGTCTGACCCAGTGCCCGCGGTCATGCCAGTTGACTTGGAGCCCACTGTCGTGCCTGGTGACTCGGTGCCCACTGCCTTGCCAGATGACGCGGTGCCCACTGGCGAGCCAAATGACCTGATGCCTGGTGGCCCGATGCTGTGCCTGTCGCCCCGCCTGGGGGCCCGGTGCCCGTCACCCTGCCTGGGGGCCCGGCGCCCGTCGCTCCGCCTGGGGGCCCGGCGCCCGTCGCTCCGCCTGGGGGCCCGGTACCCGCCGCTCCGCCTGGGGGCCCGGCGCCCGCCGCTCCTCCTGGGGGCCCTGTGCCTGCCACTCCTCCTGGGGGCCCTGTGCCTGCCACTCCTCCTGGGGGCTCTGTGCCTCTGCCCGGAGTCCAGCCCGCTGTGCCTCTGCCCGGAGTCCAGCCCGCTGTGCCTCTGCCCGGAGTCCAGCCCGCTGTGCCTCTGCCCGGAGTCCAGCCCGCTGTGCCTCTGCCCGGAGTCCAGCCCGCTGTGCCTCTGCCCGGAGTCCAGCCCGCTGTGCCTCTGCCCGGAGTCCAGCCCGCTGTGCCAGTCTTTGATATCCCGCCAGTTACCAGACCCGGGCGGTGGAACATTTTGCCCAGCTAGGACTGTTTGGAGCATCCTGAGGCCGCTCCTTGAGGGGGGGGGTACTGTCAAGAATGGACTTGCCAGTAATGGTGGGACTCACCTGCCTTGTGGGCTTCAGTACCAGGGCTGGCCAGCGGGTGCTCTCAGCAATCAGAGACTCAACCCTGTAGTCAGCCAAACACCTGAAGCTGATTATGCAGGTGTATTTAAGGGATGGCCAGACCTGCAGTCTGTGCCCTGGTGTGTGCTTTTCTATGGGCCCTGTATCTTGTTACCTGCATCCCTGTTCCTGTTCCTGTCTGACTGATTTGTTGCTGACCCTGCCTGGTCCGGACCTCTGCTGACTTCTCCTGTTTGATCCCTGGCTTGTGACCCCGACCATTCTCTGCCTGACCCCCTGTACCTACCTGCCCGTTAGTTGCTGTACCCGGCTCGTGACCTGACTACTCTCTGCCTGCTCCTCCTGTTCCTACCTGCCCGATTGTTATTGACCCGGCCTGCCTGACGACGCTTGCATTGTATGTACTGTTATCTGTGGGTGGTTTGGTTTGGTTCATTTGCACTGTGTTATGTTTTAGTATTGCACTGCGTTTATGTATTGTTAGTGTTAATAAATTATATTGTTTATAACATATCTGAAGCCTGCGTTTCCCTGCGTCAGTTCACATACCTCTGGTCATACCCTGGAGCTCTGACAGGTTGTTGGGTAAGGGGATGTCTCTTTGCTGATGACACAAATGTGTGTAATAGGGAGGATATCCCTGGAGGTGTCTGTAACATGGAACAGGATCTGGCATTGCTGGAAGATTGGTCAGAGAAGTGGAAATTTCAGTTCAATGTTTCTAAATGTAACATAATGCACCTAGGGAAAAAGAATCCCTTGAGAGTGAACACCATCGGGGGTACAGTGTTGGTCAGCACTACAGAGGAAAAGGACTTAGGGGTACTTATTACCTAGATGATTGCAAAATCAGCAGACAGTGTGGCCAAGCAGTGGGGGAATGCAAAAAGAATTCTAGGATGCATTACTAGAGGGGTCCACAGAAGTAGGAAGGAGGTCCCAATTCCTCTATATAGATCTTTATATCACTAGAGGGGTCACCGGTAGGAGGAAGGAGGTCCCGATTCCCCTATATAGGTCTTTATATCACTAGAGGGGTCACCGGCAGGAGGAAGGAGGTCCCGATTCCCCTATATAGGTCTTTATATCACTAGAGGGGTCACCGGCAGGAGGAAGGAGGTCCTGATTGCTCTATATAGATCTTTATATCACTAGAGGGGTCACTGGCAGGAAGGAGGTCCCGATTCCTATATAGAGATCTTTATAATCACTAGAGGGGTCACTGGCAGGAGGAAGGAGGTCCCGATTCCTCTATATAGATCTTTATATCACTAGAGGGGTCACCGGCAGGAGGAAGGAGGTCCCGATTCCTCTATATAGATCTTTATATCACTAGAGGGGTCACCGGCAGGAGGAAGGAGGTCCTGATTCCTCTATATAGGTCTTTATATCACTAGAGGGGTCACCGGCAGGAGGAAGGAGGTCCCGATTCCTCTATATAGATCTTTATATCACTAGAGGGGTACCGGCAGGAGGAAGGAGGTCCTGATTCCCCTATATAGATCTTTATATCACTAGAGGGGTCACCGGCAGGAGGAAGGAGGTCCCGATTCCTCTATATAGATCTTTATATTACTAGAGGGGTACCGGCAGGAGGAAGGAGGTCCTGATTCCTCTATATAGATCTTTATATCACTAGAGGGGTCACCGGCAGGAGGAAGGAGGTCCCGATTCCTCTCTATAGATCTTTATATCACTAGAGGGGTCCCCAGTAGACAACAGAGGAGAGCTGGTTGGATTTTGGGTTGATATTAAAGCGCATTTGACATATATTCCCTATAGATCAATATGGGAGGGGAGCGTGCACGCTCGCTGGCGGAGGATTCTTCCAAGTCATGTGTGGAATATCTGCTGATTTGAAGATTTTTCAGATGAATTGGTGTCATATTACACCATATTACAGATCTTGATTTTTCCTGCATTTACGGACATTTATTCACAGACTGTCACTGTGTTGAGGGCTCAGCCGGGTGTTTAATGGAATAATATTATCTTTATATTTTTTTATACACAGTATCTCCCAGAAGTGAATCCCCCCTCACATTTTTGTAAATATTTGATTCTCTCTTTTCATGTGACAACACTGAAGAAATGACACTTTGCTACAATGTGACGTAGTCAGTGTACAGCTTGTATAACATGTAAATTTGCTGTCCCCTCAAAATAACTCACCACACCACCATTAATGTCTAAACCGCTGGCATCAAAAGTGAGTCCACCCCTAAGCCCAATTTGACATTTTCCCTCCCCGGTGTCATGTGACTCCTCAGTGTTACAAGGTCTCAGGTGTGAATGGGGAGCAGGTGGGTTACATTTGGTGTTATCGCTCTCACTCTCTCTTACTGGTCACTGGAAGTTCAACATGGCACCTCATGGCAAAGAACTCTCTGAGGATCTGGATAAAAGAATTGTTGCTCTACAAAAGATGGCCTAGGCTATAAGAAGATTGCCAAGACCCTGAAACTGAGTGGCAGCACGGTGGCCAAGACCATACAGCGGTTTAACAGGACAGGTTCCACTTAGAACAGGCTTCACCATGGTTGACCAAAGAAGTTGAGTGCACATGCTCAGCATCATATCCAGAGGTTGTCTTTGGGAAATAGATGTATGAGTTCTGCCAGCATTGCTGCAGAGGGTGAAGGGGTGGGGGGTCAGCCTGTCAGTGCTCAGATCATACGCCGCACACTGCATCAAATTGGTCTGCATGGCTGTCATCCCAGAAGGAAGCCTCTTCTAAAGATGATGCACAAGAAAGCCCGCAGTTTGCTGAAGACAAGCAGACTAAGGATATGGATTGCTGGAACCATGTCCTGTGGTCTGATGACACCAAGATCAACTGATTTGGTTCAGATGGTGTCAAGCGTGTGTGGCGGCAACCAGGTGAGGAATACAAAGACAAGTGTGTCTTGCCTACAGTCAAGCATGGTGGTCGGAGTTTCATGGTCTGGGGCACTGGGGAGCTACAGTTCATTGAGGGAACCATGAATGCCAACATGTACTGTGACATACTGAAGCAGAGCATGATCCCCTCCCTTCGGAGACTGGGCCACAGGGCAGCATTCCAACATGTTAATGACCCCAAACACACCTCCAAGACCACCACTGCCTTGCAAAATAAGCTGAGGGTAAAGGTGATGGACTGGCCAAGCATGTCTCCAGACCTGAACCCTATTGAGCATCTGTGGGGCATCCTCAAATGGAAAGTGGAGGAGCGCAAGGTCTCCAACATCCACCAGCTCCGTGATGTCATCATGGGGGAGTGGAAGAGGACTCCAGTGGCAACCTGTGAAGCTCTGGTGACCTCCATGTCCTAGAGGGTTAAGGCAGTGCTGGAAAATAATGGCGGCCACACAAAATATTGACACTTTGGGCCCAATTTGGACCTTGTCCCTTAGGGGTGGACTCACTTTTGTTGCCAGCGGTTTAGACATTAATGGCGGTGTGTTGAGTTATTTTGAGGGGACAGCAAATTTCCATGTTATACAAGCTGTACACTGACTACGTCACATTGTAGCAAAGTGTCATTTCTTCAGTGTTTGGTTCACACATATTACAATACATGTTTAAGCTGGCCAACTGCGTCAAAGTAATCCCTCTATGGCCAGTCCTACTCTGCCCTGCCTACGCAAGTGCTACTGTGGACACAATGCTAACATAGGGGAAAAGACACAATGGGGAGAGCTACAAGGTTCAGGTCTGGCTACTGACCCAACAATACAACAAACAAGAGATCCCTGTGCTCAAATCCATACATGTACATGTATTGCAATATGTGTGAACCAAATATCCCTATTTGTTGCATAGTTTGCTTGAAAGGGTATATACCAGTGTGCAGAGGGTCCTCAGAATTTCTTTAGTGTTGTCACATGAAAAGATAGAACCAAATATTTACACAAATGTGAGGGGTGGACTCACTTCTGAGAGATACTGTGTGTGTGTGTGTATATATATATATATATATATATATATATATATATACACATATATATATATATATATATATATACACACACACATTGTATACAGTCGGGGGGAGGGGTGACTCAGATCTGTAAGATACTGTATATTATTATTTATGCCTTGATATATACATTACTCAGACTATTTGCACATTTGTTGAAGTTGCACTCATTGGTTTGTTCACATTTGCTGTTGCCTAGCAGGACATCCATTGTTTTTGGATCTTTTCCTTCCCTTGTGTTTGGTGGTTCTCTAGGTATGCACTTCTATCACCTTAGTTAGGGGCTCTGTCAGGTGTTTACTTTATGGTTAGCTTTAGTGCGTAGCGCAGCACTATTTATCTCTCCATGTATTTTGTAGTGTTGTGGGGACGCAGTTTGGTGTTTGCAGACACTCTTAGTTCATCATATTAGGTTTAGCAGCACAAGAGGATTTTTTCTTTATTTAACCCCTTCATTACACTCACCTCTCCAGTCAGCAGGCTGAGGATCTCCAGGGTGAGCTTCAATATCGTCTCATTCCGGGGAAATTCCTTCCTTACAATCTTCATGAATGTCTGCTGATTGTCCATCATGACGTCCTTGTAGAGGTCCTTGTGTCCTTCTAAATACTCCCACTCCTCCATGGAGAAATAGACAGTGACACCCTGACACCTTATAGGAACCTGACACACACAATGATACAGTCACCATCCAGACACATCCCTTGTCTGTTACTGGAGAATGTCCCAGAATTCCCGGCACCGCTCACCTCTCCTGTCAGCAGCTCCATCATCTTCTTGGTGACTTCTAGAATCTTCTGCATGTTGTGTCTCTCAGGGTTTAGGGAATCACATGGAGGCACTGTGATGGTCATATGATCACCTGACTTCAGGAGAGGAAATCTCTGTATTGAGGAACCAATAGGAATATCATGTTAGAATCCCAGAATCCTCCTCACCTCTCCTGTCAGGTCTGTGTTTTATTATTAGAGATAAGTGATGTCATGTGACCTCCCAGAATCCTCCTCACCTCTCCGGTCAGGTCTGTGTTTTATTAATAGAGATGAAAGTGATGTCATGTGACCTCCCAGAATCCTCCTCACCTCTCCGGTCAGGTCTGTGTTTTATTAATAGAGATGAGAGTGATGTCATGTTACCTCCCAGAATCCTCCTCACCTCTCCGGTCAGGTCTGTGTTTTATTAATAGAGATGAGAGTGATGTCATGTGACCTCCCAGAATCCTCCTCACCTCTCCGGTCAGGTCTGTGTTTTATTAATAGAGATAAGAGTGATGTCATGTGACCTCCCAGAATCCTCCTCACCTCTCCAGTCAGGTCTGTGTTTTATTAATAGAGATAGAAGTGATGTCATGTGACCTCCCAGAATCCTCCTCACTTGTCAGGTCTGTGTGTTATTAATAGAGATAAGAGTGATGTCATGTGACCTCCCAGAATCCTCCTCACCTCTCCGGTCAGGTCTGTGTTTTATTAATAGAGATAAGAGTGATGTCATGTGACCTCCCAGAATCCTCTTCACCTCTCCGGTCAGCAGGTAGATGATCTCCAGGGTGAGGTTTAGTATCTTCTCAGTCATGTGACTCCGGTCCTCCTCCATCCTCATTGGTGCCATCATGTGATCTATACAGGTCTCCTTGTAGACGGATAACTTTGGGAAATGAAAGTAAGAATGATTTGGATGGTATTGGTCACACAATAATAGGATGTGGATGTGAGGGGGGAATAGGAGGGTTTCTGGACATTGAAGAACTACTCCCCCTATGGGAAGACATTTAGTCTGAACATTTTAGTATTTGCTACATCTTGTCCCGGGACCCCATTTTTCTGCCGTATTAGAAATACCTTTTCTCTGTTGGGTTTGTTTGGTCTCTGTTTGACGTGTTTTAGATCTGCAGACAAGGAATATAAATACGATCCTTCCTATGACTTGTTTGCTCTGAGGCAGTGCTGTGCTATGAGATCAATGTCTGGTCATCATGATGTCCAGGAAGGGGAATTTGTTGACTTTTCACTGAAGTTGCCAGCTAATGAGGATAATTGGCAGCCTGCTGACTGACAGGAGTGAGGTCACTGTCACTCTCTGCAATAAGGGAAGGGATTGAATTGGATAGCAGGAGGTTGCTTCTGGTGGAGTAGATAGCTGTCGGGGATGAGTCTGTTCTCTTCCCTCCAATTACAGCCCAGTGTGGGTCAGAGGAGAATAGCAGAAGGAAGGGGTTAGTTCTCTTCATTGCCAAGTATACTGTAGCATCCAGGACATTGTACAGAGTGGCGGTGGGTTCCTGGAGCTCTGAATTCCAGCACCAGGCACTGCCAGAGTCAATAATGTACCAACAGACCTCCTGTAGGAACAAGTGCTCACCAAGAGGTGAAGCATTGCCCTCCTTCATTCCACTTGGTATCTTGGAAAATAGTACCAGTGAGATGGTCAGAAGGTGAAGGTCACCTTCCTTTCCTGGTAGGAGTTCTGTAAAGAGGTCTGGAAAGTAAATACAGGTGGGAGAGCAATAACCAAGAGCCCCCCTCCCTACCTCAGAGTACCCCTGAGTCTGACAACCTTCTCTTCCCTCAGAGCCCTGCTCCCCACCAATCCTATCCACCCAGATTCCTTCAGCTACTCTACCCCCTCAAAGCCCATTGAGCTCCACTGCCCCGTTAGGGGCCCTAAAGTCTCTCATCCTCATTATCCCCTGAGAGACCTCTTAGCTCCTCTACTTTTCTCAGAACCCCCATTATTTCCCTCCCTCTGACACCAATGATGGAACATATTCTTCATGGAAGGCTGAGGAATGTTTTCCTCTTCCTGACCAGCAATGTAAGGGTCTCTATGCTCCATACTCCTGACCCCGGCACTCTATCATTGTGTTGGCTGCATAGTGTAATGATTGCCCATTGGCTGCCTGTGTAGTGTCATCATTGCCCTTTGTAGGCCATGTATGGTCAGGATGGTCCTTGTCTTGTCTATTTATTGTCAGTGCTGTTTGTTTAGAGGACCATATTACTAGAATTTATCTCAACAATGAGGAGAATGTTCCGGCCCCGGAAGTGGGGGAATGTTGTGCCCCTGAAGGGGTTCATCTGGGTTCCCACACTATAAATGTGTGTATCATCATCTGCTGGAGATAAAAGACATCACAGTGACTATGGAGGAAGAGGACAGACGTGACTATGGAGGAAGAGGACGGACATGACTATGGAGGAAGACGATGGACATGACTATGGAGAAAGAGGATGGATATGACTGGAGGAAGAGGATGGACATGATGGGGGTTACTGGGTGTAAATAGAAATTAACTTCTTATTACCTACTCTGCTGCCACTTCCAGCAACATCTCCTCTCTACTTCCTCCTGCCTCACCTCTCACTTCCTGTCTGTATTCCATAGAAGTGAGATCACCATCTTGTCGAGTTTAGAGTAACCACAGCCCTGAGAAACGTCCCATAATAAACATTCCAGCATTGTATATACCTTACAGGGATACCACAGAAGTTCCAAAATTAAAAATAAATAAATTAAATAAAACTATTATGCAGCCAAATGTTTAACAAAGATATTTTTTACAGATAGAAAAGTCTTAAAGACACAGAACACAAGATAAAAACAAAGGTATACATAATAAAATAGATACCCTCCAAAACTGATCCTTTGGGTAAAAAAAATGCAAAAATACATCCTAAAGTATAAGAATATATCTCAATCCACTGATAATAAAGATGTTAGACATAAATGACAAGGATGTAATGGTCACAGAGGAATGGTGGTGGAGATCTCTCACAGTAAGAACACTTCCTTGAATGGTTCTATAAATAAAGAATGAATCCTGGAGGGAATAAAGCTGTAAAGCAATAAATAATATATAAACTGGGCCATCCACTTCATCCATAAAGACATTGTGATTGAAGATCTTCTAGATCACATAGAAGGAGGACTCATCCATGATTTCATACATTTGTTTGGAAGGATAGAACAATCCTCAGAAGGGAACATGTAGGATGACAGGAAAGGCTCCTGACTGGTGAGATCCTCCAAACATAATGATGACATCCATGAACTGGAGCGAGCTCGTTGGGGTGATAAAGCTAATCTGGAAACACTGTGTAGACGTTCTCCAAGAACTCAGCACACTCCAGGTGTGGAGAAAGTCTCCAGGTGGGTTTAGCCTGTCATTTATCATAGGTAGAAATGTCCACACATGGACTTCCACAGGGGCCCCCGAGACTACATATAGAACCTGTACAGTGTCCCCGGGTCTCCAGGTGGGTTTAGCCTGTCATTTATCATAGGTAGAAATGTCCACACATGGACTTCCACAGGGGCCCCCGAGACTACATATAGAACCTGTACAGTGTCCCCGGGTCTCCAGGTGGGTTTAGCCTGTCATTTATCATAGGTAGAAATGTCCACACATGGACTTCCACAGGGACCCCCAGACTACATATAGAACCTGTACAGTGTCCCATGTAATGAATTGCATCCCACCCGGCCTATAGCAGAATGACAGATACAAAGAAACATACAGAGGGTGCACCGGCCTAGTGCATTACCTAAATGACATTTAATAAAAGTAGCAGATACTGATATACTCACAGACAACAATGATGTAAAAGCTCATAATAAAGAACAGCAATATCCAGTGATATCCAGTAATGTGGTGATCCCCACAGGATCCCTGGGCCTCCAATAGACTAACGCGTTTCGGGGACTTGCCCCTTCCTCAGAGCCTGCCTGCACAGTGTCTGTAACCTCTTTATAAATGGTCGGATATCGAGTCAAAGTGCTGCAGATGGGTTGTCACCTCCTCACCCAGAGGCAGGGACAGCGCCAATGAGTACCACCCACAACAAGCATAGAAGTCTATGAATGAATGATAAGATGGATGACAATACATGTACACAAGTCTTTGTCAAAACAGTGAAACACACAAAGGACACGGTATAAAATCTGTGTGAACAGTACACCGTGGCCAAGGAAGACATGTGCATGTGTAGAATCAAATATGTCACACGTATGTACCACCTATCATGTATATGTACGTCCTGTGCTGCATCCATGCCAACCTCCATGTGCACCACAGTGGGCAAACATGAGCTTGCAAAAGGAGTGAGGGGGATAAGTATGGCGGGTTACCATTTGTTGTGTGTCTGGTGTGGGGGGTGGAAGAATGATTAACACTGGGGTTCTAGCTTGTAGGATAGCTGGAGGAATCCTAGAAAGGTGTGATAATTGCTAGACTGCTCCCCAACCTTTAGAGTGCACCAGATTGTATATAAGATTTGTATCTGCCTGTGTGTGGTCAGCCAGCTGGATTGAAGTAGAGTCTCCCTCTAGTGGTGATCAGGGGTAGTGCAGGCTGTGAAAGCGTATCACAGCCAGTCTTATATGCTCAAAGTCCCCCTCATTCCCTCTTTATCTCAGTCACGGACCACGCCTCGGTTATCTAGTTGCCGTGGGTGTGTGTTTGGTCCGTGACACTGTATTATAAATGGCTGTCACCACAGGGACACACAGGAAGTTGTTTTCTATTTGTCCCATTCACACTGCAGTTCAGCCTAAGCCTGCTCTGCAAGGTGCTGCCATACAATGTAGACATTCTGCAATTTATCGCAGTACACCATCCCACATGGCACTGCAATGTCAGGAATCACACCAAATTGCATCCGCTGACATTGCAGGGAATGAATTGTACATTTTTTACACTTCAAATAAAGCTAGTACAAAACAAAGAAGGAAGGAGGAATGGTGTGAATTGGCCCTTAGACATGGCTTTGGTTCCAGCTTACACAGCACGGCTCGGGGAAAGGTTGTACATAGACATGATCAGGACACTCTTTCATGGTGTAAGGTCCATCACCTCTTCTTACAGTCATGTGACCAGAGGGTCCCAGAGGACGAGGACCATTCCCTGCTACAGGGCTCCAAGCACTCATCAGTGAGGGACACTCACTTCCAGAGACTCTCCGCTCTCATCCCCGACTTCACTTCCAGAGACTCTCCACTCTCATCCCCGACTTCACTTCCAGAGACTCTCCGCTCTCATCCCCGACTTCACTTCCAGAGACTCTCCGCTCTCATCCCCGACTTCACTTCTAGAGACTCTCCACTCTCATCCCCGACTTCACTTCTAGAGACTCTCCACTCTCATCCCAGACTTCACTTCCAGAGACTCTCTGCTCTCATCCCCGACTTCACTTGTAGAAACTCTCCACTCTCATCCCAGACTTCACTTCTAGAGACTCTCCACTCTCATCCCAGACTTCACTTCCAAAGACTCTCTGCTCTCATCCCCGACTTAACTTGTAGAAACTCTCCACTCTCATCCCAGACTTCACTTCCAGAGACTCTCCGCTCTCATCCCCGACTTCACTTCTAGAGACTCTCTGCTCTCATCCCCGACTTCACTTGTAGAAACTCTCCACTCTCATCCCAGACTTCACTTCCAGAGACTCTCCGCTCTCATCCCCGACTTCACTTCTAGAGACTCTCCACTCTCATCCCCGACTTCACTTCCAGAGACTATCCGCTCTCATCCCAGACTTCACTTCCAGAGACTCTCCGCTCTCATCCCCGACTTCACTTCCAGAGTTCTATCGGGAGAAGAGGAGCCAATGATGGAAATAGCCGCACAACATGTGACAGCATGCCATAGACTGAGAGGGACAGGAAACACTGAGGACATAAAAATCCTTTACATGGACTCTTCCCCTATACCCCCTTATATTGCCCCTTATCCCCTCCCCCACCCTATACCTCCTTATACTGTCCCTTATCCCCTCCCCCTTCCCATACAAACTGCTTTGGCAATGTTAAAATGTTATTTGGTCCTGCCAATAAAGCTCATTTAAAAAGGAAGAAGAGAGGAGATTGAAAGAGAGGTGGGGGGAGAGAAGAGAACATTTCAAGACAGAGTGAATGGCAAGGGAGAGAGAGTGGAAGAGAGAGGGAGAGGGAGGAGAGAGAGAGGAAGGTTGGGGGAAGAGGAGATCCAGAGAGAGTGGGTGAGAGAGAAGAAAAGAGAGGGGGAGAGAGAAACAGAAGAGAGAGGGGGGGGGAGAGAGAGGGGGAAGAGAGAGAAAGAGAGAGGGGGGAGAGAGAGAGACAGAAGAGAGAGGGGGAGAGAAGAAAATTAGAAGAGATTGGATGGCAAGGGAGAGGGTGAGAAAGAGAGAAGGGGGGAGGAGATAGGGAGAAAAAGGTAAATGAAATAGGGCAAGAGAAGAGAGAATTACAAGAGAGAGGAGAAAAAGAGAGGAGAGAGGACAAAAAGAAAGGAAGAAAGAATTACAAGATAGAGAGAGGAGACAGAGAGAGGGAGAAAGAGAAAGAACAGAGAGGGTGAGAGAGTGCAAGATGGAGGAGGAGGGAGGGTGAGAGAGAGCGAGATGGAGGAGGAGGGAGGGTGAGAGAGAGCGAGATGGAGGAGGAGGGAGGGTGAGAGAGAGCGAGATGGAGGAGGAGGGAGGGTGAGAGAGAGCGAGATGGAGGAGGAGGGAGGGTGAGAGAGAGTGAGATGCAGGAGGAGGGAGGGTGAGAGAGGGAGAGAGAAATGGAGGAGGGGGGAGGGTGAGAGAGAGAAATAGAGAAGGGGGAGGGTGAGAGAAAGAGATGGAGGAGAAGGGAGGGTGAGAGAGAGAGATGGGGGAGGAGGGAGGGTGAGAGAGAGCGAGATGGAGGAGGAGGGAGGGTGAGAGAGAGCGAGATGGAGGAGGAGGGAGGGTGAGAGAGAGTGAGATGCAGGAGGAGGGAGGGTGAGAGAGGGAGAGAGAAATGGAGGAGGGGGGAGGGTGAGAGAGAGAAATAGAGAAGGGGGAGGGTGAGAGAAAGAGATGGAGGAGAAGGGAGGGTGAGAGAGAGAGATGGGGGAGGAGGGAGGGTGAGAGAGAGAGATGGGGGAAGACGGAGGGGGGGGGGATGGAGGAGGAGGGAGGGTGTGAGAGAGAGATGGATGAGAAGGGATAGAGAGACATGGAGGAGGAGGGAGGGTGTGAGAGAGAGATGGAGGAGGAGGGAGGTTGTGGTAAAGATGGAGGAGGAGGGAGGGTGAAAGAGAGCTATGGAGGAGGAAGGGGGGGAGAGAGAGAGAGAGAGGGGGAGAAGAGAGGGAGAGATGGACAAGGGAGGGAGAGAGAGATGGAAGAGGAGGGAGGGAGGGAGGGAGATGGAGGGGGAGAGATGGAGGAGGAGGGAGGGGGAGAGAGAGATGGAGGAGGAGAGAGGGAGAGAGAGAGATGGAGGAGGAGAGAGGGTGAGAGAAAGAGATGGAGGAGAAGGGAGGGTGAGAGAAAGAGATGGAGGAGAAGGGAGGGTGAGAGAGAGAGATGGACGAGGGAGGGAGAGAGAGAGAGATGGAAGAGGAGGGAGATGGAGGAGGAGGGAGGGAGAGAGAGAGATGGAGGAGGAGGAGGGAGAGAGAGAGAGAGATGGAGGAGGAGGGAGGGTGAGAGATGGAGGAGGGAGGGAGAGACATGGAGGAGGAGGGAGAGACATGGAGGAGGAGGGAGAGACATGGAGGAGGTGGGAGGGTGAGAGAGAGCGAGATGCAAGAGGAGGGAGGGTGAGAGAGAGCGAGATGGAGGAGGAGGGAGGGTGAGAGAGGGAGAGAGAAATGGAGGAGGGGGGAGGGTGAGAGAGAGAAATGGAGAAGGGGGAGGGTGAGAGGAAGAGATGGAGGAGAAGGGAGGGTGAGAGATGGAGGAGGGAGGGAGAGACATGGAGGAGGAGGGAGAGACATGGAGGAGGTGGGAGGGTGAGAGAGAGATGGAGGAGGGGGGAGGGTGAGAGAGATATGGAGGAGAAGGGAGGGAGGGAGAGAGATGGAGGAGGAGGGAGGTTGTGGTAGAGATATGGAGGAGGAGGGAGGGAGAGAGATGGAGGAGGAGGGAGGGAGAGAGATGGAGGAGGAGGGAGGGAGAGAGATGGAGGAAGAGGAGGGAGAGAGAGAGAGATGGAGGAGGAGGGAGGGAGAGAGAGATGGAGGAGGAGGGAGAGAGAGAGATGGAGGAGGGAGGGAGAGAGATGGAGGAGGAGGGGGGTTGTGAAAGAGAGATGGAGGACCAGGGAGGGTGAGAGAGAGAAAGAGATGGAGCAGGAGGGAGGGGGAGAGATGGAAGAGGAGGGAGGGTGAGAGATGGAGGAGGGAGAGACATGGAGGAGGATGGAGAGACATGGAGGAGGTGGGAGGGTGAGAGAGAGAGACATGGAGGAGGGGGGAGGGTGAGAGAGAGATATGGAGGAGGAGGGAGGTTGTGGTAGAGAGATGGAGGAGGAGGGAGGGGGAGAGATGGAGGAGGAGGGAGGGAGGGAGAGAGATGGAGGAGGAGGGAGGGAGGGAGAGAGATGGAGGAGGAGGGAGAGAGAGAGAGATGGAGGAGGAGGGAGGGAGAGAGAGAGAGATGGAGGAGGAGGGAGGGAGAGAGAGAGAGATGGAGGAGGAGGGAGGGAGAGAGAGAGATGGAGGAGGGAGGGACAGAGATGGAGGAGGAGGGGGGTTGTGAAAGAGAAATGGAGGACCAGGGAGGGTGAGAGAGAGAGATGGAGCAGGAGGGAGGGGGAGAGATGGAGGAGGAGGGAGGGAGAGACATAAAGGAGGAGGGAGGGAGAGACATGGAGGAGGAGGGACGGTGAAAGAGAGATGGAGGAGGGGGAGGGGGAGGGAGAGAGATGGAGGAGGAGGGAGAGAGAGAGATGGAGGAGGGAGGGGGGTTGTGAAAGAGAGATGGAGGACCAGGGAGGGTGAGAGAGAGAAAGAGATGGAGCAGGAGGGAGGGGGAGAGATGGAAGAGGAGGGAGGGTGAGAGATGGAGGAGGATGGAGAGACATGGAGGAGGTGGGAGGGTGAGAGAGAGAGAGATGGAGGAGGGGGGAGGGTGAGAGAGAGATATGGAGGAGGAGGGAGGTTGTGGTAGAGAGATGGAGGAGGAGGGAGGGGGAGAGATGGAGGAGGAGGGAGGGAGGGAGAGAGATGGAGGAGGAGGGAGGGAGAGAGATGGAGGAGGAGGGAGGGAGAGAGATGGAGGAGGAGGGAGGGAGAGAGAGAGAGATGGAGGAGGAGGGAGGGAGAGAGAGAGATGGAGGAGGGAGGGACAAAGATGGAGGAGGAGGGGGGTTGTGAAAGAGAAATGGAGGACCAGGGAGGGTGAGAGAGAGAGATGGAGCAGGAGGGAGGGGGAGAGATGGAGGAGGAGGGAGGGAGAGACATGGAGGAGGAGGGAGAGACATGGAGGAGGAGGGAGGGAGAGACATGGAGGAGGAGGGACGGTGAAAGAGAGATGGATGAGGGGGAGGGTGAGGGAGAGAGATGGAGAAGAAGGGAGGGAGAGAGATGGAGGAGGACGGAGGTTGTGGTAGAGAGATGGAGGAGGAGGGAGGGGGAAATATGGAGGAGGAGGGAGGGAGAGAGATGGAGGAGGAGAAGGAGAGAGCGAGATGGAGGAGGAGAGGGAGAGAGAGAGAGAAGAGGAGGGAGGGTGAGAGCAAGAGATGATGAGGAAGGAGGGTGAGAGAGATAGAGGAGATGGGAAGGAGAGAGAACAGATGGAGGGGAAGGGAGAGAGAAGAGAGAGATGGAGGAGGAGGGAGGTTGTGCAATAGATGGAGGAGGAGGGAGGGTGAAAGAGAGCTATGGAGGAGGAAGGGAGAGATATGGAGGAGGGAGAGATATAGAGGAGAGAGAGAGAGGGGGGGGGAGGGGGGTTAGAGAGAGGGAGAGAGAGATGGACGAGGGAGAGAGAGAGATGGAGGAGGAGGGAGGGAGAGAGATGGAGGAGGGAGAGAGGAAAGATGGAAAAGGGAGGTAGAGAGAGAGAGAGAGAGAGAGAGAAGAGAGAGAGGAGGAGAGAGAGGAGATAGGGAGAGAAAGACAAAATAAATAAGGAGAGAGAATTATGAGAGATATGAAATATAGTGAGGGGAGAGAGAAGAGAGAGAGGAGAGAAGAGAAAAGGAGAGAGAGAGAGGACATAGTGAGAGGACAAAATAGAGAAAGACAGAAGATAGAGGAGGAGAGAAGAAAGAATTATGAGACAGAGACAGGAGAGAGAGGAGATGGAGAGAAATAAAAGAGAGAGATAGATGGAGGGAGGGAGAGAGATGGAGGAGGAGGGAGGGAGAGAGAGATGGAGGAGGGAGATAGAGAGATGGAGAAGGAGGGAGGGAGAGAGAGTGAAAGAGGAGGGAGAGAGAGCGACAGAGGAGGGAGGGAGAGAGAGAGAGATGGAGAAGAAGGGAGAGAGAGAGAGACTGAGAAGAAGGGAGGGAGAGAGAAATGGAGAGGAGAGGGAGAGAGAGAGATGGAGAAGGGAGGGAGAGAGAGATAGAGGAGGGAGGGAAATAGATGGAGGAGGGAGGTAGAGAGATGGAGGAGAAGGAGGGAAGGAAGGAGTGAGAGAGAGATGGAGAAGGAGGGAAGGATGTAGAGAGATATGGAGGATGGAGAGAGCGAGATGGAGGAAGAGGGACGGTGAGAGCGAGATGGAGGAGGATGGAGGGTGAGAGCAAGATGGAGGAAGATGGAGTGTGAGAGTGAGATGGAGAAGGGAGGATGAGAGCGAGATGGAAGAGAAGGGATGCAGAGAGAGATGGAGGAGGGAGAGAGAGAAAAATGAAAGAGGAGGGAGAAAGAGAGAGAGATAGAGGAGGAGGGAGAGAGATGGAGGAGGAGGGAGAGAGAGAGATGGAGGAGGAGGGAGAGAGTGAGATGCAGGAGGAGGGAGAGAGAGATGGAGGAGGGAGATAGAGGAGGAGGAGGGAGAGAGATGACAGAAGAGAGAGAAGAAAGGAGAAGAGCAATAAAGAAAGAGAGGGAGCGGAAAGAGAATTGGGAGAGGTGGGGGTGCCCTTGCTGCAAATATCCCTCCCCGGTGCCCATTCTCCAGATTACCTTCTCCTAATCAAATTGCTTTGCTTCTCCGGCCAGCTTGGCACCTTCTACACCCAGCTGCGACATTCGTTTCTCAGACAAATGTGGTGGTCTTGGGAAAGGTTGCGTTTCAGTGGCACCCAATGGCAGTCGGCAGCAGGAGGCGGCTCAGCTGTCACCCTAGTTAACCCTTTGGTCTCCCCTTCCTGGTCACATTGGCAGTTTCTGGCTGTTTCCTTCCTGCTGCATCTACTGTCAGTGACAAACGTCAGCATATTTGTGGTGGGATCACTTCTCTCGGACAGTCACAGACAGATGTAACAATGATGGATTTTAGAAAGTGTCCATGAATTTACAGATGGAGTGACAACCCTGTCAGGGAATCCTAATAGATGACAGACTGACCAACAGAATATGATTAGAAATCCAAAACAAATGTTGTGCAGAACTTCACCTATAAAGTGTCAATATATTCAGAAATCCTTCCACAGCAAACAATCGGCGATATACCAAACATGGCCATATGCTGATTATAAAAGAGGTGCTAAATGCAATACTGTGATGTCAAACACGTCAGAAAGGTCACACAGCTCAATGGGGTTTATTTACTAAAGTCCATTCACTCAGAATCTGGTGGTGCTGTGCATGGCAGCCAATCAGCTTCTACCTTCAGCTTGTTCATTGAAGCTTTAGCAATAAAAGCTGGAAGCTGATTGGTTTCTGTGCAGAAGTGCACGACTTTCTGAGTGAAGCAGCTTTAGTAAATACACCCCAATGTGGAAATGTAGAATATGTAGTGCTGTAGTAAATTTGATTAATCACAAAATTACAAATAAAAGTTCTAGAATAAGAAATGTCCATGTCACTCATAAAACAAAGCAATAAACAATGCCAGCAAAAAAAGTGCAAAAAATTCACCAAAAAATGAAGTGTCCAATATTTAAATGCATCCCAAAGCTGTATCAACACTGGTGCCTGTAAAGTGCCAAATTCTTCACCACTTCAAACCACCACATATGTGTGCTCTGGAGTGCCCCTTCAAAAGTGCTCAGCACTGGTTTACATGGACTTGTGAGGGATATTTCAGGGAAGATCTGCTCTGGGGATCCACAATTCCTCCTTGTCCTCCAATAGATGGTCAGCAAGAGCTACAGGGGCGGACAAACCATCATCATATGTACTGAAATACGGGAGACACAGACCAGAAAAGATCCAGAATTTTGTCCCATTTTAGTCCCATCATACTCCTGGGATATGAGTCTGTTACACCTCCAGTCATCCCACATATATACCAGATACATATCTCCTGTAGAACAGTCCTGACACCTCTACTTGTATGAGGGGGGAATGTTGCTGTGGGGGCTGTCCTGCACCAGACTACATACCCAGGGTGGTACCACTGCTCCACCTGGAGGGTCCAAACTGGGAGGAGGATCGGCTCAGTGGCGGTTCATTACAGGAACCATGCCCTGTGCAGCTCTGCAGCAGCAGAAAGCTGGTGTCTCCCCCTCTCCCTTTCAGCTGCTGGAGGGAGAGACACACAGGGCATAGTTCCTATAGTAGCCCCCTCCTGCTGCACCGATCCCCCTCCTTGTCCTGCACACTTCAGATTCCCTTTTGTGTGCCCCCCCACCCAGCAGCTCTGCTGCCTTCCCTGTCGCACCAGCAGCTGCAGGTACACAGGAGCACCTGTCAGGATGGAGAACGGTGGAAGAGGCCGCTAAATATGTCCTTTACCAGCCCCTTCTTTTAGTGAATGAATGGACACAGTGTGCAATTGGTAATGTTTGCTCATGTGTTCACTGAGAACTGAGCATAGTAAGCTGGATTTCCTAGGCTTCAATTTATGAATCAACAAAAGCCTCTGTCTCCTGTTTATTCATCAGCAGTGCAGCTGAGGCTACAAAGGAATCCAAGAATTATGAGCGGCGGCTGTGTTCATACAGGTGCTGCCTCCCCAATAGCATAACATAGGCTGCCTGTACACAGCAATAGCCACATAAAAACAAAACACTGATTGACACTGTACAGACCACAGCACCTCCAGTATGTGAATGAGTATGAGGAGGAGATGGGATGGGGGAGATGAGACTGGAAGAGGAGGAGGGAGAGGACATGGGAAGGAGAAGAAGGAGGAGATGGGATGGGGGAGATGAGACTGGAAGAGGAGGAGGGGGAGGACATGGGATGGAGAAGGAGGAGGACATGGAATAGGGGAGTCAGGACTGGAGCAGGAGGAGATGGGACTACAGGAAGAGGAGATGGAAGTAGAGAAGAAGGAGGAGGACATGGATTAGGGGAGTTGGGACTGGAGCAGGAGGAGATGGGACTACAGGAAGAGGAGATGAAAGTAGAGAAGAAGGAGGAGGACATGGGATAGGGGATTCGGAACTGGAGCAGGAGGAGATGGGACTAGAGGAAGAGGAGATGGGAGTAGAGAAGGAGGAGGAGGACATGGGATATGGGAGATGAGACTGGAAGAGGAGGAGGAGGGGGAGGACATGGGATGGAGAAGGAGGAGGACATGGATTGGCGGAGTTGGGACTGAAGCAGGAGGAGATGGGACTAGAGGAAGAGGAGATGGGAGTAGAGAAGAAGAAGGACATGGGAAGGAGGATATATTAGGTTGTAAGAGTGGTAAAATAAAAGTGGGTGCGCAGAAGGACTTGGGTGGGATGGCCAGTGGGTGAGCCCTGGGGAATGTTGGTGGTCAGGCCTGGGGAGACCCAGGTCTAAAGCTGTGTAAGGGGCCTCAAAATTTCTTATGGCTGCCCTATACATAGCTGTTAGTGGTGACATTGGCTGAGTGACATCCTTTAGCTGGAGATCACTGACTCACACAATGAACTCTGCACCGGTCTTCTCCAGCAATCTACATACAGCAATGTGCAGCACTACAGTATATGTCAGAGCTATATAAATGTGTAATAATAGTGTGTGACTGGGGGGGACATTACAATGTTCTAGATTGTAAGCTCCAAGGAGCAGGGCCCTCGAACCCCTCGTGTATCACATTGTATTGTTACTGTACGGTCTCATGTATTGTCTCCCATTGTAATGTACAGCGCTGAGCGAACTATTGGTGTTTTATAAATACTGTATAATAATAATTAGAGTGTACATTTTTGTTTATTTAAAATCTTGCAAAATAAAGCTTGTTAATAAAACCATACTTACATATATACAAAAAAATAAAATAAATCTATACATATATAAAAAACAAACAAACAAGCTCACATCAGCAAATAACAGAACAAAACATGTTACGGGCACTTACTGATTTTATGCTGGAGACATTAATGGTCACCACCTTCAAAGGAGTAGGAACCGCCATCAGGATGATTGAGGTACACGTTTCTTAGCCTGCTTACCCCCTTCCCTACCTGGAGACCCGACACGCTTCAGTGTCCTCTGTGATTCCTCCTCCATGGAAACCACCAACTCATCACTGAAGAACCCTCATCCTCCACCTCAAAAGCATTTGACACCTCCACCCTCATTGGTTCCGGAACACTGACATCTTTCCTCCTCCTCTGCTTCTTACCCATTTTTCTTTTAGCCTCCAACCATTCTTTATCCTCATTTGACAGTCCTGATGGCAGAGCCCCTTCCCTCCCACCCCTCAGGATATCCTCTGTCAACCCCCCCATCACCCAACCCACCTTCCACATCATTCACCGCACCTTCCACATCATTCACCGAGCATTCTACACCAGCCAGCTTCATCCCCTTCCCACCACCATCATCAATTCCATCACTCACTCCACCCCTCGGCATCTGCTTACCTCCAGCTGCATTTCTGCCATACCGAGGAAGAGGGGTCGGTGCCACCATACGTGCTGGTCCAGCACCCTTCACTATTCTAGGAGAACCAACAGGTTTAGACAGACTTGTCAACCACACTTTCTGACACTGACTGGGGAACCACAGACTGGGGGGACACTGACACCTCAGACGGCCTCACACATACAGATTCTGATGGGACAGAGACACTAGGGTCCCCTGGTACAACCTCAGCCAACTAAGACTCTTCCCTATCCAGGTGGAAGAACTCCTCCACTAACTGGCTTATTGTGCATAGCCTCGGGGCTCTGGTTATAAGGGTCACCAATCTGATCACACAAGTTACATCTAATGATCTTACAATCTCTTGGCAGATGTCCCAGGCCCTGACACAAAGATCACTTCTACTCTGGACAGGAGGAGAAATATCCTTTAGCTCCATGTTTATGGCATAGATTAGACTGTCCAGGGTAGAAGACAGTAATCCAATCTCTACCAATAAGGGCAGAGGAGGGAAAATACTGGACCATATTCCCAATCACTCTCAACCTCATTGCCTCCTACCATCCCCCTTCCATATTCCTCGATCTTCCACACCGACCATATTCCTCTATCTTCAACACCGTCCATCCACCCGTCCATATTCTTCCATCATCCACACCGACCATTTACCCATCCATATTCCTCTATCATCCACACCAACCATCCACCTGTACAAATTCCGCTATCATCCACACCGTGCATCCACACATCCATATTCCTCTATTATCCACACCGAGCATCCACCCGTCCATATTCCTCTATCATCCACACCGAGCATCCACACGCCCATATTCCTCTATCATCCACCCATCCATATTCCTCTATCATCCACACCGAGCATCCACACGCCCATATTCCTCTATCATCCACCCATCCATATTCCTCTATCAGCCACACCGAGCATCCACACATCCATATTCTTCTATCATCCACACCGAGCATCCACCTGTCCATATTCCTCTATCATCCACACCGAGCATCCACCTGTCCATATTCCTCTATCATCCACACCGACCATCCACCTGTCCATATTCCTCTATCATCCACACCGACCATCCACCTGTCCATATTCCTCTATCATCCACACCGACCATCCACCCGTCCATATTCCTCTATCATCCACACCGAGCATCCACACGCCCATATTCCTCTATCATCCACCCATCCATATTCCTCTATCAGCCACACCGAGCATCCACACATCCATATTCTTCTATCATCCACACCGAGCATCCACCTGTCCATATTCCTCTATCATCCACACCGAGCATCCACCTGTCCATATTCCTCTATCATCCACACCGACCATCCACCTGTCCATATTCCTCTATCATCCACACCGACCATCCACCTGTCCATATTCCTCTATCATCCACACCGAGCATCCACCCGTCCATATTCCTCTATCATCCACACCGACCATCCACCTGTCCATATTCCTCTATCATCCACACCGACCATCCACCTGTCCATATTCCTCTATCATCCACACCGAGCATCCACCCGTCCATATTCCTCTATCATCCACACCGAGCATCCACACATCCATATTCCTCTATCATCCACACCGTGCATCCACCCGTCCATATTCCTCTATCATCCACACCGAGCATCCACCCATCCATATTCCTCTATCATCCACCCGTCCATATTCCTCTATCATCCACACCGAGCATCCACACATCCATATTCTTCTATCATCCACACCGAGCATCCACCTGTCCATATTCCTCTATCATCCACACCGACCATCCACCTGTCCATATTCCTCTATCATCCACACCGACCATCCACACGCCCATATTCCTCTATCATCCACACCGACCATCCACCTGTTCATATTCCTCTATCATCCACACCAAGCATCCACACATCCATATTCTTCTATCATCCACACCGACCATCCACATGCCCATATTCCTCTATCATCCACACCAAGCATCCACCCGTCCATATTCCTCTATCATCCACACCGACCATCCACCTGTCCATATTCCTTTATCATCCACACCGACCATCCACCTGTCCATATTCTTCTATCATCAACACCAACCATCCACACATCCATATTCCTCTATCATCCACCTGTCCATATTCCTCTATCATCCACACCGACCATCCACACGCCCATATTCCTCTATCATCCACACTGACCATCCACCCGTTCATATTCCTCTATCATCCACACCAAGCATCCACACATCCATATTCCTCTATCATCCACACCGACCATCCACCTGTCCATATTCCTCTATCATCCACACCGAGCATCCACCCGTCCATATTCCTCTATCATCCACACCGAGCATCCACACATCCATATTCCTCTATAATCCACACCGTGCATCCACCCGTCCATATTCCTCTATTATCCACACCGAGCATCCACCCGTCCATATTCCTCTATCATCCACACCGAGCATCCACCCGTCCATATTCCTCTATCATCCACCCGTCCATATTCCTCTATCATCCACACCGAGCATCCACACATCCATATTCTTCTATCATCCACACCGAGCATCCACCTGTCCATATTCCTCTATCATCCACACCGACCATCCACCTGTCCATATTCCTCTATCATCCACACCGACCATCCACACGCCCATATTCCTCTATCATCCACACCGACCATCCACCTGTTCATATTCCTCTATCATCCACACCAAGCATCCACACATCCATATTCTTCTATCATCCACACCGACCATCCACATGCCCATATTCCTCTATCATCCACACCGACCATCCACACATCCATATTCCTCTATCATCCACCTGTCCATATTCTTCTATCATCCACACCAACCATCCACACATCCATATTCCTCTATCATCCACACCGACCATCTACCTGTCCATATTCCTCTATCATCCACACCGAGCATCCACACATCCATATTCCTCTATCATCCACACCGTGCATCCACCCGTCCATATTCCTCTATTATCCACACCGAGCATCCACCCGTCCATATTCCTCTATCATCCACACCGAGCATCCACCCATCCATATTCCTCTATCATCCACCCGTCCATATTCCTCTATCATCCACACCGAGCATCCACACATCCATATTCTTCTATCATCCACACCGAGCATCCACCTGTCCATATTCCTCTATCATCCACACCGACCATCCACCTGTCCATATTCCTCTATCATCCACACCGACCATCCACACGCCCATATTCCTCTATCATCCACACCGACCATCCACCTGTTCATATTCCTCTATCATCCACACCAAGCATCCACACATCCATATTCTTCTATCATCCACACCGACCATCCACATGCCCATATTCCTCTATCATCCACACCGACCATCCACCTGTCCATATTCCTCTATCATCCACACCGACCATCCACCTGTCCATATTCCTCTATCATCCACACCGACCATCCACACGCCCATATTCCTCTATCATCCACACCGACCATCCACCTGTTCATATTCCTCTATCATCCACACCAAGCATCCACACATCCATATTCTTCTATCATCCACACCGACCATCCACATGCCCATATTCCTCTATCATCCACACCGACCATCCACACATCCATATTCCTCTATCATCCACCTGTCCATATTCTTCTATCATCCACACCAACCATCCACACATCCATATTCCTCTATCATCCACACCGACCATCCACCTGTCCATATTCCTCTATCATCCACACCGACCATCCACCTGTCCATATTCCTCTATCATCCACACCGACCATCCACACATCCATATTCCTCTATCATCCACCTGTCCATATTCCTCTATCATCCACACCGACCATCCACCTGTCCATATTCCTCTATCATCCACACCGACCATCCACACGCCCATATTCCTCTATCATCCACACTGACCATCCACCCGTTCATATTCCTCTATCATCCACACCAAGCATCCACACATCCATATTCCTCTATCATCCACACCGACCATCCACCTGTCCATATTCCTTTATCATCCACACCGACCATCCACCTGTCCATATTCTTCTATCATCCACACCAACCATCCACACATCCATATTCCTCTATCATCCACACCGACCATCCACACATCCATATTCCTCTATCATCCACCTGTCCATATTCCTCTATCATCCACACCAACCATCCACACATCCATATTCCTCTATCATCCACACCGACCATCCACACATCCATATTCCTCTATCATCCACCTGTCCATATTCTTCTATCATCCACACCAACCATCCACACATCCATATTCCTCTATCATCCACACCGACCATCCACACATCCATATTCCTCTATCATCCACACCGACCATCCACACATCCATATTCCTCTATCATCCACACCGACCATCCACACATCCATATTCCTCTATCATCCACACCGACCATCCACACATCCATATTCCTCTATCATCCACACCGACCATCCACCTGTCCATATTCCTTTATCATCCACACCGACCATCCACCTGTCCATATTCCTCTATTATCCACACCGACCATCCACACGTCCATATTTCTCTATCATCCACATGTCCATATTCCTCTATCATCCACACCAACCATCCACACATCCATATTCCTCTATCATCCATACCATCCATCCACACGTCCATATTTCTCTATCATCCACACATCCATATTCCTCTATCATCCACACCAACCATCCACCCGTCCATATTCCTCTATCATCCACAATCATTTTTAAGGGACACAACATTTCCCCAAACTTCGTTAACCAGACCCATGAATCCTCCGGGGGTATAGATCCATTCCTAGTCAGAATAATCACATTTTTAATCAAGGGTTGCCATGATATCACCTTGGAGACAAGCCCCTTCCAGTCCGGCTGACCCCTATTCATGTGCTCATATAGTTCCCAAAACAGATGGAGTGATTCTGGACACACAAATGACAAATCATAGTCATAGGAACCCATTGGACTGGCTAGGATTCCATGGCTAGGATCCTGTCCACAACCGCCCTCCTGATAGGTGGAAAACCTCCTCCTTCCCACCTGATATGTACCAAATTCCTGAGTTTTGACAAGAAATATTGGGGTTCTAACAATGAAGGTTCTTGTAAACATATATACTGTCATTTTTTTAAAAAAAGAGCTTTTAATGCACTTTGCCGTTTGCTTTCAGCAGGAAATGTGGTTTGAAGTTTGTACCTGTGACGTAAGCATTCACTCGGGGAACTAACCGTCTGCCTTCCTGTTTCAAGTCTAAGAAAAGCATCTTGTGGTCAAACCAGTCTGAACCAGCAACTGTCATGGCGGATGACCACAAGTCTCTATTTTGCAACGTTTGCTGGAAAGGGTATATAGCAGTGTGCAGAGGGCCCCTCAGAATTTCTGGTGTTTATATGTGGTTACACCCCTTTAGCACCTGATAAATGCATGCACTAGCTGTTGGGATTGAGCCCAGGGATCTCTTGTTTGTTCTAGTTTGGAGGAGTCACATGATGAGAACATCCATTTAACTCGAAGCTTGCTGTGCAGCATAGAAGGATCTGATTGGACTGCACCTTTCTTTATCATTTTGAACTCACAATCTCATCTGAAAGGACTCGTTTGGGGGCCCCCTAACTGACTCAACAGTTTAAAGGAAGAGGGTGCATTAGATGACAGACCTGCAACTGGCTCCCTTCCAGCAACAGCATGACTTTGTCCCGACACAGCCTTAGCATAGCTCCTACCCAGGACAGATGACACAGAATTGCCAGGTTTAGGCACATTTACCAGCAGATTACCCACCACCTGATCCTCCCTCCTCCCTTCCAGCAGTCCTGCATACCATACTCCCAGAAGTACCACAATTACCAGCAGTCCTCTGTCCAGAAAAAACACTTGCTGCATTAGTGCTCCACAGTCTTAGTGTCCATACGGCACTGCTGCTCTGCAGACTTATTGTCCATGAGGGACTCTTTCTCCTTGTTATCACAGACAGCAGGAACCTCTTTATCAGGATTCCTGCCATCTCCTCTTGCTTTCCTTGCTGATTACAAGGGTCTGTCAGCAGACGCAGTCTCTTTCTCTGTAGCAGTAATCACTGGAAAGTCCACCACACCAAGAGAGACTCTCCATAGGCACTTCCTCAGCAGCATTTTCCTGACCTGTAAGAGTTCCAGCATGTCCTCCATCAGCAGACACTGTAGCCCTGCCGCCATCTTGACCAGGCTTAACAAACTATCATTTCTCCACAACTTTCTCCCTTACAGGCCGAGGGACGACATCCTCCTCCTCATCTTCATCGGATGAGTCAGTGGAAAATCAGAAGTTCCTGCCACTCAAGGGAGATTCCATTTCCTTAATGACTTGCAGCAATCCACCATTTTCCTCAACCTCCTCCTGAGATGACCCAGGCTGCTGGGGAGGGAAGGGGGCAGATTCAGACTTAGATGTGATGGATCCTGAGACTGGGGTAGTAATGAGGACAGCATGTGAAACCACTTCCTTATCCCCCATCCGTACTGTCGCCATTGCTGTGGTATCCACCCTCTGGCTGGTACTGGCACAAGCACTCTCCTTCATCTGCTGGAACCTTTCCTCATTCTCATACTTCTCTCTGAATGCTCCGCTGCTTTCTGTCAGAGAGACCACCAAATTCCCCTGCTTCATCAATGCCTCCTCCAGAGACTTCAGCTTGGAGTCTTGCCTCTTACTGCTCCAGGTCTTACCATGCAGAGTTTTCTTTTCCTGAATTCTGCTTTCAGGACAGCAAGCGTCTGCTCCTCCTTAATAATATGGTGAAGTTTGTTCACCACTCTGTCCTAGGAAGCGGGTAAGGACTTGCCCTGCATAGGGCCAAGCCCAGGATCCATGACAACGTGACCATGCGGCTTAGGCCTCAGTCCCTCTGGATCTTCCCCAGCTTCTTCCATCATGGCTGGGGAGAATCTGGAGGGAGAGTCCCAGGATTGGAGTCAGTCCTGGCTGACCCCACAGCAGAGCGAGCCAGCAGCACCTTGCAGAACAGCATCACCTTGCAGAACAGCAGCACCTTGCAGAACAGCATCACCTTGCAGAACAGCATCACCTTGCAGAACAGCATCACCTTGCAGAACAGCATCACCTGCTGGAGTGTCAATTTTTGTTTAATAAAAATCTTACAAACAACATAATAAAAACATATTTACATATATACAGAAAAAAATGATATATATATATTTAAACAAAAACAGCTTACTTCAGCAAAGAAAACAAATTGTTTTTTGCCGGTAAAAAAAAAACAAAACAGAACCAAATTGTAATATTATTATTAATATTTTTATCTTTATATTGCACCTTAACAAACCTGACCATCATCTAAACCCCCCCTCAGGCTAAGAAACGATGAAACATCGATCCCATGCATGCAGCCTTTTTTCAAAACTCTGATCTTACAAAAATCTAGGGGACGTGAAAGGACAGAAAGAGAAGCTACGCCCCCAGAGACTGACAGACAGCAGCTACGGGGACCTGACATTCCTCCACGCGTTTGTCCAGGCTCCCGGCCACCACCTGTCCTTCTCAAGACCCCAAATCCTCCCAACCTCACCCAGAATGTTGTTCACCACCACCTCGACAGGAAGGACTTTTTTGCGAAATGAAACCTGACACAGCACATTCCACGTGTAACAGACTACTAAGCTAACTAGAAAAAGTGTCTCAAAATCAAAGTCCTGGTGAGTTTGAAAGGCATTGTAAGACCACTCCACATAACTCAAGAGGGAAAGGAAAGGGATCCCCAGGACCCCACCCACCCGCTTGTAGACTTCTATGTTAAAGAAGCACTGAAGCAAGAAATGGTCCATTGTATCCTCAAACCCACCACACTCCACTCTTGGACAACCACGGTTCTCCGAAGAGTGATGCTTCAGGTTGCCCTTCACATAGAGTCTGCCATGGAACAAGAGCCAGGCCAAATCCTGAAACTTTAAAGGGATTCTCTCCAGATTCATCAAATGCAGACCCTCCCTCATAACCGGGCCTGGGCAATCCCTCAAGGCCATTGGCTCGCTAAAAGCAGATTCAACAATCCTCCTCTTCAGGACCTTCCTAGGAAGAGACTTAATTTTCTCCACCGTCACTAGCCATTGCCGAAGCATTTTCAGGCATGGGGCAACATAAGCCGGGAGCTTACCATGTTGGACCCTCAGGCTTTTTACTGGCCCACCATTCTCCCAGCTCCGTAGAAAAGGCCTAAACCAGGACTGAAAAATACCAACCCACCCAGGTGGTTCCTGTGCCAGCATTCTACCAAAATTATGTTTCAAAAACATCAGAGAAAAGAAAACCACTGGGTTGACCATACCTAGGCCACCCATCCACCTGGGAAGGTAGGTTACAGACCTCTTAATGAGGTTCAGTTTGTGCCCCCATAACAGCTGGAAGAAACAACTGTAGATCCTCGCATAGAGAGACACTGGCAAAACACAGACAAAGCTGACATACAGAAATACCGGGATCAGGTAAGTTTTAATCAGGTCAATCCTTTCCCTGTAAGAGAGTTTCCAATCCTTCTAGCTGGCCACCTTGGCATCGGCATCTTGTAGCCTGCTTACCCAATTTGCAAGGCCGTAATCACCGGGACCAAATCTGATGCCTAATACTTTAATTTCCTGCTGGGGCTCTGGGAAGGCATCTGGAAGGATAAAGCCTTTGCCTTCCTCTCCCATCCAGAAAACCTCACTCTTATCCTGATTGATCTTTGAGCCAGATGCCTCAGCATACTGTTCCATCACCGAGATTACCTCCTCTGCCTCCTGCATCCCAGAGATGAAAACAGACATGTCATCAGCATAGGCCAAGACCCTAAGAGGGGGCTCCCCAGGAATGCCCAAAGGAACTCCACACAACGGTCTGCTCTCTAACCTCCGAACAAAGGGATCGATTGAGAACGCATATAGCAGAGGACCCAAAGGACTCCCCTGACGCACACCTGAGCCAACCTCAAAGGGCCATCTAAACCAACCATTTACAAGCATGAAGCTTTCAGCCCCTCTGTATAAAGTCTATAGCCAATCAATAAAGCCCCCCTCCAGGCCATACTTGCCAAGAAGCAGCCAAAGGTACTCATGATTGACTTGATCAAAAGCTTTGGCTTGATCCGATGCCAGCAGGAACTTTCCCCAGCCTGCAGCCCTGCACCGCTCCAGGGCCTCCCGAACAGCTAACACTGCTGAAAAAATGCTTGTACCCTGAACCGAACAGTGCTGATGGCGAGAAAGTAAATTGCCCGCAACAGCCGATAAAAGCCTGAAAGCGATCTTTGCCAGTATTTTCCTATCAACATTGAGAAGGCTAATGGGCCGCCAATTCTCAAATCTCAAAGAATCCTTACCCTTTGACAGAAGAATCACTGCAGATTGTCGCATGGAGGGAGAGAGCGAACCCTCTCTCAGACAGCCATTAAAAACTTCCACCAAATACGGGGCCAGAGTAACCTTCAAGTGCTTATAAAACTTGGCTGTCAATCCGTCTGGCCCAGGCAACTTCTTAATGGCAAGCTGATCAATAGCTTTAACCAACTCATCTGCCGTGATGTCCTCTGTCAAACTCACAAGAGAACTTCCATTTCCCAGTCCTGGAGTAAAGTCCAGAAAACCCAACATGCTCGCCCGATCGAGGTCCCTCCTACCCAGGAGGTCAGCATAATATGACCTGGAGGTTTCCAGGATCCCCAACTTGGACTTTGTCATGGAACCTGTACTGTCAACCAGGCCTACAACTGACTTAACTGCTCTACCTTGTTTGCAGTCCTGGTATGGGTTGGGCGAGTGATATTTCCCATAATCCCTTTCCAGAACCAAAGAGGCATGCCTGTCATATTGACACTGCCTGAGCAAGAGTTTAACCTCAGAGATCGCTTCTGGATCTCCATTATTTGAGACAAGCCTATTGAGATTCCGTCACAGACGCTGGTAGGTGACATACTTATCAAGCTGTTTATTTCTTCCTATGGCCTTGAAAAACCCAATGATCCTTCGTTTTGTAAGCTCCCACCACTCGGACTTACTGCTGCAAACGTCCATGATTGATACCTCTGCCTGAAAAAAATCCTCAAAGGGTTGACTAACCTTTTCATCGCCCAGGAGTGCCGAATTAAGCTTCCAGGTACCTCTCCCCCTAGATGGTGTATCGGGGCCACTCAGTCACAGGCAGAATACAGTGATCGGAAAACTCCACCGCCTGACACACTGGTGCAGAGAAGGCAGAGTTCCCCTTTAAAAAAACCTATCTATTCTACTCTGACTAGCACCTCACTGAAAAGTGAATCCCATGTCACCTGGGATGCAATGAATGTGCACATCAACCAGACCTGCCTCTCTAGCCGTCACAGTCCAGCCTGACTCCGGGACCTTTCATGTCCTTAGTCCTAGTGACGGTGTTAAAGTCACCACCGAAGACAACTTGCTGGGCTGTAAAAAGGAAAGGCTTGATCTTCATGAAGAGGCATTTCCTGTCCCATTTTGTCTGGGGCCCATAGATGTTAATCAGGCGCAGGTCCTGCCCCCCCATGGAGACGTCTAAGACAATGCATCTCCCCATTTCTACCTCAATAATCTGCCGACAGGTTACCATGCCGGAAAAAAGTACCATAGCTCCAGTGTAAGACTCGGCCGCAAGAGACCAGAAGGAGGGGCCACGCTTCCACTCCTTTTTCACCATATAAATATCTGCCAAACTAGACAACCTGGTCTCTTGCAAAAAGAAAAGATCAGTATCAAACCTGCTGAGCAAAAATAAGGCCATGTTACGAGCGCTTACTGATTTTATGCTGGTGACATTAATGGTCGCCACCTTCAAAGGAGTAGGAACTCCTTGATGATTGAGGTATACAATTCTTAGCCTTCTTACCCCCTCCCTGGTTGGAGACCCTACACGCTTCAGTGTCCTCTATGATTCCTCCTCAATAGAAACCAGAGACTCATTACCCGAAGATCCCTCATCCTCCACCTCAGATAACACATCAAATGTATTTGACACCTCCACCCTCCCAGGTTAAGGTACAGGCACATCCTTCTTCCGCTTCTTCTTCCCAGACTTCCTTTTCACCTCCAACCACTCCATATCATCATTTGACAACCCACACTGCAAAGCCCCCTCCCCTTTCCTTCCACCATCACCCACAATATCATCCACCCCACTCTCTCCACTCTCTCCACTCACCTCAACCTTCACCCCAACACCCCTACCATCATCCACTCCACCCTCCAGCGCCTCATGCCCTCTGACCCTCAGATGCCGGGAAGCGGGGGTCGATGCAACCATACACTTTGGTCCAGCTTCCTCCACAGCCCCCACTACCTCTGGGGAAACTGACACAGGAGGATCAGACACAACATCCATGGACACTGACTCAGGGGGCACAACACAAGGAGATGACATATTAGATGGATCATCAGACACTGGGACCACAGGGACAGAGACATTGGGGACCCCCTCTCCTCTGCCTCCTCCATGTCCAGACAAAATAATTATTCCACCAAAGCTGACTGGTTATGCATGGCCTCAGGGCACCGGTTGTACAAATGGCCGACCTTATCACACAGATTGCACCTGATGATGTTACAATCCTTAGCCAGATGCCCCAGATCCTGACATAGAGAGCACTTCATCTCTGGACATGAGGAGGCAAAGTGACCCTCAGAAAGAGATGCCCCAGATCCTGACATAGAGAGCACTTTATCTCTGGACATGAGGAGGCAAAGTGACCCTCAGAACCAGATGCCCCAGATCCTGACATAGAGAGCACTTCATCTCTGGACATGAGGAGGCGAAGTGACCCCGAGAACCACACTTATTACAGAGCTTGAGCTGTTCAGGGTAGAACATGACAATACTATTCCTTCACAATGAAGGCTGAGGAGGGAAGATGCTGGACCACATTCCCACACACATACAACCTCATCTGCACCGACCACCTACCAGTCCATATCCCCCTCTCATCCACAATCTTCTTCAAAGGGGTCAGTAGCTCCCCAAATCTCCTCAGCCAGACAGCCAAGTCAGCAGAAGGAATCGACTCATTCTGTACTAGGATGGTGACCGTCTTAACTAGAGGTTGGCGTGAGACAAGTTTTGGGATGAGTCCCTTCCACTCCGGCAGACCCCTATATACATGTTCAAACTTGTCCCAGAATATATCCAGAGACTCGGGGCACACAAAGGACAGGTCATACTCATAGGATCCTACAGGGCTGATCAAAGCAAAGATGTCATCAGCCTTAAAACCCATCACCAAAATCCTGTCCACCACCAACTTCCTGACTGGGGGAGCACCCCCACCTTCCCACCTGAGCTGTACCACATTCTGCCTCTTGAAGGATAGGGGTGCAGATGGCAGACCTGCAGCAGACCTCCCCCCAGAGCTGACAGAATGATGTGACCCCCTCCTCCCAGCCAGAGCTTATTTTTATTTTATTTGCAGCATTAGATGTATCAGACCTTAAAGCTTCACCCTGCCCTTTGGTTGCAGGAATCTCAGAACCCCCGCTCTGCAAACTACCATCAGAGGCAGCAGCAGTCACTCCATCCACCAACACACATGTATTCCCCTTTCCAGCATTGCAAGCACTTTTATCATTTACATGTTTCCTTTCACTTGTGGCACTACTGCTCCCAGCAGACCCACTCACACCAGATGCTCCTATCTCCCCCAACATACTCCTCTTAGGCAAAGCCTTCCACTCCTGATCACTCTCCCCTGGGTTTCAGCAACACCTTTCATAGTGCAGCTGACAACTTCCCTCCACCATTTTCTTCTGCATTTGCAGCCAACAGCAACCAGGGGCGGACTGACCATTTGAAAACTCGGGCACTGCCTGAGGGCCCGGGGTCAGTAGGGAGCCCCATGAGATGCCCCCGGTACCTTTTTCATAGGCTTTTTTAAGTTTGGGCAAGGACACAGGGGCCCCATGATCCCCTATTGCCCGGGGGCCCCATGAGTTGTCAGTCCGCCCCTGTCAGCAACGATTGTCCAGAAATAATGTCAGATCCCACCTTTACCTTCCCCCCAGCAGAGTCCTCAGTCACTGAATTCCCAGTCCCAGCAGAGTGCAGTCCTGCAGGCACAGCAGCCATCTTCCCTGCAGAGCTCTGTGCACACACAGGAGGATTTCCCTCCAAAACTCTGCTGTGCACATGGCTGTCCATACTGGAGTCCAAACTGTCACTTTTAATAAAGCGCGGCTTTTCTGTTTTTTTCTCCTTTACAGGACCAGGTACAGAGTCTTCACCGTCATCCTCATCCGCAGAAACCTCGGAAAACCAGAAGGTTCTTCCACTTAGGGGAGACTCCATTTCATTAATAAATTTTAGCAGCCCTCCACCATTTTCCTCTACCTCCTGTGCTCTTCCTCTAGCTTGCTGGGGAGGGAGGGAGGCAAAGGCTGACCTTTCCTCTGGTGAAGCAGATCCTGAGGTGGATGGGATAGCAGGGGCAGCATCCAGGACCCCCTCCTCGCTCTCCACCCGTACTGCCACCACCAATGCTGGATCTTTACTGGTGTCTCCCTTCATTTTCTGGAACCTTTCCTCATTCCGGAACTTTTCTTTGAAAGCTCCACTCTTCTCCTTCAGCGCTTTCACCAAATTATGCTGCTTCTTGATGGCGTCCTCCAAACCTTTCATCTTCGGCTTCAGACTCTGCCGCTGCTTCATGACGTCCTCCAAACCTTTCATCTCCGTCTTCAGACTCTGCCGCTGCTTCATGATGTCCTCCAAACCTTTCAGCTCCGGCTTCAGACTCTGCTGCTGCTTGATGGTGCCCTCCAAACCTATCAGCTCCGGCTTCAGGCTCTGCTGCTTCTTAATTGCATCTTCCAAGCCTTTCAGCTCCGGATTCAGACTCTGCTGCTTCTTGATGGTGCCCTCCAAACCTATCAGCTCCGGCTTCAGGCTCTGCTGCTTCTTTATTGCATCTTCCAAGCCTTTCAGCTCCGGATTCAGACTCTGCTGCTGCTTGATGGTGCCCTCCAAACCTTTCAGCTCCAGCTTCAGACTCTGCTGCTGCTTGATGGTGCCCTCCAAACCTATCAGCTCTGGCTTCAGACTCTGCCGCTTGCTGCTCCATGCCTTATCATGGAGAACTTCCAGGACCCCCTCCTCGCTCTCCACCCATACTGCCATCGCCAATGCTGGATCTTTACTGGTGTCTCCCTTCATTTTCTGGAACCTTTCCTCATTCCGGAACTTTTCTTTGAAAGCTCCACTCTTCTCCTTCAGCGCTTTCACCAAATTATGCTGCTTCTTGATGGCGTCCTCCAAACCTTTCATCTCCGGCTTCAGACTCTGCCGCTGCTTCATGACGTCCTCCAAACCTTTCATCTCCGGCTTCAGACTCTGCCGCTGCTTCATGACGTCCTCCAAACCTTTCAGCTCCAGCTTCAGACTCTGCCGCTTCTTGATGGCGTCCTCCAAACCTTTCAGCTCCGGCTTCAGACTCTGCTGCTGCATGATGGCGTCCTCCAAACCTTTCAGCTCCGGCTTTAGACTCTGCTGCTGCTTGATGGTGCCCTCCAAACCTATCAGCTCCGGCTTCAGGCTCTGCTGCTTCTTGATTGCATCTTCCAAGCCTTTCAGCTCCGGATTCAGACTCTGCTGCTGCTTGATGGTGCCCTCCAAACCTATCAGCTCCGGCTTCAGGCTCTGCTGCTTCTTGATTGCATCTTCCAAGCCTTTCAGCTCCGGATTCAGACTCTGCTGCTGCTTGATGGTGCCCTCCAAACCTATCAGCTCCGGCTTCAGGCTCTGCTGCTTCTTGATTGCATCTTCCAAGCCTTTCAGCTCCGGATTCAGACTCTGCTGCTGCTTGATGGTGCCCTCCAAACCTTTCAGCTCCAGCTTCAGACTCTGCTGCTGCTTGATGGTGCCCTCCAAACCTATCAGCTCTGGCTTCAGACTCTGCTGCTCCATGCCTTATCATGGAGAACTTCCAGGACCCCCTCCTCGCTCTCCACCCGTACTGCCACCGCCAATGCTGGATCTTTACTGGTGTCTCCCTTCATTTTCTGGAACCTTTCCTCATTCCGGAACTTTTCTTTGAAAGCTCCACTCTTCTCCTTCAGCGCTTTCACCAAATTATGCTGCTTCTTGATGGCGTACTCCAAACCTTTCATCTCCAGCTTCAGACTCTGCCGCTGCTTCATGACGTCCTCCAAACCTTTCATCTCCGGCTTCAGACTCTGCCGCTGCTTCATGACGTCCTCCAAACCTTTCAGCTCCGGCTTCAGACTCTGCCGCTTCTTGATGGCGTCCTCCAAACCTTTCAGCTCCGGCTTCAGACTCTGCCGCTTCTTGATGGCGTCCTCCAAACCTTTCAGCTCCGGCTTCAGACTCTGCTGCTGCTTGATGGTGCCCTCCAAACCTATCAGCTCTGGCTTCAGACTCTGCCGCTTGCTGCTCCATGCCTTATCATGGAGAACTTTCTTCTTCTTATAAGCAGCTTTCAGGTTCATCAGCTTTTCCTCCTCCTTTGCATTTCTTAGCAAATAGACAGCAACCCGCTCTCTGAAGGCAGGGAGGGACCCCCCTCTTTTAGGGCCACAACCAAGGTCTTCAGGTGTAGGTGAAGCTTGGGAGGGCAAGCTGGCTCCCTCAGGGGGAACATGGCCTAAGTCTATCCCAAAAGAAGCCATGTTTCTGGGGCCAGGCGAGAAGGCCTGTCCCCTAGTGTCTGGAGAGGGAGAGCAACTGCACAAGCAACCTCTCTAGTACAGAGACTGATGGGACTGTGGGGGAGGGGACATTAGAGCATAAGCTCCTCTGGTACAGAGACTGATGTGACTGTGGGGGAGGGGACATTAGAGCGTAAGCTCCTCTGGTACAGAGACGTATGTGACTGTGGGGGAGGGGACATTAGAGTGTAAGCTCATCTGTACGGAGACTGATGGGACTGGCTCAGTAATCTCTGTACAGCACTGCGGTATATGTCAGAGCTATATAAATGTATAATAATAATAGTGTGTGACTGTGGGGGAGGGGACATTAGAGTGTAAGCTCCTCTGGTACAGAGACTGATGTGACTGTGGGGGAGGGGACATTAGAGTGTAAGCTCCTCTGGCACAGAGACTGATGTGACTGTGTGGGAGGGGACATTAGAGCGTAAGCTCCTCTGGTACAGAGACTGATGTGACTGTGGGGGAGGGGACATTAGAGTGTAAGCTCATCTGGTACAGAGACTGATGGAACTGTGGGGGAGGGGACATTAGAGTGTAAGCTCCTCTGGTACAGAGACTGATGTGACTGTGGGGGAGGGGACATTAGAGTGTAAGCTCCTCTGGTACAGAGACTGATGGGAATGGCTCAGTGATCTCTGTACAGCACTGCGGTATATGTCAGAGCTATATAAATGTATAATAATAATAGTGTGTGTCTGTGGGGGAGGGGACATTAGAGTGTAAGCTCCTCTGGTGCAGAGACTGATGTGACTGTGGGGGAGATGACATTAGAGCATAAGCTCCTCTGGTACAGGGACTGATGTGACTGTGGGGGAGGGGATATTAGAGCGTAAGCTCCTCTGGTACAGGGACTGATGTGACTGTGGGGGAGGGGATATTAGAGCGTAAGCTCCTCTGGTACAGAGACTGATCTGACTGTGGGGGAGTTGACATTAGAGTGTAAGCTCCTCTGGTTCAGTAGAAATGTATTTGTAGATGAAGATTTCTGGCTGGGAAGGTGTCTGGGTTGGAGATTTCTCTCTCGGGGTTTGTAGAGAACAGAAATGATGAGGAAATAGTCCTTCGTGGTATCTGATTGGCCGGTAGAACAGGGGGAGGGATATTACACATACACATTGCTGACAGTGATAAGGACTCGGCTGTTATTGTGGAATTCCCGTAACGGGAAATGTCAGCAGATTTCAGTTCCTTTAGCACAAACCTGTAGTCATCACACCTCCCTATACCGGGGAGAGGCTGATTCGGCCCCCATAACCCCCTCCAGCTGTCATGTAGAAGAGAAGAGGATTAGGAGTTGGTGAGTATTTGGTATTGTTGGGGTTATTCGATCGTTGTGTGTTCGGATCTTTGTATGTAGATCTGTATGGTCCCCTCCATAGATTAGAAGAGTTCTCTGAGAAGGTGGACAACTTCACAAAATGTTTCAATGTCTTCCTCGGGAAAGCAGAATATCCAGGGCTCTGGGAATAGAGAATAGAAATCACACACAGACACACACAGGGGTTCCACCACATGGAACAAGGGATTTTTAGCCTTACAAACCAGGGCCGGATCTAGCCAGTCTGATGTGGGGGTGCAGTAAAAAAATGGCAGGGAGGAGAGAATAGGGTCAGCAGTTTGCAAAGCAGTGTACAGGAGTCAGCAGAGCTCAGGATGGGAGGTCAGCAGAAAATGTAAAGGAATCAGTTGGGCAGTGTACAGGGGTCAGCAGGGCACAGGATGGGGGGTCAGCAGAAGAGTGTAAAGGAATCAGTAGGGCAGTGTACAGGGGTCAGCAGGACACAGAATGGTGGGTCAGCAGAAGAGTGTAAAGGAATCAGTTGGGCAGTGTACAGGGGTCAGCAGGGCACAGGATGGGAGGTCAGCAGGAGAGTGTAAAGGAATCAGTAGGGCAGTGTACAGGGGTCAGCAGGACATAGCATGGGAGGTCAGCAGGAGAGTGTAAAGGAATCAGTTGGGCAGTGTACAGGGGTCAGCAGGGCACAGGATGGGAGGTCAGCAGGAGAGTGTAAAGGAATCAATTAGGCAGTGTACAGGGGTCAGCAGGACACAGCATGGGAGGTCAGCAGGAGAGTGTAAAGGAATTGGTTGGGCAGTGTACAGGGGTCAGCAGGGCACAGGATGGGGGGTCAGAAGAAGAGTGTAAAGGAACCAGTTGGGCAGTGTACAGGGGTCAGCAGGGCACAGAATGGGAGATCAGCAGAAGAGTGTAAAGGAATTGGTTGGGCAGTGTACAGGGGTCAGCAGGGCACAGGATGGGGGGTCAGCAGAAGAGTGTAAAGGAATTGGTTGGGCAGTGTACAGGGGTCAGCAGGACACAGGATGGGAGGTCAGCAGAAGTGTAAAGGAATCAGTTGGGCAATGTACAGGGGTCAGCAGGGCACAGGATGGGAGGTCGGCAGAAGAGTGTAAAGGAATAATTTGGGCAATGTACAGGGGTCAGCAGGACACAGGATGGGAGGTCAGCAGGAGAGTGTAAAGGAATCAGTTGGGCAGTGTACAGGGGTCAGCAGGGCACAGGATGGAAGGTCGGCAGAAGAGCGTAAAGGAATAATTTGGGCAATGTACAGGGGTCAGCAGGGCACAGGATGGGAGGTCGGCAGGACAGAGTAAAGGAATCAGTTGAGCAGGTTTCCGGGACTCTGCAGGGCACAAAATGAGAGGTCAGCAGAAGTGAAAAGGAATCAGTTGGGCAGTGTACAGGGGTAAGCAGAGCACAGGATGAAAGGTAAGCAAAAGAGTGAAAAGGAATCAGTTGGGCAGTGTACAGGGGTTAGCAGGGCACAGGATAGGTGTCAGGGATCCCCTCGATCCCCGCCGCGTTGGTCCCGGCGCAGGCGCAGTATGCCGCCCGGCGCAGGGACTCGAGTACTGGTTCCGGGCCGGCCGCGGCGTTCGAGTTCGCGCATGCGCAGTAGAAGCCGCGGCCGCCCGCTGGGCACCAATGGCAGCGCAGGGCGGGATATTTAAACGACCCTGAGCTGTCATTCAGTGCCTTCTGGTCTTCCCTGCATCCTGTATCCTGTGAACCTGTACCCTGTAAGTTATTGACCCGGATTGTACCTGACCTTGCTGTTTTCTCCTATTCTGACCCTTGCTTTGCCTGACCTCTCTCCTGAATGCCCCCTATTGGATTTGACCTGCTGTTGCTGACCTGGCGTGTGACCCGACCATTCTATGCCCGCTGCCTTGTACCTTGCCGCCCTCTCTGTTACCGACCCGGCCCGTCTGACCTTGCTCATCCATCCATCCATCCCGTGCAGCGGGGTCTTCTGACCTCCTCACATCAGACTCTTCCCCGTGGGAGCCCCTTGCGCATACTACTACCACTGACGGGCGCACCCAGTAGCCACGATCTGGTCTCAGGAAGCTCCAAGTCCATCCCCACCATCAGGGGCTCTGGTGAACAAGCACCCTGGGACTTAGACTCCGTGCGCTGGGGACGCCTATTCAGTGGAGTGCTAGTAGTACCGCCGGGCGGTCCCTTACAGTACCAGAAGGCCATGACTGAGTCTAGAGGAGGTCCCTCTCCGCTGGAGGAGATCTGCAGGCACCTGTCCAATTAGACACAGACCGTATCGGCCCTGCAGGATAGATGTCAGCGGATTGAAACCCAATTTCAGGCCTGCACTATATCCGCTCCCGCCCCACAGGCCGCGGTCACCACATCTCCAGCTGTAGCAGCCCCTGTGCTGGTGTCTGGGGCATCCGCACCACTCCCGGCGGCCGACCCCCGAGTACCCTTACCGGAACGTTTTCACGGGGACCGCACACGTTTTAGATCATTCCGCGAGTCCTGCCTCCTCTATTTTGAGCTACAACCCCGAACCTTCGTGACTGAATCCGTGAAGGTGGGGTTCGTCATCTCCCTCCTGCAGGGTGAACCCCAAGACTGGGCCCATCGATTACGGGGAAAAAACGACCCTCACCTCAGTTCGGTTGACAGTTTTTTTGATGCTATGGCCATCCTTTATGATGACCCACAGCGGGCAGCTTCTGCTGAAGCTACTCTGTACACGCTCCGGCAAGGCCGCCGAGCGGAGGAGGAGTACGCATGTGAATTTAGGCGGTGGATGGGGGATACTCGCTGGAACGAGTTCGCACTCCTGCATCAGTTCCGTGTTGGCCTATCAGACGGCCTGAAAGACGAGCTCGCCCGGGTGGAGGTACCTGAGACTTTAGAGGACTTAATAGCACTGACCATCAAAATTGACCGTAGACTGCGGGAACGCAGGTTTGAGAGGTCCGGCCAGGGTCATGGAAATCCCTGGGGATCATTTCAGGGTCCCAGTCAAACACCTAGGCCAGTCGTCCAAAACCGGCCACCTGGAGACAACCCCGAACCCATGCAGCTCGGCCTGGCACGGCCTAAACTATCCCCAGAGGAACATCTGCGCAGACGATCCCAGAACCTGTGCCTCTATTGTGGCGAAGCTGGTCATATGGCGCGTTCCTGCCCGCAGAAACTGAGTAAGTGCACCTCTTCTTCCTTATCCATTGGTAATGTTGGTCCACCCCAATACTTAGTGGTACCCCTTTCCTTTCAGCTTCCAGAAAGGACCGTGGAAGTATCGGCCATAATTGACTCTGGGGCATGCAGCTGCTTCGTGGATATTAATTTTGCTCACCAGCAGGGTATTCCCCTTCAATTGAAACAGAAGGGGTTCAATATTTATTTGGCCGACGGTTCCCGAATAAAATCGGGAGTAGTGAACCAGGAAACCCCCTCCATCACCACTGTCATTGCCGGCCAGCACCAGGAATTCCTCCGCCTGGATGCTATAGCTTCACCCCTCTTCCCAGTCATTCTGGGGCTCCCATGGTTACGGGCCCATAACCCCCAGATTGACTGGGCGACCGGAGTAATCACGTTCCCTTCCCCATACTGTCGAATATACTGCCGCACTTCGGGCCCGGGGGCCCCCCAAATCCTCCTGTGCTCTGAGGGGGAAGCGGAACTAAAACAAGTAATCCCTGCGGTCTACCATGGGTTTTTAGACGTATTCAGCAAATGGGGAGCTGATACTCTACCCCCCCACCGCCCTTATGACTGCCCCATTGACCTGTTACCCGGCTCAGAAATTCCTTTTGGGCGAATCTTCCCCCTTTCAGAGCCCGAATTGGGGGCCCTAAAGGAATATATCGAGGACAGCCTCCAGAAGGGGTTCATCCGTCACTCCACCTCACCGGCGGGGGCGGGAATCTTCTTTGTTGAAAAGAAGGACAAAACCTTAAGGCCATGTATCGATTACAGGGAATTGAACAGGGTCACGATAAAAAACCGTTACCCACTACCATTAGTACCTGAGCTGTTCCAAAGCTTAAAGTCAGCAGTGGTTTTTACCAAGCTGGATCTGAGGGGGGCGTACAACTTGATTCGCATAAGGGAGGGGGACGAGTGGAAGACGGCCTTCCGCACCCGCTTCGGTCATTTTGAATATCTGGTCATGCCGTTCGGGTTGTGCAATGCTCCGGCCACTTTTCAACACTTTGTAAACGATATTTTTAGGGACTTTCTGGACGTCTTCGTGATCGTTTATTTAGACGACATTCTGATTTTCTCCCCGTCTTTGGGGGAACACAGAATACATGTAGCAAAAGTATTGGGGCGGTTGCGGCAGCATGGGTTGTACGCCAAGGCAGAAAAATGTTGTTTTGAACAATCCAGCATTGCCTTCTTGGGCCTGATTATCTCCACCGCGGGGGTCGCGATGGATCCCCAGAAGGTCGCTGCAATACTGGATTGGCCTGAACCCACAGATAGGAAAGGCGTCCAACGATTCATCGGCTTTGCAAATTTTTACCGGAAGTTCATCAAGAACTTCTCGGGTCTGGTCTCCCCCATTACTCAGCTAACCAAGCTGGGAACCCGATTCAGATGGACACCAGAAGCGCAGGGAGCTTTCGAAGTCTTAAAGAAGCTGTTCACTTCGGCACCCATTTTGGGTCACCCAGACGCCGCTCTGCCCTATATCGTGGAGGTAGATGCATCGGAGAATGCGGTAGGCTCCATCCTCTCCCAACGAAAAGGCACCAAGGAACTGCTCCACCCTGTAGCGTTCTTCTCACAGAAGCTGACCCCAGCGGAGAAGAACTATGATATCGGTGATCGAGAGCTACTAGCGATCAAAACGGCGTTAGAGGAATGGAGGTACCTGCTGGAAGGTGCGGTGCACCCCATCTTAATATTTACTGACCACAAGAACCTAGAGTATCTGAGAACCGCCAAGCGTCTACGCCCGCGACAGGCGAGATGGGCACTATTCTTTTCGAGATTCAACTTCCATATTACGTACCGGCCGGGATCAAAGAACACTAAGCCGGATGCGTTATCACGGATGTACGAAGACGCCAAGGAGACCCCAGTACCTGACACCATCCTGTCCTCGGGTAACTTCTTGGTCCTTCAGTCGGATCTTCGTTCCAGGCTAATGGAGGCTTCCACAAACTTCTCTACCCCAGGCGGAGGGCCGCTCCGGAACAAGGGGGGACTCCTATGGAGGGATGACCGAATTGTGGTGCCGGAAGAAACCCGAACCCTGGTCTTGGGGCATTGCCACGACCACCCAATGGCGGGGCACTTTGGCCCAGAAAAGACCCTGGAACTTCTCCGACGCTCATTCTGGTGGCCAGACATGGCTAAGGATTGTAAGGGCTATGTCAGATCCTGTGTCACCTGCCAGAAGAACAAGCCAGCAAGAAACAAGGTTTGGGGTCTGCTGCGACCCTTACCTGTTCCTGAACGGCCTTGGCAAAAGATCTCACTAGACTTTATAGTCGAGCTTCCGCCATCCCGAGACCACACGGCAATCCTGGTAGTCGTGGACCGCTTGTCCAAGATGGCCCACTTCATCCCGTTGAAGAAAACCCCCTCGGCGGCCGAGACCGCGCAAGTCTTCATTCGTGAGGTAGTCAGGTTGCATGGGGTCCCTGAAGACATTGTCTCGGACCGAGGGGTCCAGTTCACGTCCAGATTCTGGAGGGCACTGTGCAAAGCCCTGGACATCAAATTATCTCTCTCCTCTGCGTTCCACCCTCAAACTAACGGTCAAACCGAAAGGACCAATCAGACCTTGGAGCAATACTTAAGATGCTATACCTCGTTTACTCAAGATGACTGGCTGCCACTTCTTCCTTTAGCGGAATTTGCGTATAACAACGCCCGCCACTCAGCAACAGGGCAGTCCCCGTTCTTTGCCAACTATGGCTTTCACCCAGTCTTCCTCCCGGATTTGGTGTCGGAATGCCCAGTACCAGCAACACAAGATGTGGTAACGTTCTTCGCTGCGAACAATAAGAAGCTTCAAGTGGCCATCAGTCGGGCCCAGGAAGACTACAGGAAAGCATTCAACAGGAAACGGAGAGGAGATCTGGTATTGCGGCCTGGGGAGAAGGTTTGGCTGGCGACGTCCAATCTAAAGATGCTTTGCCCGTCAAAGAAATTGGGACCCAAATTTATAGGCCCCTTCTGCATTAAACGGATGGTTAACGAAGTAGCCTACGAACTCGCCCTCCCTGACACGCTCAAGATCCACCCGGTCTTTCATGTGTCCCTTCTGAAGCCTGTGGTCCCAGATGCCTTCCCTGACCGGGAATCTAGACCCCCGGAAGCGGTAACGGTCGAAGGAGAAGAAGAGTTCGAGGTTGAAACAATCCTGAAGTGTCGAAGGAGGGGAGGCCAGACCCAATTCCTTATCAAATGGAAGGGCTATGGTCCTGAGGACAATTCTTGGGAACCAGCCCATAATGTCCATGCACCCAGACTTGTCCGGAGGTTCTTTCGCGATCACCCGTGGTGGAGAGATCGGGTGGGCATCCGGAGGTTGCCCGTAGGGGGGGGGCAATGTCAGGGATCCCCTCGATCCCCGCCGCGTTGGTCCCGGCGCAGGCGCAGTATGCCGCCCGGCGCAGGGACTCGAGTACTGGTTCCGGGCCGGCCGCGGCGTTCGAGTTCGCGCATGCGCAGTAGAAGCCGCGGCCGCCCGCTGGGCACCAATGGCAGCGCAGGGCGGGATATTTAAACGACCCTGAGCTGTCATTCAGTGCCTTCTGGTCTTTCCTGCATCCTGAATCCTGTGAACCTGTACCCTGTAAGTTATTGACCCGGATTGTACCTGACCTTGCTGTTTTCTCCTATTCTGACCCTTGCTTTGCCTGACCTCTCTCCTGAATGCCCCCTATTGGATTTGACCTGCTGTTGCTGACCTGGCGTGTGACCCGACCATTCTATGCCCGCTGTCTTGTACCTTGCCGCCCTCTCTGTTACCGACCCGGCCCATCTGACCTTGCTCATCCATCCATCCATCCCGTGCAGCGGGGTCTTCTGACCTCCTCACATCAGACTCTTCCCCGTGGGAGCCCCTTGCGCATACTACTACCACTGACGGGCGCACCCAGTAGCCACGATCTGGTCTCAGGAAGCTCCAAGTCCATCCCCACCATCAGGGGCTCTGGTGAACAAGCACCCTGGGACTTAGACTCCGTGCGCTGGGGACGCCTATTCAGTGGAGTGCTAGTAGTACCGCCGGGCGGTCCCTTACAATAGGAAGTCAGCAGAAGTGTAGAGTTATCAGTTGGGCAGTGTAAATGGGTCAGCAGGGCACAGGATGGGAAGTCGGCAGGAGAATGTAAAGGAATCAGTTGGGCAGTGTACAGGGGTAAGTAGGGCACAGGATGGGAGGTCAGCAGAAGAGTGTAAAGGAATCAGTTGGGCAGTGTAAATGGGTCAGCAGGGCACAGGATGGGAAGTCGGCAGGAGAATGTAAAGGAATCGGTTGGGCAGTGTACAGGGGTAAGAAGGGCACAGGATGGGAGGTCGGCAGGAGAGTGTAAAGGAAGCAGTTGGGCAGTGTACAGGGGTCAGCAGGGCACGGAATGGGAGGTCCTCAGAAGATTGTAATGGAATCAGTTGGGCAATGTACATGGGTCAGCAAGGCACAGAATGGGAGGTCAGCAGAAGTGTAAAGGAATCAATTAGGCAGTGTACAGGGTTCAGCAGGGCACAGGATGGGAGGTCAGCAGAATTATAAAGGAATCGGTTGGGCAGTGTACAGCGGTCAGCAGGGCACCGGATGTGAGGTCGGCAGGAGAGTGTAAAGGAATCAATTGGGCAATGTACAGGGGTCAGCAGGGCACAGGATGGTAGGTCAGCAGGAAAGTGTAAAGGAATCGGTTGGACAGTGTATAGGGGTCAGAAGGGCATAGGATGGGAGATCGGCAGGACAGAGTAAAGGAATCAGTTGAGCAGGTTTCCGGGACTAAGCAGGGCACAGAATGAGAGGTCAGCAGAAGTGTAAAGGAATCAGTTGGGCAGTGTACAGGGGTCAGCAGGGCACAGGATGGGAAGTCGGCAGAAGAGTGTAAAGGAATCGGTTGGGCAGTGTACAGGGGTCAGCAGGGCACAGGATGGGAGGTCGGCAGGAGAGTGTAAAGGAATCAGTTGGGCAGTGTACAGGGGTCAGCAGGGCACAGGATGGGAGGTTGGCAGAAGAGTGTAAAGAAATTGGATGAGCAGTGTACAGGGGTCAGCAGGGCACAGTATGGGAGGAAAGCAAAAAAGTGTAAAGGAATCGGTTGGGCAGTGTACAGGGGTCAGCAGGGCACAGAATGGGAAGTCCTCAGAAGATTGTAATGGAATCAGTTGGGCAATGTACAGGGGTCAGCAGGGCACAGGATGGGAGGTCAGCAGAAGAGTGTAAAGGAATCAGTTGGGCAGTGTACAGGGGTTAGCAGGGCACAGAATGGGAGGTCAGCAGAAGAGTGTAAAGGAATCAATTAGGCAGTGTACAGGGGTCAGCAGGGCACAGGATGGGAGGTCAGCAGAAGAGTGTAAAGGAATCAGTTGGACAGTGTACAGGGGTCAGCAGGGCACAGGATGGTAGGTCGGAGGGAAAGTGTAAAGGAATCGGTTGGGCAGTGTACAGGGGTCAGCAGGGCACAGGATGGTAGGTCGGAGGGAAAGTGTAAGGAGTCAGTTGGGCAGTGTACAGGGGTCAGCAGGGCACAGGATGGAAGGTAAGCAGAAGAGTGAAAAGGAATCAGTTGGTCAGTGTTCAGGGATCAGCAGGGCAAAGGATGGGAGGTCAGAAGAAGAGTGTAAAGGACATGGTTGGGCAGTGTACAGGGGTCAGCAGGGCACAGTATGGGAGGAAAGCAAAAAAGTGTAAAGGAATCGGTTGGGCAGTGTACAGGGGTCAGCAGGGCACAGAATGGGAAGTCCTCAGAAGATTGTAATGGAATCAGTTGGGCAATGTACAGGGGTCAGCAGGGCACAGGATGGGAGGTCAGCAGAAGAGTGTAAAGGAATCAGTTGGGCAGTGTACAGGGGTCAGCAGGGCACAGGATGGGAGGTCAGCAGAAGAGTGTAAAGGAATCAGTTGGACAGTGTACAGGGGTCAGCAGGGCACAGGATGGGAGGTCAGCAGAAGAGTGTAAAGGAATCAGTTGGGCAGTGTACAGGGGTCAGCAGGGCACAGGATGGGAGGTCAGCAGAAGAGTGTAAAGGACATGGTTGGGCAGTGTACAGGGGTCAGCAGGGCACAGTATGGGAGGAAAGCAAAAAAGTGTAAAGGAATCGGTTGGGCAGTGTACAGGGGTCAGCAGGGCACAGAATGGGAAGTCCTCAGAAGATTGTAATGGAATCAGTTGGGCAATGTACAGGGGTCAGCAGGGCACAGGATGGGAGGTCAGCAGAAGAGTGTAAAGGAATCAGTTGGGCAGTGTACAGGGGTCAGCAGGGCACAGGATGGGAGGTCAGCAGAAGAGTGTAAAGGAATCAGTTGGACAGTGTACAGGGGTCAGCAGGGCACAGGATGGGAGGTCAGCAGAAGAGTGTAAAGGAATCAGTTGGGCAGTGTACAGGGGTCAGCAGGGCACAGGATGGGAGGTCAGCAGAAGAGTGTAAAGGAATCAGTTGGGCAGTGTACAGGGGTCAGCAGGGCACAGGATGGGAGGTCAGCAGAAGAGTGTAAAGGAATCAGTTGGGCAGTGTACAGGGGTCAGCAGGGTACAGGATGGGAGGTTGTCAAGAGAGTGTAAAGGAATCAGTTGGGCAGTGTTGGCCGGTGGTCTCCTATACTCAGATGATCCACTTGTGGCCTTTCCAAACTATCGAAGAACTTACATTTGACTGACAGGAAGGTCGAAGATGCATTGAAAAATCTAGTACTCTTTCAGCTCGTTTTTGAAGGTTCCTCAGGATTTGGAGGATATATGACTTCCCCTTTTCCCCTGCTGAGGATGGCCCTGGTGGAATGCTTAAGAATACACCTGGACTGATGACATCTAGTGGCCAACTTGCTGATGACATCTGCCTGGTATCACAAGTCCAGAGCACCAGGAGCAGGTCTTAATTGCTCCATGCGCAATGTATGCACTATCTGGTTAGTGCATTGTTTGTACATTCACAACAACACAAGAGTCATGGTTTTCTTGATCATGGACTGTTGGAACACCTGCACTTAATCACTTTATTATAAGGACTGAGTTATCTAACATATTTAACCGCATGCCGCCTAGCCACTGTACATGTACGGCGGCAGGGCGGCACTGGTAGGCAAAACAACGTTTTAAAACGGACCCCGCAAAACAGGTAGGGGGCGCGCGTGAGGCGCGCGCCCGCCCTCCCTGTCCCGCGGGTGTCCACAGCGGGTGTCAGCCAGCCGCCGGGTCACGGCCGGTTTTTACCAGCCGTTTTCCCGCGATGAGCTGTCATCACTGACACAGAGCAGAGCTGCATTGTTTACACACAGCCTGCTCTGTGACAGTTCCCCGACAAGCTGAAGAGGGAAAGAAGAATTTCTCTCCCTCGATCAGCTCCCCCCTCCCTCCCCCTGTCCAGCACACACCCCTGCCCCCTAGTAAAGCACTCCCCTTACACAGTAAACTCCTAAAAAGGTTAACCCCTTCCTCCCCAGTGCTATTAGTACAGTTTCAGTGTTTTTTTTTCACTGATCACTGTATTGGTGTCACTGGGGATGTCAGTGACCCCAAGTCAGTTCCCCCCCAGTGTCAAAATGTCTGCCGCAGTCCCGCAGTCCCGCCATAAGTCGCTGGTCGCTGCCATAAGTCCCTGATCGCTGCCATAATTCGCTGATCGTTGCCATTATTAGTAAAAATAAAAATTAAAAATCCCAGTATCTTTCCCGCCATTTGTAAACGCTATAACTTTCACGTAAACCAATTAATTTACACGTATTGGGTTTTTTTTTAGCAAAGACATGTTGCAGAATGCATTTTGGCAGAAATTTATGACTAAATTTGATTTTTTTCATTTTTTTTTTACTGGACATGTTTTATAGCAAATAGTCCAAAATATTGTTTTTTTTTCCTAAAAATTGTCAGCTTTTTTTTTATAGCGCAAAAAATAAAAACCGCACAGGCAATCAAATACCACCAAAAGAAAGCTCAATTTGTGGGGAAAAAAAGGATGTAAATTTCATTTATGTACCATATTGCATGATCGCGCAATTTTCCGTTAAACTAGAGCAGCGCTGTATAGCAGAAAAATGGCGTAAATTGCTGTATCTCTCCCATAGTTTGTAGACGCTATAACTTCCGCACAAAGCAATCAATATACACTTATTGGGATTTTTTTTACCAAAAACATGGAGCAGAATACATTTTGGCCTAAATTTATAACTAACTTTGAGTTTACTATATATTTTTTATTGCTGAAAGTAAAAAATATTGTTTTTCGTCAAAATTTTTGGCCTTTTTTTGTTTATAGCGTGAAAAATAAAAAGCGCACAGGTGATCAAATTACACCGAAAGAAAGCTCTATTTGTGTGAAAAAAAGGACGTAAATTTCGTTTGGGTGCAGCATTGCATGACCGCGCAATTATCAGTTGAATAAGTGCAGCGCCGAGTAGCAAAAAGAGGCGTGGTCATTAAGGGGGGTAAATCCTCTGGAGGGCGAGGGGTTAACATATGTTATTGTGCATAATTTAATTATTCATTATTTAATTATTCATTTTTTCCATCACTTGATTATACATATATAAGCGCTGCATACTTATTTTATATTTCCATACTGGGTTGAAAGGTTGCCTTTATGCTAGCGGCTTTATATTTGATTATTGTTCCCAGCGCTCAATTACTACTTTCTCAAGTGTACCGGGGTAAGCAGGGTACAGCATGGTAGGTCAGCAGAAGAGAGTAAAGGAATCAGTTGGGCAGTGTACAGGGGTCAGCAGGATACAGGATGGGAGGTCAGCAGAAGAGTGTAAAGGAATCAGTTGGACAGTGTACAGGGGTCAGCAGGGCACAGGATGGGAGGTCAGCAGAAGAGTGTAAAGGAATCAGTTGGGCAGTGTACAGGGGTCAGCAGGGCACAGGATGGGAGGTCAGCAGAAGTGTAAAGGAATCAGTTGGGCGGTGTACAGGGGTCAGCAGGGCACAGGATGGAAGGTCAGCAGAAGAGTGTAAAGGAATCAGTTGGGCAGTGTACAGGGGTCAGCAGGGCACAGGATGGGAGGTCAGCAGAAGTGTAAAGGAATCAGTTGGGCAGTGTACAGGGGTCAGCAGGGCACAGGATGGGAGGTAAGCAGAAGAGTGTAAAGGAATCAGTTGGGCAGTGTACAGGGGTCAGCAGGGCACAGGATGGGAGGTCAGCAGAAGTGTAAAGGAATCAGTTGGGCAGTGTACAGGGGTCAGCAGGGCACAGGATGGAAGGTCAGCAGAAGAGAGCAAAGGAATCAGTTGGGCAGTGTACAGGGGTCAGCAGGGCACAGGATGGAAGGTCAGCAGAAGAGTGTAAAGGAATCAGTTGGGCAGTGTACAGGGGTCAGCAGGGCACAGGATAGGAGATCAGCAGAAGAGTGTAAAGGAATCAGTTGGGCAGTGTACAGGGGTCATCAGGGCACAGGATGGGAGGTCAGCAGAAGAGTGTAAAGGAATCAGTAGGGCAGTGTACAGGGGTCAGCAGGGTACAGCATGGGAGGTCAGCAGAAGAGAGCAAAGGAATCAGTTGGGCAGTGTACAGGGGTCAGCAGAGCACAGGATGGGAGTTCTGCAGGAGAGTGTAAAGGACTCGGTTAGGCAGAGCACAGTGATCAGCAGGGCACAGGATGGGAGGTTGGCAGGAGAGTGTAAAGGAATCGGTTGAGCAGTGCACAGGGGTGAGCAGGGCACAGTATGGGAGGAAAGCAGAAAAGTGTAAAGAAATCAGTTGTGAAGTGTACAGGGGTCAGCAGGGTACAGGATGGGAGGGCGGCAGGAAAGTGTAAAGGAATCAGTTGGGCAGTGTACAGGGGTCAGAAGGGCACAGAATGGGAGGTCATCAGAAGATTGTAATGGAATCAGTTGAGCAGTGTACAGGGGTCAGCAGGGCACAGGATGGGAGGTCAGCAGAAGATTGTAATGGAATCAGTTGAGCAGTGTACAGGGGTCAGCAGGGCACAGGGTGGGAGGTCAGCAGGAGAGTGTAAAGGAATCAGTTGAGCAGTGTACAGGGGTCAGCAGGGCACAGTATGGGAGGAAAGCAGAAAAGTGTAAAGAAATCAGTTGTGAAGTGTACAGGGGTCAGCAGGGTACAGGATGGGAGGGCAACAGGAGAGTGTAAAGGAATCAGTTGGGCAGTGTACAGGGGTCAGCAGGGCACAGAGTGGGAGGGCAACAGGAGAGTGTAAAGGAATCAGTTGGGCAGTGTACAGGGTCATGTAATGAGTCTATCTCATATATTAGTTTCACCTTTTAAGTTGCATTATTGAAATAAATGAACTTTTGCACGTTATTCTAATTTTTTGAGTTTCACCTGTATCTCCCGCCAATCAGGAGTGATATAAATAGTGCGTGTGTAATGTCATATCTCCCACCAATCGGAAGTGATAGAAATAGTGTGTGTGTGATGTCATATCTCCCACCAATCGGGATTTATAGAAATAGTGTGCATGTGATGTCATATCTCCCACCAATCGGAAGTGATAGAAACAGTGTACGTGTGATGTCATATCTCCCGCCAATCAGGAGTTATAGAAATAGCATGTGTGGCTGTCAATCACCGGATCCCGGCCAGTAATTACCCGCCGGCGCCCAGTGATTACCGAGTATCTCTGATGGGGAGGAGGACTGTTTTGTTTACTAACAATCTTCCTCCCTGTTAGCTCAGGCACACTGCACAGCACAGCCATCCAGAACAGTGCACTTACAGTGATGCACCCCCTTACCCCCTAGTAAAACACTCCCAGCACACAGTTAACCCTTTGATTGCCCCTCATGCCCCCAAAGGAGGTGCACAGTGATGTTAGGGTGGGTGTGGAGTTCTTGACATCTGATGTAATGGGGGGTGAGATGCTCTGGACATCTAGTCTTACAATTACAACTGGCCCTTTGAGGGAAACCATAATGCTGACACAGCCTGCATAATAATGATCATTAAAAATAAAAACCAACTTTAGCCCTTTTATATAGAATTCTGATTTTTATTTTTTTTGTACAGGTGGATTGATGAGCCACGTTTTCGGTCATGCTGGTCTTCGTGAATACAACTCAGTCACATGGGAAACCAAACATCTGGGTGTCTTAATTGACTGAAAGTTTTTATTGCAGTTCACTGGAGGAGTCACACAGGACACAAGTCATATCCGTGTTCTAAATGTCATAAATACTTTGGGTCCTCTTCAACACTGATCCAACCTCAGAGGATAACATGAGAAAAGTCATTTCAGTGTTCTGGATGTGACAATTGCTTTACAGTAAAGTCCAACCCATGTATACATAAGAGGAGTCATTTCAAGCGATTTCTTGTTTGGAACGTAACAAAGATTTTACAATGGAGGCAAAACATATCACACACCAGAAGGTTCACACTGGAGAGAAGTCATATCAGTGTTCTGAATGTGACAAAGCTTTTACATGGAAGTCACATCTTATCAGACACCAGAGGATCCACACTGGAGAGAAGTCATATCAGTGTTCTGAGTGTGACAAAGCTTTTACATGGAAGTCACAGCTTATCATACACCAGAGGATTCACACTGAAGAGAAGTCATATCAGTGTTCTGAATGTGAAAAAACTTTTACACAGAAGTCAAGTCTTATCACACACCAGAGGATTCACACTGGAGAGAAGTCATATCAGTGTTCTGAATGTGACAAATTTTTTACAACCAAGGCAAAGCTTATCATACACCAGAGGATTCACACTGGAGAGAAGCCATATCAGTGTTCTGAATGTGACAAAGCTTTTACATGGAAGACCAGTCTTATCACACACCAGAGGATTCACACTGGAGAGAAGTCATATCAATGTTCTGAATGTGACAAAGCTTTTACACACAAGTCACATCTTATCAGACACCAGAGGATGCACACTGGAGAGAAGCCATATCAATGTTCTGAATGTGACAAAGCTTTTACACGGAAGTCACATCTTATCAGGCACCAGAGGATCCACACTGGAGAGAAGTCATATCAGTGTTCTGAGTGTGAAAAAACTTTTACACAGAAGTCAAGTCTTATCACACACCAGAGGATTCACACTGGAGAGAAGTCATATCAGTGTTCTGAGTGTGACAAAGCTTTTACATGGAAGTCACAGCTTATCATACACCAGAGGATCCACACTGGAGAGAAGTCATATCAGTGTTCTGAATGTCAAAAAACTTTTACACAGAAGTCAAGTCTTATCACACACCAGAGGATTCACACTGGAGAGAAATCATATCAGTGTTCTGAATGTGACAAATTTTTTACAACCAAGGCAGATCTTATCATACACCAGAGGATTCACACTGGAGAGAAGCCATATCAATGTTCTGAATGTGACAAAGCTTTTTTAACCAAGAAAGAGCTTATCATACACCAGAGGGTTCACACTGGAGGGAAGTCATATCAGTGTTCTGAATGTGACAAAGCTTTTACATGGAAGTCGAATTTTATATCACACCAGATGATCCACACTGGAGAGAAGTCATATCAGTGTTCTGAATGTGACAAAGCTTTTACATGGAAGTCATATCTTATCACACACCAGAGGATCCACACTGGAGAGAAACCACATCAGTGTTCTGAATGTGATAAAACTTTTACACAGAAGTCTGTTTTCATAGCACACCAGAGGATCCACACTGGAGAGATGCCATATCAGTGTTCTGAATGTGATAAAACTTTTAAACAGAGAGGAAACCTTGTCATACATGAGAGGGTTCATACTGGAGAGAAGCCATATCAATGTTCAGAATGTGACAAAGCTTTTACAGGTAATGCCGGGCTAATCTGTCACCAGAGGATTCACAAGCTTGAGCTGCATAGAGGAAACTCCAGAAGAAGGGGCAATATTAAAGAAGTCACAGCTGTCCCATTAGGCTCACAGGCCCAATGTCTTCCCACAAACTAGGGAAGACATGATGCTACTTAAAAAAAAAAAACTTTGAACAAACAGGACTCTAATGATCGGATTCATTGGGTTTAGTTCTTATGTCCTTCAGAAACACACCTAGAAGGCCTGTGAATCTTTTACCTTTGGACATTTTTTCAGACAAGCAGCAATGACTGAACTGTATTCCTCATCATTCTCATCTTTATCCTTTTTTATGGAGCATTGACTGAACATGTAATGCATTTTCATCATTCACTAACTGAGCTATGTTCCCATGTGTTTTCTTCATTGCCAGAATCTGACCAACCAATACATGACCAACATTGCCTCAGTACCAGAGTCTAGGATGGGGTCCAATGGCTTCTTGCCAAGCCTCTGAAACCTCATTAGGAGAACCCATTCCAGGTTCTTTTGAGAACTGAAACACCATAAGCTAGGCTTGAGGGCTCCAGCTAAGCCCACCTTGTCCACACCTCCCATTACATGGTCAACCTCCTCTCCCATGATCAATGCCTCCTTTCCATGTTCCATCTCCTCTCATGGATGACAGGCAGGTCTGTAGCCAGATAGAGGTCTATGTGTGGTTAGAGAGTAACTTCTTAAGCTGGTGTAGGCCTTCCAACACGGAGTTAATACTGTTTTAGGGGACATATTCAACAGTACCACCTAATCCCAGCTGGCCACTTATGTTTCATCTGGTTTTCTCAAAAGGGATTCTATCAGGTGAAGATTGGATGTCCTTATTATCTTTTTTTTCTGTCCAGCTATTGCTCATCTCCATAAACTATTCACACGGTACAACTGCAAGAGATCTGAACTTACAAAGTGCTAAGTGTGCGGTCATATTCCTACCACTTCTTCTGGGAGACTGAAATTCCTCTTATTGGGGTTCACCTTAATGACTCTGAATGAACGGGTCCCTTTTTGGGGCAAAGTTTGCAAAGAGCACTAATTATTCCTGGAAATGCTAAGACATCGGCACTAAAGTGTAACAATGGGCAAAATCAATAATTACATAAATGGTGGAATCTGTCAGCATAAATGTTTTATGTTTTTCCAAGTCTCCCCTTATAACATTTTTATTACCTGTTGACCCTCCCAGTAGATCTGTTTTTTTCAGCTTCATGTAGAAGGCCAAGCTATCTGGCAAAAATTAAAGTTAAGGGGGTTGGGAAACACCATATAACACTGCTGGGGGTGCTTACAACTGTCATCTTCCATTCATATGGTGGGTTGGACCTTATAGAGAACCTGTTGCTGTAACTGCTGTAGAAGCGTTAGCTGAAGTTGGACTTTACTTGTTGTGTGTCTTACTTATAATCTATCTAAGACTTCCCTGTACAGGGTGACAACACTGCTGTGTAATGTTCCTGCAGAATGATCAGGGTTGTCACCCTGTTACAGAAGGTGGGGAAATAACAGATCTACAGACAGGACCAACAGCTGATACAACTATGTTGCAGAGGGAACTCTGGGAATGCTAATGACAGATTGCATTACACATTCAGTTAGCAGACTTCCTGCTGTTGGTCTTCTGTTTGAATTGTGTTCTGATATTTACTGTCCTGCTGTAAAAGGTGTAAATGATTGCCCACATGTTTCCTGTATAGCAGGGACTTCATACTCATATCAGGAATAGTAGGATGGGTACTTACCCAAGGGGGTCACCTTTTTGGGTTTGGAAGAACCATTTAATTCCATTAATGGCACCGACAAGGGGAGTCTCATTTACTTCACTAACAATAGGAGAGCCAATCACAGGACAGTAACATTTCATGGTTTCTCAATGTAATTGCAGAATGTTTAATCCCCATTGGTCCAATGGATTCCTAGTCCTTCCAGATAACATTTGCTTCTTGTGTGGAAGGAGCACCCTAAAATGTCTTCCCTTCAATTCCACCCATAGCTGTACTTGAGGTTATGTTGCCCCTCCCCCCATATCTGTAAGGGAAAGCCTCAATTTCTCCCAATACTCCCCTGGCCTTCCAGTGATAAGAAACATTTTCTATGGACTGGAGCTGCTTTATGCAGTGAGCCCTTCATAGACGGGATGGGGAATCTAAGATACGTAAGATGTACTGGAGTCATGGATCAGATAACCAATGACACCATTGATGTTATAGCAGAGCTGACAGCAGAAGTGGCTCCACCACCTAAGGTGGTGTCACAGAACTGCATGGCAGCTGACTATCTCTTGGAAGACCAAGGTGGAGTCTACAAATGGTGTCAGATAGAGAGTGTTGTACATTTATATTAGATCATGAGGATCTCAGAAGGGGATATCTGCACAAGGTAAAGGAGTTCCAACAGGAACCTGGGTGGGGGGAGGTGGGATCCAATGTTTTGGGTGGGTTTAGATGGAACCTGGTTGAGTAATATGGTGGGTTTGCTTCTTAAGCCATTAGTTGCTATCATAGTTTTGATTTTGAAATATTATATATTGCTGTATTTTCTTTCACTGCCAGAGTTTATTTTGCTTTTGTTTTTAGTTAATTTCACATTTTAGGCCACATGATTAGTTAAACCCCAAACATTTCTTTTATTATCTGAAAGCAGAGACTCTGGAGAATATAATGGTGGTAGTTGCCATTTTTCATGTCACAGAATATTAGTACAGCTGTTTATCAAATACATATTTTCTGTAAAAAAGATAATGTTAGTGCACAAAGAACACAATATATGACCCAATTTGTTTGGTGAAATATAAAATATGAGGTTGGCATCAAGTATATAGATACCAAACATGTCAAACTTTACAAATTGTGCAAACTTGTGAAATGGTGACAAACTTCAGTACCAAAAATTGTTAAATGGTGACGCTTTAAGAGCTTTTATAGGCTATCAGTTCAGATAGTTACCCGTGAACGATGGCCTCAGAATGATTGTTCTCACTCTCACTTGTGCAATGATATGTAAAATGTGTCGTGTGATTTGTTTTGTATTTTTTTTAATTTTTATAGTGTTACTTTAATTTTTTTTCAACTCTTTTTTCACCTAACATGGCTTCTATCAGATAGAGGGTTGATAGCCCCCCTGTGATACATATTTCTGGTCACAGGTCCTCTTTAACTAGCTGCCGACCGCAGATAGTCGAATGACGGCTGCACTGCGGCCGGCCAGTTCTGAGTGGACGTCATATGACGTCCTCCCAGAACGCGCTCTCCTGCGTGCCCCAGGGGGAGCGCACCCGGCGATCTCCAGCTGATCACGTGATGTGGTAAAAGGCCAATCACAGCGGCCTTTTACCACGTGATCAGCCGTGTCCAATGACACGCTGATCAGAGGGAAATGCAAGTGCCGGTTCTTGGCTGCACTTTCCTCACGCTGTCAGATCGTGAGGAAAGTACTGCCGAGAATCGGCAGTTGTCAGAGCGGGGATCGGCACCGATCATCAGGGCACTGATGATCAGTGCCCTGATGATCGGTGCCCAGCAGTGCCACCCGCAAGTTCCGCCCACCTGTGCCCAGCACTGCGCCCACTAGCTCCGCCCACCCGTGTTCAGCAGATCACCCACCTGTGCCCAGCAGTGCACCCACCTGTGCCACTCTGAAGTGCCACCTACCTGTGCCCAGCAGTGCCACCCACCTGTGCCCACCCACCAGTGCTGCCCACCAGTGCCACCCACCAGTGCAGCCCAGCAGTGATGCCAGTCAGTGCCACCAGTCAGTGCCCAGGGGTTGTGCCAGTCAGTGCCCAGCAGTGATGCCAGTCAGTGCCGTCTATCAGTACCCATAATCAGTGTCACCTATCAGTGCCGCCTATCAGTGCTGCATATTAGTGCCGCCTATCCGTGACACCTCATTAGTGCTGTCTATCAGTGCTGCCTATCAGTGCCACCTCATTAGTGCTGCCTATCAGTGCCCTTTAGTGCTGCCTATCAGTGCCCATCAGTGCTGCCTCATCAACGCACATCAGTGAAGGAGAAAAAATACCTGTTTGAAAAATTTTATAAAAGAAACTTATTTTTTTTCAAATTTTTTGCACTTTTTTTTATTTATAGCGCAAAAAGTAAAGCACCCAGTGGCGATTAAATACCACCAAAAGAAAGCTCTATTTGTGAGAAAAAAATGATCAAAATTTCATATGGGTACAATGTTGCATGACCGCGCAATTGTCAATCAAATTGCGGCAGCGCTGAAAGCTGAAAATTGGCCTGGTAAATAAGGGGGTATAAGTGCCTGGTAGGCAAGTGGTTAAAGAGACATCAGAACATTATTAGACCCCTAATGTAACCTCTGTACCCCAAGAAAGATGGTCAAGCACAGATCATGCCTAATCAGCTCCTTCCCAAACCATAAAGACTGAAGAATGACAGCTCTGAACCCAGAAATGACATAATCTCCCACCTCCCACATTCATTCACTGAAGGGGAGATCAGAGATCAGATGTTTGCTGATCTCCTCCTGCTCTCACCACTGACACCCACCATGCCTGTCTTGGGCTTGCAGGAAGGACAGCTAAGCCCGGTATACATGGCGGGGGGAGAACCTTCAAAGCGGCTGAATCACTTCCACCAGAAAGCTGACAGTTGGCCTAACAAATGTAGACAACCCCCGGGTGCTGTAGCTATAAGGCCGTGCTGCTGCTGATGGAAACCTTACATTGGCCGGAGTGAAAGGGTTCCACTAATGTCCATCTGCCAAATCTGTATCTGAGGAGACCATAGAAGCAGCATTAGAAAGAAATGTGAGCTTGGCTTCAGTCAGGCGATGGTCCTGGTGGTCATGGTCTTGTTCTCCTTCAGGTCCTCTCACCTTGTAGATGGTGACATGGACTTGTGTGGGAATGAGTAGGAGGGGCTCCGGGTTCTCTTGTACCCAATCAGCTTGTTGTGGATAAATGATGAAATTGTCTTCTGGGAATTTACAGGGATTTGGATGTTTAGAGGGTCACATAAGTGGGTGGGGCTGGTATTAATGAGGGGTGTGTCATATGTTAATCAGTTTCTTAGCATAGATGATATAAATGGTATAAATAGATCCTGGAAATGTAAACAATCTATTTATTTTCTTCTGTTGTTAAAGTGTCACATTTAATAAAGTTGAATTATAATTTTATCGCACAATACCGTGGTCTGGGTTCTTCTACAACACATCCCCCCAAACATGTCCTCTTCCAGTTATAGGGGTCTGGTGGAATGGGACACCAGCTGATGGTATCTCTTAGGCCCCTTGTACATGGGGGATCCAGCCCCTGTGGGTGCAATGCTGGCATTATAATACACCTGGTAGGCCCAGGTACAGCATCCAGCCCCACTGCCTGCAGCCTGTCAAAGTCTACACTACAGCTGGACGGGGCTCAATGCTGCACCACGTTTACCTCGTGTTTAGGGCGCTCCGTGTTCAGGGAGAAATGACCGCCATCCTGATCAGACAAAGCATAGAGCAGATGTAGGCAGGTGCAGTCTGCTTCTTCTACTGTAGGGGGCACCCAACCAGGGGGACATCCCAGCCTGGAGAGGAAGTCGGGGGGCACTTGGTTTCTCTGTGGTTTCCCGGTTCCTGGAGACTGTGTGGAATGAAGGGGTCCATGGAGTCCTGGAGACATTTTTAATTTTTTTGTTTACATGTTTTAAAAACCATTTATACCTTAAAATTACTTAAAACCCCCAAATATTATATATATTTCTTCACAACAGCAGACACACTAGAGGATAAATTGTTAGTAGTTCTGATGTTTTATGATTTTTATTATTTTACACAATATTAGTGCAATGATTTATGAAAGGTACAATTTCAGTTAAAAATACAGTAAAGTTAATTTCTGGGACATAAATGTAATTTATTATCTAAGATTTCAGTAAAATATAAAAGATACATTTCCCCGCACTGAATATAATGGGATCCCACATAACGGTCGCTGTTCATATTCAGAATTCCTTTCTTACAATGGGATCTTGTGTCCGGATAAAATCTTTTATAGATCCCTTGTGACATTGTGTTCTCATTGTAAAATCCTAGATTTGTAAATCTGTCGCTGATATTTATAATGGTTTTGTCCAGAAAAAGAATGGAGTGATGTGGATAGATGGAAACATATGTATAGATGAAAGATTGGTCTGTTGACTCCCCAGAGCTCCTTTCCATGAGAGATGTTTGTTCCCCCCCCCCCCAGAGCTGAACAATGGTACGTTCCTGAATGGCCAGGCTGCTGGTTTGTTGAATCCAGAGTCTACATACAAGATGCCTCCACAGTGTACATTGATGGGGCTGGGAAGGCTGGTACATGTTGTTCATTTGCCCCGGGTGCAGGAGATAGGACAGAATCCCATTGTTGCCGGGTGTCCTCGCTTTCCTCAATTCTGTACTCACTTCATTTACAAAAGCAAACTATGTGAGTGGAGAAGGTGATTGTATCCGGCTGGAGCTCAGACCTGACAGGGACTCGGGATTTTGGGCCTCTTACGTCTAAGACAAATATAGTCTGAGTTGGAGAGAAGATAAAATATCATTTCTTCTCAGAGACATTCTGAGGGGTTTTCCACAATTTGTAATTGCTGACAATTCTTTTGTGGACATTCAGCTGTCAGTGGGGAAACCTGCCGACAGATGAGGAGTCATCGGTTAGGGGTGTGACCGCCTGATTTCCAGCCAATCATTAACAACCAGATATATTTCACACAGAATTCAGATCAGTCCATCAATTGTCAACAGATGAGAATTCTAGAGAATTCAGAGAAAGCTCCACCCTCATTCATTCTCCACCAATCATGGATCTCACTCCAGTTACCCAGTCATCGTGGGCATGATTTCCTTGACATCCATCATTGGTGTCAGTGAGATAAAATAAGCCCCATTGTTGCTGTCAGTGAGAACAAAGTGTACCTCCAGCCCAGCATTGGTGGTCAGTGGTGGTACTTACCTGATCCCACCCTCCCACTGCCTCTCTGCTGATGTCACAATTATACTTTCACTGTAGGAAAGGAGATGGTGGCTCCCAGCAGTCGGGTATAATTGCACTGCCTGGTGATGGAACCCAGAGAGTGTTCCGCTGTCATCACCTCACTGCCACTCTGAAGAGTCCTGGAACCTGCCAGACATGGACATGAACATTGGAGAACACTTGGAAACAACAAGATTCAAACTTTAAGACATTTCTTGGAGCTGCAGTTCCTCTGAGCTCCACCACGTGATCTCCCTTCTACCCAGAGAGGAAGTGATGTCAGGTACAGACAAGAAGTGATGTCAGGTACAGACAGGAAGTGATGTCAGGTATAGATGGTAAGAGACGTCAGGTAGACAGGAAGTGATGTCAGGTATAGACTGGAAGTCATGTCAGGTATAGACAGGAAGTGATGTCAGGTACAGACAGGATGCTCTGGGTGAGAGGTGAGTCAATTGGAAGTGGAGAGGAGACATTGCTGTGTCTCCCAGCAGACAGAAGGTGTCAGTAATGAGGCTCCACCTGATGCTGGCTGCTGGGAAGGTATATAATCCCCCCGTAGTTTTCATCAGTGCCTCAGTGTTCTGCCTGTGAGCCGCTTCCCTGCTGGATCCTGCATCCTGTATCTTGTATACTTTCCCCTGATTCTGGTTTCCTGCATCCTGTTCCCCATCTCTGCTCCCCTCATTCCCAGTCCTGGGTCTGCCCGGTGTATGTCAGCTTCCCCCCATTTGTACACAGTGTATTATAGTCAGGTTGTTGGGTTGGTTATTTGCTGTCACATTTATTAGTCACTTTTGCTTTGTTTATGATCTGTGGGTGTCGGAGGGTGTCGTGTCCATTAGTAAACTCCACTTAAAGCGATTGTAAAGGCAACATTTTTTTTCTTTTAAAACAAACATGTCATACTTACTGCTGTGTGTGATGGGTTTGTACAGAGCAGCCTGGATCCTCCTCTTCTCGGGTCCCCCACATGCGCTCCTGGTCCCTTCTCCTGTTGAGTGCCCCCACAACAAGCAGCTTGTTATGGGGGCATCCAAGCAGGCTCGGGAGCGAGTTGCTGCTCTGTGTCTCCACAGAGTCCCCTCTCCCTCCTCATTGGCTGTGATTGACAGCAGCAGGAGCCAATGGCCCCTGATCTTGTCTCAGCCAATGAGGAGAGAGAGTCCCCAGACTGCCAAGGATCTTGTGCACATTGCTGGATCAGGATGCGGATCAGGTGAGTATTGGGGGGGCTGCTGTACAGAGAAGGGTATTTACCTTCATATATAGAATGCATGGAGGTAACAAACCTCCTGACTTTACACCCCCTGTAATCACACTCCTCCTACTCATCTTATTCCACATTTCTTAGGCATAGCCCACCGATCTGGTCATCCCTGCTGTCGCTGGATACCTGCATTCCTTACAAGGGTTTATATTCTTCACCAGTGTACTCTGTATACCGGGCTGTATACCACAAATCCTGACCATAGTACTATGCAAGCTGGGCAGTATATGACATACTCCTGACCACTGAGCTCTGTACACATGCCTAAAATATAATCCTGACCACTGCACTCTGTTACACAGGCCTAAGATATAATCCTGACCACCGCACTCTGGGATGGAAATCACATACTCCTGACCACTGCACTTTGTACACAGGCCTAAGATATAATCCTGACCACTGCACTCTGTACTCTGGGATGTAAATCACATACTCCTGACCACTGCACTCTGTACTCTGGGATGGAAATCACATACTCCTGACCACTGCGCTCTGTACACAGGGCTGTATGATATACTCCTGACCACTGCACTCTGTACTCTGGGATGGAAATCACATACTCCTGACCACTGCGCTCTGTACACAGGGCAGTATATGACATACTCCTGATCGCTGCACTCCACACAGGCCTAAGATATAATCCTGACCACTGCACTCTGTACACAGAGCTGTATGTGATATACTACTGACCACTGCCCTCTATACACAGGCCTAAGATATAATCCTGACCACTGCACTCTGTACACAGAGCTGTATATGACATACTCCTTGTGACAATCAGACCCCAGCCCTTCTCACCAAACTCGTGACCAAAGGACTAGCCAATCTAAAACTGCGCTGTCACGTGCATAACAATGCCACTCCCAGCTGCACCCTGCACAAAGATTTTCCAGCTAATGGACCACAATCTGTGTACCGGCGGCCTGAGAGAGATTGTTACTGGGTCAGGTTAATTATGCAATTAACCCTTCACACTGCCACCACCGCCATTTTTGTACAGAGAAAGAGGAAACCCGGCAATATCAGCAATAACACTATGATGTTTGAATAATCGTTTGTATACACAATGTCACTGCAGACAGATGTATGCAGATTTAAAAACACATAGTAGCGCTCTTCAGAGGCAGGGATTCTTAGTTGCATTAAAGAGCTTTAGAAACAGTTCAATGCTTTCAGAATGTAAGATTATTACTAAAAGGTCAAAAGGGTGCAATAAAAATATTTACAGAAAAATATGTAGCCAATATATATATAAATATACAGAGAACAATAACACAGCAAAGAGATAACAGAGAGAAGTTTAGAGGGTTAAAGTACTTGCCACACGTCCTGGGTTAAGCAGATTAGTTTTCAGAGCAAAAGGATTTCTTATCTCCCACTGTCAGTTTCGATGTTAAAACGGAGATTTTTCAACTCACCCCAACTCAGCTTAGCATTTTCTAGCAACTCCACAGGGTGTCTCCCTGGAGCAGTAAACCAATCGCCTCATTTGGGGAGGGAGGTGTAGGTGGAGACCTAAGCTATGACCAAAAACTCTCATAGCTTCTATTATGATTCATAACTTATTCTCGGGGCATTTAGCAGCCTTGAAATATCAGAAACAAGAACGAGCGCTAGATCTATAGGGCAGAAGCAGCTAGCATGAAAGGTAATTCCCTCAAAACCTTCTATATCACTCAGATCTCATATACCATGCAGCGCTAAAATTATTCAATAATATCCTCAAAGTGTGCTTAAATATCGTCTCTATTTAGCCAAAACGATTCAAATAGTAAATGAATATTCAACAATAATACAGGTAGGTGATGAGTCGTGACAGTCTCTTAGATATTTAAATCATAGTATGGTGACTTCGGTGATAAATATAGCTGTAGAATGCACTAACCAGAGAGCGCTTAATATTGCGCATGTAATAGATGGTATTAGGTAATCGGGGGTTGGGCATCCAGGACACAGATCTGTTGAAGAACGCCACCAGAGATAGTAGTATTTCAGCCAATATATCCAGGTTATGCAATCCAGATCCACCAGGGGGAGCCAGCAGTCTAGATGTCATCCAGGATCCAAGGCTCAGAAACACAGATGAATATCAGATGGTTGCAATCTCTCAGAGGGTGCCAGTAATTAACCTGTCATCTCAGGGGATCCTTTAGGAGGTGGGCTCAAAGAAAAAAGAGCCCAAGCACAAATAGTTCCATAGTGCAACACCGTTTTTATTCAGAATTTGTATAAAAAAGATAATAGTGACACTTACACTTTTAATTTTCTGTTGGCATCTGGCCAGATGAGAGATCCACGTGGCTGAGTCACTGAGAGCAACTTCCTGACATGTTTCGTGCGATGGCACATTATCAAAGGAAGCTGACTGCTCTCAGTGACAGCTCTTATATAGTGTGGGCGGCGCATGCTCATTAGATGATCGTGACGTCATCGTCGGATGCTCGCGCATGCGCAGATCGTCCGCGCGGCAGCCATTTTGAAGAAGACCAAAAATGCATTGACTTCTATGGGGGATTTTTCTTAGTGGGAAAGGACATGTGAACTCAATCAGTACAGAATCTATGTATTGAGCCACTAATTCTCACGTGTTTAGATGGTTAAATAAACACGTATATTCTAGTTTAAATAGCAGAGATTGTCTAGATCTCTTCCTTTGATTCCCAAAGTTGATTATATCCCCTCATTTATTTATTATAAATTTTACTCAGTATGTTTAATGAAGTGGTGGAACTACAAGTCTCAGTTTGCTAGCAATCTCCATATGTCATGGAAATTTTGTATTGTTGGTCGAACTTTAAATGTGTCATATATTCGTGTTATTCATATGTCTCTCGTGTGGCTTAATTAAAGCTCTGAAGGCTGCAATTGGGCCATGCGCATGTACAATGTATGTATTACAGTACTCGGCTTGGTAATGGATGAGATGGCAGATCTGCGCTTATAGACCGGCGTGTATACCACCACGGCATTCCATGCGAATGCTGCTGTCAGTAGACCGTGGGCCTGTATCCACATATCAGCAGCATGGTACCACATGGGCTTCATAACGCAATGCGCAAGCGGTGTGAACTCCACGTGTAGGCTTATGCATATCTTACAACCCATTACCAACTTGAAACTGTATCTTGGATGGATGTGTTTTAATAAAGATCGTATCGGGCCCATCCAGGTACAGACTGATATTTTTAGGGAGTGCTTGTGCAGAGAATTTTACATACCAATAGAAGCTAGTAGGACAGGAAATATGACCTCAGATGGCTCATAGGGGGGAAGGGGAGGAAGTCTGCTGACCTCAGAAGACTCATGGGGGAGGACCAGTGATAGATAATAGCAAAGGCTATGCTCCAATTGGAATGTACATCCTCTGTATAGGCAATCCCCATTGCATTGTTCGGTGGGAGGGGATTGACTTTATTCATGTGGGGGGCATGTGTGTATTTTTAATAAAACAGAGAGCTGGGTCTAAAATCAGCCCTTATGTGAGTTGCAACAGGATCCTGAGTGTCGTTTGATCATTCTAGGGTAACGGAGCTCCACCCCCACATTTCAACAGAACCAAAGTATTTGGATGGGCAGGAATCGTGTAGTTTGGCTGCAGTCGTGGTAAGCGAGATTCGCACAGCTTTATGGGGGATTTCTGCGCATCCAACTGCGAGTACTCACGGTAAGGAGAAATTCGTTAAAGCGAATTTCCAAGACAGTTTGGCGAGCCTGGTGGATACTAACGCGTATTCTTGCGTAGCTAACCTAGAACGAGGGGGAAATGGCCATCATGAACTAGCAAAAAGTATGCCGGCACATTTCAGGTCTCTCTGCCATTAAGAGGATCGCTTTTTGCGTGTTCGTGTGGCTGATTTCGCTCTCTGTTAGCTAACAAGAAATACCGCTTAACAAGGACCTCGTTTTTTGTCCTAAACTCTTGATTTGTGGGTGAAAAGACGAGGGTTTGTCTCTGCTGAGAGCAGCAGAGGGGTGGGTTTTGGTTGGCTGGATTTGGTCAAGTTTAAAAATCTTCCAACCAAAAATTAAACGGGTATATGTTTTAGTGGGTAAAAGTTGTTGCATAGTGTTAGGTAAGTATTTGTGGGCTGTAGGTACTGTGGTGATTGCTTTACCCCCCTCCACGTGAGGTAATTATTACAGTGCTGAAAGGCTTAGGTTAATTGTTAACTGTTGTAAGATCTCTGTGTGTATGTGATCTGTACAATGTTTTGTGGCACTACTGCTCCCAGCAAGCATGCAGCAGGGGGTCCTTTCTGTTACATGTGCATGTTAGTGTGATATGTTGGTGTTTTATGTCCGTTCTGTGATTGTGCCCAAATTGTGTTGTATGTGTGCTGTATATTGTTGTGTAATTGTCCAGTGTATGTTCTGTCTAAAAGTCTGTTTTATGTAAGAGGCAATTTTGAGGCTAGAGTCTGCCGTGTGTTTCCCTGTGGGGGGTCATTCTAGTATCTGCCATGTGCTCCTCTGTGGGGGGTCATTTTCTTGACTAAACCACATGGACTCCTTTTGTTTGGTGGCCATTTTGTTGGCTACCAAATGTGCAGTAATCTCTATGCAATGTGCATGAAGTTTCCTATATGCATTTGACCCATATTGTGTTTTTAATCCAAATTTTTTACAGTTTCATTTGTTTGCTTTTAGCTTTAAATTTGCGTATTGCCAGCCAATTTAAAGTGTGTTAAGCGAGTTTTCCCTTCACGTGTTCCACATTTAATGAGCGCGGTGTAGTCTGGGTTTTTGCACATAGATTTCTTGTATAGTGATTATGTTTTTCTTGTGTTTTTCCTGTTAAAAGTAGTTCCTTATTGTAAAGCGGGTTTGTTTTAAGCTGCTGTGTCACGTGTTTCACGTCCAGCAGACTTTTTGTGTAAACGGTTCTAGGTGGTTGCAGTAAAGATTGCGTGTGTAGCGCAGATCGTTTAGCGGTGCTGATAGGAGTGATTTTTGCGTCAGCAACAAGGTTACTTTTGGCGCAGTTTTTCGGTTTACCTCTGTGTAATTGTTTTACTGTGAAACGTCCCGTGTTTTTCATAAGGATCCACTTTGTCCTTTTTAACAGTTTTTCAGGTTGAAAAAGGGTTTTTCTGTGTGTATTAGGAAAGTTTTTTTCTTTACACAAATTTCCTAAAGGTCAGTTAGCAGGTTTCTGCCCAACCAGTGACCCCTAAGTAACATCCAAGAACCCCTCTTTTTGTTTTGACTTGTGTTAGCTACTGTGTGCAGGGAGAGAAAAGCCACTTTCATCATTGTGCGGTGTGGCCTGCCAAACACAGTGGGTGATGAGAACCACATAAATTACGCTGTGTGAGTGGGCGGTCCAGGGAAGTCCTGGTCACCACAAACACTTCGGGTGGTCAGGATCACACAAATTGCGCTGTGGGAGTGGGAGGTGTGCTCTCAGTCTGACCGCCACTTGATGCGCTTCGGGTGATCGATAAGTATCACATAAATTACGCTGTGCTGGGAAAGTGGTGGAATCAGGCCTCTCGGTAGGATCCCACCGAGTGCTCCAGGGGGTAAACAGGTACCCGGACGCGGGATATATACCAGTGACTAGTCACGATGGGCAGTAGTCAGTCCATGAAGAGAGAGGGGGAACCAGCCCTCTTCAGGGTAAGGACAGCTGCACAACTGATGAAGGTGAGTTTGGGGGGGAAGTCTACAGAACCCCTCAAAAGGTGGAATAAATGGTCGAAGGGTACCAGATGGGAAATTCCCCGGGAAGGTACATTTGACGCATGGAGGTGGGAAAAATTCATCTCTGAATTTGGACCACGGATGCAGGCGTCAGAACTAGAGATCGCACAGCTATGGCTTCACAGGTCAATCCGATTAGGGAAGCAAGGCATACATAAACTGGTGTCTGTCCGGAAGAACCAGGTGATGTATACCTGGCCTCCAGAGGGAATAAAACAGGAGGATCCAGTGTCAGAGGTGGAGGAAGCTCTTTCAGGGCTGACTCTACTAAGGCAGGCAGGATCAGGGTCTGCTGGGGTTCCCCAACAACCAACAGTGGCTGAGATAAGTATAACTGCACCTGTCTCTTCTGTTAGTGACGTCACTCTTGACGTACCTTCTGTGTCTTCTGTCTCTATGCCTCAGCCTCTGCCTCTACCTCTCCCTTCTCCCTGCTTCACCCCAGCTCCTTCTGTTTCCAACTATGAAGCCTACTCAACAACCGATTTGCAGACTATCTGTGAATCAAGGGGAATAGATACCCGGTTAAAAAACAGGGCGGATTGCATCAAAGCGCTACGAACCACTGATCAGACCCCTGCCCCCCAGCTATACCCTGATCTGAGGGACCTCAAACCTGAAGGTGCAGTAAGCGAGGTGGTTAATCTAAGCCCACCGATGATGCTGGGCCAGCCCTTGCACTCTTCCCGGACCGAGGCCTATCCAGTCAGGGTGCAGCAATTTGAAGGTCCTCCCAATGCACAGGGGGAACGGACTTTAGGGGAACGGGTAGTTTGGCATGTCCCCTTCACCCCGGCAGAGATCCGCACTATTCTGGCTGAGCTCCCGGACTATCGAGTCAATCCGAGAGGATTTGCTCGAATGTTTGGACAAAACCAGTTCAGCTATGGTATGAGCGGGTCAGATTGTGCACAGATCCTACGGGCAAAGGTGGGCATGGAAGTGGCCAGTACAGTGATTGCAGGGTGCTCTATAACCACGCATGAGGAGATGACTTCAGGGGGCAAAGAGTTCTGTACACAGCTAAAGGCAAAGCTTCCAGAAATGTATGGTGCTACCTCTACTACGGACATGATGAAGCTCACCCAGGGTCCTAATGAGGAAAGCGCCTGCTTCTGGCGCCGTCTCAAGCAGACGGCACTGGATGCGGATCTGGAAGTTGGACCTGATGCTCCAACTGAAGGGGTAAAGGTGACCGCGACGCACATTCTGTTGCGGGCCAAATTTTTGGAAGGCATCAATATTAAAATTCGGGAAAGGCTGGTTCTGGCCCGACCCGAATATAATGAGATGTCTATCCCTGCTATCCTTTCCACTCTTGCGGCAATAGAGAGGGAAATGGATAGAAGAAAACAAGACAAGGCCAAAGTTCTTATGTCCCAGACCCCACACGAAAAACCAAGGGATCTGGGTCACAGGAAGAATAGGCCCCCACCCAGGTGCTTCCAGTGCCACCAAACGGGGCACATGAGGAGGAGCTGTCCCCAATTACCTAAAGGTCGGTGGCAGTTCATTCCTGATGAGTCCTCCGCCCCTATGACCACCATGGTAAGTAACTCCTATGAATTCTCATAGGAAGTTGACAAATCGGTGTCGGCCCAGATCCATCTTTTTCTAGAGGAATTAAAATATCCCCTCCCTTGCCTCACTGACACCGGTGCAGCAAGAACGGTCCTGCGAAAACAGGACATCCAAGGCAAGGTACCCCTCTCAGGGGAAAACCCTCCTAACCCCTACTAACCTCACTATCAAACGATGCACTATTCTTAACCCAGCTTCTCTTCTTCCTGTGTCGGAAGATGAGAAGGGGGGGGAGGACAGCAATGACAGTGCTGAATTTTGCAACACGACTAACAATACTAACACCTCTTCTGCTAACATGTCTTCTTTGTCCACTACTAATCTCTCTTCCAAAGGACACGACTGCATTTCTTTGGTGGAACTGGAGTCAGCGGCGACACACCCCATATCACCCCGAGAGTAGCGGTAAGGTTGAACGTCTTCCGATACCCAAAAACCTTGGCCTGAGTGTCTCCCCATTGCCCCCTATTCCATCCGGAATGCCCCTCGGCAACCACATGGGCTGTCACCCTACGAGGTGTTGTTTGGGGGACCTCCCAAAACAGGGTTGTACTTTCCTCAACGGTTGTCGTCTTTGCATTCACAGCTTACAGGTTATGTGCAATCTCTGCAACGGGAGCTGCAGAAGATACACCATCGGGTTCGCGAATCGCTCCCCGATCCAAATACAATAACAGGTGTTCTTTCTATTGAGCCAGGTGATTGGGTCGTCCTAAAGAAACATCAAAGAACCGGACTCGAGCCACGGTTCACCGGACCATACCAAGTCCAGCTGACGACACCTACCTCACTCAAACTCGAGGGACGAGACAACTGGGTGCACGCAAGCCACTGCAAGAAGCTTTTCAGCTACACCAGAGAATGAGGGGTGTCATTTTCCTTTTTCTTTTTGTTTGTATGTCATACATGTGTGTGAACGGAGGAAAAGACGGCAGATACCCCAACCTTTTATTTAAAATGCACCTGCGTTTAGCCAGAACCGCCAACAAAACCAACTGTTGGGTATGCTCTAAGCCCCCACCCAGTCATCACATGTCCGCAATGGCCGCTGTTCATGCCCTATATGACATCCGCGTCGGCATGAAAAAGCAAGGGACCCCTGGTCAGCCCCCACGTAGACATTTATCGGTAGAACTTAATGACACATTTTTAGCAGGTAACATCAGTTTCAGCACCAATATTAGCTCTAGCTCCTGTAGGACCCTCGTCAGTCCATTATGGGTAACTGGACAGCTAGGCAGCCCTCAGGTGTGCTTTAACATCAGCTTTGGCACAGGTAACAAGTTTGTTGGGACTACCACCTGCGAGGGAGGTATAACTGTCAATCTGACTAACCAGACTTCCTTTCTGAGTAACCACACTGACCGACCAAACCACGTGTGTTGGAAGGACGGATGTGATGTGCAGACTGAGGGAGCAATCCCCCAGTCTGTGCAACTGTTGCTCAGTGCCAGAGGCCGAACGAGGAACTCTTCCTGCTCTGCTCTGACAGGTCCATACTATTTTCTGTGTGGTTCGGCAGCCTATAGAACATTCCCCCAGAACGCGAAAGGTTCGTGTGCCCTCATAAAGCTAGTCCCCGCATCCTATGTAGTGATGGACCATGAAGAGTTGATGGTCCACAAGAAGGTAAGGATGGCAGGGAGAGTTTGCAGGGAACTGTTCTCTGAGGGCGACCAGGCATGGGCTTGGTTCCCCTCATGGACAGGATGGGGAATAGAACTTATGAAGCGCCTGAACAATTTTTCTGTCATCGTGGATAGTATGTTTAACGAGACCGTAGAGGCTGTCAGAGAAATTGCCCAAGAACAACGGCAGATGGGAATTTTAGTGCTTCAGGAGAAGATGGCCCTTGATTATCTTTTAGCCGCCAAAGGGGGGTTCTGTGAGTTCATCGGAGAGGATTGTTGTACTTGGATAGAAGACACCGATGACAAGGTCCAGGCCCATATGGACAAAGTTAGTGAACTACAGGGAAAAGCTAGAGCTATAGCTAGTGAGGGTTGGAATCCGTTCAAGGGTTTGGGAGGATTGGGAGATTTCCTGTTCTCCATCGGATCTTGGTTGAAGGAAGTGGGAGTGTATGTCCTGATGCTTTTCTTTTTCATCTGCCTTTTATATGCCGCGGTGAGATGTTCCTGTTGCCTCATCGACCGTGTAAGCCAAGCTCGGGCAGACGACCACATCTCCATGCCCGCTCCGGGGATCCCACTCCAACCACTGATCGGGGGAAGACCTCACCAACCAACCACCTTCTCTACAGATTACGTCCTGGCTTCCCTCTAATTTATCTCTCTGAAGACCACATTCTCCAAGACCTTCAAGCAAGCTTCAAGCCTCATCATTGTTTGTGTCTGCGATTTGGAAAACTGTCTGGGTCGAGACCAGCCTTGTGTGGCCCCGTCTGCAGGGGCAATTTGAGAATCTATTGCTGGATCTCCCCAGACCACCGTGGGATCACAAGCTTTATTCATACCACAAGTCTGTTTGTGGTTTTTGCAAGAGCCTTCCTGTAGTGAAGGTTCCAACGCTCTTGAGGATCATCGCTTCAATCAAGCCTGTTTGCGTCGAGTCTGCGTCGGGTCTTGTTGTTTCAGGTACCCCGTGGAGCTTTATTCTCAGGGACAACTACAGGAACTCTTTGAAGTTTGAGACTACACCCATCAAGCTGAAGAAGATCAAGAAGGAACACGAGGAGAATATGATAAAACAGGAGGGAATGTCATGGAAATTTTGTATTGTTGGTCGAACTTTAAATGTGTCATATATTCGTGTTATTCATATGTCTCTCGTGTGGCTTAATTAAAGCTCTGAAGGCTGCAATTGGGCCATGCGCATGTACAATGTATGTATTACAGTACTCAGCTTGGTAATGGATGAGATGGCAGATCTGCGCTTATAGACCGGCGTGTATACCACCACGGCATTCCATGCGAATGCTGCTGTCAGTAGACCGTGGGCCTGTATCCACATATCAGCAGCATGGTACCACGTGGGCTTCATAACGCAATGCGCAAGCGGTGTGAACTCCACGTGTAGGCTTATGCATATCTTACAACCCATTACCAACTTGAAACTGTATCTTGGATGGATGTGTTTTAATAAAGATCGTATCGGGCCCATCCAGGTACAGACTGATATTTTTAGGGAGTGCTTGTGCAGAGAATTTTACATACCAATAGAAGCTAGTAGGACAGGAAATATGACCTCAGATGGCTCATAGGGGGGAAGGGGAGGAAGTCTGCTGACCTCAGAAGACTCATGGGGGAGGACCAGTGATAGATAATAGCAAAGGCTATGCTCCAATTGGAATGTATATCCTCTGTATAGGCAATCCCCATTGTATTGTTCGGTGGGAGGGTTTGACTTTATTCATGTGGGGGGCATGTGTGTATTTTTAATAAAAACAGAGAGCTGAGCCTAAAGCCGGCCCTTATGTGAGTTGCAACCAGCCTTAGAGTGTCGTGTGATCATTCTAGGGTAACGGAGCTCCAATCACCCACAAATTCAACAGAACCAAAGTATTTGGATGGGCAGGAATCGTGTAGTTTGGCTGCAGTCGTGGTAAGCGAGATTCGCACAGCTTTATGGGGGATTTCTGCGCATCCAACTGCGAGTACTCACGGTAAGGAGAAATTCGTTAAAGCGAATTTCCAAGACACATAGTATGCGCAGACCACAAATATAATTAGTCAACAGGCATTGAATACTTAATATTACACATTAAAAATAGACTGTATATATGAAAAAACAGTATATGCCTATAAAATAACAATGAATTATATGTATATAAAATATTAATAATCCATAAAAATACACAAAAAATTAATCCATATTATATCTGTATGAGTATAATAGGATTATAAAACGCTCCATATACATACATAAAATAACATAATAGCTAAAAAATGTAAAATGATGTGCTTGATATTAGTTATGTAAAAAAATATTCTCCCGTGCATATCTTATATTTATGTTCACACCTATAGTTGACAACCTTTAATAAATATATTTGGTAAATAAATGTATAGATAAAAAATGGCTGAGCTACCCAATGCAAAAATAATAAAAAATATTAAAAAACGTCACTCCCTAAAATATAGGATATTTTAGTGGCTGTGGATGAGTTTTCTTACTATTAAGATGAGTATTAAAAATAATGATATAATAAAATTCATAACCATAGACCATTTCCTTCGAAAATTGGAAGAATGTTCCCATAACTGGTATGATTAATTCTAAACAGAGGAGAGTTAACTAGTATCTATATAACAATTAATATCTAATTCCACATTCAAGCCTAGCGGTGCCGAGGTACACAACAGATAAATCCATTTCGTTTCTAATCTCGATACCGCACGGCGTTTAAAAATACCCCTCCAATGGCTATTTACAATATCAATTCCCATCAATTTCAAACCGTGCGGATTTTTACCATGGGCTTCCTTAAAGTGCATTGATACTGAGTGGTCTTTGAACCCCTTTTTTATATTTGAAAGATGTTCCCTGAGTCTGTCCCGCAACTTTCTTGTAGTTCTACCAATGTATCGTTTCCCACATTCGCATTCCAGTAGATATACCACATGAGTGCTGTAACATGTTATTGTTCCTTGAATGTCATATGTTTTACCAGTGATACTGGAGTGGAAACTCTTAATTGGTTTTTTATGTATTCCATTGTAGGTGCATAACATGCACCTATTGCAGGGGTACAATCCTTTATGGTTCAAGTTAAAGGAGAGGTTTTTGGGTGGCTTGACAATATTTGGTGCCAGAATATTCCTCAACGGTGGGGCTTTTTTAAATGTGATTTCAGGATGACTGGGTAATGATTCACCAAGTATAGGATCGTTCCTGAGAATGGGACAGTTTTTCTTACTAATTCTAGATACACTTCTATGTTGCAACGAATAGTTCGTAATGAAGGGACAGAATCTTTCATTGTTCCGTTGAACTTTAGGACCAAGGAGATTCTCTCTGTCCAAGTTACCAACTTCTATGATCTCCTTGTCCAAAACTTCAGTATTGTACCCTTTCTCAGCAAATTGTGCTTTGAGAGTATTAACTTGGGAAGTGTAATCTTCTAATTTATGGCAATTTCTGCGAATGCGTAAGAACTGACTCTTGGGGATCCCATTTAGCCATCTGGGATGATGGCAACTAGTTTTTGGGATGAAACTGTTTCTATCTGTGGTTTTAAAAAAACTTTTGGTTAAAATACTTGTCCCTTCTCTAAAAAGTGTTAAATCTAAAAAGTGTATTTCGTAGTAACTGTATTCATACGTCAGTTTGATATTATGATTATTATAATTTAAAGTGTTAAAAAAGTTAGTTAACGTGAATTCGTCCCCTTTCCACAGGAGTAAAATATTGTCTATATAGCGTTTATAAAAAATGAGGTCTGGCCAGTCCCTAGAATAAATAATCTCCTCCTCCAATAGCCATAAAGAGATTGGCTAGGCTGGGGGCAAATTTTGCCCCCATATCAACCCCTGTGGTTTGTAAGTAATATTTGTCGCCAAACCAAAAATAGTTATGTGTCATTGCAAAATCAAGGAGTTCTAGAATCAAGTTTTTTTGTAACATTGAAATATCCTCCGATTCATTTAAGTAATGATCCACTGCCATCAAACCATCAGTGTGTTTTATGTTGCTGTATAGTGACGCTACGTCCGCCGTCACTAAATACATGGGATGTTGTAACTTCATAGTTTTCAGGTCCAATAAAACTTGTTTGGTATCCTTTAAAAATGCAGGAGTATTATTAACCAACGGTTGTAAAAAGAAATCTATATACTCCCCAATGCGTGACGTTAGTGATCCTATACCGCTTACTATTGGTCTTCCTGGCCGTTTAATCGGATTTTTATGGACTTTTGGTAAGCAATGGAAGACAGGTAATCTGGGAGCAATAGGGCACAGGTAGTCCTTCTCTTTTTGGTTTAATATCCCTGCTTCATAACCTCTTTTCAGAATGCACTTAAGAGACTTTTTATACAACATCAGAGGGTTATTCTGTAATACTTGATGTGTGTTTCTATCATTCAATATATCACATACTTGTGTTATGTAATCTTTTTTGTCTAGGACAACCACTCCGCCCCCTTTATCAGCTGGGCGCATAACAAGCTCTTTCTCTGTTAGTAAATCATCCTTCAGTTTCACAATTTCTTTTGGGCCGTTGTAGTCCCATTTATTAATTTTTAATTTCTGTAAATCCTTTAGGAGCATGTTCTTAAAAATAGAAACGTGGGAGTGCGGTGGAGGATTAAATAGGGAGGCATTCTTAAGATGCGATGATTTTATGTGTACCTGTCTATACACAGGGCTGTATGTGACATGTTCCTGACCACTGCACTCTATACACAGGGCTGTATGTGACATGTTCCTGACCACTGCACTCTATACACAGGCCTAAGATATAATCCTGACCACTACATTCTATATACAGGGCTGTGTATGACATGTTCCTGACCACTGCACTCAATACACAGGGCTGTATATGACATGTTCCTGACCACTGCACTCAATACACAGGGCTGTATATGACATGTCCCTGACCACTGCACTCAATACACAGGGCTGTATATGACATGTTCCTGACCACTGCACTCTATACACAGGGCTGTATATGACATGTTTCTGACCACTGCACTCTATGCACAGGCCTGATATAATCCTGACCACTACACTCTATACACAGGGCTTTATATGACATGTTCCTGACCACTGCACTCAATACACAGGGCTGTATATGACATACTCCTGACCACTGCACTCAATACACAGAGCTGTATATGACATACTCCTGACCACTGCACTCTATACACAGGGCTGTATATGACATGTTCCTGACCACTGCACTCAATACACAGGGCTGTATATGACATGTTCCTGACCACTGCACTCAATACACAGGGCTGTATATGACATGTTTCTGACCACTGCACTCTATGCACAGGCCTGATATAATCCTGACCACTACACTATATACACAGGGCTTTATATGACATGTTCCTGACCACTGCACTCAATACACAGAGCTGTATATGACATACTCCTGACCACTACACTCTATACACAGAGCTGTATATGACATGTGCCTGACCACTGCACTCTATACACAGGGCTGTATATGACATGTTCTTGACCACTGCACTCTATACACAGGGCTGTATATGACATGTTCCTGACCACTGCACTCTATACACAGGGCTTTATATGACATGTTCCTGACTACTGCACTCTGTACACAGGTATGTCATATACTCCTTACCACTACATTCTGTACTCCGGGATGGAAATCACATACTACTGACCACTACACTCTGCACTCTGTAATGTAAATCACATACTCCTGACCACTACACTCTGTACTCTGGGATGTAAATCACATACTCCTGACCACTACACTCTGTACTCTGGGATGTAAATCACATACTCCTGACCACTACACTCTGTACTCTGGGATGTAAATCACATACTCCTGACCACTACACTCTGTACTCTGGGATGTAAATCACATACTCCTGACCACTACACTCTGTACTCTGGGATGTAAATCACATACTCCTGACCACTATATTCTGTACTCTAGGATGGAAATCACATACTCCTGACCACTGCACTCTGTTCTCTGGGATGGAAATCATATACTCCTGACCACTATATTCTGTACTCTAGGATGGAAATCACATACTCCTGACCACTGCACTCTGTACTCTGGGATGTAAATCACATACTCCTGACAACTGCACTCTGTTCTATGGGATGGAAATCACATACTCCTTACAACTACATTCTGTACTCTAGGATGGAAATCACATACACCTGACCACTGCACTCTGTTCTCTGGGATGGAAATCACATACTCCTGACCACTGCACTCTGTTCTCTGGGATGGAAATCACATACTCCTGACCACTACATTCTGTACTCTGGGATGGAAATCACATACTCCTGACCACTACACTCTGTACTCTGGGATGTAAATCACATACTCCTGACCACTGCACTCTGTTCTCTGGGATGGAAATCACATACTCCTGACCACTGCACTCTGTTCTCTGGGATGGAAATCACATACTCCTGACCACTGCACTCTGTTTTCTGGGATGGAAATCACATACTCCTGACCACTGCACTCTGTTCTCTGGGATGGAAATCACATACTCCTGACCACTACATTCTGTACTCTGGGATGGAAATCACATACTCCTGACCACTGCACTCTACTCTGGGATGGAAATCACATACTCCTGACCACTACACTTTGCAGGGCTGTATGAAGTAGTCTCCTGACCACTACACTCTGTACTCGGAGATGGAAATCACATACTCCTGACCACTACACTCTGTACTCTGGGATGGAAATCACATACTCCTGACCACTACACTCTGTACTCGGAGATGGAAATCACATACTCCTGACCACTGCAAGGGGGGTGATGAAATAGTCATCACCTGTCTAACGTGCAGCATAAAAGAGTTCCAAGGTACATAAGGACAGATGAGCGAGGTCTTATAGGGACAGATGAGCGAGGTCTTATAGGGACAGATGAGCGAGGTCTTATAGGGACAGAGGAAAATAGTCATTTTAAGAGGGACTGTGAAGGATTTGGTAAAATGCCTATTTGGTTTCCTATTGAATATATCCATATTTCTATAAATTGTATACATATTTACTTTTATACTTTAATACATATGTTGTGTGAATATTTTCTGCCGGCTGGGCTTTGTGGTACTTTAAGAAATCCTTGCTTAAGAAATGTTTCGCTCACACACACCGACCCCCCCCCTCCCATCGTCCCAACTTGAGACAAAGGAATGTTTTTCTTTCTATAAGATAAGACCTGGAAGAAGATCACACCTATACCATGACGGAGAATGTTTTCCTGTGGAAATGACCAATCAAAGACTAATATAATGCTTATGCTGTTGTCACATGACTCTGATGCTGTCCTCACATGACTCTGATGCTGTCCTCACATGACTCTGATGCTGTCCTCACATGACTCTGATGCTGTCCTCACATGACTCTCGCATCATTCTGCATATATAAGTTCACTTTCTCATTATAATAAACTAGAAGCATTCATAGACTGAGCTTGTGTGTCAGCGTGAGTCTCTTCCAGTGTGCGCACATTCCAAAGCTAGAATGATTAATCTGGACAGGAACAGATAATCAACGGACATTTTTAGTCCTCTTCTAAATCAATATCATTATCAGGAAACGCAACTCCGACACCCAAGAAGGGCTGAAGTTGTGTCCTTCATTTCTAGGATCTACTGGCCACTCTGCACCCCGACATTTACTGCACTTCATCCATGTCTTTGGGGGCCTCTCATCTCCTTATCAACTGTTTCTTCCATGATGAAGATCAGCCATGGAGTATATCTGAGGTGTATATCAGGTGTGCTTCTTCCCCACATGAGAGCTGGGATGTCCAGCAACATTCATCTAGAAGACATTTCCCGCACTCAAGGCACTAATACACCTCCAGGGTTGTGTGGGACCCCTGATGTACAGGAAGACAGGACTTTAGTGAGCAACATTTCCCTCACTCAGGACAGAAAAGTGGATTCTTCCCCGTGTGAGATCTCTGATGTTTGTAAAGATTAGACTTCCTTGTAAAATATTTCCCACACTCAGGACAGGAATACGGCTTCTGCCCTGTGTGAGATCTCTGGTGTGTGCAAAGATTGGACTTACTTGTAAAACATTTCCCGCACTCAGGACAGGAATACGGCTTCTCCCCTGTGTGAGATCTCTGATGTGTGTAAAGACTGGACTTCACTGAAAAACATTTCCCGCACTCAGGACAGGAATATGGCTTCTCCCCTGTGTGAGATCTCTGATGTCTGTAAAGATTGGACTTTAGTAAAAAAACATTTCCAGCACTCAGAACAGGAATACGGCTTCTCCCCCGTGTGAGATCTCTGATGTCTGTAAAGATTGGACTTCACTGAAAAACATTTCCCGCACTCAGGACAGGAATACGGCTTCCCCTCCATGTGAGATATTTTATGCACATTAAGATGGGATTTAGAACTGAAACATTTCCTGCACTCTGAACAGGAATATGGCTTCTCCCCCGTGTGAGATCTTTTATGCACGTTAAGATGGTATGTAGAATGGAAACATTTCCCGCAATCAGTACAGGAGAACCTCTTCCCTGTTGGAAGGCCGGCCCGGTCCCGCACAGTCTGAGGTTCCTCAGGATACGAGGAATCCGATGGTCCATCTACACTGGGTGGTGCCGGATGGACATTGGAGGGAGCCGGGTTTTCTCCTGGACTATACTGTGTGATGTCCTCATCTTCTACTTTCCAGTCTGGAGACAAAGTGAGACAATCCTCGGAGGTTTTCCTCATCTCCCGGCCATGGACTAAAATACAAAGACAAAGAGGATTACTAGACAGGAGCTGATTGGTTCCCCCAAACCAGGACTCCGCCCACATCAGGCAGCTTGGTCTCTGAGGAGCTTACAATTCCACCCTCAAGGGAACTAGGAAATGGCTCCTCTGATCTCCTACCAGGTCATTTCTTTATTCATGGACCTTAGTCAGAGAGTGAGGAAACAACCAGAACTGTCTTTTATAGGAGGGACAGTGATGAGGGGATTATAGGACGAGGGTCCCCACCCCCTCTATCACTCATCGCCATCTTCCCAACACAAGAAGTACTGCACTTCCTTATTTACTCCATGATTTAGTCATGAAGAACAGCGGGGCTGAGCCCCACCAGAGGTCAGAGAGTGAGAATGGGGGAGAACAACCAAGATGAAGACTGGACTGATCCTGAAGACCACCATCATTGGGGTATTGACTCCTCCCTCATTATCACTTTCTGTTTAATGGTCCAAAGATGGAGGATGTTATCACATTATTATGACCATGTAAAAGTCTGTGCTCCAATCACATCATCCGATATAAAATGTCCAGCTGGGAGGAAATGGGGGGAACAAAAGAGACTCCATATTATGTATATATATATATAGCAGTGGAGGGAGGGGGGAGAGAAGAGGTCAGGAGTATGTAATGTACAACAGAGTATATAGTGCAGGGGTCAGGAGTATGTAATGTACAACATGGAGTATATAGTGCAGGGGTCAGGAGTATGTAATGTACAACATAGAGTATATAGTGCAGGGGTCAGGAGTATGTAATGTACAACATAGAGTATATAGTGCAGGGGTCAGGAGGATGTAATGTACAACATAGAGTATATAGTGCAGGGGTCAGGAGTATGTAATGTACAACATAGAGTATATAGTGCAGGGGTCAGGAGGATGTAATGTACAATATAAATTATACAGTGTAAGGGTCAGGCCTCATAATATTGATATTAAGTAATCAGTGGAACATTAAATGTTTACTGTAGACAAGTTGCAGAGATCCCACACCGCTGCCTCCCATCTCCTGAGACTGCACTCAGTGACTTGGGTCTGAGACACTACAGACATATCTCTCCACCCGGCACAGCCAGCAGATAACAGAGCAAGGAACCCTGGGAGAATTGTTCTGTCAGAGATCTTACTAGACCCGGGAATGGGGAAGAAGACTCAAAGCACACACCCCAGGTGCCTAGGTTAATGCTAATGGTGAAAACTTAACATTTTGCAGCCAGCTGAACCCCAGAATCTCCAAAAATCCAGTCTAGATATATAAATTGTGTCTTACAGACTGATATTGCCAAGTGTTGACTCTACTCTGGACCAATCAGTGAGCAGTATGGGTGGAGGAATGGATTTAGTGTTCATGACCCACCTGTGCTGATCTCTGTAGGAGTGTCCTCCTCTATAAATGTCCCCGTTATTCCATCCTCCTCCATAGACTGCTGATCATCCCTCACATACGCCTCTTCTTCTTCTGCTTTCACCTCAAATTCTATATCGATTGGATCTCCACTCTAAATCAAGGAAATGAGAGAAAATATCATCTTTAAAATATAAGATCACATAAACATCCACACATTGTCTCTACAAGTCCATGTTCTAGATTCTCCATCCCACCAACCTTGTAATAGTGAGGGATGGTGTGACCTTCCTGTGTGGAATACCGGGAATACAGAGGACGGGGACATCCCCCTGGGGGGTTCCTGGTATTAGGTGGCTCCATCAATCAATCATTATCCTTGTGTCCTTCTGAAAACTCCTCCATCACTCCATACTCCTCATCCTCCTCTTTATACTCTTCTTTAACAACAATATTATCATCCCCGAGGATTCCACTTTGAACATTCAAAAAGAAATTCAATGTAACAAACACCCTTGAGGAACAATCACTAATAGTTATGATTTATACACATCTACCTGATGATGGTGAGGGATGGTGTGACCTTCCTGTGTGGAATCCCGGGAATACAGAGGACGGGGACATCTCTCTGGTGGGTTCCCATGACTGGATCCATCTGTAGGAAACACACACACTGACTGAATCCATTGTTTCTATGTGTTTATCAGATGATGGGGGATCTAGGTGGATCCTCCGTACTGCTCTCTCCTTTACAATAAAGTCTCCTCTTACCCGGTGATGTGAGGGGCGGCTGATTGTCCATCATGACGTCCTTGTAGAGATCCTTGTGTCCTTCTAAATACTCCCACTCCTCCATGGAGAAATAGACAGTGACACCCTGACACCTTATAGGAACCTGACACACACAATGATACAGTCACCATCCAGACACATCCCTTGTCTGTTACTGGAGAATGTCCCAGAATTCCCGGCACCGCTCACCTCTCCTGTCAGCAGCTCCATCATCTTCTTGGTGACTTCTAGAATCTTCTGCATGTTGTGTCTCTCAGGGTTTAGGGAGTCACATGGAGGCACTGTGATGGTCATATGATCACCTCACTTCAGAAGAGGAAATCTCTGTATTGAGGAACCAATAGGAATATCATGTTAGAATCCCAGAATCCTCCTCACCTCTTCGGGTCAGGTCTGTGTTTTATTAATAGAGATAAGTGATGTCATGTGACCTCCCAGAATCCTCCTCACCTCTCCGGTCAGGTCTGTGTTTTATTAATAGAGATGAGAGTGATGTCATGTGACCTCCCAGAATCCTCCTCACCTCTCCGGTCAGGTCTGTGTTTTATTAATAGAGATGAGAGTGATGTCATGTGACCTCCCAGAATCCCCCTCACCTCTCCGGTCAGGTCTGTGTTTTATTAATAGAGATGAGAGTGATGTCATGTGACCTCCCAGAATCCTCCTCACCTCTCCGGTCAGGTCTGTGTATTATTAATAGAGATGAGAGTGATGTCATGTGACCTCCCAGAATCCTCCTCACCTCTCCGGTCAGGTCTGTGTTTTATTAGTAGAGATGAGAGTGATGTCACGTGACCTCCCAGAATCCTTCTCACCTCTCCGGTCAGGTCTGTGTTTATTAATAGAGATAAGACTGATGTCATGTGACCTCCCAGAATCCTCCTCACCTCTCCGGTCAGCAGGTAGATGATCTCCAGGGTGAGGTTTAGTATCTTCTCAGTCATGTGACTCCGGTCCTCCTCCATCCTCATTGGTGGGGTCATGTGATCTATACAGGTCTCCTTGTAGACGGATAACTTTGGGAAATGAAAGTAAGAATGATTTGGATGGTATTGGTCACACAATAATAGGATGTGGATGTGAGGGGGGAATAGGAGGGTTGCTGGACATTGAAGAACTACTCCCCCCATGGGAAGACATTTTGTTTGGACTGTTTAGTGTTTACTACAATTTTGAGGTCCGGGGCCCCTTTTCTCTGTTGGGTTTGTTTGGTCTCTGAACTGGTTTTGATGAGTATTAGATCTGCAGACAAGGAATGATAAATCTGATCCTTCCTATGACTAGTTTGCTCTGAGGCAGTGCTGTGAGGTCAATGTCGGCTCATCATGCAGGGATGGTCACTTTACATCGCCCGACGCCCAGGATATGTAGTTCTGGGGGCCAGGCAAGTATTGTGTTTAATCTTTATCCCTGCTGAGGGCAAGCCGCAGGGCTCTCCTTTCAGGTGCCAGCCTCTTCCACCCCGTCTGTGTGAACCTCTCCTGTACCTACTATGCTTCCCCGGCTCTGTTTGCCCATCTGTGGGCCCGGGTCAGCGAGTGTCGGAAGGTAGAGGGGATGGAGGAGAGCGGACATGTTCACTCCCTTCTTGTCCTGACCCAGAAGTGACGTTATGACAGATTTCCCGACCATCGAGGCCGGCAAAGAATGTAATGCGGTGCGATGTGCACTACATTACATCCAATGGAGTACAGGGGAGACACTGGGGGTCTTTTAGACCCTGGATGTCTCAATAAAGAGAACCTGTCATCAAAAGTCATCTCATAGAGGACTTTGTCCCCTTAAGTAAAAATGTTTTTTTAATTGTAAACAATTAAAGTTACACCCAAGTATATAACTCCTCCCCTTAAAACATGTTGAGGCCTCCCACCCCCACATACAGTCAGGTCCATAAATATTGGGACATTGACACAATTCTAACATTTTTGGCTCTATACACCACCACAATGGATTTGAAATGAAACAAAAAAGATGTGCTTTAACTGCAGACTGTCAGCTTTAATTTGAGGGTATTTACATCCAAATCAGGTGAACGGTGTAGGAATTACAACAGTTTGCATATGTGCCTCCCACTTATTAAGGGACCAAAAGTAATGGGACAATTGGCTTCTCAGCTGTTCCATGGCCAGGTGTGTGTTATCCCCTCATTATCCCAATTACAATGAGCAGATAAAAGCTCCAGAGTTCATTTCAAGTGTGCTATTTGCATTTGGAATCTGTTGCTGTCAACTCTCAAGATGAGATCCAAAGAGCTGTCACTATCAGTGAAGCAAGCCATCATTAGGCTGAAAAAACAAAACAAACCCATCAGAGAGATAGCAAAAACATTAGGCGTGGCCAAAACAACTGTTTGGAACATTCTTGAAAAGAAGGAACGCACCGGTGAGCTCAGCAACACCAAAAGACCCGGAAGACCACAGAAAACAACTGTGGTGGATGACTGAAGAATTCTTTCCCTAGTGAAGAAAACCCTTCACAACAGTTGGCCAGATCAAGAACACTCTCCAGGAGGTAGGTGTATGTGTGTCAAAGTCACCAATCAAGAGAAGACTTCACCAGAGTGAATACAGAGGATTCACCACAAGATGGAAACCATTGGTGAGCCTCAAAAACAGGAAGGCCAGATTAGAGTTTGCCAAACGACATGTAAAAAAGCCTTCACAGTTCTGGAACAACATCCTATGGACAGATGAGACCGACATCAACTTGTACCAGAGTGATGGGAAGAGAAGAGTATGGAGAAGGAACTGCTCATGATCCGTACATACCACCTCATCAGTGAAGCATGGTGGTGGTAGTGTCATGGCGTGGGCATGTATGGCTGCCAATGGAACTGCTTCTCTTGTATTTATTGATGATGTGACTGCTGACAAAAGCAGACGGATGAATTGTGAAGTGTTTCGGGAATATTATCGGCTCATATTCAGCCAAATGCTTCACAACTCATTGGACGCTTCACAGTGCAGATGGACAATGACCCAAAGCAGACTGCAAAAGACACCAAAGAAGTGGAATGTTCTGCAATGGCCAAGTCCATCACCTGACCTGAATCTGATTGAGCATTTCACTTGCTGAAGACAAAACTGAAGGGAAAATGCCCCAAGAACAAGCAGGAACTGAAGACAGTTGCAGTAGAGGCCTGGCAGAGCATCACCAGGGATGAATCCCAGCGTCTGGTGATGTCTATGCGTTCCACACTTCAGGCTGTCATTGACTGCAAAGGATTTGCAACCAAGTATTAAAAAGTGAAAGTTTGATTTATGATTATTATTCTGTCCCATTACTTTTGGTCCCTTAACAAGTGGGAGACACATATGCAAACTGTTGTAATTCCTACACCATTCACCTGATTTGGATGTAATTACCCTCAAATTAAAGCCGACAGTCTGCAGTTAAAGAACATCTTGTTTGTTTCATTTCAAATCCATTGTGGTGGTGTATAGAGCCAAAAATGTTTGAATTGTGTCCATGTCCCAATATGTATGGACCTGACTGTATATGCACACCCAAACGTAAGAGCACACGCTGGAGGGCCTACACGTGATAACATTGATTGTGATACACGTTACATATCGCCGGTCACACCAGAATGAGAGGATAATTCTAGGAGCAGACCTCCTCCGTACTCTATACTGATGACCTAGAAGGGGCTATAAATGTGTCCCCTATAGATAATACCGGGGACTAAAGGTTGTCACCATTTCAGCACACACAACTTAAGGTTTGACATGTTGGATATCTATTTACTCGCTGCAACCTCGGCTTTTATATTTTTACACATAAATGGGTCATTTATTGCTTTTTTGTGCCCTGAAATTAACTTAAGTGTATTTTTTACTGAAATTTGGCATTTCCTAGACTTTGTGATAATATTTTGTGACATAAAAAAATAGAACTGCCGCTATTTTATTCTCTAAAGTCTCTACTTTCAGAAAATTGATATTTTGGGGGTTTTGTGTCATCTTTAGGGCTAAAATGATTTTTTAAATGTGCAAAAACAGCTCTGGGAGTGAAAGGGAGAAAGGATAAGCCGGACGCTCCCCTTTCCTGAGGAGCAGCCAATCGGTTCTCATTACACTGCAAGGTCTCTCCCCTCCCTGCTAGTCCCGGGTGCGGTGCTGGAGACAGGCGGGGGAGGGGAGGAGGAGATAAACAGCGCAATGTTACACATATTACACATTTAAGTTGCTATAAAGCCCCTTTCATTTTTTTTTGTTTACAAACGATTTTATTTTTCAAAGAGTAGCCTGAAAATAACAGTACAGCGTCAAACAATGTGTACAGCATTAACAAGGCACACTTAAATCGTACAATTCAGAAAGACACCATCATATAGAAAGGGTAAAAAAGAAGAGAAAGGAAAGGAGAATAGATCCTAAGTACATGAGAAATATAAAGGAAAAAGTAGACTGAATGATATATGTGTGAACAGGACACGTCAATCAACCTTCACATGGAATGCCACTATTCATGTAGTAAATGTCTATGAACCTTCCATGATTCCCATTTTCTATCAGACAAGTGCATCTTGTCCAGTAAGTTATAATGAATTCTCTCCATGAGCATCACAGCATCTACTCTATGTAATACAGAGGCCAATGGTACCGTGATAGATTCCCAATGTAGGGCGATAGCCCACAAAGTAGAAATACAAATAGTATGTATCAATGTCATAACATTATCAGGAACCCCCGGGATACGAGCTCCCAATAGGAAGACTGTATAGTCAGACGTACCGGAACACCCACCAGTGAAGTCACCAACTCAGATATCCTGCCCCACACCAAGGATAAAGTTGGGCAAGCCCACAACGTATGTACCAAAGTACCGGTGAGGCCGCAGCCCCGGAAACGTAACGGGGACGTTTGTGGGTACAAAACGTGTAGCCTTGACGGGGTATAATACCATCTGGTTAATACCTTGAGGGCCGTCTCACGGGCAGAAACAGATGGAGAGCTCTTACATATGTTATCCACCATGGAATCCCAATCCTCGTCTGGAAAAGTAATACCACTATCCTCCTCCCATTTTTGTCTCTATAAAGGAGGTGAGGGAGAGAGACTGACCAGGAATTGGTGATACAGATCAGAGATAAGACCTTTGCCCCTGGGAGAGTCACGGCTGATACGTTCAGAAATCGGAGATGAAGGTGTAAGGCCAAAATGCGAGTTAAAAAAATGTCTACTCTGCCGATAACGATGATATTCACGAAGCGGAACATCAGAAAGTACACACATCATATCAAAGGGAATATAAGATCCTCCACTTTGACAGTCAGACAACCTAATAAAGGATCTATCGTACCACCAACGAAACGCCTGAGGAGAAGAAAATGCTGTACTAAAGTTAGGGTCACCAAAAAACGATACACCCGGGGAAACAGAAGAGACCAGATTTCATTGAAGTTTCCATCGAGACCAAAGTGTCAATGAATGGCCACAACAGAGTTAGAAAAAGTTAACGATCGAGGGAGGATTTTGGACCATAAAATACCCGGTAAATAAAATGGGCGTATAGATTGAGATTCAAATCTAACCCCCGGGATCTGGGAGTTAACAGTCACCCATTGTGATAATTGTGCAAAACACGCTGAAAGGTTATAGAGCCAAAAATTGGGAAGACCGAGGCCCCCCGTCCGTTGTGACCGGTACAAAACCGATGAGGTAAAACGTGGACGTTTATTACACCAAATAAATTGTTAATCAGCCGCTGAAAGCGATCCAGAAACATTTTCGAGACCGAGATTGAAAGTGATGTAAATAAAGTAGTTTAGGCAGAATATTCATTGTGACTGCCGTGACTCTACCCAGGAAGGAGATGGGGTACCCACGGCAAACCTTCAGTAGAGTAGAGGCGCCACACACATGGGGGGTAATTAGCAGCAAACATATCTGAGTATCTGGCAGTGAGGTTGATACCTAAATAGGAAATCCGATCCGTGGCCCAACGAAATGGAAAAGAGCTCCGGAGAGAGGCACTCAGGGAATCAGGAACATTGATGGCATAACCACTGATTTAGTGACATGAACAGACCTGACACTAGAGCAAAGTCGTTCAATACCGCCCATAGATTAGGCAATGATACTAACGGGATGGTGAGGAAAAGCATTACATCATCAGCATACATACAGATTCTGAAAGGTGAAACCAATAAAGGGTAACCAGAGATATCTGAATGTGATCTGATTGCAATCACCAAAGGTCCCAACACCAGTGCAAACAATAGGGGTGACAGAGGACAACCATGACGGTACCTCTACCCAATGTAACAAAGTCAGAGTTACAGCCGGGAAGTCTGATCCTTGTTATGGGAGAGTCATAGAGGGCGAGTATACCAGATAAACACTCATCACTGACACCCATTCTCTGCACCCAGGAAAACAAGGCCAAAGGACACCATCGAAGGCCTTATTAGTGTCCAAACTCAGTAACAAAACTTCTCTGGAGTGCAAATTGGCGTCCTGACTAATGTGTAATGTAAGGAGAATGTTGTCACTGATAAATCTGTCCGGGATAAAACCTGATTGGTCTGGAGACACCAAAGCCCCTTTCATTCTTTAACCCCCCCGGACATTCCTAAAAACACCTCAGATTTATATACATTTTATGTTACAAAGGAATGTTTCCTTCCTCCTGAGCAGCAATGTAAGGGGCTCTATGCTCCATACTCCTGACCCCGGCACTCCATCATTGTGTTGGCTGCATAGTGTAATGATTGCCCATTGGCTGCCTGTGTAGTGTCATCATTGCCCTTTGTAGGCCATGTATGGTCAGGATGGTCCTTGTCTTGTCTATTTATTGTCAGTGCTGTTTGTTTAGAGGACCATATTACTAGAATTTATCTCCACAATGAGGAGAATGTTCCGGCTCCGGAAGTGGGGGAATGTTCTGCCCCTGAAGGGGTTCATCTGGGTTCCCACACTATATATGTGTGTATCATCATCTGCTGGAGATAAAAGACGTCACAGTGACTATGGAGGAAGAGGACGGACGTGACTATGGAGGAAGAGGACGGACGTGACTGTGGAGGAAGAGGACGGACGTGACCGTGGAGGAAGAGGACGGACGTGACCGTGGAGGAAGAGGACGGACGTGACCGTGGAGGAAGAGGACGGACGTGACCGTGGAGGAAGAGGACGGACGTGACCGTGGAGGAAGAGGACGGACGTGACTGTGGAGGAAGAGGACGGACATGACGGGGGTTAAATAGGAAAAAAAATCTTATTACCTCCTCTGCTGTCATGTCCAGCAATGTCTCTGATATGCTTCCTGTCCATGCCTGACATCACTTCCTGTCTGTGCCTGACATCACTTCCTGTCTGCATTCCATAGAGACTTCCTGTGTGAGTATAGGTGAGATCAGCACCTTGTGGAGTTCAGAGGAACTGCAGCCCCGAGATCCATCCCATAATCCCCCTTCCTGTATAATATGTACCTTACAGGGATACTACGGGAGATGAAACATTACTGAATAAAGGAAGAAGAAATAAATGTAACTCTTATGTAACCAACTGTTCAACAAACATCTCTTATTACATATAGAAAAGTCTTACAAACACAGAACACAAAATACAAATGTATAGCTAATGAGAGCGATCCCGCCAAACCTGATCCTTCTGGGGGGACAATGCAAAAATATATATCAATCCACTCATAATGACATCATCTTCTGGGAGTGTCTGCACATCCATCCATTTCATACACATTTCACTGTCTCAGCAGATCTCCTGCAGCCTATTAGCTCCCATTTCCCCCTCTATGTCTCAGCAGATCTCCTGCAGCCTATTAGCTCCCATTTCCCTCTCTATGTCTCAGTGGATCTCCTGCAGCCTATTAGCACCCATTTCCCTCTCTATGTCTCAGTGGATCTCCTGCAGCCTATTAGCACCCATTTCCCTCTCTATGTCTCAGTGGATCTCCTGCAGCCTATTAGCACCCATTTCCCTTTCTATGTCTCAGCGGATCTCCTGCAGCCTATTAGCTCCCATTTCCCTCTCTATGTCTCAGCGGATCTCCTGCAGCCTATTATCACCCATTTCCATCTCTATGTCACATATTACAACAAGCAGTCACAAAGGTAAATGTAAAATAAAAGCAGAGAGGGAGAGAAGGCTGATAAAGCAGCTTATCGATGAGAGGTACATAAGAACATACAATGTCAATACAAAACATGGCAATCAATCACAAACGATCGGAGCAGACAGATCGGTGTCATAGGTGCCCCGTGGGTCCTGAACTGCCTCCAGCACAGGGACAGTAGCAGGGTGTAAAGCAGGTAGGTACTCCAACTTTCTCATTTCTGCTCTGACCTTCATCAGTGCCGGTAACATGGGGGACATAGAAGACAGCCAATGCATGGGAATGGTTCTCCTGGCTGCCCTCAGAATGTAGGTGGAAAGTTTCCTCGCACATTTAGAGAGACCCGAAAAGGTAGACCCAACAGAAAGTAAATGGGCTCAAAAGGGACAGGAGCCAGGAAAAGTAACCACAATGGGGTAAGGACCTCCTCCAAAAGGGCGCAATGGACCGGCAATCCCAAAAAATGTGGAAAAGAGTGTCAGTTTCCGTCCCACAACACCAGCAAACAGAAGAAACATTCAGGTTACTATCATGGAGAACCTCAGGGGTCCGATACCAAAACATCGGGGTCTTAGAAGGATTTTCTGTATACATTACACACACAGAAGATTTAGAAGAGGCCTCCCAAATCCTACTCCATTGATCCAACCCAATATCACATTGAAGGAAACGGGACCATTTACACATATAAAGGGGAGAATCAATAGAAAAAGGGCGACATCTACAAGCAATGTATACGTAGCGGAAATGATGTCCCGGTGGTGTGGGCCTTGGATGCAGATATGCTCTAAAGGGGTAGGTTGTTCAAGAGTCAGAGAAGAGGCTTTGGAGGTAAAAATGTGTTGTATCTGTAGATAAAATACTGATGGGGTGGAATACGAGCAGCTTTTTGAATGTCGGAAGGATTTAAGGTTGTGAATTATGGGATTGACCAAATGTCACAATTGGAATAGATTAACCTCAGCCCAAGGAGGGACTCGACCAATGGCCAGACTATCTGGGAGACTTGGATTAAAAATAATGTTGGTCAAGAGGGATCACTTAGAGCCTAGGATGAATCTAACCCTACACCTCCTCCATATAGACAACATAAACTGCATGGGTCCTAATATGAGAGGAGAGGTAGTGCGGGCTGTGACAAAATAAGTCCCCCTCATTCCCTCTTTACACCAAGTCATGGCCAGACATGCACGCCTCGGTTAGCTAGTCGCTGTGGCCGTGTGGGTGGGATCTGTGACAGCCTCTGATGACTCCTCTGTCATCCAATAAAGCTGATGGACCTCTGATGTCTTCCTTGTCCTACGATGAAGCTGATGGACCTCTGATGTCTCCCTTGTCCTCTGATGAAGTAGATGGACCTCTGATGACTCCCCTGTCCTCCAAAAAAGCTGATGGAACTCTGATGTCTCCCTTGTCCTACGATGAAGCTGATGGACCTCTGATATCTCCCCTGTCCTCTGATGAAGCTGATAGACCTTTGATTTCTCCTCTGTCCTCTGATGAAGCTAATGGACCTCTGATGTCTCCCCTGTCTCCAATGAGGCTGATGGAACTCTGATGTCTCCCCTGTCTCCAATGAGGCTGATGGACCTCTGATGTCTGCCTATCCTCTGATGAAGCTGATGGACCTCTGATGTCTCCCTTGTTCTACAATGAAGCTGATGGACATTTTGATGTCTCCCCTGTTCTCAGATGAAGCTGATAGACCTCTAATGTCTCTCCTGTCATCTGATGAAGCTGATGGACCTCTGACATCTCCCCATCCTCTGATATCCACCAGTCAATGTTCACTAAAGGAAGGGGAGATCCTGGAGCGAATGCTCACTCCAGGAGGGAGAAATCCAGGAGTGAACGTTCACCATGGGAAGTGGAAATTTAGGAGTAAATGTTCAATGAAAGAAGGGGAGATCCAGGAGAGAATGCTCAGTAATCTCCCACCCCTCTAACTGGCATCACCCCCTGTGCCGATCCTAGGTGTGCCTGGAGGAGAGCAGAAGGATGACTCTCTGTGGTGTCAGACTTCTCCCTTCTAACCCCCGACACCACAAGCCCAATAGGCAAACACTGAACCCAACTGATGCTTCATAATTACTTTCCAAGGTAGAGCTATTCCCTCCCACACCATGCAATATAGAGGCCTGAATACGCATGTGCGTGCCCGTATGGCACCAGTAACTTCAGTCTCTTGGTAACAGGATGAATGTTGGGGTCTTCAGCGAGACACTTTCATTGGTGCACTTACACTCCTATGGTAAAGTATCATTGTAATCCCGTGGCAGGATTTGTATAGCAAAGCAAACACTGTGTCTGTATAGCAGGAACATCTACACAACCCAGTGCCTGGTGAGTATGGGAGAAGTGTCATGTCTCTGTGTGCCGTGTTCCTGTCATCTGCCAGGGGGCAAAATCCCTCTCACCAGATCCTGGGACTAAGGCCCAAACCATGGTCCTGGAAATGACCGGCTCCTGTGGTCACCTCACGATGAGCCCTTCACACTGTCGGTGTAGGCACTGTACTGTAGGCCACATCTCTCAGGTTGGATGTTCCCTGACTGATGCAGATACCTAAACATGGAGTGAACTGACCCTGAGCACTTCTCTGCCAGGTCCAGACTGTCTCCTGCCACATGCAGACTGCCTCCCCTCAGGAAAAACAAGATGGAGTCCTTCACTCTGCTCTCACTAAGCATGCTGGTCTCTGTAGTTCCATCCCTCATATCAGCCTATCAGGCCATTTCTGTTCAGGACTGCATATTCCACAATGCTTTGCAGCTGCACCTCCTGCTTGAGAAAGTCCCTGTCATTGGCTCCTTTAATACCTCTTCTGATTGGCTCTCTCTGTATTACAGTCTGAGAGGAGAAGGGAGGGGCTGAAATCCCTGACTGCCTTGTGTGTATCCAGTGCCAGTGTCAGATTTCACAGGAGATGCCAGTCAGCAGGTTACAGCAGTCACAGATAGGAGTCATTTCCTCCCCTACACAAGGATCTACAGTCCATACACACCCAGCACAAGGCCGGGGTCACACTACCAGACGCTTCTCGGGGCTGCAGTTCCTCTGAGCTCCACAAGGTGGGGATCTCACTTCTACCCAGACAGGAAGTCTCTATGAAAGACAGACAGGAAGTGATGTCAGGTACAGACAGGAAGTGATGTCAGGTACAGACAGGAAGTTTCGGGTGAGAGCTGAGTTGGGAGGAAGCAGAGAGGAGACGTTGCTGGAAGTGGCAGCAGAGGAGGTAATAAGATGTTATTTCCTATTTACACCCAGTAACCCCCCATCATGTCCATCCTCTTCCTCCATATTCACATCCGTCCTCTTCCTCCACAGTCACGACCGTCCTCTTCCTCCATAGTCACGTCCGTCCTCTTCCTCCATAGACACGTCCGTCCTCTTCCTCCATAGCCACGTCCGTCCTCTTCCTCCATAGTCATGTCCGTCCTCTTCCTCCATAGTCACGTCTGTCCTCTTCCTCCATAGTCACGTCCGTCCTCTTCCTCCATAGTCATGTCCGTCCTCTTCCTCCATAGTCATGTCCATCCTCTTCCTCCATAGTCACTGTGACATCTTTTATCTCCAGCAGATGATGATACACACATATATAGTGTGGAAACCCAGATTAACCCCTTCAGGGGCAGAACATTCCCCCACTTCCGGGGCCGGAACATTCTCCTCATTGTGGAGAGGTGTCACCTTCTCACCTCATCAGTCTATACCAATGGATTATACCACTTTTATAAGTGGCAGGGGATGGAGAATCCTATGACATCACACTGACCTCACAGCTCCTCCTCCCAATGTCCCTCCATCCAGAATCAGAGAATCCTATGACATCACACTGACCTCACAGCTCCTCCTCCCAATGTTCCTCCATCCAGAGTCAGAGAATCCTATGACATCACACTGACCTCACAGCTCCTCCTCCCAATGTCCCTTCATCCAGAATCAGAGAATACTATGACATCACACTGACCTCACAGCTCCTCCCCCAAATGTCCCTCCATCCAGAGTCAGAGAGTCCTATGACATCACCCTGATCTCACAGCACCTCCTCCCAATGTCCCTCCATCCAGAGTCAGAGAATCCTATGACATCACCCTGACCTCACAGCTCCTCCTCCCAATGTCCCTCCATCCAGAGTCAGAGAACCCTATGACATCACACTGACCTCACAGCTCCTCCCCCCAATGTCCCTCCATCCAGAGTCAGAGAATCCTATGACATCACACTGACCTCACAGCTCCTCCTCCCAATGTCCCTCCATCCAGAGTCAGAGAATCCTATGACATCACACTGACCTCACAGCTCCTCCTCCCAATGTCCCTCCATCCAGAGTCAGAGAATCCTATGACATCGCGCCGACCTCACTGCTCCTCCTCCCAATGTCCCTCCATCCAGAGTCAGAGAATCCTATGACATCACACTGACCTCACAGCTCCTCCTCCCAATGTCCCTCCATCCAGAGTCGGAGAATCCTATGACATCACACTGACCTCACAGCTCCTCCTCCCATTGTCTTTCCATCCAGAGTCAGAGAATCCTATGACATCACACTGACCTCACAGCTCCTCCCCCAATGTCCCTCCATCCAGAATCAGAGAATCCTATGACATCACACTGACCTCACAGCTCCTCCTCCCAATGTCCCTCCATCCAGAGTCAGAGAATCCTATGACATCACGCCGACCTCACAGCTCCTCCTCCCAATGTCCCTCCATCTGGCTTTTTTCTGATGCTCTTAGGATGTGGGGTCCCTTGGTATCCTCACATGTAAAGTGGGACTGTTGGTCCTGCGTTGTATGTAATGACATCAGAATGCTGCAACAAGCCTATACCCTGCGTAGTGTGGGGGTCCTGTGGGGGGAATTATACCTCAGCCTGAAGTGGGGCTTTAATAAAATGGAGACCTGAATGGAGAGGTGAGGAGGATTCTGGGAATATCATTTGATGTGACTATTTGTGTTCAGATGTAGAGTTTTCCTCCTGTGAAGTCTGGAGATCATATGACATCACATTGCCTCCACCTCCCTCCCTGATAGAAGAGAGAAAGAAGAAGAAGATTCTAGAAGTCACCAGAGAGATCACTGAGCTGCTGACAGGAGAGGTGAGCGGTGCCGGGAATTCTGGGACATTCTCCAGTAACAGACAAGGGATGTGTCTGGATGGTGACTGTATCATTGTGTGTGTCAGGTTCCTATAAGGTGTCAGGGTGTCACTGTCTATTTCTCCATGGAGGAGTGGGAGTATTTAGAAGGACACAAGGATCTCTACAAGGACGTCATGATGGACAATCAGCCGCCCCTCACATCACCGGGTAAGAGGAGACTTTATTGTAAAGGAGAGAGCAGTACGGAGGATCCACCTAGATCCCCCATCATCTGATAAACACATAGAAACAATGGATTCAGTCAGTGTGTGTGTTTCCTACAGATGGATCCAGTCATGGGAACCCACCAGAGAGATGTCCCCGTCCTCTGTATTCCCGGGATTCCACACAGGAAGGTCACACCATCCCTCACCATCATCAGGTAGATGAGGAACAATCACTGATAGTATCATTAGGATCTGTACATTATCTGCATTGTTACCATTGATGGCATTTTTATTATATATTCAGAGTGGAAACCTGAGAGATCCTAAAGTTGAGGTTAAAGAAGAGATAAAAGAGGAGGAGGATGAGGATGGGGGGATGGAGGAGTCAGAGCTTCTAAAAGAACACAAAGATCTGTACCAGAACACCATGGTGGAGTCATCCAGCTACAGGAACCCACCAGAGAGATGTCCCCATCCTCTGTATTCCTGGGATTCCACACAGGAAGGTCACACCATCCCACACCATCATCAGGTAGATGATGACAATTATTGGTAGTTGTGATTTATACACAGCATGTTTGTTACAATGAATGTTTTATTATATCTTTCAGAGTGGAATCCTCGGGGATGATAATATTGATGTTAAAGAAGAGTATAAAGAGGAGGATGAGGAGTATGGAGTGATGGAGGAGTTTTCAGAAGGACACAAGGATATGATGGAGCCACCTAATACCAGGAACCCCCCAGAGAGATGTCCCCGTCCTCTGTATTCCCGGGATTCAACACAGGAAGGTCACACCATCCCTCACTATTACAAGGTTGGTGGGATGGAGCATCTAGAACATGGACTTGTAGGGGGGATGTGTGGATATTTTATGTGATCTTACATTTTACAGATGATATTCTCTCTCATTTTCTTGATTTAGAGTGGAGATCCAATCGATATAGAATTTGAGGTGAAAGCAGAAGAAGAAGAGGCGTATGTGAGGGATGATCAGCAGTCTATGGAGGAGGATGGAATAACGGGGACATTTATAGAGGAGGACACTCCTACAGAGATCAGCACAGGTGGGTCATGAACACTAAATCCATTCCTCCACCCATACTGCTCACTGATTGGTCCAGAGTAGGGCGGGGACTGGGTGATATCAGCCTGTAATCCCCTGGTCACTTTCCTGAGCTGTGTTCCCCGTCCTGTATTCCTGGATTTCTCTCGGATAATCTTCCTTCTCTGTGCTGCAGACACAATTTATGTATCTAGACTGGATTTATGGAGGTTCTGGGGTTCAGCTGGCAGCAAAATGTTCATTTCACTATAGGCATTGATCTACCTAAGCACAGGAGCATGTGATTTGGGTCTCCTTCCCCATGCCCTGGTCTAGTAAGATCTCTGATAGAACATTTCTCCCAGGGTTCCTTGCTCTGTTATCTGCTGGCTGTGCCGGGTGGAGGGATATGTCTGTAGTGTCTCAGACCCAAGTCACTGAGTGCAGTCTCAGGAGATGGGAGGCAGCGGTGTGGGACCTCTGAAACTTGTCTACAGTAAACATTTAGATTACAATTGATTACTGAATGATAATTATGAGGCCTGACCTATACACTGTATAATTTATATTGTCCATTCCATACTCCTGACCCCTGCACTATATACTCTATGTTGTACATTACATACTCCTGACCCCTGCACTATATACTCTATGTTGTACATTACATACCCCTGACCCCTGCACTATATACTCTATGTTGTACATTACATACTCCTGACCCCTGCACTATATACTCTATGTAGTACATTACATACCCCTGACCCCTGCACTATATACTCTATGTTGTACATTACATACTCCTGACCCCTGCACTATATACTCTATGTTGTACATTACATACTCCTGACCCCTGCACTATATACTCTATGTTGTACATTACATACCCCTGACCCCTGCACTATATACTCTATGTTGTGCACTACACACTCCTGACCCCTGCACTATATACTCCATGTTGTACATTACACACTCCTGACCCCTGCACTATATACTCTATGTAGTACATTACATCCTCCTGACCCCTGCACTATATACTCCATGTTGTACATTACATACTCCTGACCCCTGCACTATATACTCTATGTTGTACATTACATACTCCTGACCCCTGCACTATATACTCTATGTTGTACATTACATACTCCTGACCCCTGCACTATATACTCTATGGTGTACATTCCATAGTCCTGACTTCTGCTCTCCCCCTCCCCCCACTGCTATATGTACACATAATATGGATTCTCTTTTGTTACACCCATTTCCTCCCAGCTGGACATTTTATATCGGATGATGTGATTGGAGCACAGACTTTTACATGGTGATAATAATGTGATAACATCCTCCAACTTTGGACCCTTAAACAGAAAGTGATAATGAGGGAGGAGTCAATACCCCAATGATGGTGGTCTTCAGGATCAGTCCAATCTTCATCTTGGTTGTTCTCCCCCCATCCTCACTCTCTGACCTCTGGTGGGGCTCAGCCCCGCTGTTCTTCATGACTAAATCATGGACTAAATAAGGAAGTGCAGTACTTCTTGTGTTGGGAAGATGGCGATGAGTGATAGAGGGGGTGGGGACCCTCGTCCTATAATCCCCTCATCACTGTCCCTCCTATAAAAGACAGTTCTGGTTGTTTCCTCACTCTCTGACTAAGGTCCATGAATAAAGAAATGACCTGGTAGGAGATCAGAGGAGCCATTTCCTAGTTCCCTTGAGGGTGGAATTGTAAGCTCCTCAGAGACCAAGCTGCCTGATGTGGGCGGAGTCCTGGTTTGGGGGAACCAATCAGCTCCTGTCTAGTAATCCTCTTTGTCTTTGTATTTTAGTCCATGACCAGGAGATGAGGAAAATCTCCGAGGATTGTCTCACTTTGTCTCCAGACTGGAAAGTAGAAGATGAGGACATCACACAGTATAGTCCAGGAGAAAACCCGACTCCCTCCAATGTCCATCCGGCACCACCCAGTGTAGATGGACCATCGGATTCCTCGTATCCTGAGGAACCTCAGACTGTGCGGGACCGGGCCGGCCTTCCAACAGGGAAGAGCTTCTCCTGTACTGAGTGCGGGAAATGTTTCCGTTGTAAATTCCATCTTGATGAGCATAACAGATCTCACTCAGGTGAAAAACCATATTCCTGTACTGAGTGCGGGAAGAGTTTACGTTATAAATGCAGTCTTAATAGGCATAAAAGATCTCACACGGGGGAGAAGCCATATTCCTGTCCTGAATGTGGGAAATGTTTTTCATTTAAGTCCATTCTTTCCAAACATCAGAGATCTCACATGGGGGAGAAGCCATATTCCTGTCCTGAGTGCGGGAAATGTTTTTCAAAGAAGTCCAATCTTTCCAAACATCAGAGATCTCACACGGGGGAGAAGCCGTATTCCTGCTCTGAGTGTGGGAAATGTTTTTCATCGATGTCCAGTTTTTACAGGCATCAGAGATTTCACATGGGGGAGAAGCCGTATTCCTGTCCTGAGTGTGGGAAATGTTTTTCACAGAGTACACATCTTTGCACACATCAGAGATCTCACATGGAGGAAAAGCCGTATTCCTGTCCTGAGTGTGGGAAATGTTTTTCAGATAAGTCCCATCTTTCCAGACATCAGAGATCTCACACGGGGGAGAAGCCATATTCCTGTCCTGAGTGCGGGAAATGTTTTTTACAGAAGTCCGATCTTTCCAGACATCAGAGATCTCACACGGGGGAGAAGCCACGTTCCTGTCCTGAGGGAAATGTTCCTCACTGAAGTCCTGTCTTCCTGTACATCAGGGGTCCCACACAACCCTGGAGGTGTATTAGTGCCTTGAGTGTGGGAAATGTCTTCTAGATGAATGTTGCTGGACATCCCAGCTCTCATGTGGGGAAGAAGCACACCCTGATATACACCTCAGATATACTCCATGGCTGATCTTCATCATGGAAGAAACCGTTCATAAGGTGGACAGAGGCCCCTAAAGACATGGATGAAGTGTGGGACCGGGTTGGCCATTGATATCAGGAGAAGAATAAAAATGGAGTCCTGACCTAGAGCACTGGGCTGACTTCTCATTGGGGTGCAGCCTATATAGTAGAGATGGTTTGTGTAGCAAACTAGCTCCTCAGAGCTGGAAGCGGAGTTCCTCTGTTCCTTGCTGTATTTGAGATCTTCCTCGAATCATTCCTCACATCCCCCCCTTGCATTCCTGTGAGGCAGACTTTATCTCCTGGCAGATGAGGTGGAACAACCTAAGACATGAGAAGTGGAGACAGGCTGTCTACGAACGTTTCACTTTGGTCACCCAAAGCTATGTAAGCCCCACACCTTATCAAAAGAACTGAACATTCCTCAGATCAACTGTATGGTTCATATCACGGGATATGAAGCTGGTAATTTAGTGTAGAGTTTCCCAATGACCACTCCCAAGTCAGAGCCCCCCCTTCCCTTTTGAGAGGGACCTTTAAGAGAGTTAAGTGAGTTAGTCTGTGTCACACTGACACACTCAGAGATCTCTGAGGTAACATCGTAACAAAAGGAGATCAAAGAACTCACCCTGCTCACAACTTGGACTGCAAACCCAGGCATATGGGCAAGTAACTCGACCCTGTAATCTTCTTCCTAATTATCTCTTTGCTGTGTCTTTATATACATATATATATATATTTGTGACATCTCTTTGTAAATATTGTATTGCACCTGTTTTGACCCTTTTAGTAATAAATCTTTCTTTCTGAAAGTGTTAAACTGTTTCTAAGCGCTTACTTGCAATTCACGAATCCCTGCCTTTGAAGAGACGCTACGGGTTGTCATATTTCTGTATAACAGGTCCGCGGGCCGTGCTATATAGATCAATATTTCAATCAATATAGTGTATATTTGATAACGGGAGTTTCCCAGTCTCCGACAAAAGTGGTGGTGGCAGTAGAGGGTTAGTTGCGTAACTAACCCGACCCAGTAACAAGCGCATTCAGGCTGCAGGCACCGATTGTAGTCCATTAGCTGGGCAATCGCTGTGTAGGGTGCAGCTGGGTGGGGCCTTGTTACGCGCGTCACACCGCGGTTTTGGATCGGCCAGCCCTTCGGTCACGAGTTTGGTGAGAAGGTCTGGGGTCTGACGCCATGGGCGTCAGACCCCATGGCGTCAGACGTGGCTGTGCGATTATCACCTGTTGGTGGCGGCGACCGCGGGTCGTGACATATTGGTGGCAGCGTACGTGGGATAATTGCATTAAGAGCTTCAGTGCAGCGTTAATAGTTGGCTCTGCACTGAAGGATTGTAACCTTTGTGGAAACAGTCCTTAGAAACAAGCGGTGCATATTTTAGTTTATATATATGTGTGTATAGAGAGACACATAGCAACAACTCCTTCTTTTCCTACTTTTCTATCTTTGCTTGCGATTATGCCTGGTGAAGCAGATTACGAGAAAATGAGCAAAGGTGATTTGAAAGTTGAATGTGCCTCACGAGGATTGGACGTCGGTCGCAAAACTTGTGAAGATTTGATTAGTGATCTAGTAGAGTATGATATCCGAGCAAATCAGAACTCAGGGGAACTTGAACATGGAGGGGTTCCCATTACCCACATTGCCAGTGGCTCAGAGACGGCCTCACAGGATGGGCATACAGAGACTGACACTGGAGGATCACCAAAGGTTAACGTCACACCACCGCCTGAGTGCGCTAACACCGTGGTGCCTGGAACCAGCAGAGACTCTCCTCAGATGCAGGAGGCCTTGAAACGCCTCATGGAGACAGATTTGGAGGCATACCTGCGGTTCATGGAACGCCAAGTAGCGGCTGGCAGAGGAACGCCAGGCTGAGAGGGAGGCAGTGCAGAGGGAAGCTGATCGTCGGCACGAGATGGAGATGGCAAGGCTCCAGAAGCAACCGGGTCAGAACCTCGGGGCCCTAGATCACAGGGACGCCACTCTTTCCGTGGGCGCAGCCAAGTTTCCAGTGATGGAAAAGGACAGCGACATTGACACCTACTTACTGTCCTTTGAAAAAACGTGCCATCAGTACCATGTGCCCCAAGCTCAATGGGTTCAGTACCTGACACCAGGGCTACAAGGCAAGGCCCTGGACGCATTTGTTGAATTGCCAGAGGGGCAAGATGATGATTATGAACTTTTAAAAGATGCCATAATCCGAAAGTACCAGAGGACCCCGGAAGTGTACCGCAAGCGGTTCAGGTCCATGCAGAAGGGACCTGGGGACTCTTACACGGATGTGGCAAGTCGCTTACGTACCACATTCCGACAGTGGACTAAGGGACTGAAAGTTGATTCTTATGAATCTTTGGAGGATCTCATGATCAGAGATCAACTCTTGCACATTTGTCCAGCAGACGTCAGACAGTTCGTCTTGGAGAGGGAGCCAGCATCTACTAAAGCTGCAGCAGACCTGGCAGATACCTTCGTCCACACGAGAGTGCCTGAACCTCGCAAGGCTCCTCCAAACAGCTGGAAAGGGGGGAAATCGTCCCTAGCAACCTCTCCTACTTTGGCAAGTCAAGCTTCACCTCCGCCGAACCCTGCAGTGCTTGGAGCCAAGCCATTCCTGCCTGACACCCGCAGATGTTTCGCCTGTGGGAAAGCCGGACATCTCAGGACGCAGTGTCCTGAGCAGAAGCAGATGACATCACCTGGCCAGCCGGCCAGCAACTCTTCTTCTGTGCTGTTCATTCGCAGGAAGATGACCCCCGATAACTTGCAGCCCGTTACCGTGGGCAACCGGTCTGCAACTGGTTTCCGGGACACCAGGGCCGAAGTCACCTTGATCCGGCTAGAGCTGATTGAGCCACAGAACCTCATCCCAGGAAAGTTCCTGACCCTCACAGGAGTTGGGGGGACCCGTTCACGCATACCCTGTGCAAAGGTATTCCTAGATTGGGGTGCGGGGAGGGGGATGAGGGAGGTGGGGGTCTCAGATGAACTGCCCACCCGTTTTGTTGGGTGCTGACCTAGGCACTCTTGTTTCGTATTATGCCCCTGCCGAGAAGACCCGGAAGGTCCCCCTGGAACTCTCTGGACCAGCCAAGGTACTGTGGACAGATATTGGGGTAATGTCTGGGCCACCGGTGGATGGACAGAGGGAGGGGGCTGGGAATGGTGTGGGGCTGCAGGAGTCTCCAGTAGCTGGAGAACAAGAAGAAATCCCCTTGCCTGGGGAGGTATTGAACTCGTGTCACGGATATTATGAACGTGACTGTTGAGGATCGTTGTGGTGACACTGAGGGTGATCTTACTAATGTTAGTAACATTGGGAATAACATTGATAGTAATGTCATTGATAACGTTTGTATTGTTGACGGCAATGTTGGTAATGCTAACAATGAGATTTGTGATGAAACAAAGGATGCATTTTCAGTGTTGGGGGCTGAGGTACAGTCTCTGGGGGTTGAGCAAGGGGATGGTCTGGATAGGCCTGTCCCTTGCCCAGGCTCAGAAGATTGTGCCTTGATAAGTGCCCAGCCGTTGGCCTTGCATAGGACTAGGCAGCTGGCTGGGACTTGTAGTTCCACGCCTCAGGCAGCACTGAAAAGCGATTCCCAAAGGAGCTTCAGAGGCCCGCTAACTGTGAGTTGCCCTGCTAAGGAAGGCACACCACAGCTGGCTGGGACTTGTAGTTCCCCACTTCAGGCAGCCCTGAAAAGTGAGTCCCAAAGGACCTTCAGAGGTAAGCTGGCTGGGACTTGTAGTTCCACGCCTCAGGCAGCCCTGAAAAGTGAGTCCCAAAGGACCTTCAGAGGTAAGCTGGCTGGGACTTGCAGTTTCACAGTTCAGGAAGCCCTGAAAAGTGAGTCCCAAAGGACCTTCAGAGGTAAGCTGGCTGGGACTTGCAGTTTCACAGTTCAGGAAGCCCTGAAAAGTGAGTCCCAAAGGACCTTCAGAGGTAAGCTAACTGAGATTTGTAGTCCCACAGGGAAGGCAGCTCTGGAAAGTCATTCATATGGATATTTCGGCTTGTGTCCTGAGCTGAGCCCCCCTGCTGGGGAGAGTAAACAAAAGAGCAAGGAGGCTAGAAAGACTGGCCTAGTCAGTGGGGGCTGGGAGCCTGAAAGCCTGTCAGTTAATCCCACTTGTCAAGGTGTGTTCACAGGCAGACAGACAGAGGTCAGAGGCAGCAGGCCAGGAAGGTTGATGCTTGGGTTACAGAGAGAGGGCCTCCAGGCCCAGACCCAATCACCCTTCCCTAGCACTTGGGGTCTGGAGCAGCTGCCCAGGCCTCTGATAGATGGTGTCTGGATTCAGAAGGTGCCGGATGATTGGGCCACAGAGGCAAAGGGAATGGCACAGTCAGGAATCCAGGGATCAGCTAGAGTCTGGGCAGTCCTAGTGGTCGCGGTCCTCCAGCAGGATACGATGACCAGGCTTTCTGAGAGCCTTGGGAAACTGAACACCAGCCCTGGGTTTGTGGTCTACCCCATGCCCAGGAGCTATGAGGCAATGGAGCATCCGGAAGGTGCCTACTGTTTTTCCATCATGGGCCTGAGCAGGGAGCATGGACCACCATCTCTAACCCAGCAAGCTCCAGACGAGCCAGCCTTCACTACCCCATGTGGCTTGCCTGAATCCTTGGGAAAGCTAGTTGGGGTTGAGAAGGCACTGACCGCCACTCCTGCGGTCAGGAGTGGCCCGCAATGCGCAGTGGACCTGGGTGCAGTTGTCCACTTTAGGGGCCTCGTGGTGCTCGGCCCTGTCTGGAAAGAGCAACTTGGGCCCCTGTCACTAGGCTGGAACAAACCGCCTGTGCCCAGTCCGACAGCCAAGAAGGGTAACTGTCAGAGGGGCATGTCAGTGGTTCAGTTTAGGAACCCATCAGTAAAAAGAGACCCCCAGAGGTCTGGGCGTGGGGAGACTGAGGCAGTTGAGACCTGGTCTTCTCCCCAGGCCAAAAAGCAGGTTACGTCAGTCGCGGGTACAGCTGGCTACGGTAAGACGCCTGGATGCGATGATCATGGCTCAGCTGGACCTGTGACTGACCTAGTAGACAGGAAACTGGAGGAACTGGTGTCCTGGATGCTAGCAGGTAACGAGGACTGTCCATCTTGGATGAAGGTACCTATGGACACCACTGGGAGGCGAGGCCCAGAATTCGCCTATCCGGTTCCGGTGCACACGGACGCTACTACCTTCAGGCCAGATGTAGTCCTAAGCCTGAGGAAGAAGGTAGGAGAGGGAAATCTTCTTCTCTACCTTGACAAGAAGCTACATATTAATATGTTAGCAAAGGACACCCCTGAGCCGAAGTGTTTTGTGAACAGGTGGGCACCCCGGCAGTTGCCACGGGATTCGGATAGCCACAGCCGACTGGTACCCACCCGTGACCACTCACTTGGTCGGCCCAGCAGTGCTGCTGGAGAGAACGGCTGCCTGTTCAGACGGAATTCGGTTCTCCCGCAGTACAGCGGTACCAGGACGTCCCAAGAGGAACCTCTGGACAGAGGTCGGTTGTGTCAGGAGAGAACTTGTAGCTCACTCCTTGGCAACCACTTAAGGGGGAGGTGTGGCAAACTTGCTCATCCTTGTTGGAGCGGAGTCCCCCTTTACACTCTTTTTTTGTGTTCTGTCTGTGTATTTGAGGTCTTCCTGGAATCCTCACATCCCCCCTGCATTCCTGTGAGGCAAACGTTATCTTCTGGCAGATGGTGTGGGAGTCAACCAGGTTAAGACATCCTGTATCCAGCAGTCATAAAGGTTGTAAAGTGTACTTCCTCCCCCATCTTAATCAAGATAAGATAACTGCACATTCCTCAGGTGAACTGTATGTTTCATATCATGGGGGATGAGTTGTATTTAGAGTAGAGTTTCCCAATGACCACTCCCAAGTCAGAGCCCCCCTCCCTTCCCCTGAGAGGGACCTTTAAGAGAGTGAAAAGTTTTTGTCGCAGAGACACTCACACACACCGAGATCTCCCAGCAACATCGTAACAAGGGGAGATCAAAGAACCTTTCTGCTCTGCATCTTGAATTTGCTAAAACCAGGCAAGGCAAGTAACTTACCCTGTAATTTCCTTGTTATTCTATGTTTGCTGTGTCTTTATATACATATATATATATTTTTGTGATATCTCTTTGTACATATTTATTTTGCATCTGACGCTTTTGGTAATAAATCTTTCTTTCTGAAAGTGTTAAACTGTTTCTAAGCGCTTACTTGCAATTCACGAATCCCTGCCTTTGAAGAGACGCTACGGGTTGTCATATCTCTGTATAACAGGTCTGCAAGCCGTGCTATATAGATCAATATTTCAATCATTATAGTGTATATTTGATAACAGGAGTTTCCCAGTCTCCGACAAAAGTGGTGGTGGCAGTAGAGGGTTAGTTGCGTAACTAACCCGACCCAGTAACAAGCGCATTCAGGCTGCAGGCACCGATTGTAGTCCATTAGCTGGGCAATCGCTGTGTAGGGTGCAGCTGGGTGGGGCCTTGTTACGCGCGTCACACCGCGGTTTTGGATCGGCCGGCCCTTCGGTCACGAGTTTGGTGAGAAGGTCTGGGGTCTGACGCCGTGGGCGTGACGTATTACTGTTAGTCGCGGCTGTGCAATTGTCGCCTGTTGGTGGCGGCGGCCGCGGGTCGTGACAACTTCTACCCCCTTCCTGCCTACTGGGCACTTCTACCCCCTTCCTGCCCACTAGGCACTTCTACCCCCTTCCTGCCTACAGGGCACTTCTACCCCCTTCCTGCCTACAGGGCACTTCTACCCCCTTCCTGCCTACAGGACACTTCTACCCCCTTCTTGCCTACAGTGCACTTTTATCCCCTTCCTGCCCACAGGACACTTCTACCCCCTTCCTGCCCACCGGGCACTTCTACCCCCTTCCTGCCTACAGGACACTTCTACCCCCTTCCTGCCTACAGGACACTTCTACCCCCTTGCTGCCTACAGGACACTTCTACCCCCTTGCTGCCTACAGGGCACTTCTACCCCCTTGCTGCCTACAGGGCACTTCTACCCCCTTGCTGCCTACAGGGCACTTCTACCCCCTTCCTGACTACAGGGCACTTCTACCCCCTTCCTGACTACAGGGCACTTCTACCCCCTTCCTGCCCACCGGGCACTTCTACCCCCTTCCTGCCCACTGGGGAATTCTACCCCCTTCCTGCCTACAGGGCACTTCCACCCCCTTCCTGCCTACAGGGCACTTCTACCCCCTTCCTGCCTACTGGGCACTTCTACCCCCTTCCTGCCTACAGGGCACTTCTACCCCCTTCCTGCCTACAGGACTCTTCTACCCCCTTCCTGCCTACAGGACACTTCTACCCCCTTCCTGCCTACAGTGCACTTTTATCCCCTTCCTGCCTACAGGGCACATCTACCCCCTTCCTGCCTACAGGGCACTTCTACCCCCTTCCTGCCTACAGGGCACTTTTATCCCCTTCCTGCCTACAGGGCACTCCTACCCCCTTCCTGCCCACCGGGCACTCCTACCCCCTTCCTGCCTACAGGGCACTTCCACCCCCTTCCTGCCCAGGCCAATTTTCAGCTTTCAGCGCTATCACACTTTGAATGACAATTGCGCGGTCATGCAACATTGTACCCATATGACATTTTTATCATTGTTTTGTGACAGAGCTTTATTTTGGTGGTATTAATTAATCACCTCTGGGTTTTTTTTTTATTTTTTGCTAAACAAACCAAAAACAACTGACAATTTTGAAAAAAAACATGTTTTTTCTTAGTTTTTGTTATAAAATGTTGTAAATAAGTGATTTTTCTCCTTCACTGATGTGCTCTAATGAGGCTGCACTGATGGGCACTGATAGGCTGCACTGATGGGCACTGATGAGGAGGCACTGGTAGGTGGCATCACTGATGGGCACTGAAAGACAGCACTCATATATGACATTTATAGGCAGCACTGATAGGTGGCACTGACTGGCACTGATAGGTGGCACTGTTAGGTGCTACTGATAGGCAGCACTGACGGGCAATGATGTGCACTGATAGGCAGCACTGACTGGCACTGATAGGTGGCACTGACTGACAGCACTGATAGGTGGAACTGACTGGCATTGATAGGTGGCACTGACTGGCATTGATAGGTGACACTGAAAGGCAGCTCAGATGGGCACTGATATGTGGCATTGATGTGCACTGGTAGGCATTGATGTGGCACTGACAGGTGACACTGCTGGGGCTACACAGATCATCAAGGCACACTGATCATCAGTGCCCTGATGATCAGTATACATGTCCCTGTTGGGAATACAACAGCATGTACTATATAGTATTGTGTGTTAATATCACTTGACCAGTAGATGGCAGTGTACACTAAGGTTATCAGTTATGCATATGTGTAGAACTTGTTGGTTCTCTCTCTTCCTTCTCTTCTCTTCCTCTCTCTCTCTTTAGGAAGTAAGATGTCTGCTATCACTGTCTGCTGAAATGTGCTCTGTATGTTTGCAACTTAAGCCACACAAGTAAAAACATAGTTCTGCCTCATCACTACCAGTGTCTTCTCTAACACATAACCAACAGTCCCCTCCGAGGAATGCCGATTACCCGCTCTCCTCTCCTCTGTCAGCGTGACAACTCGTGAGGAGAGAAATGCAGATAACTGGCATTTCCCTATTTACATGTGATCAGCTGTGATTGGACACAGCTGATCACATGACTGAGTCAACATCTTCAGCTCTTTCCATTGATTGGTGATCCGCTATGTCTGAGGGACACAGTGCGCCATTGATCACCACGCTGCATGCTCCCGGAGCCACGCATGCGTGGTTAGAGTGGGAGGACATCATATGACGTCCTCCCAGAAATAGAGAACCACCTTGCACCCGTCATTGCCTTATATGGCGGGTGGGAGGCGGTTAAACAACATGCTTGGGGAGAGATTTAAATCTTTACATGGAATTACAGAAGATTAGAACTCTCATGGACAGCATTAAGGACACCATATTCTGGCACTACATAAAATGCATGTCTATTCATTTATTGTATTCATTTACAGCAGCAACAAAAACCCAATGTGATTGAATCCCACCCCAAAATAAATTAGTAATAAGTAGTTGTAGCGCACCCCCTAATGAGCCACTGGTGAATTTGATTCTATCCCCCCTCTGAGCACACACAGCCAGGCACTTAGAATTTTCTGCACTCTTCCACTGGCTCCAGAGAACAGTCTAGGGGTTTCTTTTTGTTTTTTTATTGGACACAATGAACTTGGATGGGGGTGAGTAGAGTACCCTGATAAACTGTAAAACTGAACAACTTGTGGACTCCTCAACTTTTGGCTTGGCAGTACAAGATTTATGTCACACAGGATCTCTATGCTGACTGTGACCTGTACTCCTTCCAGAGTTTAGAAGCTACACAAAGTCACTATTCTTCATCACCGGGGTCATCTCACTCAGCCACAGGACCATTGGTTGCCTCCTGCCAATATCCACCATGCTCTTCCTAGTGAGTGGGATGTAGATGTATACCACCATAGCACAGCTGGACTCTTTCCAATCAACTTTATTCAGGTTTTCTCCAGTGAGCTTCTCCAGATCCAACTTGATCCCTGGAATTACAAATAGGCCCTCCAGCTAAGCCTAGCTGGGATCTTTGTGTCTTACTAATAACTTCTTTCAAGGTCCTGCACAGGCATCCCCTCCTGCAGGACTGAAGTGAGGAACATTGCACTCCGCTGTCCAGGCCTCAGACTATTTATGAGCTCCTCAACCACCTACTGGGCACATCTCACCAGGATTGGTTCTTCCTCCCACTATACTTCTAGAATCCTCTGGAATACAGGGAGAAGTAACAGACCAGCAGCCTGTGAGACACTGAGCAGCCCCAAACAATCAACACCGGCTCCTCTGATTACAGATGAGCTAGGTAAATTTACCCAGCAGCCTGCTCTACTCTAGGAGGGTGCTACATTGTTATTGACAACTTTTTTTCAAGTAGTAGTAGTAGTAGCAGAAGTGATTGTTGAGTGTTGGCAATACAGTAAAAAATTATTATAAGGTATACACTTTAAAACAAAAAAGCTTAAAGGGTAACTCCACTTTGTAGGAAAAAAAATTGCAAAAAAAAAAATAATATAGCATTTTCAATTGTGACTCAAGTCATATTGTCACACAACTTGCTGGATACAAAGCAGCATGGCTTTACTGAGGGCAGACCATGGCAGACACATCTGATTGGATTCTTTTACCTTATCACCAATATTTTGGACCAGGGTGGTGCTGTGGACATAGAATATCTTGATTCCAGCAAGGCATGTGATACAGTCCAATTATCTAATACAGAAGTTGGACAAGCTAGGACTTAGCCCTTGGGGGGTTCAATGGATGTGCAGCTGGCTAAATGATAGATACCAGGGTGTGGATGTAAATGGGGTTCACTCAGAACAGAGAGCAGTCACTAGTGGTGTACCCCAAGGTTCTGTACTGGGAGCTGTTCTATGTAATCTATATGTAAGTGATAGAACTAAAGGGTTGTTGGGTAAGGGGATGTCTCTTTGCTGATGACACAAAGGTGTGTAATAGGGAGGATATCCCTGGAGGTGTCTGTAACATGGAACAGGATTTGGCATTGCTGGAAGAAGTGGACACTGCAGTTCAATGTTTCTAAATGTAAAATAATGCACCTAGGGAAAATGAATTCCTTGAAAGAGTACAACATTGGGGGTACAGTGTTGGCGAACACTACAGAGGAAAAGGACTTGGGGGTACTTATTTCAGATGATTGCAAAATGAGCAAACATAGACCAAGCAGTGGGGAAAGCAAATAGAATTCTTGGATGCATCACTAGAGGGGTTACAGGTAGGAAGGAGGTCCCGATTCCTCTATATAGATCTATATGTCACTAAAAGGGTCACCAACAGGAGGAAGGGGGTCCCGATTCCTCCATATAGATCTTTATAACACTAGAGGGGTCACCGGCAGGAGGAAGGAGGTACCAATTCCTCTATATAGGACTTTATATCACTAGAGGGGTCACCGGCAGGAGGAAGGAGGTCCCAATTCCTCTATATAGATCTTTATATCACTAGAGGGGTCACCGGCAGGATGAAGGAGGTCCCAATTCCTCTATATAGATCTATATATCACTAGAGGGGTCACCGGCAGGAGGAAGGAGGTCCCGATTCCTCTATATAGATCTTTATATCACTAGAGGGGTCACCGGCAGGAGGAAGGAGGTCCTGATTCCTCTATATAGATCCTATCACTAGAGGGGTCACCGGCAGGAGGAAGGAGGTCCTGATTCCTCTATATAGATCTTTATATCACTAGAGGGATCACCAGCAGGAGGAAGGAGGTCCTGATTCCTCTATATAGATCTATATATCACTAGAGGGATCACCGGCGGGAGGAAGGAGGTCCTGATTCCTCTATATAGATCTTTATATCACTAGAGGGGTCACCAGTAGGAGGAAGGGGGTCCCGATTCCCCTATATAGGTATTTATATCGCTAGAGGGGTCACCGGCAGGAGGTCCTGATTCCTCTATATAGATCCTATCACTAGAGGGGTCACCGGCAGGAGGAAGGAGGTCCTGATTCCCCTATATAGATCTTTATATCACTAGAGGGGTCACCAGTAGGAGGAAGGGGGTCCCGATTCCCCTATATAGGTCTTTATATCGCTAGAGGGGTCACCGGCAGGAGGAAGGAGGTCCTGATTCCTCTATATAGATCCTATCACTAGAGGGGTCACCGGCAGGAGGAAGGAGGTCCTGATTCCTCTATATAGACCTTTATATCACTAGAGGGGTCACCGGCAGGAGGAAGGAGGTCCTGATTCCTCTATATAGATCTATATATCACTAGAGGGGTCACTGGCAGGAGGAAGGAGGTCCCGATTCCTCTATATAGACCTTTATATCACTAGAGGGGTCACCGGCAGGAGGAAGGAGGTCCCGATTCCTCTATATAGATCTTTATATCGCTAGAGGGGTCACCGGCAGGTGGAAGGAGGTCCCGATTCCTCTATATAGATCTTTATATCACTAGAGGGGTCACCGGCAGGAGGAAGGAGGTCCCGATTCCTCTATATAGATCTTTATATCACTAGAGGGGTCACCAGTAGGAGGAAGGAGGTCCCGATTCCCCTATATAGGTCTTTATATCGCTAGAGGGGTCACCGGCAGGAGGAAGGAGGTCCTGATTCCTCTATATAGATCCTATCACTAGAGGGGTCCCAGCAGGAGGAAGGAGGTCCCGATTCCTCTATATAGATCTTTATATCACTAGAGGGGTCCCAGCAGGAGGAAGGAGGTCCCGATTCCTCCATATAGATCTTTATATCACTAGAGGGGTCACCAGCAGGAGGAAGGAGGTCCCGATTCCTCCATATAGATCTTTATATCACTAGAGGGGTCACCAGCAGGAGGAAGGAGGTCCTGATTCCTCTATATAGATCTTCATATCACTAGAGGGGTCACCGGCAGGAGGAAGGAGGTCCCGATTCCTCTATATAGATCTTTATATCACTAGAGGGGTCACCAGTAGGAGGAAGGTTTCTTTATGTAGATCTTTAGTTGGACCTCATTTAGAATACTGTGTCCAGTTCTGGAGACCTCACTTACATGAAGATATTGATAAGATAGAATGAGTCCAGAGACAGTTAACAAAAGGACATGACCTCCAACTAACTGGAGGAAAGTTCACAACTAATCTCAGAAAGTATTATTTTACTGAAAGAGTAGTTGATGCTTGGAGTAAACTTCCAGCAGAGGTAGTGAGCCAGTCAACAGTAAATAGCTTCAAACATGCTTGGGACAAACATAGGTCTCAGACCAAAAAGTTAACCCCCCCAAAAATCGAAGAGAAAACAAAAAACACACAAAATAAACAGGCAGACTCGATGGACCACTCTGCCTTTTTCTGCTGTCACTTTTCTATGTTTCTGCAGCGCTGTCATTTTCTGTAAAATACTAAATGCGATATGGCTAACTGGGGATGTTCTGTGCACAGAGTGTGTACAGAGCGTCCCCTGAAAATGTCATTTCCTGCTCGTGTGATTGGCTCACTGATTTCCCCAGAAGTCTGCACTAAGATACAAGTCAGACCCTGCAATTTTCCTCATTAGTGCCCAGCGGGCTGATAATTAGCCACTTCCATTCACTCTGCACATGGACACAGACAAGCAAACAGCTATTTCTGCAGAATAACACAAGGTAGGAATCTGCAACAAAGTTTGATAAAATCCCCGCAATGTACAGAGATCACCCAGAGGGGGGTGTTTTTTTCTCAACAAAAGTAGAGTTCCTCTTTAGGCCACCAATGTCATATGACTTGGCAAACAGGGACAGAACAGGTGAGAGCCGAGTTTGTTGTGATCCTCTGCTTAGTAACAGACTGCATTGTGTGCCGAGTACAAATCACATGAAACACGTCATCGGGATCAGGATTCTTCTTCAGCATAACAACTGCTCAGTCTGCAGAGACCATGGGAGGAAATGTCACAAAGTAGCAGTTTGATTGGAGCCCAAGGCAGCAATGGATGGAAGAGATGAGGTATATAAACAATCCAATGAGGGTGAGATGTCACCAACAAAGCAGCCCTAAATATAACAGAGATTGGCTGCCCATGAAGCAAACATATTTCCTTACCACTTGCCTACCAGGCACTTATACCCCTTTATTTACCAGGCCAATTTTCAGCTTTCAGCCCTGTTGCACTTTGACAATTGCGCGGTCATGCAAGATTGTACCCATATGAAATTTTGATCATTTTTTTCTCACAAATAGAGCTTTCTTTTGGTGGTATTTAATCGCTGCTGGGCACTTTACTTTTTGTGCTATAAGCAAAAAAAGTGCAAAACAATTTGAAAAAAAAAGTTTCTTTGTTTCTATTATAAAATTTTTCAAACAGGTAATTTTTCTCCTTCACTGATGTGCATTGATGAGGCAGCACTGATAGGCAGCACTGATAGGCGGCACTGATAGGTGGCACGGATAGGCAGCACTGATAGGCAGTACTAATGAGATGTCACGGATAGGTGGCACTGATATGCGGCACTGATTGGTGGCACTGATAGGCGACACTGATAATGGGTACTGATAGAGAGCACTGATAGGTGGCACTGACTGACATCACTGCTGGGCCCTGACTGCACAACCGCTGGGCACTGACTGGCAGCACTGCTGGGCTGCACTGATGGGCACTGGTGGGTGGCACTGGTGGGCACAGGTGGGTGGCAATGGTGGGCACAGGTGGTTGGGCACAGGTGGGTGGCACTACTGGGCACAGGTAGGTGGCACATCTGGGCACAGGTGTGTGACACTGCTGGGTGGCACAGGTAGGCGCACTGCTGGGCACAGGTGGGCGCACTGCTGGGCACAGGTGGGCGCATTGCTGGGCACAGGTGGGTGGAACTTGTGGGTGGCACTGCTGGGCACAGGTGGGTGGAACTTGTGGGTGGCACTGCTGGGCACCGATCATCAGGGCACTGATGATCAGTGACCTTGATGATTGGTGCCGATTCCCGCTCTGACAACTGCTGGTTTTCGGCAGTACTTTCCTCACGATCTGACAGCGTGAGGAAAGTGCAGCCGAGAACCGGCATTTGCATTTCCAGGTGATCAGCGTGTCATTGGACACGGCTGATCACCTGGTAAAAGGCCGCTGTGATTGGCCTTTTACCACATCACGTGATCAGCTGTGTCCGTAGGACACAGCGATCATGGAGATCGCTGGGTGTGCGCCCCCAGGGGTGTGCAGGAGAGTGCGTTCTGGGAGGACGTCATATGATGTCCACCCAGAACTGGCTGGACGCAGTGCAGCCGTCATTCGGCTATCTGCAGTCGGCAAGTAGTTAATCAAGGAGCCAGGTCCAGAGATAGAGAAGATCTGCCAGGTGACACCTCCAGATCCAAGAGTCAGTCTAGTGGCAACGCTCCGTCACCTTTGTCACTACATATTCAAAGGAATATCACCAAATCATCAGAATAATTGGAAAAATTATAATTGACCAATTCTTTATACTGACAGAGGATTACATACCTCATTACAGTCAGGCAGTCGCTCCTCCAGTCATCCAGCACCGACGTTAGCTGCTCATTCGTCTTTTCCTTTCATCGTCTAGAGAATGCCAGCCCACCTGGCTGCATATTTAGGTAGTTCTCCTTGTAATAATAACACATGCAGGTATTGTCATCTCTGGGTCAATCATTTTCCATTTCATCATCCAGAGAAGAGTTTTCCATACAACAGTGCATTGATTTGTAAGATTTGTGATCACCTCCAATATGTCGGTTGAAGAACTAGGATTGGGAAACACTATTGTGATACAAATAACTAGGCACATTTCCAATGTATCCCATCATTTTAGGGATTGTCATCCTGGGGATCTCTCCTGGCATAGAAAGGCTGCCACACTTCCAGAGAGGTGGTGATAGGGCTAGAAGGCTTTTAGGAGAAGAAGCATGGTGGATTCTCACATGAAATACGAGGGTGAAAGGGTTAAATGAGTTATATTTGAGATGGGATTCAGATTTACATCTATATTGCTTCTCTTAGGATTTGTTAGATTTTTCTTTGTGGATTTGTGTTCTCCCCTCTTGGTACATACACTTATATGGCCATACATTTATATTGGTTTATAGTGTGTGATTGTAGATAGCGGTCCACGCACGGACTCGGTGATCACTATATCAGCTGTCTTGCTTGTACAATGAAGTGGTTGATGAGACAATTGTGGGGAAATATGAGCTAGGGCTATTGATTCAGGTATACCATTTCTGTATTCATTATGCTTGCATTGTGACAAGAGTTAGAGTGATGCTTTAAATAGATGAAATTATTATGTCTTAAGTAAATGTTATAAGACATGCCAGCATTATTTTCGAGCTTATATGGAAAATTTTAAATGGTATATGTATGTCACAAGTACAACCACAAAGTAACACAAAGTTACAGGGTGGACGCCTAGACTGCAGGTGTCTGCAAAACATCGTACAAAACATAGATAGATGTTCAGATAAGAGATCTGGGAACACAGCCAAAAATGGCAGGATGTACTGACTGAGGTTAACATTTTAACAGTTTAAGTAAAAGGTGCACCTTGTCTAGTATCTGGGTAGAAGATAAAGGTACGCTTTACTATTGGATAATTTGAGTTTGTCTTACTATTGGATAATTTGGGTTTGTGGTTTTTGCCTTTATAAGCTGTAATGTACGTAATAAACTTTGCAATCTTCCTGTATCCTACTTGAGTGTTGGTTATGTTGATTGCCCGATCGCGATCGAGCCCGTGCCACACCCAGACGCTGCGCAGCACAAAGAGAATATAAGAAATAAGAATATAAGGATTCCAGGAAAGGGGGAATTCCTAACAGGTGGTACCAGAAGTGGGGTTCCGCTAATCCGGGTGAGTAATATCGTTTCAATATACCTTTGATATATTATGATATTGCTTTCTCTGGATACGGTGACATCTCATGTATAGTGAAACTGAAAGCAGTAGCTTAGTGCATTGTAAAGGAGGGGTTCCGTCCCACTCCGTATAAAGGTTTTTATTTTTATGAGTTTAGTGTTACATAAAGGCGGAGTTCTGTCTCGCGCCGTAAAAAGGTTTTTATTTTTATGAGTTACATAAAGGCGGAGTTCTGTCTCGCGCCGTAAAAAGGTTTTTATTTTTATGAGTTACATAAAGGCGGAGTTCTGTCTCGCGCCGTAAAAAGGTTTTTATTTTTATGAGTTACATAAAGGCGGAGTTCTGTCTCGCGCCGTATATAAAGGTTTTTATTTTTAATTGCGGAAAGGCTCGTTCTCCGCTGGTTTATCAGATCTGTGACAGTTTAGACTGTACAGACTGTACAGGAAATATAAAGGAAAAGAGATAAAAGAGGCAGGGAATTACAAAACGGAGCTAAGTTCCGTTTTTAGGGAAATGTCTGTGGTGTGCCGGTGCTAATTGTATATAAAAGCAACGTTGTTTTGTGGATAATTGTTTGTTAAATGTTTGAAGTGTGACTTAGGCGTATTACAAGAGTAACACGTTATTGGTGTCCATATTGTCTGCATCCTCATGTTTTTACTCATATATTGTATATAGGATCTATATAATTACCCCGTGTTATTGATTAATGCTAATGAATTGTGATACTTGTTGATTTCACTGTTTATGTGTATATTGATGATCTGATCTATTGTATTCATTTTCTATCGAATTGTTTTCTTATTGATAAGTAGACATGGGAAATAAGTTGGGCAAGGATGAGTCTGAAGGTGAGCAGACGAAACCATGTCCTTACATGTATATAGCAGGCACCTGTGGGGAATATTATGTAGACCCATTTTGAGAATTGGTGAGGAACAGAGCAAGCCAACTTGAAATAAGTTGTTTGGCCCCGGCGGGTCCTGGCTCAGAGCAACAGTGGGAGGAGGTAAAGAAAATTTGTGGGGTACATCCAAAACATAGTTATCCCCCCCGGTGTCTGGGAAAATTATATGAAAAAACGTTTTAATGTTTATTGTGAAAAAGCACTGAAGGAATATAGAAATAAATTTCCCCTGACTTCCCACATATATGTGAAAAAGACGTACCTCCAGCCTATGACAATAGTGTCCTCATACCTGACCTACCACCCCCACCTACTCCGACTGCACCCCCGCCCTATGTATTATACTCAGCGGAGAAGGAGACAGACCATGAGAAGCCTAAAACAAATGATCCGTTGACTATTTATCGGGATCTGGGTTCACTGACAACTGCAGTGGTTATTGGGACAGCAGTAGAGAAAGACGGACAGAGAAAGGAGGATGAGGAAGAGTATCAAAGAGAGAGAGAAGAAGGAGAGGGAACAAACAAAAGATAAAGAAAGGGAAGCCGAGCGCCAGAAAGCATTAGATGAATCTAGCAGAAAGGAGAAAATTTTGACTGATCAAGGGAAGGCAGATGAAACAGCAGAACAGATAGCAGCAGAAGACAAACTTGCAGTGGTTAAACAGAAAACAAAGAAAGACCGAATATTATACATAACACTTCCACTGATTACAGTAGGGGACACAAAGGTACAGGTACCCTTACCAGTGGGGTTGATTAAGGATCTTAAATTCTTGTGTCCTAACCCCAGATGACATACTCATTGCAAAATTGACCTTTGCAGTCCTGCCCATGTGCCCAGTTGCGTTGATGGGTAGAGAATTAATGTCTGAACTCATGATCAGCATAACATTTGACAATCAAGGAAGACTGACAGCTAAGACTAAGATGTGTGAACTGACTAATCCAAAGAGAAAGGACCATATAGGACTTTACATACTTTAACCAAATGACCTGACCTCCCACCCAATTTGGGCGGAGGACAAAACTGCAGTAGGCTTTGTAAATTGCACCCCTTACAAGCCAAACTTAAAACAAGACACGGTCCCTTGTTTTCAAAAACAGTATCCCCTGTCTGAAGAAAAGATAGAGGGTATAAGACCAGCCATACAAATTTATCTGACATGGGTGTTCTCAGACCGACAATAAGTCCCTGGAACACACCTATTAATTAAGCAGATAGTTCATTGAGGCTAGTCCAGGATCTCAGGAAGGAACAATTATTCCCCTACCTCCATTGGTAGCAGATATCACGGCAATTTTTGGGGCTATTCCCAGCAGCTCGCGATTCTACACTGTAATAGACCTTTCCAATGCTTTCTTTAGCATTCCGGTTGAAGTAATTGCCCAGAACATGTTTTCTTTTCAATGGGACGGTGGTCAGTTGACCTGGTCTCGTCTTCCTCAAGGCTATGGGGATAGTCCTGCTGCTTTCTCAATGGTATTGAAAGCATCTTTAGACAGTTGGGAGCCAAAGAGGGGATCCACCTTACTCCAATACACAGACGACCTAATGGTCAGCCACGAAGACTGTGAGGTAGACTCAAGACACTTGCTAGATTACCTAGCCGGAAAGGGCCATTTGGCCTCAAGAAAGAAGATACAATATGTACAGGAACAGGTGGAATACCTGGGTTGCCTGATTTCAGGAAGAGAAAGGTCTGTCTCCCCAGCCAGGGTAAAAGCCCTAATGTCCCTTACACTACCAACAACCAAGGCTGCAATGATGTCCTTCCTTGGGTCAATAGTGTATTGCAGGCAGTGGATACCTGACTGTTCCCACTATGATTTGACCTCAGGGATACAACAAAACAAGAGGCCCCACAACAGATAGAGTGGACCCCGGAGAGGAAGGAAGCTTTTGGTAGACTGATCAGATCACTGACTAATGCCCCAGCCTTAGCACTGCCGGACTATGAGAAGGAGTTTCAGCTTTACAGTGTAGTGTCAGCGGACGCATTTGCAGCCGTACTCACACAGGAACACGGTGGGAAAAATAGACCAGTGGCTTACCTTTCGAAGAAGTTGCCTTGTGTGGTTTTGGGCCTCATTGCCTTCAAGCGATGGCTGCTTGTGCAATGGCTGTAAAGGATGCAAGTGAACTGACACAGGGATCACTGACTGTGTTATACACTACACATTCAATAGCAGTGCTAGTGCACTATATGACGACACAGCACATGACAGCACAGAGACTGAGTGGATATGAAGTAATCTTACTCAGCACTGCCAACTTGCAGATTAAGACTTGTCCGGAAACGGCTCCGGTGCTTGGGTTGCTACACATGCTGCTAAATTTGGGTGAGACGGGAGGAGAAATGGTGACTATACCCCCTCTACATGACTGTGAGAATACTTCACCCAGAGGTGATCTAAAGGACATACCCCAATCGGGCAGTATAGATGTTTTTGTTGATGACAGCTGTGTCAGACCAGATGATCATACCTACCAAACGGGTTATGCTGTAGTGATGCTACCAGACATAATCATTGAAGCCAAACAGCTTCATGCTAATTCAGCCCAGCAAGCTGAGTTAGTCGCGCTAACGCGCGCCTGTCAACATTTACACTGACAGCAGATATGCATGTGGGGTAGTACATGATTATAACATGATCCGTTAGCCAGAGGTAACAATTCAGCAGACAGAGCAGCAACGGAAGCAGCCGAGTCATCCACACCCACACACAACATGACATTGTTTATGCAAGATTTCAAGAACTCATGAGCAGGACAATAAAAGACAGACTGAAGAAAGCCACAGGGGGAACTTTAAAGAACTGGCTGCTATTTCTCCCTGCAGTTCTTTACCAAAAAGACCACCCCTAATAAAAAGACTGGACTTTCCCCATATGAAATTCTGATGGGTAGACCACCAAATGACTGCAAAACCCCAGGTGACGAAACTAACTTTTCTGCTTTACAGGAGGAATACATAAAACATCTGGTAAGTGTGTTATCTGAAAACCAAGAAAAGGTGTCTGTCACCTGTCCTCCTCTTTCCACAGATCCCACTCATCCATTCCTGCCGGGTGACAAAGTTCTGATCAAACAACTGGCTGCAAGGAAAAAGACGGGACCCATTTTTCAAGGCCCATTTGAAGTCCATAAAGTCGCCAGAACAGCAGTTCTAACTGACCAGACTCCACAATGGATCCATGCATCGAGGTTGAAGAAATACCTGGAGATGAAGGAATCCCCAAGAGGTTTGCCAGAACAAGAGAGCACAGTTTCTATGCCCCCCGACATCCCACCCCAGAACTCTTAAAACTGAAACTGATACCTCCAGCACAACAGCACACTTTTACCTGTTGGATGAATGGATACCCCACCCCATTGCATCCCACTGACCCACAGACATTGGAGGAGTTATACATAACTGAAACTGTTAACATACATATGATCAGTATGCTAGAAGATCTATTAAGACACTGAATGAACCTCATCCACTTAGTGCACATTTTCAGTTCAAAATGAGACTTACTGATGACAAATGAAAGAATCCTATAAGACATAGACAGCTTACATCCCAAAGGCCTCAAGACCCGGAGGAAGATGAATCTCAGGACAAAGGGGATTCCGAGATAACAGAGGACCCCCTTTCTTCTGACAACCAATCAAGTAATGGAAGGTGCCATAATATTCGGAAGTGGTACCGGGGTATTCCAAAGATTTATAAAAAAATTAATTGCACTTTATACACTAGCACTTCTTTTTGCAATTTTTATTTATTTAGAAGTTGCTATATGGGGAGTGGGTAAGACTATGATGCTAGCAGTTAAGCACAAGAGCCCAGACTCCACCTCTCCAACAGGCGGCTCCAGACTTACTTTGTTTGGACAATCCAGAGAGGAGGTGTGGTATTCTGAGTGATCATGTTGAACAAAGGTTCAATATGATCAAAGAGGGGGTTGTGGGGAAATATGAGCTAGGGCTATTGATTCAGGTATACCATTTCTGTATTCATTATGCTTGCATTGTGACAAGAGTTAGAGTGATGCTTTAAGTAGATGAAATTATTATGTCTTAAGTAAATGTTATAAGACATGCCAGCATTATTTTTCGAGCTTATATGGAAAATTTTAAATGGTATATGTATGTCACAAGTACAACCACAAAGTAACACAAAGTTACAGGGTGGACGCCTAGACTGCAGGTGTCTGCAAAACATCGTACAAAACATAGATAGATGTTCAGATAAGAGATCTGGGAACACAGCCAAAAATGGCAGAATGTACTGACTGAGGTAACATTTTAACAGTTTAAGTAAAAGGTGCACCTTGTCTAGTATCTGGGTAGAAGTTAAAGGTACGCTTTACTATTGGATAATTTGAGTTTGTCTTACTATTGGATAATTTGGGTTTGTGGTTTTTGCCTTTATAAGCTGTAATGTACGTAATACACTTTGCAATCTTCCTGTATCCTACTTGAGTGTTGGTTATGTTGATTGCCCGATCGCGATCGAGCCCGTGCCACACCCAGACGCTGCGCAGCACAGAGATAATATAGAAATAAGAATATAAGGATTCCAGGAAAGGGGGAATTCCTAACAGGTAGAACTACAAGAAAGTTGCGGGACAGACTCAGGGAACATCTTTCAAATATAAAAAGGGGTTCAAAGACCACTCAGTATCAATGCACTTTAAGGAAGCCCATGGTAAAAATCCGCACGGTTTGAAATTGATGGGAATTGATATTGTAAATAGCCATTGGAGGGGTATTTTTAAACGCCGTGCGGTATCGAGATTAGAAACGAAATGGATTTATCTGTTGTGTACCTCGGCACCGCTAGGCTTGAATGTGGAATTAGATATTAATTGTTATATAGATACTAGTTAACTCTCCTCTGTTTAGAATTAATCATAACAGTTATGGGAACATTCTTCCAATTTTCGAAGGAAATGGTCTATGGTTATGAATTTTATTATATCATTATTTTTAATACTCATCTTAATAGTAAGAAAACTCATTCACAGCCACTAAAATATCCTATATTTTAGGGAGTGACGTTTTTTAATATTTTTTATTATTTTTGCATTGGGTAGCTCACCCATTTTTTATCTATACATTTATTTACCAAATATATTTATTAAAGGTTGTCAACTATAGGTGTGAACATAAATATAAGATATGCACGGGAGAATATTTTTTTACATAACTAATATCAAGCACATCATTTTACATTTTTTAACTATTATGTTATTTTATGTATGTATATGGAGCGTTTTATAATCCTATTATACTCATACAGATATAATTTGGATTCATTTTTTGTGTATTTTTATGGATTATTAATATTTTATATACATATAATTCATTGTTATTTTATAGGCATATACTGTTTTTTCATATATACAGTCTATTTTTAATGTGTAATATTAAGTATTCAATGCCTGTTGACTAATTATATTTGTGGTCTGCGCATACTATGGAGATCGCTAGCAAACTGAGACTTGTAGTTCCACCACTTCATTAAACATACTGAGTAAAATTTATAATAAATAAATGAGGGGATATAATCAACTTTGGGAATCAAAGAAAGAGATCTAGACAATCTCTGCTATTTAAACTAGAATATACGTGTTTATTTAACCATCTAAACACGTGAGAATTAGTGGCTCAATACATAGATTCTGTACTGATTGACTTCACATGTCCTTTCCCACTGAGAAAAATCCCCCATAGAAGTCAATGCATTTTTGGTCTTCTTCAAAATGGCTGCCGCACGGACGATCTGCGCATGCGCGAGCATCCGACGATGACGTCACGATCATCTAATGAGCATGCGCCGCCCACACTATATAAGAGCTGTCACTGAGAGCAATCAGCTTCCTTTGATAATGTGCCATTGCATGAAACATGTCAGGAAGTTGCTCTCAGTGACTCAGCCACGTGGATCTCTCATCTGGCCAGATGCCAACAGAAAATTAAAAGTGTAAGTGTCACTATTATCTTTTTTATACAAATTCTGAATAAAAACGGTGTTGCACTATGGAACTATTTGTGCTTGGGCTCTTTTTTCTTTGAGCCCACCTCCTAAAGGATCCCCTGAGATGACATGGTAATTACTGGCACCCTCTGAGAGATTGCAACCATCTGATATTCATCTGTGTTTCTGAGCCTTGGATCCTGGATGACATCTAGACTGCTGGCTCCCCCTGGTGGATCTGGATTGCATAACCTGGATATATTGGCTGAAATACTACTATCTCTGGTGGCGTTCTTCAACAGATCTGTGTCCTGGATGCCCAACCCCAGATTACCTAATACCATCTATTACATGCGCAATATTAAGCGCTCTCTGGTTAGTGCATTCTACAGCTATATTTATCACCGAAGTCACCATACTATGATTTAAATATCTAAAAGACTGTCACGACTCATCACCTACCTGTATTATTGTTGAATATTCATTTACTATTTGAATCGTTTTGGCTAAATAGAGACGATATTTAAGCACACTTTGAGGATATTATTGAATAATTTTAGCGCTGCATGGTATATGAGATCTGAGTGATATAGAAGGTTTTGAGGGAATTACCTTTCATGCTAGCTGCTTCTGCCCTATAGATCTAGCGCTCGTTCTTGTTTCTGATATTTCAAGGCTGCTAAATGCCCTGAGAATAAGTTATGAATCATAATAGAAGCTATGAGAGTTTTTGGTCATAGCTTAGGTCTCCACCTACACCTCCCTCCCCAAATGAGGCGATTGGTTTACTGCTCCAGGGAGACACCCTGTGGAGTTGCTAGAAAATGCTAAGCTGAGTTGGGGTGAGTTGAAAAATCTCCGTTTTAACATCGAAACTGACAGTGGGAGATAAGAAATCCTTTTGCTCTGAAAACTAATCTGCTTAACCCAGGACGTGTGGCAAGTACTTTAACCCTCTAAACTTCTCTCTGTTATCTCTTTGCTGTGTTATTGTTCTCTGTATATTTATATATATATTGGCTACATATTTTTCTGTAAATATTTTTATTGCACCCTTTTGACCTTTTAGTAATAATCTTACATTCTGAAAGCATTGAACTGTTTCTAAAGCTCTTTAATGCAACTAAGAATCCCTGCCTCTGAAGAGCGCTACTATGTGTTTTTAAATCTGCATACATCTGTCTGCAGTGACATTGTGTATACAAACGATTATTCAAACATCATAGTGTTATTGCTGATATTGCCGGGTTTCCTCTTTCTCTGTACAAAAATGGCGGTGGTGGCAGTGTGAAGGGTTAATTGCATAATTAACCTGACCCAGTAACAATCTCTCTCAGGCCGCCGGTACACAGATTGTGGTCCATTAGCTGGAAAATCTTTGTGCAGGGTGCAGCTGGGAGTGGCATTGTTATGCACGTGACAGCGCAGTTTTAGATTGGCTAGTCCTTTGGTCACGAGTTTGGTGAGAAGGGCTGGGGTCTGATTGTCACAAGGAGTATGTCATATACAGCTCTGTGTACAGAGTGCAGTGGTCAGGATTATATCTTAGGCCTGTGTATAGAGGGCAGTGGTCAGTAGTATATCACATACAGCTCTGTGTACAGAGTGCAGTGGTCAGGATTATATCTTAGGCCTGTGTGGAGTGCAGCGATCAGGAGTATGTCATATACTGCCCTGTGTACAGAGCGCAGTGGTCAGGAGTATGTGATTTCCATCCCAGAGTACAGAGTGCAGTGGTCAGGAGTATATCATACAGCCCTGTGTACAGAGCGCAGTGGTCAGGAGTATGTGATTTCCATCCCAGAGTACAGAGTGCAGTGGTCAGGAGTATGTGATTTACATCCCAGAGTGCAGTGGTCAGGAGTATGTGATTTACATCCCAGAGTACAGAGTGCAGTGGTCAGGATTATATCTTAGGCCTGTGTACAAAGTGCAGTGGTCAGGAGTATGTGATTTCCATCCCAGAGTGCAGTGGTCAGGATTATATCTTAGGCCTGTGTAACAGAGTGCAGTGGTCAGGATTATATTTTAGGCATGTGTACAGAGCTCAGTGGTCAGGAGTATGTCATATACTGCCCAGCTTGCATAGTACTATGGTCAGGATTTTGTGGTATACAGCCCGGTATACAGAGTACACTGGTGAAGAATATAAACCCTTGTAAGGAATGCAGGTATCCAGCGACAGCAGGGATGACCAGATCGGTGGGCTATGCCTAAGAAATGTGGAATAAGATGAGTAGGAGGAGTGTGATTACAGGGGGTGTAAAGTCAGGAGGTTTGTTACCTCCATGCATTCTATATATGAAGGTAAATACCCTTCTCTGTACAGCAGCCCCCCCAATACTCACCTGATCCGCATCCTGATCCAGCAATGTGCACAAGATCCTTGGCAGTCTGGGGACTCTCTCTCCTCATTGGCTGAGACAAGATCAGGGGCCATTGGCTCCTGCTGCTGTCAATCACAGCCAATGAGGAGGGAGAGGGGACTCTGTGGAGACACAGAGCAGCAACTCGCTCCCGAGCCTGCTTGGATGCCCCCATAACAAGCTGCTTGTTGTGGGGGCACTCAACAGGAGAAGGGACCAGGAGCGCATGTGGGGGACCCGAGAAGAGGAGGATCCAGGCTGCTCTGTACAAACCCATCACACACAGCAGTAAGTATGACATGTTTGTTTTAAAAGAAAAAAAATGTTGCCTTTACAATCGCTTTAAGTGGAGTTTACTAATGGACACGACACCCTCCGACACCCACAGACCATAAACAAAGCAAAAGTGACTAATAAATGTGACAGCAAATAACCAACCCAACAACCTGACTATAATACACTGTGTACAAATGGGGGGAAGCTGACATACACCGGGCAGACCCAGGACTGGGAATCAGGGGAGCAGAGATGGGGAACAGGATGCAGGAAACCAGAATCAGGGGAAAGTATACAAGATACAGGACGCAGGATCCAGCAGGGAAGCGGCTCACAGGCAGAACACTGAGGCACTGATGAAAACTACGGGGGGATTATATACCTTCCCAGCAGCCAGCATCAGGTGGAGCCTCATTACTGACACCTTCTGTCTGCTGGGAGACACAGCAATGTCTCCTCTCCACTTCCAATTGACTCACCTCTCACCCAGAGCATCCTGTCTGTACCTGACATCACTTCCTGTCTATACCTGACATGACTTCCAGTCTATACCTGACATCACTTCCTGTCTACCTGACGTCTCTTACCATCTATACCTGACATCACTTCCTGTCTGTACCTGACATCACTTCTTGTCTGTACCTGACATCACTTCCTCTCTGGGTAGAAGGGAGATCACGTGGTGGAGCTCAGAGGAACTGCAGCTCCAAGAAATGTCTTAAAGTTTGAATCTTGTTGTTTCCAAGTGTTCTCCAATGTTCATGTCCATGTCTGGCAGGTTCCAGGACTCTTCAGAGTGGCAGTGAGGTGATGACAGCGGAACACTCTCTGGGTTCCATCACCAGGCAGTGCAATTATACCCGACTGCTGGGAGCCACCATCTCCTTTCCTACAGTGAAAGTATAATTGTGACATCAGCAGAGAGGCAGTGGGAGGGTGGGATCAGGTAAGTACCACCACTGACCACCAATGCTGGGCTGGAGGTACACTTTGTTCTCACTGACAGCAACAATGGGGCTTATTTTATCTCACTGACACCAATGATGGATGTCAAGGAAATCATGCCCACGATGACTGGGTAACTGGAGTGAGATCCATGATTGGTGGAGAATGAATGAGGGTGGAGCTTTCTCTGAATTCTCTAGAATTCTCATCTGTTGACAATTGATGGACTGATCTGAATTCTGTGTGAAATATATCTGGTTGTTAATGATTGGCTGGAAATCAGGAGGTCACACCCCTAACCGATGACTCCTCATCTGTCGGCAGGTTTCCCCACTGACAGCTGAATGTCCACAAAAGAATTGTCAGCAATTACAAATTGTGGAAAACCCCTCAGAATGTCTCTGAGAAGAAATGATATTTTATCTTCTCTCCAACTCAGACTATATTTGTCTTAGACGTAAGAGGCCCAAAATCCCGAGTCCCTGTCAGGTCTGAGCTCCAGCCGGATACAATCACCTTCTCCACTCACATAGTTTGCTTTTGTAAATGAAGTGAGTACAGAATTGAGGAAAGCGAGGACACCCGGCAACAATGGGATTCTGTCCTATCTCCTGCACCCGGGGCAAATGAACAACATGTACCAGCCTTCCCAGCCCCATCAATGTACACTGTGGAGGCATCTTGTATGTAGACTCTGGATTCAACAAACCAGCAGCCTGGCCATTCAGGAACGTACCATTGTTCAGCTCTGGGGGGGGGGGAACAAACATCTCTCATGGAAAGGAGCTCTGGGGAGTCAACAGACCAATCTTTCATCTATACATATGTTTCCATCTATCCACATCACTCCATTCTTTTTCTGGACAAAACCATTATAAATATCAGCGACAGATTTACAAATCTAGGATTTTACAATGAGAACACAATGTCACAAGGGATCTATAAAAGATTTTATCCGGACACAAGATCCCATTGTAAGAAAGGAATTCTGAATATGAACAGCGACTGTTATGTGGGATCCCATTATATTCAGAGCGGGGAAATGTATCTTTTATATTTTACTGAAACCTCAGATAATAAATGACATTTATGTCCCAGAAATTAACTTTACTGTATTTTTAACTGAAATTGTACCTTTCATAAATCATTGCACTAATATTGTGTAAAATAATAAAAATCATAAAACATCAGAACTACTAACAATTTATCCTCTAGTGTGTCTGCTGTTGTGAAGAAATATATATAATATTTGGGGGTTTTAAGTAATTTTAAGGTATAAATGGTTTTTAAAACATGTAAACAAAAAAATTAAAAATGTCTCCAGGACTCCATGGACCCCTTCATTCCACACAGTCTCCAGGAACCGGGAAACCACAGAGAAACCAAGTGTCCCCCGACTTCCTCTCCAGGCTGGGATGTCCCCCTGGTTGGGTGCCCCCTACAGTAGAAGAAGCAGACTGCACCTGCCTACATCTGCTCTATGCTTTGTCTGATCAGGATGGCGGTCATTTCTCCCTGAACACGGAGCTCCCTAAACACGAGGTAAACGTGGTGCAGCATTGAGCCCCGTCCAGCTGTAGTGTAGACTTTGACAGGCTGCAGGCAGTGGGGCTGGACGCTGTACCTGGGCCTACCAGGTGTATTATAATGCCAGCATTGCACCCACAGGGGCTGGATCCCCCATGTACAAGGGGCCTAAGAGATACCATCAGCTGGTGTCCCATTCCACCAGACCCCTATAACTGGAAGAGGACATGTTTGGGTGGATGTGTTGTAGAAGAACCCAGACCACGGTATTGTGCGATAAAATTATAATTCAACTTTATTAAATGTGACACTTTAACAACAGAAGAAAATAAATAGATTGTTTACATTTCCAGGATCTATTTATACCATTTATATCATCTATGCTAAGAAACTGATTAACATATGACACACCCCTCATTAATACCAGCCCCACCCACTTATGTGACCCTCTAAACATCCAAATCCCTGTAAATTCCCAGAAGACAATTTCATCATTTATCCACAACAAGCTGATTGGGTACAAGAGAACCCGGAGCCCCTCCTACTCATTCCCACACAAGTCCATGTCACCATCTACAAGGTGAGAGGACCTGAAGGAGAACAAGACCATGACCACCAGGACCATCGCCTGACTGAAGCCAAGCTCACATTTCTTTCTAATGCTGCTTCTATGGTCTCCTCAGATACAGATTTGGCAGATGTACATTAGTGGAACCCTTTCACTCCGGCCAATGTAAGGTTTCCATCAGCAGCAGCACGGCCTTATAGCTACAGCACCCGGGGGTTGTCTACATTTGTTAGGCCAACTGTCAGCTTTCTGGTGGAAGTGATTCAGCCGCTTTGAAGGTTCTCCCCCCGCCATGTATACCGGGCTTAGCTGTCCTTCCTGCAAGCCCAAGACAGGCATGGTGGGTGTCAGCGATGAGAGCAGAAGGAGATCATCAAACATCTGATCTCTGATCTCCCCTTCAGTGAATGAATGTGGGAGGTGGGAGATTATGTCATTTCTGGGTTCAGAGCTGTCATTCTTCAGTCTTTATGGTTTGGGAAGGAGCTGATTAGGCATGATCTGTGCTTGACCATCTTTCTTGGGGTACAGAGGTGACATTAGGGGTCTAATAATGTTCTGATGTCTCTTTAACCACTTGCCTACCAGGCACTTATACCCCCTTATTTACCAGGCCAATTTTCAGCTTTCAGCGCTGCCGCAATTTGATTGACAATTGCGCGGTCATGCAACATTGTACCCATATGAAATTTTGATCATTTTTTTCTCACAAATAGAGCTTTCTTTTGGTGGTATTTAATCGCCACTGGGTGCTTTACTTTTTGCGCTATAAATAAAAAAAAGTGCAAAAAATTTGAAAAAAAATAAGTTTCTTTTATAAAATTTTTCAAACAGGTATTTTTTCTCCTTCACTGATGTGCGTTGATGAGGCAGCACTGATGGGCACTGATAGGCAGCACTAAAGGGCACTGATAGGCAGCACTAATGAGGTGGCACTGATAGGCAGCACTGATAGACAGCACTAATGAGGTGTCACGGATAGGCGGCACTAATATGCAGCACTGATAGGTGACACTGATTATGGGTACTGATAGACGGCACTGACTGGCATCACTGCTGGGCACTGACTGGCACAACCCCTGGGCACTGACTGGTGGCACTGACTGGCATCACTGCTGGGCTGCACTGGTGGGTGGCACTGGTGGGCAGCACTGGTGGGTGGGCACAGGTGGGTGGCACTGCTGGGCACAGGTAGGTGGCACTTCAGAGTGGCACAGGTGGGTGCACTGCTGGGCACAGGTGGGTGATCTGCTGAACACGGGTGGGCGGAGCTAGTGGGCGCAGTGCTGGGCACAGGTGGGCGGAACTTGCGGGTGGCACTGCTGGGCACCGATCATCAGGGCACTGATCATCAGTGCCCTGATGATCGGTGCCGATCCCCGCTCTGACAACTGCCGATTCTCGGCAGTACTTTCCTCACGATCTGACAGCGTGAGGAAAGTGCAGCCAAGAACCGGCACTTGCATTTCCCTCTGATCAGCGTGTCATTGGACACGGCTGATCACGTGGTAAAAGGCCGCTGTGATTGGCCTTTTACCACATCACGTGATCAGCTGGAGATCGCCGGGTGCGCTCCCCCTGGGGCACGCAGGAGAGCGCGTTCTGGGAGGACGTCATATGACGTCCACTCAGAACTGGCCGGCCGCAGTGCAGCTGTCATTCGACTATCTGCGGTCGGCAGCTAGTTAAAGAGGACCTGTGACCAGAAATATGTATCACAGGGGGGCTATCAACCCTCTATCTGATAGAAGCCATGTTAGGTGAAAAAAGAGTTGAAAAAAAATTAAAGTAACACTATAAAAATTAAAAAAAATACAAAACAAATCACATGACACATTTTACATATCATTGCACAAGTGAGAGTGAGAACAATCATTCTGAGGCCATCGTTCACGGGTAACTATCTGAACTGATAGCCTATAAAAGCTCTTAAAGCGTCACCATTTAACAATTTTTGGTACTGAAGTTTGTCACCATTTCACAAGTTTGCACAATTTGTAAAGTTTGACATGTTTGGTATCTATATACTTGATGCCAACCTCATATTTTATATTTCACCAAACAAATTGGGTCATATATTGTGTTCTTTGTGCACTAACATTATCTTTTTTACAGAAAATATGTATTTGATAAACAGCTGTACTAATATTCTGTGACATGAAAAATGGCAACTACCACCATTATATTCTCCAGAGTCTCTGCTTTCAGATAATAAAAGAAATGTTTGGGGTTTAACTAATCATGTGGCCTAAAATGTGAAATTAACTAAAAACAAAAGCAAAATAAACTCTGGCAGTGAAAGAAAATACAGCAATATATAATATTTCAAAATCAAAACTATGATAGCAACTAATGGCTTAAGAAGCAAACCCACCATATTACTCAACCAGGTTCCAACTAAACCCATCCAAAACATTGGATCCCACCTCCTGCCACCCAGGTTCCTGTTGGAACTCCTTTACCTTGTGTAGATATCCCCTTCTGAGATCCTCATGATCTAATATAAATGTACAACACTCTCTATCTGACACCATTTGTAGACTCCACCTTGGTCTTCCAAGAGATAGTCAGCTGCCATGCAGTTCTGTGACACCACCTTAGGTGGTGGAGCCACTTCTGCTGTCAGCTCTGCTATAACATCAATGGTGTCATTGGTTATCTGATCCATGACTCCAGTACATCTTACGTATCTTAGATTCCCCATCCCGTCTATGAAGGGCTCACTGCATAAAGCAGCTCCAGTCCATAGAAAATGTTTCTTATCACTGGAAGGCCAGGGGAGTATTGGGAGAAATTGAGGCTTTCCCTTACAGATATGGGGGGAGGGGCAACATAACCTCAAGTACAGCTATGGGTGGAATTGAAGGGAAGACATTTTAGGGTGCTCCTTCCACACAAGAAGCAAATGTTATCTGGAAGGACTAGGAATCCATTGGACCAATGGGGATTAAACATTCTGCAATTACATTGAGAAACCATGAAATGTTACTGTCCTGTGATTGGCTCTCCTATTGTTAGTGAAGTAAATGAGACTCCCCTTGTCGGTGCCATTAATGGAATTAAATGGTTCTTCCAAACCCAAAAAGGTGACCCCCTTGGGTAAGTACCCATCCTACTATTCCTGATATGAGTATGAAGTCCCTGCTACTACAGGAAACATGTGGCCGATCATTTACACCTTTTACAGCAGGACAGTAAATATCAGAACACAATTCAAACAGAAGACCAACAGCAGGAAGTCTGCTAACTGAATGTGTAATGCAATCTGTCATTAGCATTCCCAGAGTTCCCTCTGCAACATAGTTGTATCAGCTGTTGGTCCTGTCTGTAGATCTGTTATTTCCCCACCTTCTGTAACAGGGTGACAACCCTGATCATTCTGCAGGAACATTACATAGCAGTGTTGTCACCCTGTACAGGGAAGTCTTAGATAGATTATAAGTAAGACACACAACAAGTAAAGTCCAACTTCAGCTAACGCTTCTACAGCAGTTACAGCAACAGGTTCTCTATAAGGTCCAACCCCCCATATGAATGGAAGATGACAGTTGTAAGCACCCCCAGCAGTGTTATATGGTGTTTCCCAACCCCCTTAACTTTAATTTTTGCCAGATAGCTTGGCCTTCTACATGAAGCTGAAAAAAACAGATCTACTGGGAGGGTCAACAGGTAATAAAAATGTTATAAGGGGAGACTTGGAAAAACATAAAACATTTATGCTGACAGATTCCACCATTTATGTAATTATTGATTTTGCCCATTGTTACACTTTAGTGTCGATGTCTTAGCATTTCCAGGAATAATTAGTGCTCTTTGCAAACTTTGCCCCAAAAAGGGACCCGTTCATTCAGAGTCATTAAGGTGAACCCCAATAAGAGGAATTTCAGTCTCCCAGAAGAAGTGGTAGGAATATGACCGCACACTTAGCACTTTGTAAGTTCAGATCTCTTGCAGTTGTACCGTGTGAATAGTTTATGGAGATGAGCAATAGCTGGACAGAAAAAAAAGATAATAAGGACATCCAATCTTCACCTGATAGAATCCCTTTTGAGAAAACCAGATGAAACATAAGTGGCCAGCTGGGATTAGGTGGTACTGTTGAATATGTCCCCTAAAACAGTATTAACTCCGTGTTGGAAGGCCTACACCAGCTTAAGAAGTTACTCTCTAACCAAACATAGACCTCTATCTGGCTACAGACCTGCCTGTCATCCATGAGAGGAGATGGAACATGGAAAGGAGGCATTGATCATGGGAGAGGAGGTTGACCATGTAATGGGAGGTGTGGACAAGGTGGGCTTAGCTGGAGCCCCCAAGCCTAGCTTATGGTGTTTCAGTTCTCAAAAGAACCTGGAATGGGTTCTCCTAATGAGGTTTCAGAGGCTTGGCAAGAAGCCATTGGACTTCATCCTAGACTCTGGTACTGAGGCAATGTTGGTCATGTATTGGTTGGTCAGATTCTGGCAATGAAGAAAACACATGGGAACATAGCTCAGTTAGTGAATGATGAAAATGCATTACATGTTCAGTCAATGCTCCATAAAAAAGGATAAAGATGAGAATGATGAGGAATACAGTTCAGTCATTGCTGCTTGTCTGAAAAAATGTCCAAAGGTAAAAGATTCACAGGCCTTCTAGGTGTGTTTCTGAAGGACATAAGAACTAAACCCAATGAATCCGATCATTAGAGTCCTGTTTGTTCAAAGTTTTTTTTTTTTAAGTAGCATCATGTCTTCCCTAGTTTGTGGGAAGACATTGGGCCTGTGAGCCTAATGGGACAGCTGTGACTTCTTTAATATTGCCCCTTCTTCTGGAGTTTCCTCTATGCAGCTCAAGCTTGTGAATCCTCTGGTGACAGATTAGCCCGGCATTACCTGTAAAAGCTTTGTCACATTCTGAACATTGATATGGCTTCTCTCCAGTATGAACCCTCTCATGTATGACAAGGTTTCCTCTCTGTTTAAAAGTTTTATCACATTCAGAACACTGATATGGCATCTCTCCAGTGTGGATCCTCTGGTGTGCTATGAAAACAGACTTCTGTGTAAAAGTTTTATCACATTCAGAACACTGATGTGGTTTCTCTCCAGTGTGGATCCTCTGGTGTGTGATAAGATATGACTTCCATGTAAAAGCTTTGTCACATTCAGAACACTGATATGACTTCTCTCCAGTGTGGATCATCTGGTGTGATATAAAATTCGACTTCCATGTAAAAGCTTTGTCACATTCAGAACACTGATATGACTTCCCTCCAGTGTGAACCCTCTGGTGTATGATAAGCTCTTTCTTGGTTAAAAAAGCTTTGTCACATTCAGAACATTGATATGGCTTCTCTCCAGTGTGAATCCTCTGGTGTATGATAAGATCTGCCTTGGTTGTAAAAAATTTGTCACATTCAGAACACTGATATGATTTCTCTCCAGTGTGAATCCTCTGGTGTGTGATAAGACTTGACTTCTGTGTAAAAGTTTTTTGACATTCAGAACACTGATATGACTTCTCTCCAGTGTGGATCCTCTGGTGTATGATAAGCTGTGACTTCCATGTAAAAGCTTTGTCACACTCAGAACACTGATATGACTTCTCTCCAGTGTGAATCCTCTGGTGTGTGATAAGACTTGACTTCTGTGTAAAAGTTTTTTCACATTCAGAACACTGATATGACTTCTCTCCAGTGTGGATCCTCTGGTGTCTGATAAGCTGTGACTTCCATGTAAAAGCTTTGTCACACTCAGAACACTGATATGACTTCTCTCCAGTGTGGATCCTCTGGTGCCTGATAAGATGTGACTTCCGTGTAAAAGCTTTGTCACATTCAGAACATTGATATGGCTTCTCTCCAGTGTGCATCCTCTGGTGTCTGATAAGATGTGACTTGTGTGTAAAAGCTTTGTCACATTCAGAACATTGATATGACTTCTCTCCAGTGTGAATCCTCTGGTGTGTGATAAGACTGGTCTTCCATGTAAAAGCTTTGTCACATTCAGAACACTGATATGGCTTCTCTCCAGTGTGAATCCTCTGGTGTATGATAAGCTCTGCCTTGGTTGTAAAAAATTTGTCACATTCAGAACACTGATATGACTTCTCTCCAGTGTGAATCCTCTGGTGTGTGATAAGACTTGACTTCTGTGTAAAAGTTTTTTCACATTCAGAACACTGATATGACTTCTCTTCAGTGTGAATCCTCTGGTGTATGATAAGCTGTGACTTCCATGTAAAAGCTTTGTCACACTCAGAACACTGATATGACTTCTCTCCAGTGTGGATCCTCTGGTGTCTGATAAGATGTGACTTCCATGTAAAAGCTTTGTCACATTCAGAACACTGATATGACTTCTCTCCAGTGTGAACCTTCTGGTGTGTGATATGTTTTGCCTCCATTGTAAAATCTTTGTTACGTTCCAAACAAGAAATCGCTTGAAATGACTCCTCTTATGTATACACGGGTTGGACTTTACTGTAAAGCAATTGTCACATCCAGAACACTGAAATGACTTTTCTCATGTTATCCTCTGAGGTTGGATCAGTGTTGAAGAGGACCCAAAGTATTTATGACATTTAGAACACGGATATGACTTGTGTCCTGTGTGACTCCTCCAGTGAACTGCAATAAAAACTTTCAGTCAATTAAGACACCCAGATGTTTGGTTTCCCATGTGACTGAGTTGTATTCACGAAGACCAGCATGACCGAAAACGTGGCTCATCAATCCACCTGTACAAAAAAAATAAAAATCAGAATTCTATATAAAAGGGCTAAAGTTGGTTTTTATTTTTAATGATCATTATTATGCAGGCTGTGTCAGCATTATGGTTTCCCTCAAAGGGCCAGTTGTAATTGTAAGACTAGATGTCCAGAGCATCTCACCCCCCATTACATCAGATGTCAAGAACTCCACACCCACCCTAACATCACTGTGCACCTCCTTTGGGGGCATGAGGGGCAATCAAAGGGTTAACTGTGTGCTGGGAGTGTTTTACTAGGGGGTAAGGGGGTGCATCACTGTAAGTGCACTGTTCTGGATGGCTGTGCTGTGCAGTGTGCCTGAGCTAACAGGGAGGAAGATTGTTAGTAAACAAAACAGTCCTCCTCCCCATCAGAGATACTCGGTAATCACTGGGCGCCGGCGGGTAATTACTGGCCAGGATCCGGTGATTGACAGCCACACACGCTATTTCTATAACTCCTGATTGGCGGGAGATATGACATCACACGTACACTGTTTCTATCACTTCCGATTGGTGGGAGATATGACATCACATGCACACTATTTCTATAAATCCCGATTGGTGGGAGATATGACATCACACACACACTATTTCTATCACTTCCGATTGGTGGGAGATATGACATTACACACGCACTATTTATATCACTCCTGATTGGCGGGAGATACAGGTGAAACTCAAAAAATTAGAATAACGTGCAAAAGTTCATTTATTTCAATAATGCAACTTAAAAGGTGAAACTAATATATGAGATAGACTCATTACATGACCCTGTACACTGCCCAACTGATTCCTTTACACTCTCCTGTTGCCCTCCCACCCTGTGCCCTGCTGACCCCTGTACACTGCCCAACTGATTCCTTTACACTCTCCTGTTGCCCTCCCATCCTGTACCCTGCTGACCCCTGTACACTTCACAACTGATTTCTTTACACTTTTCTGCTTTCCTCCCATACTGTGCCCTGCTGACCCCTGTACACTGCTCAACTGATTCCTTTACACTCTCCTGTTGCCCTCCCACCCTGTGCCCTGCTGACCCCTGTACACTGCTCAACTGATTCCATTACAATCTTCTGCTGACCTCCCATCCTGTGCCCTGCTGACCCCTGTACACTGCTCAACTGATTCCATTACAATCTTCTGATGACCTCCCATTCTGTGCCCTTCTGACCCCTGTACACTGCCCAACTGATTCCTTTACACTTTCCTGCCGCCCTCCCATCCTGTACCCTGCTGACCCCTGTACACTTCACAACTGATTTCTTTACACTTTTCTGCTTTCCTCCCATACTGTGCCCTGCTCACCCCTGTGCACTGCTCAACCGATTCCTTTACACTCTCCTGCCAACCTCCCATCCTGTGCCCTGCTGACCACTGTGCTCTGCCTAACCGAGTCCTTTACACTCTCCTGCAGAACTCCCATCCTGTGCTCTGCTGACCCCTGTACACTGCCCAACTGATTCCTTTGCTCTCTTCTGCTGACCTCCCATGCTGTACCCTGCTGACCCCTGTACACTGCCCTACTGATTCCTTTACACTCTTCTGCTGACCTCCCATCCTGTGCCCTGATGACCCCTGTACACTGCCCAACTGATTCCTTTACACTCTTCTGCTGATCTCCTATCCTGTGCCCTGCTGACCCCTGTACACTGCCCAACTGATTCCTTTACACTCTTCTGCTGACCTTCCATCCTGTGCCCTGCTGACCCCTGTACACTGCCCAACTGATTCCTTTGCTCTCTTCTGCTGACCTTCCATCCTGTGCCCTGCTGACCCCTGTACACTGCCCAACTGATTCCTTTACACTTCTGCTGACCTCCCATCCTGTGCCCTGCTGACCCCTGTACACTGCCCAACTGATTCCTTTACACTCTTCTGCTTACCTCCCATCCTGTGCCCTGCTGACCCCTGTACACTGCCCAACTGATTCCTTTACACTTCTGCTGACCTCCCATCCTGTGCCCTGCTGACCCCTGTACACTGCCCAACTGATTCCTTTACACTCTTCTGCTGACCTTCCATCCTGTGCCCTGCTGACCCCTGTACACCGCCCAACTGATTCCTTTACACTTCTGCTGACCTCCCATCCTGTGCCCTGCTGACCCCTGTACACTGCCCAACTGATTCCTTTACACTTCTGCTGACCTCCCATCCTGTGCCCTGCTGACCCCTGTACACTGTCCAACTGATTCCTTTACACTCTTCTGCTGACCTCCCATCCTGTATCCTGCTGACCCCTGTACACTGCCCAACTGATTCCTTTACTCTCTTCTGCTGACCTACCATGCTGTACCCTGCTTACCCCGGTACACTTGAGAAAGTAGTAATTGAGCGCTGGGAACAATAATCAAATATAAAGCCGCTAGCATAAAGGCAACCTTTCAACCCAGTATGGAAATATAAAATAAGTATGCAGCGCTTATATATGTATAATCAAGTGATGGAAAAAATGAATAATTAAATAATGAATAATTAAATTATGCACAATAACATATGTTAACCCCTCGCCCTCCAGAGGATTTACCCCCCTTAATGACCACGCCTCTTTTTGCTACTCGGCGCTGCACTTATTCAACTGATAATTGCGCGGTCATGCAATGCTGCACCCAAACGAAATTTACGTCCTTTTTTTCACACAAATAGAGCTTTCTTTCGGTGTAATTTGATCACCTGTGCGCTTTTTATTTTTCACGCTATAAACAAAAAAAGGCCAAAAATTTTGACGAAAAACAATATTTTTTACTTTCAGCAATAAAAAATATATAGTAAACTCAAAGTTAGTTATAAATTTAGGCCAAAATGTATTCTGCTCCATGTTTTTGGTAAAAAAAATCCCAATAAGTGTATATTGATTGCTTTGTGCGGAAGTTATAGCGTCTACAAACTATGGGAGAGATACAGCAATTTACGCCATTTTTCTGCTATACAGCGCTGCTCTAGTTTAACGGAAAATTGCGCGATCATGCAATATGGTACATAAATGAAATTTACATCCTTTTTTTCCCCACAAATTGAGCTTTCTTTTGGTGGTATTTGATTGCCTGTGCGGTTTTTATTTTTTGCGCTATAAAAAAAAAGCTGACAATTTTTAGGAAAAAAAAACAATATTTTGGACTATTTGCTATAAAACATGTCCAGTAAAAAAAAAATGAAAAAAATCAAATTTAGTCATAAATTTCTGCCAAAATGCATTCTGCAACATGTCTTTGCTAAAAAAAACCCAATACGTGTAAATTAATTGGTCTACGTGAAAGTTATAGCGTTTACAAATGGCGGGAAAGATACTGGGATTTTTAATTTTTATTTTTACTAATAATGGCAACGATCAGCGAATTATGGCAGCGATCAGGGACTTATGGCAGCGACCAGCGACTTATGGCGGGACTGCGGGACTGCGGCAGACAATTTGACACTGGGGGGGAACTGACTTGGGGTCACTGACATCCCCAGTGACACCAATACAGTGATCAGTGAAAAAAAACACTGAAACTGTACTAATAGCACTGGGGAGGAAGGGGTTAACCTTTTTAGGAGTTTACTGTGTAAGGGGAGTGTTTTACTAGGGGGCAGGGGTGTGTGCTGGACAGGGGGAGGGAGGGGGGAGCTGATCGAGGGAGAGAAATTCTTCTTTCCCTCTTCAGCTTGTCGGGGAACTGTCACAGAGCAGGCTGTGTGTAAACAATGCAGCTCTGCTCTGTGTCAGTGATGACAGCTCATCGCGGGAAAACGGCTGGTAAAAACCGGCCGTGACCCGGCGGCTGGCTGACACCCGCTGTGGACACCCGCGGGACAGGGAGGGCGGGCGCGCGCCTCACGCGCGCCCCCTACCTGTTTTGCGGGGTCCGTTTTAAAACGTTGTTTTGCCTACCAGTGCCGCCCTGCCGCCGTACATGTACAGTGGCTAGGCGGCATGCGGTTAAATATGTTAGATAACTCAGTCCTTATAATAAAGTGATTAAGTGCAGGTGTTCCAACAGTCCATGATCAAGAAAACCATGACTCTTGTGTTGTTGTGAATGTACAAACAATGCACTAACCAGATAGCGCATACATTGCGCATGGAGCAATTAAGACCTGCTCCTGGTGCTCTGGGCTTGTGATACCAGGCAGATGTCATCAGCAAGTTGGCCACTAGATGTCATCAGTCCAGGTGTATTCTTAAGCATTCCACCAGGGCCATCCTCAGCAGGGGAAAAGGGGAAGTCATATATCCTCCAAATCCTGAGGAACCTTCAAAAACGAGCTGAAAGAGTACTAGATTTTTCAATGCATCTTCGACCTTCCTGTCAGTCAAATGTAAGTTCTTCGATAGTTTGGAAAGGCCACAAGTGGATCATCTGAGTATAGGAGACCACCGGCCAACACTGCCCAACTGATTCCTTTACACTCTCTTGACAACCTCCCATCCTGTACCCTGCTGACCCCTGTACACTGCCCAACTGATTCCTTTACACTCTTCTGCTGACCTCCCATCCTGTGCCCTGCTGACCCCTGTACATTGCCCAACTGATTCCTTTACACTCTTCTGCTGACCTCCCATCCTGTGCCCTGCTGACCCCTGTACACTGCCCAACTGATTCCTTTACACTCTTCTGCTGACCTCCCATCCTGTGCCCTGCTGACCCCTGTACACTGTCCAACTGATTCCTTTACACTCTTCTGCTGACCTCCCATCCTGTGCCCTGCTGACCCCTGTACACTGCCCAACTGATTCCTTTACACTCTTCTGCTGACCTCCCATCCTGTGCCCTGCTGACCCCTGTACATTGCCCAACTGATTCCATTACAATCTTCTGAGGACTTCCCATTCTGTGCCCTGCTGACCCCTGTACACTGCCCAACCGATTCCTTTACACTTTTTTGCTTTCCTCCCATACTGTGCCCTGCTGACCCCTGTACACTGCCCAACCATGTCCTTTACACTCTTCTTCTGACCTCCCATCCTTTGCCCTGCTGATCCCTGAACACTGACCAACTGATTCCTTTTCACTCTTCTGCTTACCTTCCATCCTGTGCCCTGCTGACCCCTGTACACTGCCCAACTGACTCCTTACACTTTCCCTCCGACCTACCATCCTGTGCCCTGCTGACCCCTGTACACTGCCCAACCGATTCCTTTACACTTTCCCTCCGACCTACCATCCTGTGCCCTGCTGACCCCTGTACACTGTCCAACTGATTCCTTTACACTCTTCTGCTGACCTCCCATCCTGTGCCCTGCTGACCCCTGTACACTGCCTAATTGATTCCTTTACACTCTTCTGCTGACCTCCCATTCTGTGCCCTGCTAACCCCTGTACACTGCCCAACTGATTCCTTTACACTCTTCTGCTGACCTCCCATCCTGTGCCCTGCTGACCCCTGTACATTGCCCAACTGATTCCATTACAATCTTCTGAGGACTTCCCATTCTGTGCCCTGCTGACCCCTGTACACTGCCCAACCGATTCCTTTACACTTTTTTGCTTTCCTCCCATACTGTGCCCTGCTGACCCCTGTACACTGCTCATCCAATTTCTTTACACTCTTCTGCCAACCTCCCATCTTGTGCCCTGCTGACCCCTGTACACTGCCCAACTGATTCCTTTACACTCTCCTGCCGACCTCCCATCCTGTGCCCTGCTGACCCCTGTACACTGCCCAACCGATTCCTTTACACTCTTCTGCCGACTTCCCATCCTGTGCCCTGCTGACCCCTGTACACTGCCCAACTGATTCCTTTACACTTCTGCTGACCTCTCATTCTGTGCCCTGCTTAGTCCCGGAAACCTGCTCAACTGATTCCTTTACTCTGTCCTGCCGATCTCCCATCCTATGCCCTTCTGACCCCTATACACTGTCCAACCGATTCCTTTACACTTTCCTGCTGACCTACCATCCTGTGCCCTGCTGACCCCTGTACATTGCCCAATTGATTCCTTTACACTCTCCTGCCGACCTCACATCCGGTGCCCTGCTGACCGCTGTACACTGCCCAACCGATTCCTTTATAATTCTGCTGACCTCCCATCCTGTGCCCTGCTGAACCCTGTACACTGCCTAATTGATTCCTTTACACTTCTGCTGACCTCCCATTCTGTGCCTTGCTGACCCATGTACATTGCCCAACTGATTCCATTACAATCTTCTGAGGACCTCCCATTCCGTGCCCTGCTGACCCCTGTACACTGCCCAACTGCTTCCTTTACACTCTCCTGCCAACCTCCCATCCTGTGCCCTTCTTACCCCTGTACACTGCCCAACCGATTCCTTTACATTCTCCTGCCGACTTCCCATCCTGTGCCCTGCTGACCCATTTACACTGCCCAACTGATTCCTTTACACTCTTCTGCTGACCTCCCATCCTGTGCCCTACTTACCCCTGTACACTGCCCAACTGATTCCTTTACATTCTCCTGCCGACTTCCCATCCTGTGCCCTGCTGACCCATTTACACTGCCCAACTGATAACTCTACACTTCTGCTGACTTCCTATTGTAAGGGACCGCCCGGCGGTACTACTAGCACTCCACTGAATAGGCATCCCCAGCGCACGGAGTCTAAGTCCCAGGGTGCTTGTTCACCAGAGCCCCTGATGGTGGGGATGGACTTGGAGCTTCCTGAGACCAGATCGTGGCTACTGGGTGCGCCCGTCAGTGGTAGTAGTATGCGCAAGGGGCTCCCACGGGGAAGAGTCTGATGTGAGGAGGTCAGAAGACCCCGCTGCACGGGATGGATGGATGGATGAGCAAGGTCAGATGGGCCGGGTCGGTAACAGAGAGGGCGGCAAGGTACAAGGCAGCGGGCATAGAATGGTCGGGTCACACGCCAGGTCAGCAACAGCAGGTCAAATCCAATAGGGGGCATTCAGGAGAGAGGTCAGGCAAAGCAAGGGTCAGAATAGGAGAAAACAGCAAGGTCAGGTACAATCCGGGTCAATAACTTACAGGGTACAGGTTCACAGGATTCAGGATGCAGGAAAGACCAGAAGGCACTGAATGACAGCTCAGGGTCGTTTAAATATCCCGCCCTGCGCTGCCATTGGTGCCCAGCGGGCGGCCGCGGCTTCTACTGCGCATGCGCGAACTCGAACGCCGCGGCCGGCCCGGAACCAGTACTCGAGTCCCTGCGCCGGGCGGCATACTGCGCCTGCGCCGGGACCAACGCGGCGGGGATCGAGGGGATCCCTGACATTGCCCCCCCCCTACGGGCAACCTCCGGATGCCCACCCGATCTCTCCACCACGGGTGATCGCGAAAGAACCTCCGGACAAGTCTGGGTGCATGGACATTATGGGCTGGTTCCCAAGAATTGTCCTCAGGACCATAGCCCTTCCATTTGATAAGGAATTGGGTCTGGCCTCCCCTCCTTCGACACTTCAGGATTGTTTCAACCTCGAACTCTTCTTCTCCTTCGACCGTTACCGCTTCCGGGGGTCTAGATTCCCGGTCAGGGAAGGCATCTGGGACCACAGGCTTCAGAAGGGACACATGAAAGACCGGGTGGATCTTGAGCGTGTCAGGGAGGGCGAGTTCGTAGGCTACTTCGTTAACCATCCGTTTAATGCAGAAGGGGCCTATAAATTTGGGTCCCAATTTCTTTGACGGGCAAAGCATCTTTAGATTGGACGTCGCCAGCCAAACCTTCTCCCCAGGCCGCAATACCAGATCTCCTCTCCGTTTCCTGTTGAATGCTTTCCTGTAGTCTTCCTGGGCCCGACTGATGGCCACTTGAAGCTTCTTATTGTTCGCAGCGAAGAACGTTACCACATCTTGTGTTGCTGGTACTGGGCATTCCGACACCAAATCCGGGAGGAAGACTGGGTGAAAGCCATAATTGGCAAAGAACGGGGACTGCCCTGTTGCTGAGTGGCGGGCGTTGTTATACGCAAATTCCGCTAAAGGAAGAAGTGGCAGCCAGTCATCTTGAGTAAACGAGGTATAGCATCTTAAGTATTGCTCCAAGGTCTGATTGGTCCTTTCGGTTTGACCGTTAGTTTGAGGGTGGAACGCAGAGGAGAGAGATAATTTGATGTCCAGGGCTTTGCACAGTGCCCTCCAGAATCTGGACGTGAACTGGACCCCTCGGTCCGAGACAATGTCTTCAGGGACCCCATGCAACCTGACTACCTCACGAATGAAGACTTGCGCGGTCTCGGCCGCCGAGGGGGTTTTCTTCAACGGGATGAAGTGGGCCATCTTGGACAAGCGGTCCACGACTACCAGGATTGCCGTGTGGTCTCGGGATGGCGGAAGCTCGACTATAAAGTCTAGTGAGATCTTTTGCCAAGGCCGTTCAGGAACAGGTAAGGGTCGCAGCAGACCCCAAACCTTGTTTCTTGCTGGCTTGTTCTTCTGGCAGGTGACACAGGACCTGACATAGCCCTTACAATCCTTAGCCATGTCTGGCCACCAGAATGAGCGTCGGAGAAGTTCCAGGGTCTTTTCTGGGCCAAAGTGCCCCGCCATTGGGTGGTCGTGGCAATGCCCCAAGACCAGGGTTCGGGTTTCTTCCGGCACCACAATTCGGTCATCCCTCCATAGGAGTCCCCCCTTGTTCCGGAGCGGCCCTCCGCCTGGGGTAGAGAAGTTTGTGGAAGCCTCCATTAGCCTGGAACGAAGATCCGACTGAAGGACCAAGAAGTTACCCGAGGACAGGATGGTGTCAGGTACTGGGGTCTCCTTGGCGTCTTCGTACATCCGTGATAACGCATCCGGCTTAGTGTTCTTTGATCCCGGCCGGTACGTAATATGGAAGTTGAATCTCGAAAAGAATAGTGCCCATCTCGCCTGTCGCGGGCGTAGACGCTTGGCGGTTCTCAGATACTCTAGGTTCTTGTGGTCAGTAAATATTAAGATGGGGTGCACCGCACCTTCCAGCAGGTACCTCCATTCCTCTAACGCCGTTTTGATCGCTAGTAGCTCTCGATCACCGATATCATAGTTCTTCTCCGCTGGGGTCAGCTTCTGTGAGAAGAACGCTACAGGGTGGAGCAGTTCCTTGGTGCCTTTTCGTTGGGAGAGGATGGAGCCTACCGCATTCTCCGATGCATCTACCTCCACGATATAGGGCAGAGCGGCGTCTGGGTGACCCAAAATGGGTGCCGAAGTGAACAGCTTCTTTAAGACTTCGAAAGCTCCCTGCGCTTCTGGTGTCCATCTGAATCGGGTTCCCAGCTTGGTTAGCTGAGTAATGGGGGAGACCAGACCCGAGAAGTTCTTGATGAACTTCCGGTAAAAATTTGCAAAGCCGATGAATCGTTGGACGCCTTTCCTATCTGTGGGTTCAGGCCAATCCAGTATTGCAGCGACCTTCTGGGGATCCATCGCGACCCCCGCGGTGGAGATAATCAGGCCCAAGAAGGCAATGCTGGATTGTTCAAAACAACATTTTTCTGCCTTGGCGTACAACCCATGCTGCCGCAACAGCCCCAATACTTTTGCTACATGTATTCTGTGTTCCCCCAAAGACGGGGAGAAAATCAGAATGTCGTCTAAATAAACGATCACGAAGACGTCCAGAAAGTCCCTAAAAATATCGTTTACAAAGTGTTGAAAAGTGGCCGGAGCATTGCACAACCCGAACGGCATGACCAGATATTCAAAATGACCGAAGCGGGTGCGGAAGGCCGTCTTCCACTCGTCCCCCTCCCTTATGCGAATCAAGTTGTACGCCCCCCTCAGATCCAGCTTGGTAAAAACCACTGCTGACTTTAAGCTTTGGAACAGCTCAGGTACTAATGGTAGTGGGTAACGGTTTTTTATCGTGACCCTGTTCAATTCCCTGTAATCGATACATGGCCTTAAGGTTTTGTCCTTCTTTTCAACAAAGAAGATTCCCGCCCCCGCCGGTGAGGTGGAGTGACGGATGAACCCCTTCTGGAGGCTGTCCTCGATATATTCCTTTAGGGCCCCCAATTCGGGCTCTGAAAGGGGGAAGATTCGCCCAAAAGGAATTTCTGAGCCGGGTAACAGGTCAATGGGGCAGTCATAAGGGCGGTGGGGGGGTAGAGTATCAGCTCCCCATTTGCTGAATACGTCTAAAAACCCATGGTAGACCGCAGGGATTACTTGTTTTAGTTCCGCTTCCCCCTCAGAGCACAGGAGGATTTGGGGGGCCCCCGGGCCCGAAGTGCGGCAGTATATTCGACAGTATGGGGAAGGGAACGTGATTACTCCGGTCGCCCAGTCAATCTGGGGGTTATGGGCCCGTAACCATGGGAGCCCCAGAATGACTGGGAAGAGGGGTGAAGCTATAGCATCCAGGCGGAGGAATTCCTGGTGCTGGCCGGCAATGACAGTGGTGATGGAGGGGGTTTCCTGGTTCACTACTCCCGATTTTATTCGGGAACCGTCGGCCAAATAAATATTGAACCCCTTCTGTTTCAATTGAAGGGGAATACCCTGCTGGTGAGCAAAATTAATATCCACGAAGCAGCTGCATGCCCCAGAGTCAATTATGGCCGATACTTCCACGGTCCTTTCTGGAAGCTGAAAGGAAAGGGGTACCACTAAGTATTGGGATGGACCAACATTACCAATGGATAAGGAAGAAGAGGTGCACTTACTCAGTTTCTGCGGGCAGGAACGCGCCATATGACCAGCTTCGCCACAATAGAGGCACAGGTTCTGGGATCGTCTGCGCAGATGTTCCTCTGGGGATAGTTTAGGCCGTGCCAGGCCGAGCTGCATGGGTTCGGGGTTGTCTCCAGGTGGCCGGTTTTGGACGACTGGCCTAGGTGTTTGACTGGGACCCTGAAATGATCCCCAGGGATTTCCATGACCCTGGCCGGACCTCTCAAACCTGCGTTCCCGCAGTCTACGGTCAATTTTGATGGTCAGTGCTATTAAGTCCTCTAAAGTCTCAGGTACCTCCACCCGGGCGAGCTCGTCTTTCAGGCCATCTGATAGGCCAATACGGAACTGATGCAGGAGTGCGAACTCGTTCCAGCGAGTATCCCCCATCCATCGCCTAAAATCAGCTGCGTACTCCTCCTCCGCTCGGCGGCCTTGCCGGAGCGTGTACAGAGTAGCTTCAGCAGAAGCTGCCCGCTGTGGGTCATCATAAAGGATGGCCATAGCATCAAAAAAACTGTCAACCGAACTGAGGTGAGGGTCGTTTTTTCCCCGTAATCGATGGGCCCAGTCTTGGGGTTCACCCTGCAGGAGGGAGATGACGAACCCCACCTTCACGGATTCAGTCACGAAGGTTCGGGGTTGTAGCTCAAAATAGAGGAGGCAGGACTCGCGGAATGATCTAAAACGTGTGCGGTCCCCGTGAAAACGTTCCGGTAAGGGTACTCGGGGGTCGGCCGCCGGGAGTGGTGCGGATGCCCCAGACACCAGCACAGGGGCTGCTACAGCTGGAGATGTGGTGACCGCGGCCTGTGGGGCGGGAGCGGATATAGTGCAGGCCTGAAATTGGGTTTCAATCCGCTGACATCTATCCTGCAGGGCCGATACGGTCTGTGTCAAATTGGACAGGTGCCTGCAGATCTCCTCCAGCGGAGAGGGACCTCCTCTAGACTCAGTCATGGCCTTCTGGTACTGTAAGGGACCGCCCGGCGGTACTACTAGCACTCCACTGAATAGGCGTCCCCAGCGCACGGAGTCTAAGTCCCAGGGTGCTTGTTCACCAGAGCCCCTGATGGTGGGGATGGACTTGGAGCTTCCTGAGACCAGATCGTGGCTACTGGGTGCGCCCGTCAGTGGTAGTAGTATGCGCAAGGGGCTCCCACGGGGAAGAGTCTGATGTGAGGAGGTCAGAAGACCCCGCTGCACGGGATGGATGGATGGATGAGCAAGGTCAGACGGGCCGGGTCGGTAACAGAGAGGGCGGCAAGGTACAAGGCAGCGGGCATAGAATGGTCGGGTCACACGCCAGGTCAGCAACAGCAGGTCAAATCCAATAGGGGGCATTCAGGAGAGAGGTCAGGCAAAGCAAGGGTCAGAATAGGAGAAAACAGCAAGGTCAGGTACAATCCGGGTCAATAACTTACAGGGTACAGGTTCACAGGATACAGGATGCAGGGAAGACCAGAAGGCACTGAATGACAGCTCAGGGTCGTTTAAATATCCCGCCCTGCGCTGCCATTGGTGCCCAGCGGGCGGCCGCGGCTTCTACTGCGCATGCGCGAACTCGAACGCCGCGGCCGGCCCGGAACCAGTACTCGAGTCCCTGCGCCGGGCGGCATACTGCGCCTGCGCCGGGACCAACGCGGCGGGGATCGAGGGGATCCCTGACACCTATCCTGTGCCCTGCTAACCCCTGTACACTGCCCAACTGATTCCTTTTCACTCTTTTGCTTACCTTTCATCCTGTGCTCTGCTTACCCCTGTACACTGCCCAACTGATTCCTTTTCACTTCTGCTGACCTCTCATTTTGTGCCCTGCAGAGTCCCGGAAACCTGCTCAACTGATTCCTTTACTCTGTCCTGCCGACCTCCCATCCTGTGCCCTGCTGACCCCTGTACATTGCCCAAATTATTCCTTTACGCTCTTCTGCCGACCTTCCATCCTGTGCCCTGCTGACCCCTGTACATTGCCCAACTGATTCCTTTACACTCTTCTGCTGACCTCCCATCCTGTGTCCTGCTGACCCCTGTACATTGCCCAAATTATTCCTTTACGCTCTCCTGCCGACCTCCCATCCTGTGCCCTGCTGACCCCTGTACATTGCCCAACTGATTCCTTTACACTCTCCTGCTGACCTCCCATCCTGTGTCCTGCTGACCCCTGTACATTGCCCAAATTATTCCTTTACACTCTTCTGCCGACCTCCCATCCTGTGCCCTGCTGACCCCTGTACATTGCCCAACTGATTCCTTTACACTTCTGCTGATCTCCCATTCTGTGCCCTGCTGACCCCTGTACACTGCCCAACTGGTTCCTTTACACTCTTCTTCTGACCCCCCATCCTGTGCCCTGCTGACCCCTGTACACTGCCCAACCAATTCCTTTACACTCTCCTGCTGACCTCCCATGCTGTGTCCTGCTGACCCCTGTACACTGCCTAATTGATTCCTTTACACTCTTCTGCTGACCTCCCATCCTGTGCCCTGCTGACCCCTGTACACTGCCCAACTGATTCCTTTACACTCTTCTGCTGACCTCCCATGCTATGTCCTGCTGACCCTTGTACACTGCCCTACTGATTCCTTTACACTCTTCTGCTGACCTCCCATCCTGTGCCCTGCTGACCCCTGTACACTGCCCTACTGATTCCTTTACACTCTCCTGCTGACCTCCCATCCTGTGCCCTGCTGACCCCTGTACACTGCCCAACTGATTCCTTTACACTCTTCTGCTGACCCCCCATTCTGTGTCCTGCTGACCCCTGTACACTGCCCTACTGATTCCTTTACACTCTTCTGCTGATCTCCCATCCTGTGCCCTGCTGACCCCTGTACACTGCCCAACTGATTCCTTTACATTTTCTGCTGACCTCCCATCCTGAGCTCTGCTGACTCCTGTACACTGCTTTGCAAACTGCTGACCCTATTCTCTCCTCCCTGCCATTTTTTTACTGCACCCCCACATCAGACTGGCTAGATCCGGCCCTGGTTTGTAAGGCTAAAAATACCTTGTTCCATGTGGTGGAACCCCTGTGTGTGTCTGTGTGTGATTTCTATTCTCTATTCCCAGAGCCCTGGATATTCTGCTTTCCCGAGGAAGACATTGAAACATTTTGTGAAGTTGTCCACCTTCTCAGCGAACTCTTCTAATCTATGGAGGGGACCATACAGATCTACATACAAAGATCCAAACACACAACGATCGAATAACCCCAACAATACCAAATACTCACCAACTCCTAATCCTCTTCTCTTCTACATGACAGCTGGAGGGGGTTATGGGGGCCGAATCAGCCTCTCCCCGGTATAGGGAGGTGTGATGACTACAGGTTTGTGCTAAAGGGACTGAAATCTGCTGACATTTTCTGTTATGGGAATTCCACAATAACAGCCGAGTCCTTATCACTGTCAGCAATGTGTATGTGTAATATCCCTCCCCCTGTTCTACCGGCCAATCAGATACCACGAAGGACTATTTCCTCATCATTTCTGTTCTCTACAAACCCCGAGAGAGAAATCTCCAACCCAGACACCTTCCCAGCCAGAAATCTTCATCTACAAATACATTTCTACTGAACCAGAGGAGCTTACACTCTAATGTCAACTCCCCCACAGTCAGATCAGTCTCTGTACCAGAGGAGCTTACGCTCTAATATCCCCTCCCCCACAGTCACATCAGTCCCTGTACCAGAGGAGCTTACGCTCTAATATCCCCTCCCCCACAGTCACATCAGTCCCTGTACCAGAGGAGCTTATGCTCTAATGTCATCTCCCCCACAGTCACATCAGTCTCTGCACCAGAGGAGCTTACACTCTAATGTCCCCTCCCCCACAGACACACACTATTATTATTATACATTTATATAGCTCTGACATATACCGCAGTGCTGTACAGAGATCACTGAGCCATTCCCATCAGTCTCTGTACCAGAGGAGCTTACACTCTAATGTCCCCTCCCCCACAGTCACATCAGTCTCTGTACCAGAGGAGCTTACACTCTAATGTCACCTCCCCCACAGTTCCATCAGTCTCTGTACCAGATGAGCTTACACTCTAATGTCCCCTCCTCCACAGTCACATCAGTCTCTGTACCAGAGGAGCTTACGCTCTAATGTCCCCTCCCCCACAGTCACATCAGTCTCTGTGCCAGAGGAGCTTACACTCTAATGTCCCCTCCCCCACAGTCACATCAGTCTCTGTACCAGAGGAGCTTACACTCTAATGTCCCCTCCCCCACAGTCACACACTATTATTATTATACATTTATATAGCTCTGACATATACCGCAGTGCTGTACAGAGATTACTGAGCCAGTCCCATCAGTCTCCGTACAGATGAGCTTACACTCTAATGTCCCCTCCCCCACAGTCACATACGTCTCTGTACCAGAGGAGCTTACGCTCTAATGTCCCCTCCCCCACAGTCACATCAGTCTCTGTACCAGAGGAGCTTATGCTCTAATGTCCCCTCCCCCACAGTCCCATCAGTCTCTGTACTAGAGAGGTTGCTTGTGCAGTTGCTCTCCCTCTCCAGACACTAGGGGACAGGCCTTCTCGCCTGGCCCCAGAAACATGGCTTCTTTTGGGATAGACTTAGGCCATGTTCCCCCTGAGGGAGCCAGCTTGCCCTCCCAAGCTTCACCTACACCTGAAGACCTTGGTTGTGGCCCTAAAAGAGGGGGATCCCTCCCTGCCTTCAGAGAGCGGGTTGCTGTCTATTTGCTAAGAAATGCAAAGGAGGAGGAAAAGCTGATGAACCTGAAAGCTGCTTATAAGAAGAAGAAAGTTCTCCATGATAAGGCATGGAGCAGCAAGCGGCAGAGTCTGAAGCCAGAGCTGATAGGTTTGGAGGGCACCATCAAGCAGCAGCAGAGTCTGAAGCCGGAGCTGAAAGGTTTGGAGGACGCCATCAAGAAGCGGCAGAGTCTGAAGCCGGAGCTGAAAGGTTTGGAGGACGCCATCAAGAAGCGGCAGAGTCTGAAGCCGGAGCTGAAAGGTTTGGAGGACGTCATGAAGCAGCGGCAGAGTCTGAAGCCGGAGATGAAAGGTTTGGAGGACGTCATGAAGCAGCGGCAGAGTCTGAAGCTGGAGATGAAAGGTTTGGAGTACGCCATCAAGAAGCAGCATAATTTGGTGAAAGCGCTGAAGGAGAAGAGTGGAGCTTTCAAAGAAAAGTTCCGGAATGAGGAAAGGTTCCAGAAAATGAAGGGAGACACCAGTAAAGATCCAGCATTGGCGGTGGCAGTACGGGTGGAGAGCGAGGAGGGGGTCCTGGAAGTTCTCCATGATAAGGCATGGAGCAGCAAGCGGCAGAGTCTGAAGCCAGAGCTGATAGGTTTGGAGGGCACCATCAAGCAGCAGCAGAGTCTGAAGCTGGAGCTGAAAGGTTTGGAGGGCACCATCAAGCAGCAGCAGAGTCTGAATCCGGAGCTGAAAGGCTTGGAAGATGCAATCAAGAAGCAGCAGAGCCTGAAGCCGGAGCTGATAGGTTTGGAGGGCACCATCAAGCAGCAGCAGAGTCTGAATCCGGAGCTGAAAGGCTTGGAAGATGCAATCAAGAAGCAGCAGAGCCTGAAGCCGGAGCTGATAGGTTTGGAGGGCACCATCAAGCAGCAGCAGAGTCTGAATCCGGAGCTGAAAGGCTTGGAAGATGCAATCAAGAAGCAGCAGAGCCTGAAGCCGGAGCTGATAGGTTTGGAGGGCACCATCAAGCAGCAGCAGAGTCTAAAGCCGGAGCTGAAAGGTTTGGAGGACGCCATCATGCAGCAGCAGAGTCTGAAGCCGGAGCTGAAAGGTTTGGAGGACGCCATCAAGAAGCGGCAGAGTCTGAAGCCGGAGCTGAAAGGTTTGGAGGACGTCATGAAGCAGCGGCAGAGTCTGAAGCCGGAGATGAAAGGTTTGGAGGACGTCATGAAGCAGCGGCAGAGTCTGAAGCCGGAGATGAAAGGTTTGGAGGACGCCATCAAGAAGCAGCATAATTTGGTGAAAGCGCTGAAGGAGAAGAGTGGAGCTTTCAAAGAAAAGTTCCGGAATGAGGAAAGGTTCCAGAAAATGAAGGGAGACACCAGTAAAGATCCAGCATTGGCGATGGCAGTACGGGTGGAGAGCGAGGAGGGGGTCCTGGAAGTTCTCCATGATAAGGCATGGAGCAGCAAGCGGCAGAGTCTGAAGCCAGAGCTGATAGGTTTGGAGGGCACCATCAAGCAGCAGCAGAGTCTGAAGCTGGAGCTGAAAGGTTTGGAGGGCACCATCAAGCAGCAGCAGAGTCTGAATCCGGAGCTGAAAGGATTGGAAGATGCAATAAAGAAGCAGCAGAGCCTGAAGCCGGAGCTGATAGGTTTGGAGGGCACCATCAAGAAGCAGCAGAGTCTGAATCCGGAGCTGAAAGGCTTGGAAGATGCAATTAAGAAGCAGCAGAGCCTGAAGCCGGAGCTGATAGGTTTGGAGGGCACCATCAAGCAGCAGCAGAGTCTGAAGCCGGAGCTGAAAGGTTTGGAGGACATCATGAAGCAGCGGCAGAGTCTGAAGACGGAGATGAAAGGTTTGGAGGACGTCATGAAGCAGCGGCAGAGTCTGAAGCCGAAGATGAAAGGTTTGGAGGACGCCATCAAGAAGCAGCATAATTTGGTGAAAGCGCTGAAGGAGAAGAGTGGAGCTTTCAAAGAAAAGTTCCGGAATGAGGAAAGGTTCCAGAAAATGAAGGGAGACACCAGTAAAGATCCAGCATTGGTGGTGGCAGTACGGGTGGAGAGCGAGGAGGGGTCCTGGATGCTGCCCCTGCTATCCCATCCACCTCAGGATCTGCTTCACCAGAGGAAAGGTCAGCCTTTGCCTCCCTCCCTCCCCAGCAAGCTAGAGGAAGAGCACAGGAGGTAGAGGAAAATGGTGGAGGGCTGCTAAAATTTATTAATGAAATGGAGTCTCCCCTAAGTGGAAGAACCTTCTGGTTTTCCGAGGTTTCTGCGGATGAGGATGACGGTGAAGACTCTGTACCTGGTCCTGTAAAGGAGAAAAAAACAGAAAAGCCGCGCTTTATTAAAAGTGACAGTTTGGACTCCAGTATGGACAGCCATGTGCACAGCAGAGTTTTGGAGGGAAATCCTCCTGTGTGTGCACAGAGCTCTGCAGGGAAGATGGCTGCTGTGCCTGCAGGACTGCACTCTGCTGGGACTGGGAATTCAGTGACTGAGGACTCTGCTGGGGGGAAGGTAAAGGTGGGATCTGACATTATTTCTGGACAATCGTTGCTGACAGGGGCGGACTGACAACTCATGGGGCCCCCGGGCAATAGGGGATCATGGGGCCCCTGTGTCCTTGCCCAAACTTAAAAAAGCCTATGAAAAAGGTACCGGGGGCATCTCATGGGGCTCCCTACTGACCCCGGGCCCTCAGGCAGTGCCCGAGTTTTCAAATGGTCAGTCCGCCCCTGGTTGCTGTTGGCTGCAAATGCAGAAGAAAATGGTGGAGGGAAGTTGTCAGCTGCACTATGAAAGGTGTTGCTGAAACCCAGGGGAGAGTGATCAGGAGTGGAAGGCTTTGCCTAAGAGGAGTATGTTGGGGGAGATAGGAGCATCTGGTGTGAGTGGGTCTGCTGGGAGCAGTAGTGCCACAAGTGAAAGGAAACATGTAAATGATAAAAGTGCTTGCAATGCTGGAAAGGGGAATACATGTGTGTTGGTGGATGGAGTGACTGCTGCTGCCTCTGATGGTAGTTTGCAGAGCGGGGGTTCTGAGATTCCTGCAACCAAAGGGCAGGGTGAAGCTTTAAGGTCTGATACATCTAATGCTGCAAATAAAATAAAAATAAGCTCTGGCTGGGAGGAGGGGGTCACATCATTCTGTCAGCTCTGGGGGGAGGTCTGCTGCAGGTCTGCCATCTGCACCCCTATCCTTCAAGAGGCAGAATGTGGTACAGCTCAGGTGGGAAGGTGGGGGTGCTCCCCCAGTCAGGAAGTTGGTGGTGGACAGGATTTTGGTGATGGGTTTTAAGGCTGATGACATCTTTTTTTTTTTGACCGTCTTAACTAGAGGTTGGCGTGAGACAAGTTTGAACATGTATATAGGGGTCTGCCGGAGTGGAAGGGACTCATCCCAAAACTTGTCTCACGCCAACCTCTAGTTAAGACGGTCACCATCCTAGTACAGAATGAGTCGATTCCTTCTGCTGACTTGGCTGTCTGGCTGAGGAGATTTGGGGAGCTACTGACCCCTTTGAAGAAGATTGTGGATGAGAGGGGGATATGGACTGGTAGGTGGTCGGTGCAGATGAGGTTGTATGTGTGTGGGAATGTGGTCCAGCATCTTCCCTCCTCAGCCTTCATTGTGAAGGAATAGTATTGTCATGTTCTACCCTGAACAGCTCAAGCTCTGTAATAAGTGTGGTTCTCGGGGTCACTTCGCCTCCTCATGTCCAGAGATGAAGTGCTCTCTATGTCAGGATCTGGGGCATCTGGTTCTGAGGGTCACTTTGCCTCCTCATGTCCAGAGATAAAGTGCTCTCTATGTCAGGATCTGGGGCATCTCTTTCTGAGGGTCACTTTGCCTCCTCATGTCCAGAGATGAAGTGCTCTCTATGTCAGGATCTGGGGCATCTGGCTAAGGATTGTAACATCATCAGGTGCAATCTGTGTGATAAGGTCGGCCATTTGTACAACCGGTGCCCTGAGGCCATGCATAACCAGTCAGCTTTGGTGGAATAATTATTTTGTCTGGACATGGAGGAGGCAGAGGAGAGGGGGTCCCCAATGTCTCTGTCCCTGTGGTCCCAGTGTCTGATGATCCATCTAATATGTCATCTCCTTGTGTTGTGCCCCCTGAGTCAGTGTCCATGGATGTTGTGTCTGATCCTCCTGTGTCAGTTTCCCCAGAGGTAGTGGGGGCTGTGGAGGAAGCTGGACCAAAGTGTATGGTTGCATCGACCCCCGCTTCCCGGCATCTGAGGGTCAGAGGGCATGAGGCGCTGGAGGGTGGAGTGGATGATGGTAGGGGTGTTGGGGTGAAGGTTGAGGTGAGTGGAGAGAGTGGAGAGAGTGGGGTGGATGATATTGTGGGTGATGGTGGAAGGAAAGGGGAGGGGGCTTTGCAGTGTGGGTTGTCAAATGATGATATGGAGTGGTTGGAGGTGAAAAGGAAGTCTGGGAAGAAGAAGCGGAAGAAGGATGTGCCTGTACCTTAACCTGGGAGGGTGGAGGTGTCAAATACATTTGATGTGTTATCTGAGGTGGAGGATGAGGGATCTTCGGGTAATGAGTCTCTGGTTTCTATTGAGGAGGAATCATAGAGGACACTGAAGCGTGTAGGGTCTCCAACCAGGGAGGGGGTAAGAAGGCTAAGAATTGTATACCTCAATCATCAAGGAGTTCCTACTCCTTTGAAGGTGGCGACCATTAATGTCACCAGCATAAAATCAGTAAGCGCTCGTAACATGGCCTTATTTTTGCTCAGCAGGTTTGATACTGATCTTTTCTTTTTGCAAGAGACCAGGTTGTCTAGTTTGGCAGATATTTATATGGTGAAAAAGGAGTGGAAGCGTGGCCCCTCCTTCTGGTCTCTTGCGGCCGAGTCTTACACTGGAGCTATGGTACTTTTTTCCGGCATGGTAACCTGTCGGCAGATTATTGAGGTAGAAATGGGGAGATGCATTGTCTTAGACGTCTCCATGGGGGGGCAGGACCTGCGCCTGATTAACATCTATGGGCCCCAGACAAAATGGGACAGGAAATGCCTCTTCATGAAGATCAAGCCTTTCCTTTTTACAGCCCAGCAAGTTGTCTTCGGTGGTGACTTTAACACCGTCACTAGGACTAAGGACATGAAAGGTCCCGGAGTCAGGCTGGACTGTGACGGCTAGAGAGGCAGGTCTGGTTGATGTGCACATTCATTGCATCCCAGGTGACATGGGATTCACTTTTCAGTGAGGTGCTAGTCAGAGTAGAATAGATAGGTTTTTTTAAAGGGGAACTCTGCCTTCTCTGCACCAGTGTGTCAGGCGGTGGAGTTTTCCGATCACTGTATTCTGCCTGTGACTGAGTGGCCCCGATACACCATCTAGGGGGAGAGGTACCTGGAAGCTTAATTCGGCACTCCTGGGCGATGAAAAGGTTAGTCAACCCTTTGAGGATTTTTTTCAGGCACAGGTATCAATCATGGACGTTTGCAGCAGTAAGTCCGAGTGGTGGGAGCTTACAAAACGAAGGATCATTGGGTTTTTCAAGGCCATAGGAAGAAATAAACAGCTTGATAAGTATGTCACCTACCAGCGTCTGTGACGGAATCTCAATAGGCTTGTCTCAAATAATGGAGATCCAGAAGCGATCTCTGAGGTTAAACTCTTGCTCAGGCAGTGTCAATATGACAGGCATGCCTCTTTGGTTCTGGAAAGGGATTATGGGAAATATCACTCGCCCAACCCATACCAGGACTGCAAACAAGGTAGAGCAGTTAAGTCAGTTGTAGGCCTGGTTGACAGTACGGGTTCCATGACAAAGTCCAAGTTGGGGATCCTGGAAACCTCCAGGTCATATTATGCTGACCTCCTGGGTAGGAGGGACCTCGATCGGGCGAGCATGTTGGGTTTTCTGGACTTTACTCCAGGACTGGGAAATGGAAGTTCTCTTGTGAGTTTGACAGAGGACATCACGGCAGATGAGTTGGTTAAAGCTATTGATCAGCTTGCCATTAAGAAGTTGCCTGGGCCAGACGGATTGACAGCCAAGTTTTATAAGCACTTGAAGGTTACTCTGGCCCCGTATTTGGTGGAAGTTTTTAATGGCTGTCTGAGAGAGGGTTCGCTCTCTCCCTCCATGCGACAATCTGCAGTGATTCTTCTGTCAAAGGGTAAGGATTCTTTGAGATTTGAGAATTGGCGGCCCATTAGCCTTCTCAATGTTGATAGGAAAATACTGGCAAAGATCGCTTTCAGGCTTTTATCGGCTGTTGCGGGCAATTTACTTTCTCGCCATCAGCACTGTTCGGTTCAGGGTACAAGCATTTTTTCAGCAGTGTTAGCTGTTCGGGAGGCCCTGGAGCGGTGCAGGGCTGCAGGCTGGGGAAAGTTCCTGCTGGCATCGGATCAAGCCAAAGCTTTTGATCAAGTCAATCATGAGTACCTTTGGCTGCTTCTTGGCAAGTATGGCCTGGAGGGGGGCTTTATTGATTGGCTATAGACTTTATACAGAGGGGCTGAAAGCTTCATGCTTGTAAATGGTTGGTTTAGATGGCCCTTTGAGGTTGGCTCAGGTGTGCGTCAGGGGAGTCCTTTGGGTCCTCTGCTATATGCGTTCTCAATCGATCCCTTTGTTCGGAGGTTAGAGAGCAGACCGTTGTGTGGAGTTCCTTTGGGCATTCCTGGGGAGCCCCCTCTTAGGGTCTTGGCCTATGCTGATGACATGTCTGTTTTCATCTCTGGGATGCAGGAGGCAGAGGAGGTGGTCTCGGTGATGGAACAGTATGCTGAGGCATCTGGCTCAAAGATCAATCAGGATAAGAGTGAGGTTTTCTGGATGGGAGAGGAAGGCAAAGGCTTTATCCTTCCAGATGCCTTCCCAGAGCCCCAGCAGGAAATTAAAGTATTAGGCATCAGATTTGGTCCCGGTGATTACGGCCTTGCAAATTGGGTAAGCAGGCTACAAGATGCCGATGCCAAGGTGGCCAGCTAGAAGGATTGGAAACTCTCTTACAGGGAAAGGATTGACCTGATTAAAACTTACCTGATCCCGGTATTTCTGTATGTCAGCTTTGTCTGTGTTTTGCCAGTGTCTCTCTATGCGAGGATCTACAGTTGTTTCTTCCAGCTGTTATGGGGGCACAAACTGAACCTCATTAAGAGGTCTGTAACCTACCTTCCCAGGTGGATGGGTGGCCTAGGTATGGTCAACCCAGTGGTTTTCTTTTCTCTGATGTTTTTGAAACATAATTTTGGTAGAATGCTGGCACAGGAACCACCTGGGTGGGTTGGTATTTTTCAGTCCTGGTTTAGGCCTTTTCTACGGAGCTGGGAGAATGGTGGGCCAGTAAAAAGCCTGAGGGTCCAACATGGTAAGCTCCCGGCTTATGTTGCCCCATGCCTGAAAATGCTTCGGCAATGGCTAGTGACGGTGGAGAAAATTAAGTCTCTTCCTAGGAAGGTCCTGAAGAGGAGGATTGTTGAATCTGCTTTTAGCGAGCCAATGGCCTTGAGGGATTGCCCAGGCCCGGTTATGAGGGAGGGTCTGCATTTGATGAATCTGGAGAGAATCCCTTTAAAGTTTCAGGATTTGGCCTGGCTCTTGTTCCATGGCAGACTCTATGTGAAGTGCAACCTGAAGCATCACTCTTCGGAGAACCGTGGTTGTCCAAGAGTGGAGTGTGGTGGGTTTGAGGATACAATGGACCATTTCTTGCTTCAGTGCTTCTTTAACATAGAAGTCTACAAGCGGGTGGGTGGGGTCCTGGGGATCCCTTTCCTTTCCCTCTTGAGTTATGTGGAGTGGTCTTACAATGCCTTTCAAACTCACCAGGACTTTGATTTTGAGACACTTTTTCTAGTTAGCTTAGTAGTCTGTTACACGTGGAATGTGCTGTGTCAGGTTTCATTTCGCAAAAAAGTCCTTCCTGTCGAGGTGGTGGTGAACAACATTCTGGGTGAGGTTGGGAGGATTTGGGGTCTTGAGAAGGACAGGTGGTGGCCGGGAGCCTGGACAAACGCGTGGAGGAATGTCAGGTCCCCGTAGCTGCTGTCTGTCAGTCTCTGGGGGCGTAGCTTCTCTTTCTGTCCTTTCACGTCCCCTAGATTTTTGTAAGATCAGAGTTTTGAAAAAAGGCTGCATGCATGGGATCGATGTTTCATCGTTTCTTAGCCTGAGGGGGGGTTTAGATGATGGTCAGGTTTGTTAAGGTGCAATATAAAGATAATAATATTAATAATAATATTACAATTTGGTTCTGTTTTGTTTTTTTTTTACCGGCAAAAAACAATTTGTTTTCTTTGCTGAAGTAAGCTGTTTTTGTTTAAATATATATATATAATTTTTTTCTGTATATATGTAAATATGTTTTTATTATGTTGTTTGTAAGATTTTTATTAAACAAAAATTGACACTCCAGCAGGTGATGCTGTTCTGCAAGGTGATGCTGTTCTGCAAGGTGCTGCTGTTCTGCAAGGTGATGCTGTTCTGCAAGGTGCTGCTGGCTCGCTCTGCTGTGGGGTCAGCCAGGACTGACTCCAATCCTGGGACTCTCCCTCCAGATTCTCCCCAGCCATGATGGAAGAAGCTGGGGAAGATCCAGAGGGACTGAGGCCTAAGCCGCATGGTCAAGTTGTCATGGATCCTGGGCTTGGCCCTATGCAGGGCAAGTCCTTACCAGCTTCCTAGGACAGAGTGGTGAACAAACTTCACCATATTATTAAGGAGGAGCAGACGCTTGCTGTCCTGAAAGCAGAATTCAGGAAAAGAAAACTCTGCATGGTAAGACCTGGAGCAGTAAGAGGCAAGACTCCAAGCTGAAGTCTCTGGAGGAGGCATTGATGAAGCAGGGGAATTTGGTGGTCTCTCTGACAGAAAGCAGCGGAGCATTCAGAGAGAAGTATGAGAATGAGGAAAGGTTCCAGCAGATGAAGGAGAGTGCTTGTGCCAGTACCAGCCAGAGGGTGGATACCACAGCAATGGCGACAGTACGGATGGGGGATAAGGAAGTGGTTTCACATGCTGTCCTCATTACTACCCCAGTCTCAGGATCCATCACATCTAAGTCTGAATCTGCCCCCTTCCCTCCCCAGCAGCCTGGGTCATCTCAGGAGGAGGTTGAGGAAAATGGTGGATTGCTGCAAGTCATTAAGGAAATGGAATCTCCCTTGAGTGGCAGGAACTTCTGATTTTCCACCGACTCATCCGATGAAGATGAGGAGGAGGATGTCGTCCCTCGGCCTGTAAGGGAGAAAGTTGTGGAGAAATGATAGTTTGTTAAGCCTGGTCAAGATGGCGGCAGGGCTACAGTGTCTGCTGATGGAGGACATGCTGGAACTCTTACAGGTCAGGAAAATGCTGCTGAGGAAGTGCCTATGGAGAGTCTCTCTCGGTGTGGTGGACTTTCCAGTGATTACTGCTACAGAGAAAGAGACTGCGTCTGCTGACAGACCCTTGTAATCAGCAAGGAAAGCAAGAGGAGATGGCAGGAATCCTGATAAAGAGGTTCCTGCTGTCTGTGATAACAAGGAGAAAGAGTCCCTCATGGACAATAAGTCTGCAGAGCAGCAGTGCCGTATGGACACTAAGACTGTGGAGCACTAATGCAGCAAGTGTTTTTTCTGGACAGAGGACTGCTGGTAATTGTGGTACTTCTGGGAGTATGGTATGCAGGACTGCTGGAAGGGAGGAGGGAGGATCAGGTGGTGGGTAATCTGCTGGTAAATGTGCCTAAACCTGGCAATTCTGTGTCATCTGTCCTGGGTAGGAGCTATGCTAAGGCTGTGTCGGGACAAAGTCATGCTGTTGCTGGAAGGGAGCCAGTTGCAGGTCTGTCATCTAATGCACCCTCTTCCTTTAAACTGTTGAGTCAGTTAGGGGGCCCCCAAACAAGACCTTTCCGATGAGATTGTGAGTTCAAATTGATAAAGAAAGTCCAATCAGATCCTTCTATGCTGCACAGCAAGCTTGGAGTTAAATGGATGTTATCATCATGTGACTCCTACAAACAAGAGATCCCTGGGCTCAATCCCAACAGCTAGAGCATGCATTTATCAGGTGCTAAAGGGGTGTAACCACATATGAACACCAGAAATTCTGAGGGGCCCTCCGCACACTGCTATATACCCTTTCCAGCAAACCTTGCAAAATAGAGACTTGTGGTCATCCGCCATGACAGTTGCTGGTTCAGACTGGTTTGACCACAAGATGCTTTTCTTAGACTTGAAACAGGAAGGCAGACGGTTAGTTCCCCGAGTGAATGCTTACGTCACAGGCACAAACTTCAAACCACATTTCCTGTTGAAAGCAAATGGCAAAGTGCATTAAAAGCTCTTTTTTTAAAAAATGACAGTATATATGTTTACAAGAACCTTCATTGTTAGACCCCAATATTTCTAGTCAAAACGCAGGAATTTGGAACAGATCAAGTGGGAAGGAGAAGGTTTTCCACCTATCAGGAGGGCAGTTGTGGACAGGATCCTAGCCATGGAATCCTAGCCAATCCAATGGGTTCATATGAATATGATTTGTCATTAGTGTGTCCAGAATCACTCCATCTGTTTTGGGAACTATATGAGCACATGAATAGGGGTCAGCCGGACTGGAAGGGGCTTGTCTCCGAGGTGATATCATGGCAACCCTTGATTAAAAATGTGATTATTCTGACTAGGAATGGATCTATACCCCCGGAGGATTCATGGGTCTGGTTGACGAAGTTTGGGGAAATGTTGTGTCCCTTAAAAATGATTGTGGATGATAGAGGAATATGGATGGGTGGATGCTCGGTGTGGATGATAGAGGAATATGGACAGGTGGTGCTCGGTGTGGATGATAGAGGAATATGGATGTGTGGATGGTTGGTGTGGATGATAAAGGAATATGGACGTGTGGATGATAGAGGAATATGGACGTGTGGATGATAGAGGAATATGGACGGGTGGATGCTCGGTGTGGATAATAGAGGAATATGGACGGGTGGATGGTTGGTGTGGATGATAGAGGAATATGGACGGGTGGATGCTCGGTGTGGATAATAGAGGAATAAGGACAGGTGGATGCTCGGTGTGGATGACAGAAGAATATGGATGTGTGGATGCTCGGTGTGGATGATAGAGGAATAAGGACAGGTGGATGCTTGGTCTGGATAATAGAGGAATAAGGACAGGTGGATGCTCGGTGTGGATGACAGAAGAATATGGATGTGTGGATGCTCGGTGTGGATGATAGAGGAATATGGAGGGGTGGATGCTCGGTGTGGATAATAGAGGAATATGGACGGGTGGATGCTCTGTGTGGATGATAGAGGAATATGGACGGGTGGATGGTCGGTGTGGATGATAGAGGAATATGGACGGGTGGATGCTCGGTGTGGATAATAGAGGAATATGGACGTGTGGATGGTTTGTGTGGATGATAGAGGAATATGGACAGGTGGATGGATGGTATGGATGATAGAGGAATATGGATGGGTGGATGGTCAGTGTGGATGATAGAGGAATACGGACAGGTGGATGCTCGATGTGGATGATAGAGGAATATGGACGGGTGGATGCTCGGTGTGGATGATAGAGGAATATGGACAGGTGGTGCTCGATGTGGATGATAGAGGAATATGGACGGGTGGATGCTCGGTGTGGATGATAGAGGAATATGGACAGGTGGATGCTCGGTGTGGATGATAGAGGAATACGGACAGGTGGATGCTCGGTGTGGATGATAGAGGAATACGGACAGGTGGATGGTCGGTGTGGATGATAGAGGAATATGGACGGGTGGATGCTCGGTGTGGATGATAGAGGAATACGGACAGGTGGATGGTCGGTGTGGATGATAGAGGAATATGGACGGGTGGATGCTCGGTGTGGATGATAGAGGAATACGGACAGGTGGATGGTCGGTGTGGATGATAGAGGAATATGGATGGGCGGATGGTCGGTGTGGATGATAGAGGAATATGGATGGGTGGATGCTCGGTGTGGATGATAGAGGAATATGGACGGGTGGATGATAGAGGAATATGGATGGGTGGATGCTCGGTGTGGATGATAGAGGAATATGGATGTGTGGATGCTCGGTGTGGATGATAGAGGAATATGGACGGGTGGATGCTCGGTGTGGATGATAGAGGAATACGGACAGGTGGATGGTCGGTGTGGATGATAGAGGAATATGGACAGGTGGATGCTCGGTGTGGATGATAGAGGAATACGGACAGGTGGATGCTTGGTGTGGATGATAGAGGAATACGGACAGGTGGATGGTCGGTGTGGATGATAGAGGAATATGGACGGGTGGATGCTCGGTGTGGATGATAGAGGAATACGGACAGGTGGATGGTCGGTGTGGATGATAGAGGAATATGGACGGGTGGATGCTCGGTGTGGATGATAGAGGAATACGGACAGGTGGATGGTCGGTGTGGATGATAGAGGAATATGGATGGGCGGATGGTCGGTGTGGATGATAGAGGAATATGGATGGGTGGATGCTCGGTGTGGATGATAGAGGAATATGGACGGGTGGATGATAGAGGAATATGGATGGGTGGATGCTCGGTGTGGATGATAGAGGAATATGGATGTGTGGATGCTCGGTGTGGATGATAGAGGAATATGGACGGGTGGATGCTCGGTGTGGATGATAGAGGAATACGGACAGGTGGATGGTCGGTGTGGATGATAGAGGAATATGGATGGGCGGATGGTCGGTGTGGATGATAGAGGAATATGGATGGGTGGATGCTCGGTGTGGATGATAGAGGAATATGGACGGGTGTATGATAGAGGAATATGGATGGGTGGATGCTCGGTGTGGATGATAGAGGAATATGGATGGGTGGATGCTCGGTGTGGATGATAGAGGAATATGGACGGGTGGATGCTCGGTGTGGATGATAGAGGAATATGGATGGGTAAATGGTCGGTGTGGATGGTGGAGGAATATGGACGGGTGGATGGACGGTGTGGAAGATCGAGGAATATGGAAGGGGGATGGTAGGTGGCAATGAGGTTGAGAGTGATTGGGAATATGGTCCAGTATTTTCCCTCCTCTGCCCTTATTGGTAGAGATAGGATTACTGTCTTCTACCCTGGACAGTCTAATCTATGCCATAAACATGGAGCCAAAGGATATTTCTCCTCCTGTCCAGAGTAGAAGTGATCTTTGTGTCAGGGCCTGGGACATCTGGCAAGAGATTGTAAGATCATTAGATGTAACCTGTGTGATCAGATTGGTGACCCTTATAACCAGAGCCCCGAGGCTATGCACAATAAGCCACAGTTAGTGGAGGAGTTCTTCCACCTGGATAGGGAAGAGTCTTAGTTGGCTGAGGTTGTACCAGGGGACCCTACTGTCTCTGTCCCATCAGAATCTGTGTCTGTGAGGCCATCTGATGTGTCAGTGTCCCCCCAGTCTGTGGTTCCCCAGTCAGTGTCAGAAAGTGTGGTTGACAAGTCTGTCTAAACCTGTTGGTTCTCCTAGAATAGTGAAGGGTGCTGGACCAGCACGTATGGTGGCACCGACCCCTCTTCCTCAGTGTGGCAGAAGTGCAGCTGGAGGTCAGCAGATGCCGAGGGGTGGAGTGAGTGATGGAATTGATGATGGTGGTGGGAAGGGGATGAAGCTGGCTGGTGTAGAATGCTCGGTGAATGATGTGGAAGGTGCGGTGAATGATGTGGAAGGTGGGTTGGGTGATGGGGGGGTTGACAGAGGATATCCTGAGGGGTGGGAGGGAAGGGGCACTGCCATCAGGACTGTCAAATGAGGATAAAGAATGGTTGGAGGCTAAAAGAAAAATGGGTAAGAAGCAGAGGAGGAGGAAAGATGTCAGTGTTCCGGAACCAATGAGGGTGGAGGTGTCAAATGCTTTTGAGGTGGAGGATGAGGGTTCTTCAGTGATGAGTTGGTGGTTTCCATGGAGGAGGAATCACAGAGGACACTGAAGCGTGTAGGGTCTCCAGGTAGGGAAGGGGGTAAGCAGGCTAAGAAACGTGTACCTCAATCATCCTGATGGCGGTTCCTACTCCTTTGAAGGTGGTGACCATTAATGTCTCCAGCATAAAATCAGTAAGTGATCATAACATGTTTTGTTCTGTTATTTGCTGATGTGAGCTTGTTTGTTTGTTTTTTATATATGTATAGATTTATTTTATTTTTTTGTATATATGTAAGTACGGTTTTATTAACAAGCTTTATTTTGCAAGATTTTAAATAAACAAAAATGTACACTCTAATTATTATTATTATTATACAGTATTTATAAAGCACCAATAGTTCGCTCAGCGCTGTACATTACAATGGGAGACAATACATGAGACAGTACAGTAACAATATAATATGATACACGAGGGGTTCGAGGGCCCTGCTCCTTGGAGCTTACAATCTAGAACATTGTAATGTCCCCCCCCAGTCACACACTATTGTTACACATTTATAGAGCTCTGACATATACTGTAGTGCTGCACATTGCTGTATGTAGATTGCTGGAGAAGACCGGTGCAGAGTTCATTGTGTGAGTCAGTGATCTCCAGCTAAAGGATGTCACTCAGCCAATGTCACCACTAACAGCTATGTATAGGGCAGCCATAAGAAATTTTGAGGCCCCTTACACAGCTTTAGACCTGGGTCTCCCCAGGCCTGATCACCAACATTCCCCAGGGCTCACCCACTGGGCATCCCACCCAAGTCCTTCTGTGCACCCACTTTTATTTTACCACTCTTACAACCTAATATATCCTCCTTCCCATGTCCTTCTTCTTCTCTACTCCCATCTCCTCTTCCTCTAGTCCCATCTCCTCCTGCTTCAGTCCCAACTCCCCCGATCCATGTCCTCCTCCTTCTCCATCCCATGTCCTCCCCCTCCTCCTCCTCTTCCAGTCTCATCTCCCATATCCCATGTCCTCCTCCTCCTTCTCTACTCCCATCTCCTTTTCCTCTAGTCCCATCTCCTGCTCCAGTTCCGAATCCCCTATTCCATGTCCTCCTCCTTCTTCTCTACTCCCATCTCCTTTTCCTCTAGTCCCATCTCCTCCTGCTCCAGTCCCAAATCCCCTATCCCATGTCCTCCTCCTTCTCCTTCCCATGTCCTCCCCCTCCTCCTCTTCCAGTCTCATCTCCCCCATCCCATCTCCTCCTTCTTCTCCTTCCCATGTCCTCTCCCTCTTCCTCTTCCAGTCTCATCTCCCCCATCCCATCTCCTCCTTCTTCTCCTTCCCATGTCCTCCTCCTCCTCTTCCAGTCTCATCTCCCCCATCTCATGTCCTCCTCATACTCATTCACATACCGGAGGTGCTGTGGCCTGTACAGTGTCAATCAGTGTTTTGTTTTTATGTGGCTATTGCTGTGTACAGGCAGCCTATGTTCTGCTATTGGGGAGGCAGCACCTGTATGAACACAGCCGCCGCTCATAATTCTTGGATTCCTTTGTAGCCTCAGCTGCACTGCTGATGAATAAACAGGAGACAGAGGCTTTTGTTGATTCATAAATTGAAGCCTAGGAAATCCAGCTTACTATGCTCAGTTCTCAGTGAACACATAAGCAAACATTACCAATCGCACACTGTGTCCATTCATTCACTAAAAGAAGGGGCTGGTAAAGGACATATTTAGTGGCCTCTTCCACCGTTGTCCATCCTGACAGGTGCTCCTGTGTACCTGCAGCTGCTGGTGCGACAGGGAAGCCAGCAGAGCTGCTGGGTGGGGGGGCACACAAAAGGAAATCTGAAGTGTGCAGGACAAGGAGGGGGATCGGTGCAGCAGGAGGGGGCTACTATAGGAACTATGCCCTGTGTGTCTCTCCCTCCAGCAGCTGAAAGGGAGAGGGGGAGACACCAGCTTTCTGCTGCTGCAGAGAGCTGCACAGGGCATGGTTCCTGAATGAACCCCCACTGAGCCGATCCTCCTCCCAGTTTGGACCCTGCTGTGTGCCCAGGTCCCCTACAGGTGGAGCAGTGGTACCCCCTGGTTATGTAGTCTGGTGCAGGACAGCCCCCACAGCAACATTCCCCCCTCATACAAGTAGAGGTGTCAGGACTGTTCTACAGGAGATATGTATCTGGTATATATGTGGGATGACTGGAGGTGTAACAGACTCATATCCCAGAAGTATGATGGGACTAAAATGGGACAAAATTCTGGATCTTTTCTGGTCTGTCTCCCGTATTTCAGTACATATGATGATGGTTTGCCCGCCCCTGTAGCTCCTGCTGGCCATCTATTGGAGGACAAGGAGGAATTGTGAATCCCCAGAGCAGATCTTCCCTGAAATATCCCTCACAGGTCCATGTAAACCAGTGCTGAGCACTTTTAAAGGGGCACTCCAGAGCAAACATATGTGGTGGTTTGAAGTGGTGAAGAATTTGCACTTTACAGGCACCAGTGTTGATACAGCTTTGGGATGCATTTAAATATTGGACACTTCATTTTTTGGTGAATTTTTTGCACTTTTTTTGCTGGCATTGTTTATTGCTTTGTTTTATGAGTGACACGGACATTTCTTATTCTAGCACTTTTATTTGTAATTTTGTGATTAATCAAATTTACTACAGCACTACATATTCTACATTTCCACATTGGGGTGTATTTACTAAAGCTGCTTCACTCAGAAAGTCGTGCACTTCTGCACAGAAACCAATCAGCTTCCAGCTTTTATTGCTAACGCTTCAATGAACAAGCTGAAGGTAGAAGCTGATTGGCTGCCATGCACAGCACCACCAGATTCTGAGTGAATGGACTTTAGTAAATAAACCCCATTGAGCTGTGTGACCTTTCTGACGTCTTTGACATCACAGTATTGCATTTAGCACCTCTTTTATAATCAGCATATGGCCATGTTTGGTATATCGCAGATTGTTTGCTGTGGAAGGATTTCTGAATATATTGACACTTTATAGGTGAAGTGCTGCACAACATTTGTTTTGGATTTCTAATCGTATGCTATTGGTCAGTCTGTCATCCACTAGGATTCCCTGACAGGGTTGTCACTCCATCTGTAAATTCATGGACACTTTCTAAAATCCATCATTGTTACATCTGTCTGTGACTGTCCGAGAGAAGTGATCCCACCACAAATATGCTGACGTTTGTCACTGACAGTAGATGCAGCAGGAAGGAAACAGCCTGAAACTGCCAATGTGACCAGGAAGGGGAGACCAAAGGGTTAACTAGGGTGACAAGTGAGCCGCCTCCTGCTGCCGACTGCCATTGGGTGCCACTGAAACGCAACCTTTCCCAAGACCACCACATTTGTCTGAGAAACGAATGTCGCAGCTGGGTGTAGAAGGTGCCAAGCTGGCCGGAGAAGCAAAGCAATTTGATTAGGAGAAGGTAATCTGGAGAATGGGCACCGGGAGGGATATTTGCAGCAAGGGCACCCCCACCTCTCCCAATTCTCTTTCCGCTCCCTCTCTTTCTTTATCGCTCTTCTCCTTTCTTCTCTCTCTTCTGTCATCTCTCTCCCCCCTCCTCCTCCATCTCCCTCCTCCATCTCTCTCCCTCCTCCTGCATCTCTCTCTCTCCCTCCTCCTGCATCTCTCTCTCCCTCCTCCTCCATCTCTCTCTCTCCCTCCTCCTCCTCCACCTCTCTCCCTCCTCCTGCATCTCTCTCTCTCCCCCTCCTCCTACATCTCTCTCTCTCTCCCTCCTCCTACATCTCTCTCTCCTTCCCCCTACATCTCTCTCTCTCCCTTCTCCTACATCTCTCTCTCCCTCCTCCTACATCTCTCTCCCTCCTCCTACATCTCTCTCTCTTTCTCCCTCCTCTTCCATTTCTCTCTCTCTCCCTCCTCCACCTCTCTCTGCATCCCTCCTCCTCCATCTCGCTCTCATCCTCCCTTCTCCATCTCGCTCTCACACTCCATCCTCCTCCATCTCGCTCTCACCCTCCATCCTCCTCCATCTCGCTCTCACCCTCCATCCTCCTCCATCTCGCTCTCACTCTCCATCCTCCTCCATCTCGCTCTCACCGTCCCTCTTCCTCCATCTTGCTCTCACCCTCCATCCTCCTCCATCTCGCTCTCATCGTCCCTCTTCCTCCATCTCACTCTCTCCATCCTCCATATCTCTCTATCTCCTTCCCTCCTTCTCCATCTCTCTCTCACTCCTTCCTTCCCTCCTTCTCCTCCATCTCTCTACCTCCCTCCTCCATCTATTTCCCTCCCTCCTCTCTCTCTCCCTCCCTTCTCCATCTCTCTCTCCCTCTCCTCTCCATTTCTCTCTCCCTCCCTTCTTCCCAATCTCTCTCTCTCCCTTCTTCTCCATCTCTCTCCCTCCCTCCTCTGTCGCTCTCTCTCACTCCCTCCTTCTCCATCTCTCTATCTCCCTCCCCCATCTCTCTCTCCCTCCCTCCTCCTCCATCTCTCTCCCTCCCTCCTCCTCCATCTCTCTCTCCCTCCCTCCATCTATCTCTCTCTTTTATTTCTCTCCATCTCCTCTCTCTCCTGTCTCTATCTCATAATTCTTTCTTCTCTCCTCCTCTATCTTCTGTCTTTCTCTATTTGTCCTCTCGCTCTCCTTTCTCTTCTCTCCCCCCTCTCTTCTCTCTCCCTCACTTTATTTCATATCTCTCATAATTCTCTCTCCTATTTATTTTGTCGTTCTCTCCTACCCCCCCCCCCTCTCTCTCTCCCTTTTCCATCTTTCCTCTCTCCCCCCTCCATCTCTCTCCCTCCCTCCTCCATCTCTCTCTCTCTCTCTCCCTCCCATGTCCATCTCTCTCTCTCTCTCTCTCTCTCTCTCTCTCTCCTCTATATCTCACCCTCCTCCATATCTCTCCCTTCCTCCTCCATAGCTCTCTTTCACCCTCCCTCCTCCTCCATCTATTGCACAACTCCCTCCTTCTCCATCTCTCTCTTCTCTCTTCCTTACCCTCCATCTTCTTCTCTCTCCTTCCCATCTCCTCTCTCTCTCACCCTCCTTCCTCATCATCTCTCGCTCTCACCCTCCCTTCCTCTTCTCTCGCTCTCTCCCTCTCTCTCCATCTCTCTCCCTCTCCTCCTCCATCTCTCTCCTCCCTCCTCCTCCATCTTTCCCCCTCCCTCCTCCTCCATCTCTCTAACACAACCTCCGTCCTCCTCCATCTCTCTCCCTCTCTTCTCCTCCATCTCTCTCCCTCACCCTCCCCCCTCCTCCATCTCTCTCTCACCGTCCCTCCTCCTCCAGTCTCTCCCTCCCTCCTTACTCATGTCTCTAACCACAACCTCCCTCCTCCTCCATCTCTCTCTTCTCTCTCCCTTCCCCTCCATCTCTTCTCTCTCCTTCCTATCTCCTCTATCTCTCTCACCCTCCTTCCTCATCATCTCTCGCTCTCACCCTCCCTCCTCTTCTCTCCTCTCTCCCTCTCCTCTCCATCTCTATCCCTCTCCTCCTCCTCATCTTTCCCCTCCCTCCTCCTCCATCTCCTACCACAACCTCCGTCCTCCTCCATCTCTCTCCCTCCCTTTTTCCTCCATCTCTCCCCCCCCCTCCTCCATCTCTCCCCCCCTCCTCCATCTCTTTCTCCTCCCTCCTCTCATGTCTCTCCCTCCTCCTCCATCTCTCCTCTCTCTCCTCTTCCATCTCTCCCCCTCCCTCCTGCTCTATCTCTCTCTCTCTCACCCCTCCCTCTCTCCTCCATCTCTCTTTCACAACCCCCCCTCCTCCTCACCTCTCTCCCTCCCTCCTCCTCTCTCTCTCCCTCCTCCATCTCTCTCTCTCCCTCCTCCTCCATCTCTCTCCCTCCCTCCTCCTCCATCTCTCCCCCTCCCTCCTCCTCCATCTCTCCCCCTCCCTCCTCCTCCATCTCTCCCCCTCCCTCCTCCTCCATCTCTCTCCTCCCTCCCTTCTCCTCCATATCTCTCTCTCACCCTCCCCCCTCCTCCATCTCTCTCTCTCTCTCACCCTCCCACCTCCTCCATGTTTCTCCCTCCCTCCTCCTCCATCTCTCACCCTCCCACCTCCTCCATGTCTCTCCCTCCTCCATCTCTCACCCTCCCTCCTCCTCCATCTCTCCCTCCCTCCTCCTCCATCTCTCTCCCTTCCTCCTCTTCCATCTCTCTCTCTCTCTCTCCCTCCCTCCTCCTCCATCTCTCTCCCTCCCTCCTCCTCCCATCTCCCTCCCTCCTCTTCCATCTCTCTCTCTCCCTCCCTCGTCCATCTCTCTCTCTCACCCTCCCTTCTCCTCCATCTCTTTCTCTCACCCTCTCTCCTCCTCCATCTCTCTCTCTCCCTCCCTCCTCCTCCATCGCTCTCTCTCCCTCCCTCCTCTTCCATCTCTCTCTCTCCTCCCTCCCTCTTTCGCCCCTCTCTCTCTCTCTCTCTCTCCCCCCTCCATAGCTCTCCCTTCCCCTCCATAGCTCTCTTTCACCCTCGCTCCTCCTCCATCTATTGCACAACCTTCCTCCTCCTCCATCTCTCTCTTCTCTCTCCCTTCCCCTCCATCTCTTCTCTCTCCTTCCCATCTTCTCTTCTCTCTCTCTCTCACCCTCCCTCCTCCTGCATCTCTCTCTCTCACCCTCCCTCCTCCATCCCTCTTTCACAACCCCCATCCTCCCTCCATCTCTCTCCCCTCCCTCCTCCTCCATCTCTCTCTCCCTCCCTCCTCCTCCATCTCTCTCTCTCCCCCCCCTCTCCTCCATCTCTCTCCCTCCTCCTCCTCCATCTCTCTACCACAACCTCCCTCCTCCCTCTCTCTCCCCCCCTTCTCACAACCTCCCTCCTCCTCCATCTCTACCACAACCTCCCTCCCTCCTCTATCTCTCTCTCTCTCACCCTCCCTCCTCCTCCATGTCTCTCCATCCTTCTCATCCATCTCTCTCTCACCCTCCCTCCTCCTCCTCCTCTCTCTCTCCTCCTCCTCCATCTCTCCCCCTCTGTCCTCCCCATCTCTCTCTCTCACCCTCCCCCATCTCTCTCTCTCACCCTCCTTCTCCTCCATCTCTTTCTCTCACCCTCCCCCTTCTCCATTTCTCTCTCTCTCCCTCCCCTCCTCCCCATCGCTCTCTCTCCCTCCCTCTCTTCCATCTCTCTCTCTCCCTCCCTCTTTCGCCCCCCTCTCTCTCTCTCTCTCTCTCCCCCCTCCATAGCTCTCCCTTCCCCCTCCATAGCTCTCTTTCACCCTCGCTCCTCCTCCATCTATGCACAACCTTCCTCCCTCCTCCATCTCTCTCTTCTCTCTCCCTTCCCCTCCATCTCTTCTCTCTCCTTCCCATCTTCTCTTCTCTCTCTCTCTCACCCTCCCTCCTCCTGCATCTCTCTCTCTCACCCTCCCTCCTCCATCCCTCTTTCACAACCCCCATCCTCCTCCATCTCTCTCCCTCCCTCCTCCTCCATCTCTCTCTCCCTCCCTCCTCCTCCATCTCTCTCTCTCTCCCCCCCTCTCCTCCATCTCTCTCCCTCCTCCTCCTCCATCTCTCTACCAACCACCTCCTCCCATCTCTCTCTCCCCCCTTCTCACAACCTCCCTCCTCCTCCATCTCTACCACAACCTCCCTCCTCCTCTATCTCTCTCTCTCTCACCCTCCCTCCTCCTCCATGTCTCTCCATCCCTTCTCATCCATCTCTCTCTCACCCTCCCTCCTCCTCCATCTCTCTCTCCCTCCTCCTCCATCTCTCCCCCTCTGTCCTCCCCATCTCTCTCTCTCACCCTCCCCCATCTCTCTCTCTCACCCCTCCCTTCTCCTCCATCTCTTTCTATCCCTCCCCCCTTCTCCATTTCTCTCTCTCCCCCTCCCCCCTCCTCCCATTTCTCTCTCCCTCTCTCACCTCCTCCCTCCTCCTCCATCTCTCTCTCTCTCACCCTCCCTCCTCCTCCATCTCGCTCTCTCTCACCTCCCTCCTCCTCCATCTCGCTCTCTATCACCTCCTCCTCCTCCATCTCGCTCTCTCTCACCCTCTCTGTTCTTTCCCTTTCTCCCTCTCTCTGTCTCCTCTCTCTATCTTGTAATTCTTTCTTCCTTTCTTTTTGTCCTCTCTCCTCTCTTTTTCTCCTCTCTCTTGTAATTCTCTCTTCTCTCGCCCTATTTCTTTTACCTTTTTCTCCCTATCTCCCCCCCTTCTCTCTTTCTCACCCTCTCCCTTGCCATTCAATCTCTTCTAATTTTCTTCTCTCCCCCTCTCTCTTCTGTCTCTCTCTCCCCCCTCTCTCTTTCTCTCTCTTCCCCCCCCTCTCTCTCCCCCCTCTCTTCTGTCTCTCTCTCCCCCCTCTCTCTTTCTCTCTCTTCCCCCTCTCCCCCACCTCTTCTGTTTCTCTCTCCCCCTCTCTTTTCTTCTCTCTCACCCACTTTCTCTGGATCTCCTCTTCCCGCAACCTTCTCTCTCTCTCCTCCCTCTCCCCTCTCTCTTCCACTCTCTCTCCTTGCCATTCACTCTGTCTTGAAATGTTCTCTTCTCTCCCCCCATCTCTCTTTCAGTCTCCTCTCTCCTTCCTTTTTAAATGAGCTTTATTGGCAGGACCAAATAACATTTTACCATTGCCAAAGCAGTTTGTATGGGAAGGGGGAGGGGATAAGGGGCAGTATAAGGAGGTATAGGGGAGGGGGAGGGGATAAGGGGGCAATATAAGGGGGTATAGGGGAAGAGTCTATGTAAAGGATTTTTATGTCCTCAGTGTTTCCTGTCCCTCTCAGTCTATGGCATGCTGTCACATGTTGTGCTGCTATTTCCATCATTGGCTCCTCTTCTCCCGATAGAACTCTGGAAGTGAAGTCGGGGATGAGAGCGGAGAGTCTCTGGAAGTGAAGTCGGGGATGAGAGTGGAGAGTCTCTAGAAGTGAAGTCGGGGATGAGAGCGGAGAGTCTCTGGAAGTGAAGTCGGGGATGAGAGCGGAGAGTCTCTGGAAGTGAAGTCTGGGATGAGAGTGGAGAGTCTCTGGAAGTGAAGTCGGGGATGAGAGCGGAGAGTCTCTGGAAGTGAGTGTCCCTCACTGATGAGTACTTGGAGCCCTGTAGCAGGGAATGGTCCTCGTCCTCTGGGACCCTCTGGTCACATGACTGGAAGAAGAGGTGATGGACCTTACACCATGAAAGAGTGTCCTGATCATGTCTATGTACAACCTTTCCCCAAGCCATGCTGTGTAAGCTGGAACCAAAGCCATGTCTAAGGGCCAATTCACACCATTCCTCCTCCCTTCTTTGTTTTGTACTAGCTTTACTTGAAGTGTAAAAAATGTACAATTCATTCCCTGCAATGTCGGCGGATGCAATTTGGTGTGATTCCTGACATTGCAGTGCCATGTGGCATGGTGTACTGCGATAAATTGCAGAATGTCTACATTGTATGGCAGCACCCTGCAGAGCAGGCTTAGGCTGAACTGCAGTGTGAATGGGACAAATAGGAAACAGCTGTTCCTGTGTGTCCCTGTGGTGACAGCCATTTATAATAGTGTCACGGACCAAACACACACCCATGGCAACTAGATAACTGAGGCGTGGTCCGTGACTGAGATAAAGAGGGAATGAGGGGGACTTTGAGCATATAAGACTGGCTGTGATACGCTTTCACAGCCTGCACTACCCCTGATCACCACTAGAGGGAGACTCTACTTCAATCCAGCTGGCTGACCACACACAGGCAGATACAAATCTTATATACAATCTGGTGCACTCTAAGGGTTGGGGAGCAGTCTAGCAATTAGCACACCCTTCTAGGATTCCTCCAGCTATCCTACAAGCTAGAACCCCGGTGTTAATCATTCTTCCACTGTCCACACACCCCCACACCAGACACAAAACAAATGGTAACCCGCCATACTTATCCCCCTCACCCCTTTTCAAGCTCATGTTTGCCCACTGTGGTGCACATGGAGGTTGGCACGGATGCAGCACAGGACGTACATATACATGACAGGTGGTACATACGTGTGACATATTTGATTCTACACATGCACATGTCTTCCTTGGCCACGGTGTACAGTTCACACAGATTTTATACTGTGTCCTTTGTGTGTTCCACTGTTTTCACAAAGACTTGTGTACATGTATTGTCATCCATCGTTATCATTCATTCATAGACTTCTATGCCTTTTGTGGGTGGTACTCATTGGCGCTGTCCCTGCCTCTGGGTGAGGAGGTGACAACCCATCTGCAGCACTTTGACTCGATAGCCGACCATTTATAAAGAGGTTACAGACACTGTGCAGGCAGGATCTGAGGAAGGGGCAAGTCCCCGAAACGCGTTAGTCTATTGGAGGCCCAGGGTTCCTGTGGGGATCACCACATCAGGAGGACTGGATATTGCTGTTCTTTATGATGAGCTTTTACATCATTGTTGTCTGTGAGTATATCACTATCTGCTACTTTTATTAATGAATGTCATTTAGGTAATGCACTAGGCCGGTGCGCCCTCTGTATGTTTCTTTGTATCTGTCATTCTGCTATAGGCCTGGTGGGAAGCCAGGGGACACTGTACAGGTTCTATATGTAGTCTCGGGGTCCCTGTGGAAGTCCATGTGTGGACATTTCTACCTATGATAAATGACAGGCTAAACCCACCTGGAGACCTGGGGACACTGTACAGGTTCTATATGTAGTCTCGGGGGTCCCTGTGGAAGTCCATGTGTGGACATTTCTACCTATGATAAATGACAGGCTAAACCCACCTGGAGACTTTCTCCACACCTGGAGTGTGCTGAGTTCTTGGAGAACGTCTACACAGTGTTTCCAGATTGGCTTTATCACCCCAACGAGCTCGCTCCAGTTCATGGATGTCATCATTATGTTTGGAGGATCTCTCCAGTCAGGAGCCTTTCCTGTCATCCTACATGTTCCCTTCTGAGGATTGTTCTATCCTTCCAAACAAATGTATGAAATCATGGATGAGTCCTCTTTCTATGTGATCTAGAAGATCTTCAATCACAATGTCTTTATGGATGAAGTGGATGGCCCAGTTTATATATTATTTATTGCTTTACAGCTTTATTCCCTCCAGGATTCATTCTTTATTTATAGAACCATTCAAGGAAGTGTTCTTACTGTGAGAGATCTCCACCACCATTCCTCTGTGACCATTACATGTGACATACGTGTCATTTATGTCTAACATCCTCATTATGAGTGGATTGATATATATTTTTATACTTTAGAATGTATTTTTGCATTTTACCCAAGGATCAGTTTTGGAGGTCTCTGTTTTATTATGTATACCTTTGTTTTTATCTTGTGTTCTGTGTCTTTAAGACTTTTCTATCTGTAAAAAATATCTTTGTTAAACATTTGGCTGCATAATAGTTTTATTTAATTTATTTATTTTTAATTTTTAAACTTCTGTGGTATCTCCGTAAGGTAGATACAATGCTGGAATGTTTATTATGGGACGTTTCTCGGGGCTGTGCTTACTCTAAACTCGACAAGATGGTGATCCCATTTCTATGGAATACAGACAGGAAGTGATGTCAGGTATAAATTTCCGGGTGAGAGGTGAGGCGGGAGGAAGTAGAGAGGAGATGTTGCTGGACGTGGCAGCAGAGGAGGTAATAAGAAGTTAATTTCTATTTACACCCAGTAACCCCCCGTCATGTCCGTCCTCTTCCTCCATGGTCATGTCCGTCCTCTTCCTCCATGGTCATGTCCATCCTCTTCCTCCATAGTCATGTCCATCCTCTTCCTCCATAGTCACTGTGATGTCTTTTATCTCCAGCAGATGATGATACACACATATATAGTGTGGGAACCCAGATGAACCCCTTCAGGGGAAGAACATTCCCCCACTTCCGGGGCCGGAACATTCTCCTCATTGTGGAGATAAATTCTAGTAATATGGTCCTCTAAACAAACAGCACTGACAATAAATAGACAAGACAAGGACCATCCTGACCATACATGGCCTACAAAGGGCAATGATGACACTACACAGGCAGCCAATGGGCAATCATTACACTATGCAGCCAACACAATGATGGAGTGCCGGGGTCAGGAGTATGGAGCATAGAGCCCCTTACATTGCTGCTCAGGAGATAGGAAACATTCCCCAGCCGGCCATGAAGAATATGTTCCATCATTGGTGTCAGAGGGAGGGAAATACTGAGGGGTCTGAGGGAAGTAGAGGAGCTGAGGGGTCTCTCAGAGGTTACTGAGGATGGGAGACTTTAGGGCCCCTAACAGGGCAGTGGAGCTCAAGGGCTTTGAGGGGGTAGAGTAGCTGAAGGAATCTGGGTGGATAGGGTTGGTGGGGAGCAGGGCTCTGAGGGAAGAAAAGGTTGTCAGGCTCAGGGGTACTCTGAGGTAGGGAGGGGGGCTCTTGGTGATTGCTCTCCCACCTGTATTTACTTGCCAGACCTCCTTACAGAACTCCTACCAGGAAAGGAAGGTGACCATCTCACTGGTAATATTTTCCAAGATACCAAGTGGAATGAAGGAGGGCAATGCTTCACCCCTTGGTGGGCACTTGTTCCTACAGGAGGTCTGTTGATACATTATTGACTAAAAGGTAGTCAGGGGATCAGTTCTATACATCTTCAGGAGACACTCCAATAGCTTCCCATGACACAGGCTCTGGCAGTGCCCGGTGCTGGAATTCAGAGCTCCAGGAACCCACCACCACTCTGTACAATGTCCTGGATACTACAGTATACTTGGCAATGAAGAGAACTAACCCCTCCCTTCTGCTATTCTCCTCCGACCCACACTGGGCTGTAATTGGAGGGAAGAGAACAGACTCCTCCCCCACAGCTATCTACTCCACCAGTAGCAACGTCCTGCTAACCAATCCAATCCCTTCTCTTATTGCAGAGAGTGACAGTGACCTCACTCCTGTCAGTCAGCAGGCTGCCAATTATCCTCATTAGCTGCTTCAGAGAAAAGTCAACAAATTCCCATTCCTGGACATCATGATGACCAGACATTGATCTCATAGCACTGCCTCAGAGCAAACAAGTCATAGGAAGGATTGTATTTATCATTCCTTGTCTGCAGATCTAAAACTCATCAAAACCAGTTCAGAGACCAAACAAACCCAACAGAGAAAATGTATTTCTGATACGGCAGAAAAATGGGGTCCCGGGACCTCCAAGATGTAGCAAATACTAAAATGTTCAGACTAAATGTCTTCCCATGGGGGGAGTAGTCGTTAAATGTCCAGCAACCCTCCTATTCCCCCCTCACATCCACATCCTATTATTGTGTGACCAATACCATCCAAATCATTCTTACTTTCATTTCCCAAAGTTATCTGTCTACAAGAAGACCTGTATAGATCACATGATGGCACCAATGAGGATGGAGGAGGACCGGAGTCACATGACTGAGAAGATACTAAACCTCACCCTGGAGATCATCTACCTGCTGACCGGAGAGGTGAGGAGGATTCTGGGAGGTCACATGACATCACTCTTATCTCTATTAATAAAACACAGACCTGACCGGAGAGGTGAGGAGGATTCTGGGAGGTCACATGACATCTCTCTTATCTCTACTAATAACACACAGACCTGACCGGAGAGGTGAGGGGGATTCTGGGAGGTCACATGACATCACTTATTTCTGTTAATAAAACACAGACCTGACCGGAAAGGTGAGGAGGATTCTGGGAGTCTAACATGATATTCCTATTGGTTCCTCAATACAGAGATTTCCTCTTCTGAAGTCAGGTGATCATATGACCATCACAGTGCCTCCATGTGACTCCCTAAACCCTGAGAGACACAACATGCAGAAGATTCTAGAAGTCACCAGAGAGATCACTGAGCTGCTGACAGGAGAGGTGAGCGGTGCCGGGAATTCTGGGACATTCTCCAGTAACAGACAAGGGATGTGTCTGGATGGTGACTGTATCATTGTGTGTGTCAGGTTCCTATAAGGTGTCAGGGTGTCACTGTCTATTTCTCCATGGAGGAGTGGGAGTATTTAGAAGGACACAAGGATCTCTACAAGGACGTCATGATGGACAATCAGCAGACTTTCAGGAAGATTGTAAGGAAGGAATTTCCCCGGAATGAGACGATATTGAAGCTCACCCTGGAGATCCTCAGTCTGCTGACTGGAGAGGTGAGTGTAATGAAGGGGTTAAATAAAGAAAAAATCCTCTTGTGCTGCCAAACCTAATATGATGAACTAAGAGTGTCTGCAAACACCAAACTGCGTTCCCACAACACTACAAAATAAATGGAGAGATAAATAGTGCTGCGCTACTCACTAAAGCTAACCATAAAGTAAACACCTGACAGAGCCCCTAACTAAGGTGATAGAAGTGCATACCTAGAGAATCACCAAACACAAGGGGAGGAAAAGATCCAAAAACAATGGATGTCCTGCTAGGCCACACCAAATGTGAACAAACCAATGAGTGCAACTTCAATAAATGTGCAAATAGATAGTCTGAGTAATATACAGTATATCAAGGCATAAATAATAATACACAGTATCTCCCAGAAGTGAGTCCCCCCTCCCTCGGACTGTATACAATGTGTGTATATATATATATATATATATATACAGTATCTCCCAGAAGTGAGTCCCCCTCACATTTGTGCAAATATTTGATTCTCTCTTTTCATGTGACAACACTGAAGAAATGACACTTTGCTACAATGTGACGTAGTCAGTGTACAGCTTGTATAACATGGAAATTTGCTGTCCTCTTAAAATAACTCACCACACCACCATTAATGTCTAAACCGCTGGCAACAAAAGTGAGTCCACCCCTAAGTGACAAGGTCCAAATTGGGCCCAAAGTGTCAATATTTTGTGTGGCTGCCATTATTTTCCAGCACTGCCTTAACCCTCTTGGGCATGGAGGTCACCAGAGCTTCACAGGTTGCCACTGGAGTCCTCTTCCACTCCTCCATGACGACATCACGGAGCTGGTGGATGTTAGAGACCTTGCGCTCCTCCACTTTCCATTTGAGGATGCCCCACAGATGCTCAATAGGGTTCAGGTCTGGAGACATGCTTGGCCAGTCCATCACCTTTACCCTCAGCTTCTTTAGCAAGGCGGTGGTGGTCTTGGAGGTGTGTTTGGGGTCGTTAACATGTTGGAATACTGCCCTGCAGTCCAGTCTCCGAAGGGAGGGGATCATACTCTGCTTCAGTATGTCACAGTACATGTTGGCATTCATGGTTCCCTCAATGAACTGTAGCCCCCCCAGTGCCCCAGACCATGACACTCCCACCACCATGCTTGACTGTAGGCAAGACACACTTGTCTTTGTACTCCTCACCTGGTTGCCACCACACATGCTTGGCACCATCTGAACCAAATCAGTTGATCTTGGTGTCATGAGACCACAGGACATGGTTCCAGTAATCCATGTCCGTAGTCTGCTTGTCTTCTGCAATCTGTTTGCGGCTTTCTTGTGCATCATCTTTAGAAGATTCTTCCTTCTGGGATGACAGCCATGCAGACCAATTTGATGCAGTGTGCGGCGTATGGTCTGAGCACTGACAGGCTGACCCCCCACCCCTTCAACCTCTGCAGCAATGCTGGAAGCACTCATACATCTATTTCCCAAAGACTACCTCTGGATATGATGCTGAGCACATGCACTCAACTTCTTTGGTCAACCATGGTGAAGCCTGTTCTGAGTGGAACCTGTCCTGTTAAACCTCTGTATGGTCTTGGCCACCATGCTGCCACTCAGTTTCAGGGTCTTGGCAATCTTCTTATAGCCTCGGCCATCTTTTGTAGAGCAACAATTCTTTTTTCCAGATCCTCAGAGAGTTCTTTGCCATGAGGTGCCATGTTGAACTTCCAGTGACCAGTAAGAGAGAGTGAGAGCAATAACACCAAATGTAACCCACCTGATCCCCATTCACACCTGAGACCTTGTAACACTAACGTGTCACATGACATTGGGGAGGGAAAATGTCAAATTGGGCCCAATTTGGACCTTGTCACTTAGGGGTGGACTCACTTTTGATGCCAGCGGTTTAGACATTAATGGCGGTGTGTTGAGTTATTTTGAGGGGACAGCAAATTTACATGTTATACAAGCTGTACACTGACTACGTCACATTGTAGCAAAGTGTCATTTCTTCAGTGTTGTCACATGAAAAGATAGAATCAAATATTTACAAAAATGTGAGGGGGGGACTCACTTCTGGGAGATACTGTGTATAACAAAATATAAAGATAATATTATTCCATTAAACACCCGGCTGAGCCCTCAACACAGTGACAGTCTGTGAATAAATGTCCGTAAATGCAGGAAAAATCAAGATCTGTAATCTGGTGTAATATGACACCAATTCATCTGAAAAATCTTCAAATCAGCAGATATTAAACACGTGACTTGGAAGAATCCTCCACCAGCGAGCGTGCACGCTCCCCTCCCATATTGATCTATAGGAAATATATGTCAAATGCGCTTTAATATCAACCCGAAATCCAACCAGCTCTCCTCTGTTGTCTGCTGGGGACCCCTCTAGTGATATAAAGATCTATATAGAGGAATCGGGACCCCCTTCCTCCTGCCGGTGACCCCTCTAGTGATATAAAGATCTATATAGAGGAATCAGGACCTCCTTCCTCCTGCAGGTGACCCCTCTAGTGATAGAAAGATCTATATAGAGGAATTGGGACCTCCTTCCTCCTGCTGTGACCCCTCTAGTGATATAAAGATCTATATAGAGGAATCGGGACCTCCTTCCTCCTGCCGGTGACCCCTCTAGTGATATAAAGATCTATATAGAGGAATCGGGACCTCCTTCCTCCTGCCGGTGACCCCTCTAGTGATATAAAGATCTATATAGAGGAATCGGGACCTCCTTCCTCCTGCCGGTGACCCCTCTAGTGATATAAAGATCTATATAGAAGAATCAGGACCTCCTTCCTCCTGCCAGTGACCCCTCTAGTGATAGGATCTATATAGAGGAATCGGGACCTCCTTCCTCCCACCAGTGACCCCTCTAGTGATTATAAAGATCTATATATAGGAATCAGGACCTCCTTCCTGCCAGTGACCCCTCTAGTGATATAAAGATCTATATAGAGGAATCGGGACCTCCTTCCTCCCACCGGTGACCCCTCTAGTGATTATAAAGATCTATTTATAGGAATCAGGACCTCCTTCCTCCTGCCGGTGACCCCTCTAGTGATTATAAAGATCTATATAGAGGAATCAGGACCTCCTTCCTCATGCCGGTGACCCCTCTAGTGATATAAAGATCTATATAGAGGAATCAGGACCTCCTTCCTCCCTTCTTCTGTGGACCCCTCTAGTGATATAAAGATCTATATAGATGAATCAGGACCTCCTTCCTCCTGCCGGTGACCCCTCTAGTGATATAAAGATCTATATAGAGGAATCGGACCTCCTCCCTCCTTCTGTGGACCCCTCTAGTAATGCATCCTAGAATTCTTTTTGCATTCCCCCACTGCTTGGCCACACTGTCTGCTCATTTTGCAATCATCTAGGTAATAAGTACCCCTAAGTCCTCTTCCTCTGTAGTGCTGACCAACACTGTACCCCCGATGGTGTTCACTCTCAAGGGATTCTTCTTCCCTGGGTGCATTATTTTACATTTAGAAACATTGAACTGAAATTTCCACTTCTCTGACCAATCTTCCAGCAATGCCAAATCCTGTTCCATGTTACAGACACCTCCAGGGATATCTTCCCTATTACACACATTTGTATCATCAGCAAAGAGACATCCCCTTACCCAACAACCCTTTAGTTCTATCCCTTACATATAGATTACATAGAACAGGACCCAGTACACAGCCTTGGGGTACACCACTAGTGACTTCTCTCTGTTCCGAGTGAACCCCATTTACAACCACACTCTGGTATCTCTCCTTTATCCAACTGCACATCCACTGAACCTCCCAAGGGCTAAGTCCTAGCTTGTCCAACTTTTGTATTAGAATATTATGTGGAACTGTATCACATGCCTTGCTGAAATCAAGATATGTCACATCCACAGCACCACCCTGGTCCAAAACATTGGTAATATAGTAGTCAAAAAATCCAATCAGATGATTCTGCCATGGTCATCCCTCAGCAAAGCCATGCTGCTTTGGATCCAGCAAGTTGTGTGTTTTTAGATGATCAATGATCCTTCCTTTCAGGAGTGATTCCATTAACTTGACTACCACCGATGTTAGACTCACTGGCCTGTAATTGCCGGCTTCTACCTTGCTGCCCTTCTTGTGGATCGGTACAATATTAGCTGTCTGCCAGTCATGGGGGACTTTGTTAGAATAGATTGATTAAAAAGGATCAGTTACTGGTCCAATGACTAGACCTCGAAGTTCTCTGAGAACTCTGGGATGATCCATCAGGGCCCATTGATTTATTAATCTTTAATCGAGCCAGTTCCTCTGCTGCCTCTGTCTCCGGAAATCCTATAAATGATCCATCATTACTGGAACCAATATGATCTCCCAACTTATTATTGTTAGTATAATTTATTTCAGAGAAGACAAAAGTCATTGTTTAAGTGGTTTGCTACATCCAGGTCTCCCCCAACATAGGTGTGGTGCCCAGTTTTCATTTTAGTGATCCCATCGTATTTTTTCTATCACTAATGTACCTAAAAATGTTTTATCTCCTTTCTTCATAGATTTAGCAATTTCCTCGTCTTTCTGTGCTTTGGCAGCGCTGATAATGTGTTTGGCCTCCTTTTGTATATTTTTATACTCTTCTCTGTCAGCTCCACCTCCTGTTTCCTTGAATCTCCTGTATGATGATTTCTTTTCCTTTACTATCCTACTTCTCTCTTTAGTGAACCATATTGACTGTCTCTTCTGTTTATTCTTACTAACTTGCCTGACATATAATCTAGTTGCCTCCAGGATGGTAGACTCTAACAGTGCCCACTGATTACTTACTTTGGTCCTTTTACTCCAATCTTTCAACTCATTTTTTAGAAAATTACCCATTTCATAAAAATGTGTCTTTTTGGAATCTAAATTTTTTGAGTTTGATTTTTCAGTTCTTATTTTAATATCAAACCAAAGACATTGGTGATCACTAGAACCAAAATTTCTCCCACCTCAACATTAGACAGTCGATCCCCATTTGTCAGTACTAGGTCTAGAATATGATCACCTTGGGTTGGATTACTGTTTTAGAGAAGCCCCATTCAGTTCTTCCATTACATGTCTGCTGCTGCTTGTAATAGAAGTTTGAGAATTCCAGTTAATGTCAGGCGTGGTGACGTCATCCATAATGAAAACCTCCCCCTTCATTGCCATTTGAGTTATCTCATCAATCAAGAAGTCCTCCTAATCTTCAGCCTGTCCTGGGGGTCTGTATATGACACTAATTCTAAGGGAAGATCCCTCTCTGGTTGGAAGGCAGACCCAGAGGGTTTCCAGTATTTAATTTGTTGTTTGAATTAATGTTCTCCCTATGCTATTTCTGACATATATGACAACTCCTCCTCCCCTCCCCCCTACTCTGTCTTTCCTGTATAGTGTATAGCCTGGTATAGTTACTTCCCAGTCATCTGAATCCTGGAACCACGTCTCTGTAATTACAACAAGGTCCAAGTGGTCCCTAGACATAAGAGCTGTCAGCTCACAAAGCTTGTTGCCTAAACTCGGATCATTAGTGCAATGACATGACAAGCACTGCCATCTACTGCTTTATGTTTACCATCCGAAACTATAACTGAAGTGACCCCATCAGCCCCGTCCTGAGCAACACCAACCTCACATTTGTTTCAGCCTGCTGGGGACAGAAATGATCCTCAACAATGACATCTCTGCCCCCATTTCTCAGTTTAAATGCATGTCCAAAAACCTCCTAAATTCCATAGTAAGGAGCTGAGCGCCCTTGTGTGAGGGATGCAGACCATCTCTATTGTACAGCTCAATGTCAGACCACCTGATGGCATCATGACTAACAGAACCAAAACCTTCAGCTTTGCACCAATCCTTTCACCAAACATTGGACTCTGCTATACCAAGTACTTCCTCTTGTTGTCCATTATGGACAGGTAAGACCTCTTTGTATCACACAGAACTGTACAGGAGTCATGAAGAAATCTACCGACAATGACACAAGAAGGAGACCTCATCGTATGACCACAAGATCCTCGAGAATCCAGAATCCCATCACCATCCCCCCACCTCCATCCCTGATCCCTACAAGACAGAAGACACAGAAGATTCTAGAAGTCACCAAGAAGATGATGGAGCTGCTGACAGGAGAGGTGAGCGGTGCCGGGAATTCTGGGACATTCTCCAGTAACAGACAAGGGATGTGTCTGGATGGTGACTGTATCATTGTGTGTGTCAGGTTCCTATAAGGTGTCAGGGTGTCACTGTCTATTTCTCCATGGAGGAGTGGGAGTATTTAGAAGGACACAAGGATCTCTACAAGGACGTCATGATGGACAATCAGCCGCCCCTCACATCACCGGGTAAGAGGAGACTTTATTGTAAAGGAGAGAGCAGTACGGAGGATCCACCTAGATCCTCCATCATCTGATAAACACATAGAAACAAAGAATTCAGTCTCAGGAGATGGGAGGAAGCGGTGTGGGACCTCTGCAGCTTGTCTCATGTGGACATCTAGGCCACCACTGAGTGCTGAATACCAATATTATGAGTCCTGACCCTTACACTGTATAATTTATATTGTACATTACATCCTTCTGACCCCTGCACTATATACTCTATGTTGTACATTACATACTCCTGACCCCTGCACTATATACTCTATGTTGTACATTACATACTCCTGACCCCTGCACTATATACTCTGTGTTGTACATTACATACTCCTGACCCCTGCACTATTAATATTATACAGGATTTATGGTGCCAACAGTTTGCTTAGCGCTTTACAATATAACAGGAGACAATACAGCAACAATACAGTTCAATACAAGAGGGATAGGAGGACCCTGATCCTTGGAGCTTACAATCTAGGAGGAAGAGGCTAGTAGTACAAAAGATAGTAACTGTGGGGGATGGACTGGTAGGAGTAGAAGATTCCATTATTAGCTGAAGGCAGGATAGGCTTCCCTTAAGAGTTGGTTTTCAGAGATTGCCTAAAAGTGAGCAGAGTAGGCGATAGTCTGATAAATTGGGGTAGAGAGTTCCAGAGGATGGGGAAAGTTCTGAAAAAGTCCTGGAGATGAGTACTGGAGGAGGAGAAAAGGGAGCTAGAGAGTAGGAGGTCTTGCAAGGAGCGGAGAGGACGGTTTGGGTGATAGTTAGAGATAAGATCGGTGATGTAATTTGGGGCGGAGTTATAAATGGCTTTATATGTTATTGTTAATGTTTTGAATTTTATCCGTTGCGCAATGGGAAACCAGTGGAGGGATTGGCAGAGAGGGATGGAGGACACTGAGTGGAGGCCAGTGGGGGGATTGGCAGAGAGGGGTGAAGGACACTGAGTGGAGGCCAGTGGAGGGATTGACAGAGAGGGGTGGAGGACACTGAATGGAGGCCAGTGGAGGGATTGGCAGAGAGGGGTGGAGGCCAGTGGAGGGATTGGGAGAGAGGGGTGGAGGACACTGAGTGGAGACCAGTGGAGGGATTGGCAGAGAGGGGTGGAGGACACTGAGTGGAGACCAGTGGAGGGATTGGCAGATAGGGGTGGAGGACACTGAGTGGAGGCCAGTGGAGGGATTGTCAGAGAGGAGTGGAGGACATTGAATGGAGGCCAGTGGAGGGATTGGCAGAGAGGGGTGGATGATACAGAACGGTTAGTGAGGTGGATGAGTCTGGCAGCAGCATTCATGCTAGACTGAAGAGGGGATAGTCTGCGATGAGGTCGGCCAATGAGGAGGGAGTTACAATAGTCAAGGCGAGATATAACATAAGAGGGAATAAGTTGCTTAGTGGTTTCCGAGGTTAGGAACGGGCGTATCTTGGAGATGTTGTGGAGGTGAAGTCTACAAGATTTAGACAGCAATTGGATTTGGGGGTGAAAGGACAGATGGCAGTCTAGGATTACACCTCGTACCCTGGCATGAGGGGAGGGACTGATGGTTGTGCTATTGATCTTGATGGAGAAGTCAGGGGAGGGGGCACGGGCTGGGGGGAATACTAAGAGCTCAGTTTTGGAAATATTGAGTTTGAGGAAGTGGAGTGACATCCATGCCGATATGTCACTTAGTAGGTTAGTAATGCGAGAGGAGACTGAAGGGGTGAGGTGAGGAGGAGACTGAAGGGGCGAGGTGAGGGGTAGAAAGATAGATTTGTGTGTCATCAGCATAGAGATGGTACTTAAAGCCATGGGAGTTTTCAAATGAGCAAGGGGGAGGTGTAGATGGAGAAGAGAAGGGGTCCAAGGACAGAACCTTGAGGGACCCCTACAGAAAGAGAGAGTGAAGAGGAAGCATTATAGGTAATGCTGAAGGAGCGCTGTGATAGGTAGGAGGAAAACCAGGAGAGAGCAGAGTCTCTGAGGCCAAGAGAGTGGAGTTTTTTTTTGAGGAGGGGATGGTCAACCATATCAAAAGCTGCACAGAGGTCAAGTAGTAGGATTATGGACTAATGGCCATTGGTTGGGAGGAGTACGGAGTAGTGGCCATTGGTTGGGACTAGTAGGGAGCAGTGGCCATTGGTTGGGATGAGTACGGAGTAGTGGTCATTGGTTGGGATGAGTATGGAGTAGTGGCCATTGGTTGGGATGAGTATGGAGTAGTGGCCATTGGTTGGGATGAGTATGGAGTAGTGGCCATTGGTTGGGGTGAGTACGGAGTAGTGGCCATTGGTTGGGATGAGTATGGAGTAGTGGCCATTGGTTGGGATGAGTACGGAGTAGTGGCCATTGGTTGGGATGAGTATGAAGTAGTGGCCATCGGTTGGGAGGAGTACGGAGTAGTGGCCATTGGTTGGGATGAGTACGGAGTAGTGGCTATTGGTTGGGCTGAGTACAGAGTAGAGGCCATTGGTTTTTGCAGTTAGTAGATCATTAGTGAGGTTTAGTAGGGCAGTTTCAGTGGAGTGTAGAGAGCGAAAGCCAGACTGTAAAGGGTGAAGAAGGTTGTTGTCAGTGAGGTGGGAGCTCAGGTGATTGTAGACTAAGCGTTCTAAGAATTTAGAGGTAAATGGCAGCAGGGAGATGGGTCTTAAGTTGTTCAGGTTGGTGGGGTCCAGGGAGGGCTTGTTAAGTATGGGAGTGATGTGTGCATGCTTTAGAGGGGAGGGGAAGGCACCAGTAGAGAGGGAAAGATTGAAGATGTGAGTGAGGGAGCATAGGATGGAAGAGGAGGGTGACCGTAGTAGTTGTGAGGGGACAGGATCCAGGGGACAGGTAGTGAGACGGGCTTCTGAGAAAACCTTAGTGACCTCTTCAGTAGTAGCGAGGTCAGAAGAGGAAAGTGTTGAGGGAGGTTTAGTATAAGGTATGCTAAGTGGGATGGATGTCTGTGCAGTGGAGATGTCCCTACAAATTGTGCAATCTTGTTTTTGAAATGATTTGCAATCTCGTGAGCAGTGAGTGAGGTGCTGGGTGGAGGTGGAGAAAGTAGAGAGTTAAAAGTAGAGAAGAGACAATGAGGACTGGATGACAAGGTATTAATAAGAGTAACAAAGTCAGCATGTTTGGCAGCATGAAGGGAGGAATTGTATGTGAAGAAAGCAGATTTATATCGGTTGAATGCTTGATGGGATTTGGTTTTACGGCACAATCGCTCCAACGCACAACTATGTCATTTAGGATTTCTGGTTTCAGTCTGACACGGATGTAATGGTCGGGGCCTGATGCTTCGTGTTGTTAGAGGAGCAAGTGAGTCCAGTGTGGGTGACAGTGAACTGTTGTAGACAGCAGTGGCCAGGTCAGGGCAGGACAGGGGAGAGATTCTGTCATAGAGTTGGTCAGTTGCAGAGTGGAAAGGAGCCGGGTTCAAGTTGTGAAGGTTTCTGCGGGTAATTGTTTGCTGCTTGGAGGGATAGGTTTTTGAAGATGAGGAGACTGTGAAGGTGATGAGATTGTGATCAGAGAGAGGAAAGGGGGTGTTTGTGAGGTTGTAGGGAGTGCAAAGATGGGAGAAAACAAGGTCTAATGTATTCCCATCAGAGTGAGTGGAGGACTGTATGCATTGTGCTAATGTATTCCATTTCCACCGCCACCCCTCTGTCCAAGATTTTCTCAGCTCCAATCTAACCTGTTTCATGATGGTTTAATCCCAGATCACCTCTACATGTTGTCTACAGTAAACATTTAAGCTTCCACTGATTACAGAATACTAATACTGTGAGTCCTGACCCTTATACTATATAACTTGTACATTACATACTCCTGACCCCTGCACTATATACTCTATATTGTACATTACATACTCCTGACCCCTGCACTATATACTCTATATTGTACATTACATACTCCTGACCCCTACACTATATACTCTATGTTGTACATTACATACTCCTGACCCCTGCATTATATACTCTGTTGTACATTACATACTCCTGACCCCTGCACTATATACTCTATGTTGTACATTACATACTCCTGACCCCTGCACTATATACTCTATGTTGTACATTACTTACTCCTGACCCCTGCACTATATACTCTATGTTGTACATTACATACTCCTGTCCCCTGCAATATATACTCTATGCTATACATTACATACTCCTGACCCCTGCACTATATACTCTGTTGTACATTACATACTCCTAACCCCTGCACTATATACTCTATGTTGTACATTACATACTCCTGACCCCTGCACTATATACTCTATGTTGTACATTACATGCTCCTGACCCCTGCACTATATACTCTGTTGTACATTACATACTCCTGACCCCTGCACTATATACTCTGTGTTGTACATTACATACTCCTGACCCCTGCACTATATACTCTATGTTGTACATTCCATAGTCCTGACTTTTGTTCTCCCCCTCCCCCCACTGCTATATATACACATAATATGGATTCTCTTTTGTTCCTCCCATTTCTTCCCAGCTGGACATTTTATATCGGATGATGTGATTGGAGCACAGACTTTTACATGGTGATAATAATGTGATAACATCCTCCAACTTTGGACCCTTAAACAGAAAGTGATAATGAGGGAGGAGTCAATACCCCAATGATGGTGGTCTTCAGGATCAGTCCAGTCTTCATCTTGGTTGTTCTCTCCCCATCCTCACTCTCTGACCTCTGGTGGGGCTCAGCCCCGCTGTTCTTCATGACTAAATCATGGACTAAATAAGGAAGTGCAGTACTTCTTGTGTTGGGAAGATGGCGATGAGTGATAGAGGGGGTGGGGACCCTCGTCCTATAATCCCCTCCTCACTGTCCCTCCTATAAAAGACAGTTCTGGTTGTTTCCTCACTCTCTGACTAAGGTCCATGAATAAAGAAATGACCTGGTAGGAGATCAGAGGAGCCATTTCCTAGTTCCCTTGAGGGTGGAATTGTAAGCTCCTCAGAGACCAGGCTGCCTGATGTGGGCGGAGTCCTGGTTTGGGGGAACCAATCAGCTCCTGTCTAGTAATCCTCTTTGTATTTTAGTCCATGGCCGGGAGATGAGGAAAACCTCCGAGGATTGTCTCACTTTGTCTCCAGACTGGAAAGTAGATGATGAGGACATCACACAGTATAGTCCAGGAGAAAACCCGACTCCCTCCAATGTCCATCCGGCACCACCCAGTGTAGATGGACCATCGGATTCCTCGTATCCTGAGGAACCTCAGACTGTGCAGGAGCGGGCTGGCCTTCCAAAAGGGAAGAGGTTCTCCTGTACTGAGTGCGGGAAAGGTTTCCTTTATAAATCCAATTTTAATAGGCATAAAATAACTCACACGGGGGAGAAGCCTTATTCTTGTACTGAGTGCGGGAAATGTTTTTCATTGAAGTCCCATCTCTACACACATCAGAGATCTCACACAGGGGAGAAGCCGTATTTCTGTCCTGAGTGCGGAAAATGTTTTTCAGATCATTCTAATCTTTTCAGACATCAGAGATCTCACACGGGGTTGAAGCCATATTCCTGTCCTGTGTGTGGGAAATGTTTTGTAGAAAAATCAACACTTATCATACATCAGAGGTCTCACACAGGGGAGAAGCCATATTCATGCCCTGAGTGTGGGAAAAGTTTTTCAAAGAAGTCTGATCTTTACACACACCAGAGATCTCACACAGGGGAAAAAACATTTTCCTGTTCGGAGTGTGGGAAATGTTTTTCAAGGAAGTCCATTCTTTACATACATCAAAGATCGCACACGGGGGAGAAGCCGTATTCCTGTCCTGAGTGCGGGAAGGGTTTATGGTGGAAATCAGAGCTTAATGTGCATAAAAGATCTCACACGGGGGAGAAGCCGTATTCCTGTCCTGAATGCGGGAAATGTTTCTGTTCTAAATCCAAACTTAATAGGCATGAAAGATCTCACACGGGGGAAAAGCCATATTCCTGTCCTGAGTGCAGTAAATGTTTTGTAGAAAAATCAACACTTATCATACATCAGAGGTCTCATACAGGGGAGAAGCCGTATTCCTGCCCTGAGTGTGGGAAATGTTTTTCGAAGAAGTCCGATCTTTACAGACATCAGAGATCTCACACAGGGGAAAATCCATTTTCCTGTCCTGAGTGCGGGAAATGTTATTCAAGGAAGACCCATCTTTCCAGACATCAGAGATCTCACACGGGGGAAAAGCCATTTTCCTGTCCTGAGTGTGGGAAATGTTTCCCTTCTAAATTCCATCTTAATGAGCATAAAAGATTTCACACTGGTGAAAAACCATATTCCTGTCCTGAATGCGGGAAATGTTTTTCACAAAAGTCTAATCTTAAAACACATCAGAGATCTCACACAGGGGAGAAGCCGTATTCCTGTTCTGAGTGCGGGAAATGTTTTTCACTGAAGTCCAGTCTTTATACACATCAGAGATCTCACACAGGGGAGAAGCCACATTCCTGTTCTGAGTGCGGGAAATGCTTTTCAAAGAAGTCCAGTCTTTACAGACATCAAAGATCTCACACGGGGGAGAAGCCGTATTCCTGTCCGGAGTGCAGGAAATGTTTTTCAAGGAAGTTCAGTCTTTACATACATCAAAGATCTCATACAGGGGAAAAGCCATTTTCCTGTCCTGAGTGCGGGAAATGTTTCTCTTCTAAATTCAATCTTAATGAGCACAAAAGATTTCACACTGGTGAAAAATGATATTCCTGTCCTGAGTGCGGGAAATGTTTTTCACAAAAGTCTAATCTTAAAATACACCAGAGATCTCACACGGGAGAGAAGCCGTATTCCTGTCCTGAGTGCGAGAAATGTTTTTCACAGAATTCCAGTCTTTATACACAGAGATCTCACACAGGGAGAAGCCATATTCCTGTCCTGAGTGTGGGAAATGTTTTTCAGTGAAGTCCAATCTTTCCAAACATCAGAGATCTCACACAGGAGAGAAGCCACTTTGCTGTCCTGATTGAGGGAAATGTTCCTCACTGAAGTCCTGTCTTCCTGTACATCAGGGATCCCACACAACCCTGGAGGTGTATTAGTGCCTTGAGTGCGGGAAATGTCTTCTAGATGAATGTTGCTGGACATCCCAGCTCTCATGTGGGGAAGAAGCACACCCTGATATACACCTCAGATATACTCCATGGCTGATCTTCCTCATGGAAGAAACAGTCCATAAGGAGATCAGAGGTCCCCAAAGACATGGATGAAGTGTGGGACCGGGTTGGCAGGAGAAGTTTTCAATGTATTTTCCATGAATGGAAGACATTCCAGCAGCTCAGATGTGATCCTAATAACATTGGTTCCCCCATTCACACAGGAGGAATGGACATGAACTCTCACTGAGGGAATTGCTATACAAACATTCTATGAATAGACCCCCAAATGTCAGGAGACGTTTCTATAAAGACGGGAAGTATGGAGCAGAGAAATGAAGAGACCTCCCAGCAATGTTATTACCAGGCTGCAGCTAGGGGGAGCTCTAATGTCACCCCAGCAGAGTGATCCCATCTAGCCCACATTAACCCTCTCACTGCCAGAGCTGTTTCTGCATGATTTTGCACACATGGGAAAATGCAGATTTTGGTCCTGAAGATGAGATAAACCCCCAAACATCTATTCTGTGACATCAGAGGCCCTGGAGAATAAAATGGTGGTGATTGTTAAGGTGTTCCCCGTACACAGATTCCCCTTCATATCCGCCTTTATTTCCTCCTTTCCCCTATTTTCTATGTTGGGATCTTTTCTACAATACTTTGTTATAATAATGGAACACGTTGTGTATTGTATTGTACACCAATAATAATGACTCCGCCCCCACATTCCAGACAAGGGATCTTCCTGACCAATCGGATTCCTTCCTTTACTATTTCCTGATTTTTATGCTTCAATCTTGTTAAATGTAAAATTATAATAAAACATTTATTGAACAAAAACTATTGTGTGTGTCGGTGCAATGATGGCAAACTTCAATATAGAACATGGCTCCTCGGTGACACCTCACACCCTTCAATAACGGGGCAGAGTGCGGGGGTCAGCCGTATATCATATACAGCCCACCATACAGAGTGCAGAGGGAGCTGTAGTGTGCCCCCCCTCCTGATCCATACCAGGCCACATGTCCACAACATGGGGGTCACCTTACCAGGGGGGATTTCCCCAGGCATAGCACCTTGTCACCTTGGCTGGTGGCTGTGGGGATCTGTGGGCGGGGGTCATATTGGATTCTGGAAACCCCCTTTAATAACAAGGGGCCCCCATATACCGTCCCCCATGTGAATGAGTATGGGGTATATAGTACCCGACAATAGCACCAGTCCAATGACAGCTCCCTAAACTGTCATCATCTACATAAGTGAAGGGACAGGGATGGTGGGACCTTATTACCCAAATGTGACCAGTGACCATATTTGGTCAGTGATGTCACTGCTATCCCCGCCCCCTTCCTTACATGGCAGGGATTCCCAATGACATCACTGATTCCTGGGGGTGTGGCCGCTGTACCCATCCATGTCTTCCTCAGGCACCAGTGACAGCGGGAAGCTGTTATATATAGAAGTGGTAGAAATGTCTCTTCTACATGTGATGATCGGCTCCTGAAAAACACGGGACCGGAACAGGCAAAGTTTGGTTTGTACTGTCGTCTCATCCCTACTCTCCGACAACTAAACCCAGAGATCATCCCAAGTGGTCATTGTATTTGTCCCTTACATTGGTGACCAATGGGAGAAGGACTCCTTATATCAGTGGTCAGTGTAGTGGTCCCTTACATTCATGACCAATGGGAAAAGGATCCCCTTATATCAGTGGTCAGTGTAGTGGTCCCTTACATTGGAGACCAATGGGAGAAGGACCCCTTATATCAGTGGTCAGTGTAGTGGTCCCTTACATTGGAGACCAATGGGAGAAGGACCCCTTATATCAGTGGTCAGTGTAGTGGTCCCTTACATTGGTGACCAATGGCAGAAGGACCCCTTATATCAGTGGTCAGTGTAGTGGTCCCTTACATTGGTGACCAATGGGAGAAGGGCCCCTTATATCAGTGGTCAGTGTAGTGGTCCCTTACATTGGTGACCAATGGCAGAAGGACCCCTTATATCAGTGGTCAGTGTAGTGGTCCCTTACATTGGAGACCAATGGGAGAAGGACCCCTTATATCAGTGGTCAGTGTAGTGGTCCCATATATTGGTGACCAATGGGAGAAGGACCCCCTTATATCAGTGGTCAGTGTTGTGGTCCCTTACATTGGTGACCAATGGGAGAAGGAACCCCTTATATCAGTGGTCAGTGTACTGGTCCCTTACATTGGTGACCAATGGGAGAAGGACCCCCTTATATCAGTGGTCAGTGTAGTGGTCCCTTACATTGGTGACCAATGGGAGAAGGACCCCTTATATCAGTGGTCAGTGTAGTGGTCCCTTACATTGGTGGCCAATGGGAGAAGGACCCCTTATATCAGTGGTCATTGTATTTGTCCCTTACATTGGTGACCAATGGGAGAAGGACTCCCTTATGTCAGTGGTCAGTGTAGTGGTCTCTTACATTGGTGACCAATGGGAGAAGGACCCCCTTATATCAGTGGTCAGTGTAGTGGTCCATTACGATGGTGACCAATGGGAGCAGGACCCCCTTATATCAGTGGTCAGTGTAGTGGTCCCTTACATTGGTGACCAGTGGGAGAAGGACCCCCTTATATCAGTGGTCAGTGTAGTGGTCCCTTACATTGGTGACCAATGGGAGAAGGACCCCCTTATATCAGTGGTCAGTGTAGTGACCACTGGTGGTTACATTAGTGACCAATGGGAGAAGGACCCTCTTATATCAGTGGTCAGTGTAGTGGTCCCTTACATTGGTGACCAATGGGAGAAGGACCCCCTTATATCAGTGGTCAGTGTAGTGACCACTGGTGGTTACATTAGTGACCAATGGGAGAAGGACCCTCTTATATCAGTGGTCAGTGTATCAGCCCCTTACATTGGTAACCAATGGGAGAAGGATTCCCTTTTATCAGTGGTCAGTGTAGTGGTCCCTTACATTGAGGACCAATGGGAGAAGGACCCCCTTATATCAGTGGTCAGTGTAGTGGTCCCTTACATTGGTGACCAATAGGAGAAGGATCCCTTATATTAGTTGTCAGTGTAGTGGTCCCTTACATTGAGGACCAATGGGAGAAGGACCCCCTTATATCAGTGGTCAGTGTAGTGGTCCCTTACATTGGTGACCAATGGGAGAAGGACCCCCTTATATCAGTGGTCAGTGTAGTGGTCTCTTACATTGGTGACCAATGGGAGAAGGACCCCTTATCAGTGGTCAGTGTAGTGGTCCCTTGCATTGGTGACCAATGGGAGAAGGACCCCTTATATCAGTGGTCATTGTATTTGTCCCTTACATTGGTGATCAATGGGAGAAGGATCCCCTTATATGAGTGGTCAGCAGGGGCAGACTGACAACTCATGGGCCCCCCAGGCAATAGGGGATCATGGGGCCCCTGTGTCCTTGCTCAAACTCAAAAAAGCCTATGAAAAAGGTACCAGGGGCATCTTATGGGGCCCCCTACTGACCCCGGGCCATCGGGCGGTGCCCAAGTTACCAAATGGTTAGTCCGCCCCTGGTGGTCAGTGTAGTGATCCTTTACATTGGTGACCAATGTGAGAAGGACCCCCTTATATCAGTGGTCAGTGTAGTGGACCCTTACATTGGTGACCAATGGGAGAAGGACCCCCTTATATCAGTGGTCAGTGTAGTGGTCCCTTACATTGGTGACCAATGGGAGAAGGATCCCTTATATCAGTGGTCAGTGTAGCGGTCCCTTACATTGGTGACCAATGGGAGAAGGATTCTCTTTTATCAGTGGTCAGTGTAGTGGTCCCTTACATTGGTGACCAATGGGAGAAGGATTCCCTTTTATCAGTGGTCAGTGTAGTGGTCCCTTACATTGGTGACCAATGGGAGAAGGATTCCCTTTTATCAGTGGTCAGTGTAGTGGTCCCTTACATTGGTGACCAATGGGAGAAGGATTCCCCTTTTATCAGTGGTCAGTGTAGTGGTCCCTTACATTGGTGACCAATGGCAGAAGGACCCCTTATATCAGTGGTCAGTGTAGTGGTCCCTTACATTGGTGACCAATGGGAGAAGGACCCCTTATATCAGTGGTCAGTGTAGTGGTCCCATATATTGGTGACCAATGGGAGAAGGACCCCCTTATATCAGTGGTCAGTGTAGTGGTCCCTTACATTGGTGACCAATGGGAGAAGGATTCCCTTTTATCAGTGGTCAGTGTAGTGGTCCCTTACATTGGTGACCAATGGGAGGATTCCCTTTTATCAGTGGTCAGTGTAGTGGTCCCTTACATTGGTGACCAATGGGAGAAGGATTCTCTTTTATCAGTGGTCAGTGTAGTGGTCCCTTACATTGGTGACCAATGGGAGAAGGATTCCCTTTTATCAGTGGTCAGTGTAGTGGTCCCTTACATTGGTGACCAATGGGAGAAGGATTCCCTTTTATCAGTGGTCAGTGTAGTGGTCCCTTACATTGGTGACCAATGTGAGACAGATTCTCTTTTATCAGTGGTCAGTGTAGCGGTCCCTTACATTGGTGACCAATGGGAGAAGGACCCCCTTATATCAGTGGTCAGTGTAGCAGTCCCTTACAAAAGACTAGAAGGTCTAAAAAAAATAAATGAATGAATCACCAGGACCAGATGGCTTGCATCTGAGAGTCCTCAAGGAATGTAGCCAGGTCATTGATAGACAGTCATTCCACATATTTAGGAAAGCTTACTGACCGGAATGGTGGCAGCAGATTGGTGAAAATCTAACGTGGTTCCAGTATTCCAGAAAGGGCCGAGATACATATCTGGAAGCTCCAAGCCAGTCAGCCTAACATCAATAGTTTGTAAACTATTGGAGGGATGATAAGGGACCATACCCAAGAATTTGCTGATGAACATAGTATCATTAGTAGTAACCAGCATGGATTTATGGGAAAAGATCGTTCTTGTCAGACCAACCTATTAACAATCTATGAGGAGGTGAGCTGTGATCTGGATAAAGGAACCCCCGTGGATGTAGAAGCAACGAGGATTGTGTCACTTCCAGAGTCACTCAGATGTAAACAAGCCATTTCCAGCTTGTGAAAGCATCAGAATGAACTGATCTTGGTTTGATTGGATGTTTTTATGGTCAGATTGGGATCTGGGGGTCCAATAGACCCCAGATGTCTCAGTACAGAGAAAGAGAACCTGTCTGATAGCAATAAAAGTCCTGAAAAAAATTGGGACAGTGTAAAAATAGAAAAAAACTTTAAGAAATAATAAAAAAATGAAAGCACCCCCCCCCCCCCGTGTATGCACACAAAGGCTAACACATACAGAAGTCCACCACGCATTGTAAACGGTGTTCTCACCACACGTGTCTCCACACAGGTATGGCTGGAGATGTCAGAGTGAGAGCGATAATTCTGGCATCAGACCTCCTGTGTAACTCTACACTGGTATCCTGAGTGACACCTATGGGGGGTATTTAGGCCCCGTAGTTTGGTGCCGTTCCACTGGCGTTTGCAATTTTAAAGCGTGACATGTTAGGTATCTATTTACTCGGCATAACATCATTTTTTACCCCCAAAAACGGTATTATATTGTGTTTGCTGCACTAACATTAGGTAAAGTTTATTTTCTAAAAATTGTGCATTAAAAAAAATCTGCAGAAATACGGAGCGACAAATATTGTACCAGCAACCATGTTCCTCTCCAGGGTCTCTGCTTACATATAATATTTGGGGGCTCTCAGTCATTTCCCAGCAAATAATGACTTTTACATGTCGGAATGTCAGAATTGGCCGGGTAGGGAAGTATTAATAATAAATACAATAAATAATCATCTCCTGACATTTAGGAGTCTATTAATAAATGGAACAACAACTCCCCCAGGTAGAAGTGCCGGTACAGTCCATTCCTTCTGTGTGAATGGGATGGGGGGACCAATGGTAGGAGGCTCTTTGCTGAGCTGCTTGAAGGGTTTCCATCCATTTCACATGGAAAATACCACATTTGTCTATTGGATGGTGAGAATTCTTAGGATACTTAGCGCCATCTAAAGGCCAAATGCAGAATTTCCCATTTTAAATCAATGGCTGGTGTCATAGTGCTGGTGTCATAGTGTTGCATGCTGAGCGCACGCAAAGTAGTGGCCTCTCAGACCAGACCTGGGATTTGTTTGTGGGGCCGCTAATTTGTGTACCTGTCTTTGTGCCGGAAGCACACCGCACGGCGCACTCCCAGCACAAAGATTGGGGTGTCACTGAGAGCCCCGGGTCATGGAACTTTCAATTCAGGGTCACATGATCACTGTGATAGCCTCTGATTGGCTATCACAGTGATCAGTCACTATGAAACCCACCCCCTTGTTTTCTCTCTCTGAATGGAGGAGAGAGATACATTGCATCATTATATACATTCCATTATACATTGTATCATTATATTATACATTGTATAATTATATACATTATATTACACATTGTATCATTATATACATCCCATTATACATTGTATCATTATATACATTATATCACACATTGTATCATTATATACATCCTATTATACATTGTATCACTATATACATTCTATTATACATTGTATCATTATATGCATCCTATTATACATTGTATCATTATATACATTCTATTATACATTGTATCATTATATACATTCCATTATACATTGTATCATTATATACATTATATTACACATTGTATCATTATATACATTCTATTATACATTGTATCATTATATACATTATATTATACATTGTATCATTATATACATTCCATTATACATTGTATCATTATACTATACATTGAATCAATATATACATTTTATTATAGATTGTATTATTATTATTATTATATACATTATATTATAGATTGTATTATTATTATTATTATTATTATATTATACATTATATTACACATTGTATCATTATATACATTCTATTACACATTGTCTCTTAATATACATTATATTACACATTGTCTCACTTTATACATTGTATTACACATTATATTATACATTCTATTACACATTGTATTATTATATACATTATATTATACATTGTATCATTATATACATTATATTATACATTGTATCTCTGTCCTTTCTGAGAGAAAAAAAAGTGTGTGTTAAAAATGTATATTAATAAATATATTAACCGCCACCTTATAGCAGAAATACTGCTACAGGGCAGCAGGGGTGTGTAATATCATGTATATATACATGATTTTTCAATTCAGGGTAGGGGGCACACGTGAGCTACATGTGCATGCACTATTGGTGGCCTCAGCTGTCAATCAATGGGTCCTGGAAAGTGATTCCCTGCCGGCACCCGGTGATTGCTGTGTTTCACCGATGGGTGATATCTGTGTATAAACAATACAGATCTCTCCCCTGTTAGCTCCTGCGCACTGCTTTGTATGGCTCTGCATAGCAGTGTGCGCACAGTGAAGCACACACACAGCCCCCATAGTGAAACAGCACACAGTTAACCCTTTTATTGCCTCAGATGTTTACCCCTTCCTCCCCAGTGCCATTAGTACAGTCAGTGCTTTTTATTAGCACTGATCACTGTATTGGTGTCACTGGAGATGTCAGTGACACCAAGTCAGTTCCCTCCAGTGTCAGAATGCTCACTGCAGTCCCGCTATAAGTCACTGACCATTACTAGTATAAAAAAAATCCCAGTATTTACACCACCATTTGTAGACGCTATAACTTTCACATAAACCAATTAATTTACACGTATTGGGATTATTTTTACCAAAGACATGGAGCAGAATACATATTGGTTGAAATTTAGGATGAAATTAGATTTTTTTTAGGGAGGTAAAATTCATTAGGGTGCAGCGTTGCATGACCGCACAATTGTCAGTTAAAGTGCAAGAAAATCTTAATGCTGACCAGTCAGAATTGCTGTGTAATATTAATGATTTGTGGTGTAATACTGGTAAACGCATGTCTGCCCCTCCCCCAACAATCTCATGAGTCATTACAACTAGAGGGCGCTATCCAGCAATTGAATGTTTCCTCTGAGAATTATAAAAGACTGTGTTACATATATTGGTCTGTTACAGCCGTACAACTCAGGAGTCATTGGAGGATTGAGGGGTTCAGGAGCTCAATCTTGTAGAGACAATTTAGTGGTGAGAACAAAGACAGAGGCAGAAGTGAGAATAACATCTCCATGAATCCAGATCTGATCGCTCTGCGTCTACTAGACACTCCTCAACATCTTCCCAATCCATACAATCAAGGTTCTCTGCACTCAGTCAGCAACTAATAAAAGCCGTGCTGATGATGAAGATTCTAAAATTCAGGCAGCTTTCACCCAGAAGAAAGCAGAAATGGAGGCTCAGGCCGCAGAAATGGAGGCTCAGGCCGCAGAAATGGAGGCTCCGGCCGCAGAAATGGAGGCTTAGGTCGCACAAAAGAAAGCAGAAATGGAGGCTTAGGCCGCAGAAATGGAGGCTCCGGCCGCAGAAATGGAGGCTCAGGCCGCACAAAAGAAAGCAGAAATGGAAGCTCAGGCCGCAGAAATGGAAGCTCAGGCTGCAGAAATGGAGGCTCAGGCTGCACATACGAAAGCAGAAATGGAAGCTCAGGCTGCAGAAATGGAGGCTCAGGCTGCACATACGAAAGCAGAAATGGAAGCTCAGGCTGCAGAAATGGAGGCTCAGGCTGCACATACGAAAGCAGAAATGGAAGCTCAGGCCGCAGAAATGGAAGCTCAGGCCTCACAAATGGAGGCTCAGGCCGCAGAAATGGAGGCTCAGGCCTCACAAATGGAGGCTCAGGCCGCACATACGAAAGCAGGAATGGAGGCTCAGGCAGCAGAGAAAGACGCTAAAGCCACCCACCAAAAGGCAGAAATTGAAGTTTTGGAAAAACAATGTGAGCATGTCACAGCCATGACAAGGTTCTGGGTCTTAGAACAAGCCGCTAGTAAAAACAAGAGACAACAGTTCAGACTTTTTGTGGGGGGTGGAGCCTGATCATGGCAGCAATGGAGAGTGTAGAGTGAACACTCTCCGTTAACCTCCCTCGACTATCTCCTCCTCAAGTGTCCCTGTTTGTGGACTGGCTGCCCCGGAGATATGTGGACCCACCTGCTTGGCTGAGGAAGCTTTTTGGAGACTGTGGGGAGCCGAGCCTGGACTGTGACAGTAAGCGTCCGCTTCCCCGGGGATCATCTCGCGGTAGTGGCGAGAGAAGGAGAGCGGTTGCCGGGAGACAGCAGTCACGTGTGCTGCCGCGGAGGATCACTGGGAGACAGAGTTGCCGGCCGGCCGGCGTTTCGGGAAGCCGAAGGCCGGAACAAAGCCGGCTGTCGATCGGAAGGCCCCGCGGTGGTCTGGGTAAGTGCATCCCTAGCACCCCATACCAGTTTCCCTTGGACTCAGTGAATCTCCAGGCTTCCCCTAGAGGCTTTGGAAAAGGCTCCTGCTCCCCTGGGGTTATTGGCGGTGACGGAGCGACGAGGAGTGCGGCTGTCAGGAGACGGCTAGGACGGTGCAGCCACACGAGAGAGACGCCTGTTCACCTGGCTTATACCCTGGGAGACAGACACATTAAGAGTGGAGAAGCCCAGCTAGCCCAGTGAGGAGAGAAACCCGTGATCGGGTACCCCGAGGGTGGAACACAGATATACTGCCTCAGTACTGCCACTGTTTCCGTGAGATTATATATATCATCGAACTATAATATTATACTCCTTACCTCCCTCCTCCATACCTCTATATCACCTCATATAATTATTCCACCCTGTTAACAAATTATACTATCTTTACGCAACTATAGATACATCTCTAGCCTTTATTTCCACATCATTGGGAAATCGCATATCGTTCCTAGAAGAAGAAGTTAACATCACAAAGAGTAACCCCCCAGGAGAAGATCGCCACAGAAGAGACTCGCACCCTGAAGTACATTACAACTTGGAGGGTGAGTGATAACAGTAGTTCCACTGCAGAGTGTTTGTTTTTTTTTTTCTCTCTCTCCCTTGCTCTGCATCTGCTGTTTAAGGAATTTGGACTTTGAATTCGGAGAGTTCTAGGGTGGGTTCAAAGATCCGACAGATTATAAGGAAAGGAGGAGGGATAAAACTTCAAAAATAATTATGAAAGGTAAAAACACTAAAGGGGTTGGGTCTAGGAACCCCCAATCTGGCACGATTAAAAAATTTACGACACAGGGAAATCTCACGCCAGATAGATCCCAGGGAATCAGTGAAAAGAGTGAATTGGAAATAAGCCTGGATAACAGCCCGAGACTTTCCCTGGGTCCGGTGTATAACAGCCAACAATCAATGGAAGGCATTGAGACGAGAGAACTTGAAAGGGATCTTCAAATACCAAATAAAAAGGAAATGGCGGAGATGTTTAAAGGTCTGGAAATATCAATAAAGCAGGAGATGGGCATAATTCGGGAAGATCTGGAGCAATTGTTAACTAGGGTGGAGGAAACGGAGGAGAAAGTTCAAAAGCATGCCCAAATTATCCCAAACTTGAAAAAAGGGATAATAGATAATAGAAAGGACCTAAAAAGACTGCTTTATATGATGGAACAACAAGAAAACAGAGCAAGGATGAACAATCTAAGAGTGAGAGGTGTCCCAGAGCTGTCCATGGGGGAAGATTTAAAAGAGTTAATTGGCAAAATTTTGACCTTCATAATGGATAATCAGGACATGGCGATATGTAAATTGGATGAAGTATATAGGATAGGAAGGTCTCAACGAGAAAAAGGAGTAGAGAAACCAAGAGACATAATTGTTAAATTTCATAGTCACGGTGATAAAGAAGAGATATGGAAAAAGGTGAAAGGAAGAACAAGTATTGTATATGAAGGGAAAAACATCCAAATTTTTGCGGACTTAACAGCAGAGACTTTGCGGAAAAAGAGATTATTGAAACCCCTATTGGAAGTATTGAAAAAGCATAATGTGAACTATAGATGGGGTCGTACAGCGGGTTTAATTGGATGGAGGGAAGGAATTACAGCGGTCCTGAGGTTCCCAGAAGATGTGGGGGATTTCTGTGATAAATTTGACATACAGAAACTAGAGATCCCGGGTTGGGAAGGGGAGGAGGGAGAGGTATATAATCTGGAGGAAGAAAATTGGCAGCCGGTTAGAAAAAGAAATAGAGAAGCAATGGATAAAGGGACACGGGGGAGGAGGGGGGGGGTGTGCGGTCATGGGAGGAGTTGAACCCCTGAGGTAGGGATCTAAGGTGGATAAAGATCCATAGGCAGAGGAGGCCTGGAGGAGGGGGGGAGGGGGGGGGGGGGATGTGGGGGGGAGGAGGGCGGGGGAGATGGGGAGTGGGGGGAGATGGATGGGTAATACTCTGCATAGGAGGGGTAAGGGCAAGAGAACGGGTAGAGGAAAGAGAGAGAAAAGAAAGAGGAGGCCAACATGGAAGAAGTTCAGTTTGTAACCTTTAATGTAAAGGGACTAAGCTGCCCCGGAAAGAGATTTAGATTATTGAAGGAGTTACAACACAGGACAGCCTCAGTGGTTTTTTTGCAGGAGACACATTTGGATTTGGAATCTAAGATTGGGCTGCGCTCAAGATATTTTCCGACATGGTATTATGCGGACTCACCAATTAGAAGAGCAAAAGGGGTAGCTATAGGGTTTGCAAAAAATATTAGGTTTGATGTGGAGAAGAGAATAACAGACCCAGAGGGTAGGTTTTTGTTCCTAAGGGGTAAGTTGCAGGATATTGATTGTACAGTGGCTAGTATATATTGCCCAAATAAGAAACCAGAGATATTCCTAAGGGAAGTATTGCAGAGGCTGATGGATTTTAAAAGAGGTCGATTGATAGTAGCGGGGGATTTTAACCTTTGTATGGATCCACGGCTGGATTCTACCTCCCAAGTGAGGAAAGAGGAATAGAGGTCCCTGAGATTATTAAAGAAATCATTAAATGAGTGTCAGCTGGTGGATATATGGAGAATTAGGCATATGAAGGATAGAGATTACACATTTTACTCACATGTTCACGAGACTTACTCCAGATTGGATTATGTATTGGTAGAACATCAATTTATAGACTCTGTGGCAGAGGTTATGATTGGAGGGAGTTCTATTTCAGACCACTCTCCGGTTGCAATGAAGTTAAGATGGGGTAGTGAAGACAAAGGTGGTTTTATGTGGCGGATGAATGAAGCACTTTTATTGGACGAGGAGGTCAACCAAAAGATTAAAACAGAAATTGAAAGATATTTTGAAGAGAATGACACTGAGGAAGTTTCGGTTGCAACATTGTGGGAAGCTCATAAAGCCTATATCAGAGGACTACTTATCGCAATAGGGGCAAAAAAGAAAAGAGAAAGGAGAGAAAAGATCAATAGACTTTTAAATGAAATAGCTGATCTGGAACAGGCCCACAAAAGGAACATCTTGAAAGAAATAAGGCAGAAGATAACAAAAAAGAAAGATGAATTAGAGAGGATAATGGAGGAAGAAAAAAGAAGAGTCTTTAATAAATTAACAAGCGAAAGGTATAGATGGGGAGATAGACCGGGAAAACACCTAATGAGGGCATTGAGAGAAAAGAAAAATAGGAATTATATAGAAAAAATAAGAAACTCCAAGGGCGAAATGGTCCACTCAACTAAAAGAATCGCTAGAGTATTTAAAGATTATTATAGTGAATTATACAACATAATACCCCAGGACACCCCCAATAACATTGATACAGTAAATAAAGAAAAAAGAAGTATATTTCTAAAAAATGCAGGTCTACCAAAATTAAGCAAAATTCAACTGAATTCTTTGGATTCAGAAATCACGTCAGAAGAAATAGAAATAGCATTGAAGGATACAGTGGTGGGGAAAAGTCCGGGCCCAGATGGGTTTACTGTAAAATATTATAAAAAATATAAAGAGTTATTAATACCTAGATTGAAGACCTATATGAACGCCCTTGGAGATAAGTTGGAAATTAGGGGAGAGTCCTTACAGGCCAACATAGTCTTAATCCACAAGGAAGATAAAGACCCTTCTCAGTGTGCAAGCTATAGACCCATTGCGCTGCTGAATGTAGACACAAAACTGTTTGCGAAAGTTCTGGCAAACAGGCTTAAGGTCTTGTTGCCAGAATGGATACACGGGGATCAGGTGGGATTTGTCCCGGGAAGGGAGGGTAGAGACAACGGATTAAGATCATTATTGCTTATACAAGAGGGGAAAAAAGAGAAGACCCCAGTAATATTATTGTCAATTGATGCAGAAAAAGCATTTGATAGAGTGAATTGGAGCTTTATGATGGACACCTTGGTGGAGTTGGGGCTGGGGGACAGAATTAGGAAGTGGATTGGTAATCTATATAAAAGCCCCACAGCCACTGTCTTGGTAAATGGAGGAAGATCGGAGCTCTTTAGGATGTCAAATGGAACTAGACAGGGATGCCCCCTATCTCCACTATTGTTCGTTTTGTCCCTGGAGCCATTGTTGTCAATGATAAGAAAGAACATCAATATAAAAGGAATAAAGATAGGTGATAGAGAACATAAGGTAGCGGCCTATGCGGACGACTTATTGTTTTTCGTTGGAAACCCTCGTATTTCTCTACCAAACTTAATGAAAACACTGAAAGAGTATGGGGAAATATCAAACTTAAAAATTAATCCAACAAAATCAGAAATTTTAAATATAAATCTTAAAAATAGTGAAAAAGAAAAAATACAAGAAGAATTCCCCTTTGTGTGGAGAGAGAAAGAACTAAAGTACCTAGGGGTAAAATTGTCTGCCTCAACTAATAATATGTATAAGATTAATTACATCTCACTTTTAAATGAGTTAAAAGAGGAATTGAAGAGGTTGGGAACTGGAAATCCATCTTGGATGGGCCGTATAAACCTGATAAAAATGATAATTTTGCCCAAAGTCCTATACAAGTTTCAAATGATCCCAATTAAACTTCCAGAGGTCTTTTTTAGGACACTAAGGAAAATACTCTTGGGATATATATGGAGGAAAAAAAAACCGAGGATATGTTATGAAACGCTGACTAGAATTAAAGAGAGAGGAGGTTTGGGGTTCCCAGATTTTAAGAGATATTATAAAGCGACCTTGATCGCGAGAATCTTTGACTGGACTCATAACCCGGGGAAAAGTTGGGTCAAAATTGAAAATATACTGAGCGGGTCCAATCTGAATAGAATTATATGGTTACCTACACCTTACCGTGGACTAGATGTTAACACAAGTACATACACTTCTATTGTTTTAAAAGTTTGGCAGATGTTACACAGACAAAGGGGTTGGGTTTTTAACTCACAGTTAATGCCACTTAAAAATACAGATTACTTTGCACCGGGGAAGGAAGATATCACGGGGAATTGGATTATTAAACAGGATGCGCAATTGAGAGATATAATGGTGGGGGAGGAATTAAGATCTTATAGAGAGATGGTGAAATTAAAGGGAGAGGTTTTTAGTAGAATGGACGAGGTTCGATACCACCAATTAAGACATTTTTTTGAGAGCCTCCCAAAACCGGTGAGAACAAAAAAGGGTTGGAATCTATTTGAAAGTCTGTTAGACACACGGGGAGATGGGAGACATGGGGTTGCTAAAATATATAGAATCTTAACGGCACTAGACACTGACACAAAATTAATTTATATAGAGAAATGGGGAAAAGATATGGGGAGGGAGATCAGTGAGGAGCAACAGAGGAATATGCTTAGATTAATCCACGAAAATATTAGTATGAGAGAAGTGGAACTAAATTATAAGTGTTTAGTTAGATGGCACATTGCACCGAGTGTGGAGCACAAGATGAGTAGGGAGAACTCCCCATTATGTTGGAGAGGCTGTGGTGAAGTAGGTACACTATATCACATATGGTGGGAATGTTCAAAGATACAGGTGTTTTGGGGGAAAATCGTCCATTTAATGAGAAAAATTACTAAGATCGATGTTGGATTGGACCCAGAGTTATGCCTCCTTCATATATCTGAGCTCACAGTAAGATCATATAAGGACTCAGGGATTTGGCACTTTCTGAATGCAGCTAAAAGCTTGATTCCTAAGTTCTGGAAAAAAAGGGAGGTCCTGACGGAAGAAGATTGGTTGATCAGAATGAATCAGTTATGTGAGATGGAAAGACTTTATTATACACACATAGATGGGATGGAGATATATCATAAAAAGTGGGGAAAATGGGAAGTATTTAGACAAGAACTCTTGATGAATAATGATTTTTAGAAATGAGACTTAGAAAAAAAAAAAAAAGGGATTGCGCTATATGTATATCTATTTTTTTTTTTTTTTCTCTCTCTTTTGGATTTGAAAAGAAACGGCAGAGTGGGATGGAGGGGGGAGGGGGGACACTGGGATAGGTGTGGGCGGGGAGGGGCCTTGGGAGGGATTTGGGTTGTGGGAATTAAATAAATTAAGAGGAATATAATGATTATTTTATGAAGAAATGCTTGTTAATTATATCTGATTGAAACCTAATAAATATTTATAAATATAAAAAAAAAAGACCAACATGTGACATGGCTGAATGAATGCTGGTCATATTACTTCATCTATTCTCTAAGTGGGGTGGTATCTATTGGGCCAATCCCTTTTACAAACCACACATAATATCCCCCTTCAAAGTGAAAACAGAAACGATTTGCACAAAATCAAAGAGTAGAAATATTTTCCGGTGGATCCCCTCTACCCAGACCCCATATGTAGACATAGAACAACAAGCTGTGTTCCCTCTCATGCCGCACTCCTCCAACCACCCAAACCCACACAGAAGCCAAGGGAAATAATGAGAGGAAAGTTCCCCCCTAGTTTGGGGCGGAGTTCTCCTTCCCTCCTGTTGAGGGATGGGAGAAGGATGGACTGAAGACAGAGAGACACTTCGGGGTCAACACTGTTCTGTAGAGCCTTGAAATGAAGGACATCAACTTCAGAAGTTCTTGTTGTCTGTGTAAAGTTCCCCGATAACGAGATCTGGGCTCTCCCGGCTTCTAGCTCTGTAACCCGCTATATCATTATCAGGAAACGCAACTCCGACACCCAAGAAGGGCTGAAGTTGTGTCCTTCATTTCCAGGATCTACTGACCACTCTGCACCCCGACATTTACTGCACTTCATCCATGTCTTTGGGGGCCTCTCATCTCCTTATCAACTGTTTCTTCCATGATGAAGATCAGCCATGGAGTATATCTGAGGTGTATATCAGGGGGTGCTTCTTCCCCACATGAGACCTGGGATGTCCAGCAACATTCATCTAGAAGACATTTCCCGCACTCAAGGCACTAATACACCTCCAGGGTTGTGTGGGACCCCTGGTGTATGGGAAGACAGGACTTCAGTGAGGAACACTTCACTCACTCAGGACAGGAAAGTGGCTTCTTCCCTGTGTGAGATCGCTGATGTCTGTAAAGATTGGACTTCGTTGAAAAACATTTCCCGCACTCAGGACAGGAATGCGGCTTCTCCCCCGTGTGGCATCTCTGATGTGCAATAAGATGGGATTTCTGTGAAAAACATTTCCCGCACTCAGGACAGGAATATGGCTTCTCCCGTGTGTGAGATCTCTGGTGTGTGTAAAGATTGGACTTCCGTGAAAAACATTTCCGGCACTCGGGACAGGAATACGGTTTCTCCCCCGTGTGAGATCTCTGATGTGTGTAAAGAACGGACTTCTGTGAAAAACATTTCCCGCACTCAGGACAGGAATACGGCTTCTCCCCCGTGTGAGATCTCTGATGTGTGTAAAGATTGCACTTCCGTGAAAAACATTTCCCACACTCAGGACAGGAATACGGCTTTTCCCCCGTGTGAGATGTCTGATGTATGTAAAGATCGGACTTCCGTGAAAAACATTTCCCACACTCAGGACAAGAATAGAGCTTCTCCCCCGTGTGAGATGTCTGATGTGTGTAAAGATTAGACTTCTGTGAAAAATATTTCCCGCACTCAGGACAGGAATACGGCTTCTCCCCAGTGTGACATCTCTGATGTCTGTAAAGATTGGACTTTTGAGGAAAACATTTCCCACAGTCAGGACAGGAAAATGTCTTCTCCCCCATGTGACATCTTTGATGTGTGTAAAGATATGACTTATTAGAAAAAGATTTCCCGCACTCAGGACAGGAAAACAGCTTCTCCCCCGTGTGAGATCTTTTATGCACATTAAGATGGTATTTATAATGGAAACCCTTCCCGCACTCATTACAGGAGAAGCTCTTCCCTGTTGGAAGGCCGGCCCAGTCCTGCACAGTCTGAGGTTCCTCAGGATACGAAGAATCCGATGGTCCATCTACACTGGGTGGTGCCGGATGGACATTGGAGGGAGCCGGGTTTTCTCCTGGACTATACTGTGTGATGTCCTCATCTTCTACTTTCCAGTCTGGAGACAAAGTGAGACAATCCTCGGAGGTTTTCCTCATCTCCCGGCCATGGACTAAAATACAAAGACAAAGAGGATTACTAGACAGGAGCTGATTGGTTCCCCCAAACCAGGACTCCGCCCACAACAGGCAGGATGGGAAACACAGCTCAGGAAAGTGACCAGGGTATTACAGGCTGATATCACCCAGTCCCCGCCCTACTCTGGACCAATCAGTGAGCAGTATGGGTGGAGGAATGGATTTAGTGTTCATGACCCACCTGTGCTGATCTCTGTAGGAGTGTCCTCCTCTATAAATGTCCCCGTTATTCCATCCTCCTCCATAGACTGCTGATCATCCCTCACATACGCCTCTTCTTCTTCTGCTTTCACCTCAAATTCTATATCGATTGGATCTCCACTCTAAATCAAGGAAATGAGAGAAAATATCATCTGTAAAATATAAGGTCACATAAAAAAAACTCCACACATTGTCTCCACAAGTCCATGTTCTAGATGCTCCATCCCACCCACCTTGTAATAGTGAGGGATGGTGTGACCTTCCTGTGTGGAATCCCGGGAATACAAAGGACGGGGACATCTCTCTGGTGGGTTCCCATGACTGGATCCATCTGTAGGAAACACACACACTGACTGAATCCATTGTTTCTATGTGTTTATCAGATGATGGGGGATCTAGGTGGATCCTCCGTACTGCTCTCTCCTTTACAATAAAGTCTCCTCTTACCCGGTGATGTGAGGGGCGGCTGATTGTCCATCATGACGTCCTTGTAGAGATCCTTGTGTCCTTCTAAATACTCCCACTCCTCCATGGAGAAATAGACAGTGACACCCTGACACCTTATAGGAACCTGACACACACAATGATACAGTCACCATCCAGACACATCCCTTGTCTGTTACTGGAGAATATCCCAGAATTCCCGGCACCGCTCACCTCTCCAGTCAGCAGCTCCATCATCTTCTTGGTGACTTCTAGAATCTTCTGCATGTTGTGTCTCTCAGGGTTTAGGGAGTCACATGGAGGCTCTGTGATGGTCATATGATCACCTGACTTCAGAAGAGGAACTCTCTATATTGTGGAACCAATAGGAATATCATGTTAGACTCCCAGAATCCTCCTCACCTCTCCGGTCAGGTCTGTGTTTTATTAATAGAGATAAGAGTGATGTCATGTGACCTCCCAGAATCCTCCTCACCTCTCCGGTCAGCAGGTAGATGATCTCCAGGGTGAGGTTTAGTATCTTCTCAGTCATGTGACTCCGGTCCTCCTCCATCCTCATTGGTGCCATCATGTGATCTATACAGGTCTCCTTGTAGACGGATAACTTTGGGAAATGAAAGTAAGAATGATTTGGATGGTATTGGTCACACAATAATAGGATGTGGATGTGAGGGGGGAATAGGAGGGTTGCTGGACAGTGAAGAACTACTCCCCCCATGGGAAGATATTTAGTTTGGACTGTTTAGTGTTTGATGCATATTTGAGGTCCCAGGACCCTCTTGTCCTGCCAGATCAGAAATCCCCTTTTCTCTGTTGGGTTTGTTTGGTCTCTGAACTGGTTTTGATGAGTTTTAGATCTGCAGACAAGGAATGATAAATATGATCCTTCCTATGACCTGTTTGCTCTGAGGCAGTGCTGTGAGGTCAATGTCAGCTTATCATGATGTCCAGGAAGGGGAACTTACTGACTTTTGGCCGGAGTTGCTGGATAATCAGGATAATTGGCAGAACTCCGGCTGCAAGGCTCCAATCTCTGGCAGCCTGCTGACTGACAGGAGTGATGTCACTGTCACTCTGTGCAGTAAAAGAAGAGCTTGGATGGGATAGCAGGAGGATGTTGCTGGTGGAGTAGAGAGCTGTGGGGGAGGAGCCTGTTCTCTTCCCTCCAATGACAGCCTAGTATGGGTAGAAGGAGGACAGGAGGGGGACAGGTTTGGTTACCAAGTATACTGTAGCATCCAGGACATTTTACAGAGTGGTGGTGGGTTCCTGGGGCTCTGAATTCCAGCACCTGGCACTGCCAGAGCCTGTGTCATGGGAAGGAATTGGAATGTCTCCAGAAGATGTTCAGCACTGACCCCTGACTACCTTTTAGTCGATAATACACCAACAATCCTCCTCTAAGAATAAGTTCCCACCAAGGGGTGAAGGACTGTCCTTCATTCCACTTGGTATCTTGGAATACATTATTTGACCAGTGAGATGGTAAGAAGGTGAAGGTTGTCTTCCTTTCCTGGTAGGAGTTCTGTAAGAAGGTCTGGAAAGTAAGTGCAGGTAAGAGGACAATCAGAGACCAAGAGCCCCCCTCCCTACCTCAGAGTTCCCCTGAGCTCTACAACCTTCTCTTCCCTCAGAGCCCTGCTCCCCGCCAACCCTATCCTACCAGATTCCTTCAGCTACTCTCCCCCCTCAAAACCCTTGAGCTCCACTACCCCTTAGGGGACCTAAAGTCCCTCATCCTCAGTAACCCCTGAGAGACCCCTCAGCTCCTCTACTTCCCTCAGACCCCTCAGTATTTTCCTCCCTCTGACACCAATGATGGAACATATTCTTCATGGCAGGCTGGGGAATGTTTTCTTCCTCCTGAGCAGCAATGTAAGGGGCTCTATGCTCCATACTCCTGACCCCGGCACTCCATCATTGTGTTGGCTGCATAGTGTAATGATTGCCCATTGGCTGCCTGTGTAGTGTCATCATTGCCCTTTGTAGGCCATGTATGGTCAGGATGGTCCTTGTCTTGTCTATTTATTGTCAGTGCTGTTTGTTTAGAGGACCATATTACTAGAATTTATCTCCACAATGAGGAGAATGTTCCGGCCCCGGAAGTGGGGGAATGTTCTGCCCCTGAAGGGGGTAATCTGGGTTCCCACACTATATATGTGTGTATCATCATCTGCTGGAGATAAAAGATGTCACAGTGACTATGGAGGAAGAGGACGGACGTGACTATGGAGGAAGAGGACAGACGTGACTATGGAGGAAGAGGACGGACGTGACTATGGAGGAAGAGGACGGACGTGACTATGGAGGAAGAGGACGGACGTGACTATGGAGGAAGAGGATGGACATGATGGGGGGTTACTAGGTGTAAATAGAAAATAACATCTTATTACCTCCTCTGCTGCTACTTCGACCACTGTCTCCTCGCTGCTTCGTATGGTACGGAACTTCTTGTCTTTATTGCAGATGACTTCCTGTCTGTACCTGACATCACTTCCTGTCTGTGCCTGACATCACTTCCTGTCTATACCTGACATCACTTCCTGCCTCTGTTCTACAATAACTTCCTTTCTGGGTAGAAGTGAGATCACCACCTTGTGGAGTTCAGAGGAACTGCAGCCCCGAGAAACATTAAAATAACCGTTCCTGTGGTTTCCATGAAAGATCAAAAATATCTAAGAAAAACTGAGAAAAAATAAATCTAGCTCTTTTGCAACCAACTATTTTCCGAAAAAATTTTTCTAAATTTTTCAAGTTACAGAAAATATAATAGACAAGTGTCTGGTTATAAAATAAGTTATGAAATCTCCCCAACAAACAGGCGGATGAATAAACAACAGACATCCCGCAGGGAAGCAGGAAATGTGTGCAATAATGACTGGAGACGTCACATAGAACATTCCCAGCATTAAGTCCACCTTGTACAGGGGAAGCAATAATAGGAGACATATGGATCACACAGAGCATTCATCATACACACCACACATAGTGCACAACACATACAACATGGAACTACACTAGCACCAGAACATGGGAAATAAAAGAGACAGCAGAAAGGAAGAAAAGAGGGTAACAGTAATGAGAGGAGAGAAGAGAAGAGAAGAGAGGAGGGGAGGGGAGGAGGTGGAGAGGAGAGGAGGAGGAGAGGGTAGGGGGAGGGGAGGGGAGAGGAGAAGGGAGAGGGGAGGGGAGAGGAGGCGAGAGGGGAGGGCAGGGCCGGTGAGAGGAGACGGAGAGAAGAGGAGAGAAGGGGGAGGGAAAAGGGGAGGAGAGGAGGAGGAGAGTAGAGGGGAGGAGGAGGAGAAGAGAGGGGAGTAGAGGGGAGGGGAGAGGGAAGTGGAGAGGAGAGGAGAGGGGAGGTGAAGGGAGGGGAGAGGGAAGGGGAGAGGAGAGGAGAGGGGAGGGGAGAGGAGAGGAGAGGAGAGGGGAGGGGAGGGGAGGGGAAGGGATGGGAGGGGAGGGGAGAGGTGAAGTGAGAGGAGGAGAGGGGAGGGGTGTGGTGAGGGGAGGGGAGAGGAGGGGAGGGGAGAGGTGAGGGGAATGGAGGGGAGAGGTGAGGGGAAGAGAGGGGAGAGGTGAGGGGAGGGCAGGGGAGAGGAGAGGAGAGAGGAGAGGGGAAGGGAGAGGAGGAGAGAGGGGAGTGCAGGGGAGAGGAGAGGGTAGTGGGGAGGGAAGAGGAGAGAAGAGAAGAGGGAAGGGGAGGGGAGGAGAGGAGGGAAGGAGAAGAGAGGAGAGCCAAATCAGGAAGTACTAGGGCACGGAGATGTATGGAGTCCACGGATCCCATGTTTTATCACACATGTTGGTATTATGATGTAAAACACAGGTGAGTCTGTCGTTAATCAGGATCCAATCTCATTTGTTGTGAACATATTGAAGCGGAATAATTGATCTCTTCTAATATTCAGCAATAGTGATTCTCGCTGCTAACAGCATAGAAGTAAGACACTTAACCCCTCGCCTACCGGGCAGTTCTATCCCCTTCCTGTCCAGGACAATTTTCAGCTTTCAGCGTTGTCACATTTTGAATGACAATTGCGCGGTCATGCAACACTGTACCCATATTAAACTTCTACCATTTTTTTCAAACGAATAGAGTTTTCTTTTGATGGTATTTACTCACCGCTGGGGGTTTTATTTTTTGAGCTATAAACAAAAATTTAGAAAAAATTTTGAAAAAAAAGTTTTTTTTTTTTCTATTATAAATTTTTGCAAACAGTTAATTTTTCTCCTTCACTGATGTGTGCTTCTGAGACTGCACTGATAGGCAGCACTGATGTGCAGCAATGATAGGCAGCACTGATGGACAGCACTGATGGGCACTGATGAGGTGGCACAGATAGGCAGCACTTATAGGCAGCACTGATGATGATGCACTGATATGCAACAATGTTGGGCACTGATAGGCAGCACTCATAGGCACTGAGAGGTGGCACTGATGGGTGGCACTGACTGACGACACTGCTGAGCACTGATGGGTGGCACTGCTGGGCGGCAATGGTGGGCACTGATGGGCACAGGTGGCTGGCACTGCTGGGCACTTGTGGGCAGAACTGCAGGGCAAAGGTGACTGGCACTGCTTGACACTGATCATCAGGTCACTGATCATCAGTGCCCTGATGATCGCTGCTGATCCCTCCTCTGACAATTGCTGGTTATCAGGGAACTAGAGAGGAGGTCTTGTGAGAAGCGGAGTGTGCGTGTTGGGTGGCACTTGGATATTAGGTCAGTGATGTAGTTTGGGGCAGTATGGTGGACAGCTTTGTACGTCAGTGTTAGGATTTTGAATTTGATCCGTTGCGCAATCAGAAGCCAGTGGAGGGATTGGCAGAGGGGGGTGGCGGAGATGGAGTGGTTGGAAAGGTGAATGAGTCTGGCAGCCGTATTCAGGATGGACTGAAGCGGGGATAGCCAGCGGCGAGGCAGGCCAGTGAGGAGGGAGTTGCAGTAGTCGAGTCGTGATATGATGAGGGAGTGGATGAGCTGTTTAGTGGTTTCTGGGGTTAGGAACGCACGTATATTGGCAATGTTGCAGAGGTGGAGTCTGCATGAGTTTGTTAATGATTGGACTTGGGGCTGGAAGGATAAGTTGGAGTCCAGAATGACACCAAGTACTCTGGCCTGCGGGGCGGGTTTGATATTGGCATTGTTGGATGTGATGGAGAAGTCAATGGGGGTGGGGTCCAGGCTGGGGGGAAGACAAGAAACTCGGTTTTGGAGAGGTTCAGTTTAAGGAAGTGGAGCGACATCCAGTCTGATATGTTGCTCAGTAGGTGTGTGATTCGGGCGGAGACTGAGGAGGTGAGGTGGGGGGTTGAGAGATAGATTTGTGTGTCGTCGGCATAGAGGTGGCAGTTGAAGCCGTGAGAGTGTATGAGTTGGCCAAGAGAGGAGGTGTAGATGGAGAAGAGAAGGGGCCCGAGGACGGAGCCTTGAGGGACCTCAACAGAGAGGGGGAGTGAGGGGGAGGTGGTAGCATTATAGGTATCGCTGAAAGAGCGTTGTGACAGGTAGGATGAGAGCCAGGAGAGAGCAGAATCTCTGAGGCCGAGGGAGTGTAGTTTTTTGAGGAGGAGGGGGTGGTGGACTGTGTGGAAGGCCGCAGAGAGGTCAAGGAGTAGGAGCACTGAATAGTGGCCATTAGCTTTGGCGGTTAGCAGGTCGTTGGAGAGTTTGAGTAAGGCAGTTTCGTTGGAGTGTAGGGGACGGAAGCCGGACTCTAGGGGATCGAGGAGGTGGTTGTCGTTGAGGTGAGAGCTTAGGCGGGTGTAGACTAGGCGCTCGAGGAGTTTGGATGTAAATGGGAGCAGGGAGATGGGTCTGAGGTTGTTCAGGTCATTGGGGTCCAGGGAGGGCTTTTTAAGTATGGGGGTGATGTGTGCATGTTTCAGAGAGGAGGGGAAAGTGCCTGAGGAGAGGGAGAGATTAAAGATGTTGGTGAGGGAGCGTAGGATGGAGGGGGAGGGAGGTCGTAGCAGTTGTGAGGGGATAGGGTCGAGGGGGCAGGTGGTGAGGCGGGCATCAGAGAGGATCTTGGAGACTTCCTCGATGTTAGTAAGGTCAAAGGTGTGAAGTGTTGGGGGGGGCTTCAGTATGAGGAATGCAGGGTGGGGTGGAAGTGGAGGTCAGAGCAGTGGTGGGGCCATGGGAGAGGGGTGATGAGGGGGTAGCTGAGTGAGGGGGAACGGGGTTGGAGGGAGTTTGAGCAGTGATGAAGTCCCTGCAGGTTATGTCGAGGGAGAGGGGGGATGAGGGGGTAGCTGTGTGAGAGGGGACGGGTTGAGAGGATGTGTGAGTTGTGGTGATGTCCTTGCGAATTGTGTCAATCTTCTTTTTGAAGTGATTGGCAATCTCAAGGGCGGTGAGTGAGGTGCTGGGTGGAGGTGGGGGTGGTGAGAGTAGAGAGTTGAAGGTGGAGAAGAGTCAGCGAAGATAATGAGAAAAAACCTTGAGTTGCTTAGAGGGGAATCCCAAACCTGCACACTATCGGAGAGTAAGGGAACAACGCCACTATTAGGTTTTAAGGTGGACATAGAAAAATGCAAGACAGCGATGGGGAGACCCACACATCCCCCCAGATCGAGAATCCAGGACCAAATAAAAATTCCCGAGATGACCCTCAAAGAAAAACAATTTAAAAAAGTGAGGAAAAAAAGGAAGAAATAGGGGAGAGACAAAAGACACCGAGCCCAGAAAATGGCTATCGTCAGTTCAAGTGGTAAAACAACGATATGCAGCATAAAACAGTAAAACACCAAATAACCCAGACACAAGGTCAAGGAATGGAAGAGTCTCCACCAAAGCATAGCAGTGGGGACAGTCTCTCAATTTGGAAGAGCACATAGACGCTTCCCGGCACCATGGGGTCTGTAAAAGACATGTATAAGAAAGGTTCCTAACCCCAGAGAAATAGAATACCTGACATACAGTTGCAAGAAAAAGTATGTGAACCCCTTGGGATTATGTGGAGTTTTGCATGAATTGGGCATAAAATGTGCTCTGAACGTCATCTAAGTCACAACAATAGAAGAACACAGTCTGCTGAACATAATACTACACAAACATTAGACGTTGTCATGGTTTAATTGCACATAACATGTAAACATTCACAGTGCAGGGAGGAAAAAGTATGTGAACCTTTGGACTTAATAACTGGTTGACCCTCCTTTGGCAGCAATAACCTCAACTAAACGTTTCCTGTAGTTGCAGATCAGACCTGCACAATGATCTGGAGTAATTTTGGACCACTCCTCTTCACAAAACTGTTTCAGTGTAGCAATATTCTTGGGATGTCTGGTGTGAATCGCTCTCTTAAGGTCATGCCACAGCATTTCAATCGGGTTGAGGTCAGGACTCTGACTGGGCCACTCCAGAAGGCGTATTCTGTGCTGTTGCAGCCATTGTTTTGTTGAATGACTTGTATGCTTTGGGTCATTGTCCTGTTGCATCACCCATCCACTGTGGAGCTTCAGTTGGCGGACAGATGGTCGTACATTTTCCTGCAAAATGTCTTGATAAACTCTGGAATTCATTTTTCCCATCAATGACAACAATCCATCCAGGCCCTGAGGCAGCAAAGCAGCCCCAAACCATGATGCTCCCTCCGCCATGTTTCACAGTGGGGATGAGGTTTTGATGTTGGTGTGCTGTGCCTTTTTTTCTCCACACATAGTGTTGCCTGTTCTTCCCAAACACCTCAATCTTGGTTTCATCTGTCCACAGTATATTTTGCCAGTAGTGCTGTGGAACATCCAGGTGCTCTTTTACAAACTTCAAACGTGCTGCAATCTTCTTTTTGACCAGCAATGGCTTCCTCCGTGGTGTCCTCCCATGTACTCCATTCTTGTTTAATGTTTTCCTTATTGTAGATGTGTCAACAAAAATGTTAGCATGTGCCAGAGATTTCTGTAGGTCTTTAGCTGACACTCTGGGATTCTTCTTTACCTCATGCAGCATTGTGCGCTCTGCTGTTGCAGTCATTTTTACAGGAGGACCACGCCTAGGGAGAGTAGCAACAGTGCTAAACTTTCTCCATTTTTAGACAGTCTGTCTTACCGTGGACACATGAACATCAAGGCTTTTGGAGATACTTTTGTAACCTTTTCCAGCTTCATGCAAGTCAACAATTCTTGATGGTAGGTCTTCTGAGAGCTCTTTTCTGCGAGGCATGGTTCACATCAGACAGTGCTTCTTGAAACCAGTAAACCCAAAACAGGTGTGTGTTTTTTAAGGGCAGGACAGCTGTCAGCAACACATCCAATATCATCACACTGATTGGAGTCAAGGTTGGCTCACTCCTGGCTCCAATTAGCTCTGGGAGAAGTCATTAAGCTAGGGCCTCACATACTTTTTCCTCCCTGCACTGTGAATGTTTACATGTTATGTGCAAATAAACCATGGCAACATCTAATGTTTGTGTAGTATTATGTTCAGCAGACTGTGTTCTTCTATTGTTGTGACTTAGATGACGTTCAGAGCACATTTTATGCCCAATTCATGCAAAACTCCACGTAATCCCAAGGGGTTCACATACTTTTTCTTGCAACTGTATATGCAAATTAGCCAATAAACAGGTAAAAAGCAATAAAATTAAAAAACATAATATTTGCAATAACAATTCAAAGAAGAACAAGGGCGGAGGCCAATGTCCCATAACAAGACCATGTAGAGGTCCCCGCCCGATAGAAATCAACTAGTAGCCAGCAGGTTCCTCAAGGGACCTAACGTGGAGTAGCAGGTTTCTTCTTCCTTGAAAAGGGGGACCACAGAGGTGAAAGCGGGGGAGGAGGGCCGTCAACCCTGGGCTGGTTCTGTGGGGAGGGGCTAAGGTAAATAAAGCCCAGATTCAACAAGTTTCTCTCCTTCAGAAAATGTAGAAAAGGCGTAGGATTTGCCATTGTAAGTAAATTGTAAGCAAAATGGATATTTCCATTGATAACGAATGTCCCTTTGAATTAAAGATGAAAGCAACGGCTTGAACTTCCTCCATTTCAGGATAGTACCTTGAGAAATATCTGCAAAGACTTGAATCTTGTGCCCATGGATTTCCAAATCTGGATGTTCCCTGGCGTATCGCATCACCGCCTCCTTAATTTAAAAAAATGGGGTTTAATGATTATGTCTTGAGGAGGTCCATCCAGTTTTACAGGGACCAGAGCTCTATGGATACGATCTATTTCCGTTGTCACGATCCGGGGTCAGGATCAAAGACCAGAGCTCTATGGATACGATCTATTTCCGTTGTCACGATCCGGGGTCAGGATCAAAGACCAGAGCTCTATGGATACGATCTATTTCCGTTGTCACGATCAGGGGTCAGGCTCAAAGACCGGCAGTGTAAGGCTTACCTGAAACCAGCAGGATAGGTACACAGGCAGGTCCCCCTGGGAATGACGCAGGCTCACCTGAGGTGCGGGGTCTAAGTACTAACTGGTATCACCAGAGCTCCTAATGGTGGAGATGGATTTTGCTGGTGTTAGCACCAGGTCGCAGTTCTCAGGATCACCCCACCAGGAAGTGAGCAAGCCAGGAACCAGTAGCAGATATGGCAGGTAGGGATCTACCAGAAGCATGTGATCTGGGACTTCAGCATAGTAAAACTTCAGGTCAACATCAAGAAATGTAGCTACTCACCCAATTGTCAAGTTCCAAGTGACGGCAACCATTTTCCCATTGCTCAAAATGTAAAGGCCAAATCAAATACATACCAAGACTGAGTATTCTTGGGGCCATTTTCCCGGAGTCCAAAAACCCAGCCAGATCCCAAATAAAATCACACAAAAATGTCAATTTTCTAATTCTTGAAAAAGGAATCCCCAGGGGCAAATCATTTTAAAGTGCTCCTCCCCACAAAAAAAATGGAATCTAACTAATGCTTTGGGCCTCTCATGTAAACTTTGGGCCAATAAATTAGACTGCTTCATTTTGGCACATCACATGACTAGCAGGAAGATCTATTCCTTTGCCAGACCTATCCACCGAGAATCTTGGAATTGAAGTCATCTAAAGCCCAAAAAGCTAAATAAAGACTAATCTGTAGTTCATTGACAAATACACTATATTGCCAACACTGCTGGGATGACTTCCTTTCCACACACATGAACTTGAATGGCATCCCAGTCTTAGTCCGTAGGGTTCAATATTGAGTAGTCCCGCCCTTTGTAGCTCAAACAGTTTCCAATCATCTGGAAAGGCTGTTTAATCTTTTCAGATATTCTGAGACTGCCACATGAGTCCATTATTTTCTTTTTCACATTGAGTTTGCAGGAGACCTGCGGTTTAAAAGTGATTAAAGGAGTTTTGGATGCATTGCTCTTGGTCTCTTCAGATCAACAGTTATATCAACAATTCTTTTGGGTGCATTTACACATTTCTCTGGCTTTGGAAATATTTTGGGGAACATTTATATTTGATTTGACCCATTTTTTGCCCTGGGTGACCCTTCTATAACCTATTGAATCCTTTTTGGAATGTTGCCTTGACAACAAATGTTATATCTTTTGCTTTAATGTTTGAAGCCCATGGTCAAAATGGCTGCAGTAGCTTATGGGCATAATGGATCCATCCTAACATCTGCCTCCTTGTTTGGCAGGAAAGGTGGCCCATCATTCTTGTGGCCCCTGCTCCTGAGCCTTACCATGCCTCTTTCTACTCCCTACCAGTCTCCTGGGCTATGGCTGCCAGTGTTCTATTTGTCTGGATAAACTTGGGTGAAGAACATACCAATGAGCAATCCCTCAAACCTTGGTCACAAATGTCACATCATACATACAGCCCAACTAGTATCTGTTACTAATCATCATCTTGAACTCTATTTGCAGATCATCTTTTGCCCCTGGAGGCCCCAGCTGTTGGAGTGGGAGAGGAATCTGCATCTGATGTTGGGGTACGGGAACTGCTGTAATGGGATGGGGGATGTACAAATGCATGTTGCATGTGTATTTGGGAAATGTCATGCATTTTTTTTTGTTTTGTGGTGCAGGGAAGTTCAGGCACTCCAAACTTGTGTGAAATGCTGTCACCTCCACCTGAGTTGCCTGAACCTCCTGTAAGAGATGCTAAAGATGTTCTCCCTAATGAGTCACCCATTTAGAGTATAACTCCGTTCCTGGCTGGGCAGGACTTGGCAACGTGATGTGTAACTTACTTTTTTCGGATCCTTGCTTAGTCAGGAGCTGGAGGGAGTGATGTGCATGTGACAAATCAGCAGGAAGGTATCAGTCTGGGGAAAGATGCCAAACCATTCATTTCAGTCAAATGTTCATCCAGTGTAATGTGTCAGGGAAAGGCATTCACCAATACCTGGTCCTAGGGGTGGGACAAGAACATGATCTAGTGTTTGGTGTCAGACGAGCCCCCTGTCCTACTGTACCCTTGTGCTGTGTGTTAAACACTCTTTCATTTTTTGTTTGTTTCTCCTTGCAGCCAACATTGGATGCAGCTGGATCGGCACCCCATCCACCTGGACCCGGCCCCCTTCTCAAGCTTGGGGAAAGGCTGTTCTACATGGAGAGATTATGGGAGCAAAGGAGGCTTTCTAATGCATCCAGTAATATAGAAAGGTTACTGGGGCTCCAACATGAAGCCCTGCTTGGACTTGTCACCGCGGTCAGGGATCAGACTACAGCGCTGCAGGACCTTAGTCATGATATCCGGGCCTTATGTCAAGCAGGGGCTGAACAAAATGCACCTTCGGCCAGAGGCTCCCAATCCCTGTGCAGTAGTTGTTTGGGGCAAATGCCAAGGTTGCCACAGAGTTTCCCTGTAGAAAGTGCCTGGGAAGCAGCAGGGGAACAAGCCTTGGAGGTGCCGATTCTGGAACTACTCATTCTGGAGCAGCCCCCTCAAGAAACCCCACCCGAAGACCAGTTTGGCTCCCTCCCCATGGATCCCTCTTCTGCACCTTCCTCACACTCCCCTTGACCACACCCCCACTTTCACACCCCCTCCCCTTGTTTCTACACACCCCTCCTCTCAATCCCATTTCCACCCTTACCTTCCACATCCTGTCCACTCTCCTCAGCCCTCAAATGCCCCTCCCCACATTCTCCCTGTCTTCCATTCCCCCCATTCAACCTCTCCCCCAGCACTCCATCCCCACCACTCTTTCCCAGCCCCCCCACACACTGTACCCCCCAACCGTCACACCCACCCCCTCTGCAGCAGCAGCCTCCTCCTCCCCATTCATTTTGTATGTTTTTTTTGTAATAAACATTATTTGGAAAGTAGCAGAACGTGTCTTTCAAATTGTCAGAAATGCATTTGGGGTAATAATGGTGGCTTGGTCATGTCGGGAATCCAACACAGGGGCTTTTCTGAGTATGGCTACCAATAATTCCAAATAAAAAAGCAGCACTTCAGAAAGAAAACTAAAAGGTGACCCTTCCAGAGGCATTGGGGGTTAGACTCTTTGGCCTTTCTGCTGTTTTCACCTGGTGGTCTGTCCTGCAAATAGTTTTAGCTGTTCCCCATCACACAAGTTCTCTGGCACATGTAGCGGTTGGCCATTATCTGCTAACCATTTGGCTGCCCCAAGGGAGCTTAGAATTATCAGTGGACTCTGTGGGCAAGGCTAACGTTCCCCAATATGGGAACACACAATATTGCAGCTTGTTTTCTAAGTGTCGGCTAGCTTTTGTCTTTTTGGGGTGCTGATTTTTGCCAAGACTCCTGCATGGAACATTCACCTCCCCAGAGACTGACACTGCTGTCCAAATATGTTCCCTGTGCTACTTCATTGACACACACTATACAAGAAGTGTGTAATATCCAGGACACCAGGCGTGACACCAGGACACAACTTACACACAGTAAGCCTGCCAAGGAATGCTAGAGACACAGAAAAGTTGGGAGAATAAGAAGAAGGCCTTCTGTTGTTTGGACTATCATTATGCTGGACTAACTGGACCCAGACTAAGTTTGCTTTACACCCCGTGTAACATCTTGTCCCGAGATTGGTTGGGGAGCATAGGATCTTTAGCTGCCTGATTCTAGACGTGTGTGCCTATGGAATTTATGTGCCCAGTGGACACTTGTTCCTCACTTCATTCCCTCCCCACCTCTTGTTGTCAAAACACTGACATGTGAATGAGGAACAAGTTGGATCCAAGTGGTATGTGTGGAGCAGATAGACAATTTGGCCATTAGGGCCCCTTCTTTTCTGGGGGACATTGCATGTAACTGGTCTCATCCATAACTGATAGTCCTTCCAAGAGCAGCTTTCAAGTCATGTGACTTCTGTGTAATGCCAACTCCAACTAGAGATGAGGTGATGGGAAACATCTTGACAGAGTTGGGCCACAGGATCCCCCCACACATTGTCTACTTGGCTGCACCCCCTTTTGGCAGTCTGCACAACTACACTCCACCAAGCTATGTAGAAGTCCCTGGATGGAATGAAGAGCTACTCCAAACGTGAACAATGTAACGTGAATGGAGTGTTCTGTGTAAACTGTTGCAGCATTTCACAAGAGGAAGCAAACCAAGATTGGGAGTAGCTGCAGACAGCAAGCAGACAACTTCAATCTTTATGTATCCCAGCTTAGGATTGAAGGAGCTGGTTTACCTCTCGGAAACATGCAATCCTATCTGCTACAGTCCTAAAGCTGGACTTGCCAGAAAACACTTCGTTTGGACATTACCAGAAATTCCAGGTAAGCAAGATTGTCCAGTGCAGCTGGAGCTAGCAGAGTCCTGCAATGCTTTAGGGACATGCAGATCAGCTCCAACTGCAATGAAGAAGATTGCCGACCTGCAAAGGCTGAAGAAGACACAACACAGGGCACTGTCCAAGAGAAATAGAACATTTATTACCAACAATCAATAGAAAACTATAAAACATCATAAAAAATTGTAACTAAACTAAAATTGCTGCCTGAAATAGGCTCCAAGGCTGGGCTGGTCCTCGTCTGGTGCCACCTCCAGGGCTTGCTCCAGGGCCTGGATCCAGCGGCACATCCAGCCCAGGAGGCCACGAATGTCAGGATCGGGGAACAATGTAGAAAAAGCCAAACAAAATGTATTATCTGTAATAAAAAAGGAGACAGACTTGCTTCACACAACAACAGCATGCAATGCTTGTCTACCTTTGTCCATTATCCTGAAAGCACTCTATGCTGTTGTCACCTCATAATTGGAACACAGAACTTACATTTCTTGCCTGGATGATATCATGGCCCAAGGAGTGAGCTTGGAATCCTTAGTCCTAGATTACCCGCTTCCCACCCACAATGTACTGTGGCCAGGCGGCAGCTATAGGCAAAGCAATGTACGTGTAGTCACTCTGGCTGTACTAACACAGGAGGCACATCACACACCCGAGCCGGCACACAGCGCTCCCCCACCCCCGACTGCTGTGTCTGGTGGATACAGCAGAATGAAGATCCCAGTGATTGTGACCCGGTGATCATGTGATCTCTAGGTGATCACAATGTAAGCAGTTGTTATGAATCAATCTCATTCATAACAGCTCTGCTTCTCCTCCTAGTGAGCTGTGATTGGCCCACAGCTGTCACATGATACATGGGGCCAATCACAGCATCCTATGAGCCAATCACAGATCACTATCTTGAGCTGTCAAAAATCTAACTCACTGATGACAGTTGATGAATGAGTTCGGTTCTGACAGCAAGCTTTGCACTGCAGGAGAAATGACCATTATTTCTACAGCAAAGAAAAGTGTGGAAAAAAAATCCCTGATCACCCCCCTCCCCCCACAGTAGTACAATGGTTACTATGGTAACATCCTACTATTCTGATACAAGTATTAAAAAAAAGTTAAATACCATATTGAGAATTTTGTTTTAAAATGTTTTTAAGGTTTTTTTTTAAACTACTTGCCAACCACTTACCCGCATTTTGTGGGCGAGCAGCAGCTCTTGGCAAAGTGGCGTAATCTGCATCACTTCCTGTTTTGGGGTGTCAATGCGCCTGCGCCCCCCCACTGCCCCTCCCGGTCAGTCCAGGGAGAGAAGAGAGAACACGGCACCGAGTAAAAGCACCACTACATTGTACACACACATGTTAGATTAGCACATTTAACCCTTTGATGGCCCCGTCACCCAGCCAGTGCCATTAGTACAGTGTCAGTATATAGAATGTATCACTGATCTCTGTATTCCTGCCACTAGTGACATCACATAGTGTCAGGGTCAGTAAGCCCCTCCCAGCCAGGGTCAGCTGGCGTTAGATTGGCCGCACACTGTCGCACTCACACTATAGGTCGCTGATCACCGCCATTACTAGTATAGTGTTTGTACGGATCAATATATTGATCATGAACAGAACTATACTAGTGCCGGCTTTGTATAGTGTCCCCAATACTCAGTGTTAGCCGGATCGGCCCGGTCACTGCCAGCACTAGTGTTCAGCCCCTCCACTGTTCTTCACAGAAGATTTGTACCAATTGTGGGCCAAGGCAATTTATACACCACAATACATGGCGACACCCAAATTCAGCTCTTGTCACACAATTCACATGGAACTCTATCACCGTTTATGAAATTAAAACATTTGTTTGGGCTGAACCCTCTACATGGACATTACAGAAAAGAATGAATTGCAGTCATATTGGTCCGCAGACCCGATTCATCGTATGTCCGTGTTCTCTGCTGGTACATATATGTCCAACATGGACCAGCAATGTACTGGAACGTCGCTGGACTTGGAGTGGTTATACCGGGAGGATGCTTGCAGCTACAGGCATCATTCTAGTGCTGGTTTATTAGCTGGTGGGCGGCTTTCATGTAAAAGTAATCCTAGTGGCCAATTAGCTGCAGAATTGTTTTTATGATCATTTTAAATGATTTCCTATAGCAGCAAATCTGATGAGATGAATGAAGTGGTGTAAAGTGGAAGCAGTGGATGTGCAGGGAGCAGCATCTTGAGCACAAAGCACTTTATGTTGTGGATGATTTGCACACGGTTCAGTTTCCTTCATTTATTGATAAACCCCATAGGACCAATGAAGTGGGTGTAAAGTGGAAGCAGTGGATGTGCAGAGAATAGGATTTGGAGCCCCGAGCTCTTTATCTCTGAATGTCTCCACATATTTGTAGTGTATTTGTGATGATTTCTGTGCACACACAATAGGACAGCGCTGTGACACATAATGCTCTTCTAGATGACAGGGAATCCTTCCCTTTGTTACAGCAGCAGTCTGCTAGAAGGTTTTTGTAGGTTTGGAGTTGTTACACATAGCGCGGGTTTTATCCATTTATAGTGATGACATCATTGCCCAAATCTGGGGGTCACCAGCCATTTCCACCCTTTACTCCCAGCTGGGGGGCTTTGTATCCATATACCAGATGTTCTACAGGACTAAATCTGCAATCAATGTTACTGCAAAATCAAAGGGGCCAAAACCCCTCCCCCGAGGAGTCATATATTTCTGTCCCCCTTGGTGGGAGTGGAGGTGACCCCTCTATAAGGATCTACAGTCCATACACACCCAGCACAAGGCCGGTGTAGCGGCAAGATGAGTCCCCCATGAAGATGTGTGTCCCGGACACATCTGCACATGTTACAGTTTCAGTCACAATCAATCGATTACTAAACTGCTGCATCCGACCTTCTTGAATTAACCCTTCATGGCAATTTCTTACTTTTGTTAACTAGTTAATTCATAATTATAATAATCATAAAATTTAATAATATTTAATTTCTTAGATGTGGCAGTTCTGTGCTATGGATGGTGATCGGCGATCATCTGCTGCTGCCAAAAACCGTGACATGCGCAGATGCATCAGAGACACACATCTTCATGGGGGAACTCATCTTGCCCCTACACCGGGGTCACACTACCAGAAGCTTCTCGGGGCTGCAGTTCCTCTGAGCTCCACAAGGTGGTGATCTCATCTCTACCCAGACAGGAAGTCTCTATGGAAGACAGACAGGAAGTGATGTCATGTACAGACAGGAAGTGAGGTTAGGTACAGACAGGAAGTGATGTCAGGTACAGACAGGAAGTTCCATGAATGAGGAAGTAGAGAGGAGACATTCCTGGATCTGGCGGCAGAGGAGGTAATATGTAGATGAACCCCTTCAGGGGGAGGAGTTGATGATAATATATTTGCCCCCAAAGCTGGCCTACATGGTTCAGTTTTATCGTTCAGCCAGCGGGATGACCATAAAAAGCTGAAGTGATTCCCCCATCCAAACATTGGAGGTGGATGAGGGAATCCTCCCCGCTGCACTCTTGTATTCTGACAATGGGGGGACTCCTCCGCTCTCAGAATACACGGATCAGCACTGAAGCTATTGGCTATAGCCGCTGGGGGAGTGGCTTTTATCCGGCAGTGGCCACACATGGATGGAAATGTGAGCGATCCCTGCTGAACCAGCTGAATTTCCATGGATCTATGGTCACCTTCAGTGACTTCCTCCCCTCCCCCTCATCTCCTTCATGATGGAAGTCATGCTGAGATCATCTCCCATTGGCTGAGCAATATTCTCATTTGTCTCTCAGCTCCTTCTTGCTATTCCTCGTCCTGCCTGTTGTTTCCTTGGATTGATTTTCTGTGTAGTGACCCCGGCTTGGTCTCTTGGATGCGCTCGTCTGTTGCTTGCCCTGACCTTTCTCCTGATTTCTGGATCTCCTCCTCATCTCTCCTCCATATCCTCTTACACAGCTTTTCTCCACACCTGCAGTGACCCTGGGGGGAGGAAACTTGGCACCAGCACGCCGCCAAATCCATCCCCACCATTAGGGGCTCTGGAGACAATTGTCTGCTATTTACACTCCGTTCCTCCGCACGTCACCTGATCACATGACAGCTTACTGCCACAGATTCCGGACAGATTTCTGGATGGTAAAGGTCAAAGTTCACTCTTCGGTTTAGGAGAGGTAGGACGCACCCAGGAACTATGATTTGGTTTGCATGGGAGTCTCATATAGAGGACCCCTCAAATCTCCCCATCCAAATGTCCCTCCATCCAGAGTCTATATGTCCTATGACATCACACTGACCTCACAGCTCCTCCCCCCAATGTCCCTTCATCCAGAGTCAGAGAATCCTATGACATCACACCGACCTCACAGCTCCTCCTCCCAATGTCCCTCCATCCAGAGTCAGAGAATCCTATGACATCACAATGACCTCACAGCCCCTCCTCCCAATGTCCCCCCATCCAGAGTCAGAGAATCCTATGACATCAGACTGACCTCACAGCTCCTCCTCCCAATGTCCCTCCATCCAGAGTCAGAGAATCCTATGACATCACACTGACCTCACAGCCCCTCCTCCCAATGTCCTTCCATCCAGAGTCAGAGAATCCTATGACATCACACTGACCTCACAGCCCCTCCTCCCAATGTCCTTCCATCCAGAGTCAGAGAATCCTATGACATCACACTGACCTCACAGCTCCTCCTCCCAATGTCCCTCCATCTGATTTTTTCTGATGCTCTTAGGATGTGGGGGCCCCTTGGTATCCTCACATGTAAAGTGGGACTGTTGGTCCTGCGTTGTATGTAATGACATCAGAATGCTGCAACAAGCCTATACCCTGCGTAGTGTGGGGGTCCTGTGGGGGGGAATTATACCTCAGCCTGAAGTGGGGCTTTAATAAAATGGAGACCTGAATGGAGAGGTGAGGAGGATTCTGGGAATATCATTTGATGTGACTATTTGTGTTCAGATGTAGAGTTTTCCTCCTGTGAAGTCTGGAGATCATATGACATCACATTGCCTCCACCTCCCTCCCTGATAGAAGAGAGAAAGAAGAAGAAGATTCTAGAAGTCACCAGAGAGATCACTGAGCTGCTGACAGGAGAGGTGAGCGGTGCCGGGAATTCTGGGACATTCTCCAGTAACAGACAAGGGATGTGTCTGGATGGTGACTGTATCATTGTGTGTGTCAGGTTCCTATAAGGTGTCAGGGTGTCACTGTCTATTTCTCCATGGAGGAGTGGGAGTATTTAGAAGGACACAAGGATCTCTACAAGGACGTCATGATGGACAATCAGCCGCCCCTCACATCACCGGGTAAGAGGAGACTTTATTGTAAAGGAGAGAGCAGTACGGAGGATCCACCTAGATCCCCCATCATCTGATAAACACATAGAAACAATGGATTCAGTCAGTGTGTGTGTTTCCTACAGATGGATCCAGTCATGGGAACCCACCAGAGAGATGTCCCCGTCCTCTGTATTCCCGGGATTCCACACAGGAAGGTCACACCATCCCTCACCATCATCAGGTAGATGAGGAACAATCACTGATAGTATCATTAGGATCTGTACATTATCTGCATTGTTACCATTGATGGCATTTTTATTATATATTCAGAGTGGAAACCTGAGAGATCCTAAAGTTGAGGTTAAAGAAGAGATAAAAGAGGAGGAGGATGAGGATGGGGGGATGGAGGAGTCAGAGCTTCTAAAAGAACACAAAGATCTGTACCAGGACACCATGGTGGAGTCATCCAGCTACAGGAACCCACCAGAGAGATGTCCCCGTCCTCTGTATTCCCGGGATTCCACACAGGAAGGTCACACCATCCCTCACCATCATCAGGTAAATGACAATTCTTGGTAGTTGTGATTTATACACAGCATGTTTGTTACAATGAATGTTTTATTATATCTTTCAGAGTGGAATCCTCGGGGATGATAATATTGATGTTAAAGAAGAGTATAAAGAGGAGGATGAGGAGTATGGAGTGATGGAGGAGTTTTCAGAAGGACACAAGGATATGATGGAGCCACCTAATACCAGGAACCCACCAGAGAGATGTCCCCGTCCTCTGTATTCCCGGGATTCCACACAGGAAGGTCACACCATCCCTCCCCATTGCAAGGTTGGTGGGATGGAGCATCTAGAACATGAATTCATGGAGACAATGTGTGGATATTTTCTGTGACCTTACATTTTACAGATGATATTTTCTCTCATTTCCTTGATTTAGAGTGGAGATCCAATCGATATAGAATTTGAGGTGAAAGCAGAAGAAGAAGAGGCGTATGTGAGGGATGATCAGCAGTCTATGGAGGAGGATGGAATAACGGGGACATTTATAGAGGAGGACACTCCTACAGAGATCAGCACAGGTGGGTCATGAACACTAAATCCATTCCTCCACCCATACTGCTCACTGATTGGTCCAGAGTAGGGCGGGGACTGGGTGATATCAGCCTGTAATCCCCTGGTCACTTTCCTGAGCTGTGTTCCCCGTCCTGTATTCCTGGATTTCTCTCGGATAATCTTCCTTCTCTGTGCTGCAGACACAATTTATGTATCTAGACTGGATTTATGGAGGTTCTGGGGTTCAGCTGGCAGAAAAATGTTCATTTTTACTCTAAGCATTGCATAATGTAGGCACCCAGGACATGTGACTGGGGTCTCCTGCCTTGTGCCTGACTCCTCCAGGGGACCTTCTCTGTTATCTGCTGGCTGTGCCGGGTGGAGGGATATGTCTGTAGTGTCTCAGACCCAAGTCACTGAGTGCAGTCTCAGGAGATGGGAGACAAGCAAGCCTTTAAGGACCTTTAATTACTGAATACCAATATTATGAGTCCTGACCCTTACACTATATAATTTATATTGTACATTACATACTCCTGACCCCTGCACTATATACTCTGTTGTACATTACATACTCCTGACCCCTGCACTATATACTCTATGTTGTACATTACATACTCCTGACCCCTGCACTATATACTCTATGTTGTACATTACATACTCCTGACCCCTGCACTATATACTCTATATTGTACATTACATACTCCTGACCCCTGCACTATATACTCTATGTTGTACATTACATACTCCTGACTTCTGCTCTCCCCCTCCCCCCACTGCTATATATACACATAGTATGGATTCTCGTTTGTTCCCCCCATTTCCTCCCAGCTGGACATTTTATATCGGATGATGTGATTGGAGCACAGACTTTTACATGGTGATAATAATGTGATAACATCCTCCAACTTTGGACCCTTAAACAGAAAGTGATAATGAGGGAGGAGTCAATATCCCAATGATGGTGGTCTTCAGGATCAGTCCAGTCTTCATCTTGGTTGTTCTCCCCCCATCCTCACTCTCTGACCTCTGGTGGGGCTCAGCCCCGCTGTTCTTTATGACTAAATCATGGAGTAAATAAGGAAGTGCAGTACTTCTTGTGTTGGGAAGATGGCGATGAGTGATAGAGGGGGTGGGGACCCTCGTCCTATAATCCCCTCATCACTGTCCCTCCTATAAAAGACAGTTCTGGTTGTTTCCTCACTCTCTGACTAAGGTCCATGAATAAAGAAATGACCTGGTAGGAGATCAGAGGAGCCATTTCCTAGTTCCCTTGAGGGTGGAATTGTAAGCTCCTCAGAGACCAAGCTGCCTGATGTGGGCGGAGTCCTGGTTTGGGGGAACCAATCAGCTCCTGTCTAGTAATCCTCTTTGTCTTTGTATTTTAGTCCATGGCCGGGAGATGAGGAAAACCTCAGAGGATTGTCTCACTTTGTCTCCAGACTGGAAAGTAGAAGATGAGGACATCACACAGTATAGTCCAGGAGAAAACCCGGCTCCCTCCAATGTCCATCCGGCACCACCCAGTGTAGATGGACCATCGGATTCCTCGTATCCTGAGGAATCTCAGACTGTGCGGGACTGGGCCGGCCTTCCAACAGGGAAGAGCTTCTCCTGTACTGAGTGCGGGAAATGTTTCAGTTATAAATTCAGTCTTAATGTGCATGAAAGATCTCACACGGTGGAGAAGCCGTATTCCTGTACTGAGTGCGGGAAATGTTTTCCAGAGAAGTCCAATCTTTACAGACATCAGAGATCTCACACAGGGGAGAAGCCGTATTCCTGTACTGAGTGCGGGAAATGTTTTTCAGTGAAGTCCAGTCTTTACAAACATCAGAGATCTCACACGGGGGAAAAGCCGTATTCCTGTCCTGAGTGCGGGAAATGTTTTCCAGAGAAGTCCAATCTTTACAGACATCAGAGATCTCACACAGGGGAGAAGCCGTATTCTTGTCCTGAGTGCGGGAAATGTTTCAGTTCTATATCCCATCTTAATGTGCATAAAAGATCTCACAAGGAGGAAAAGCCGTATTCCTGTCCTGAGTGCGGTAAATGTTTTTCAGTGAAGTCCAGTCTTTACAAACATCAGAGATCTCACACAGGGGAGAAGCCGTATTCCTGTCTAGAGTGCGGGAAATGTTTTTCAGAGAAGTTCAATCTTTACACACATCGGAGATGTCACACAGGGGAAAAGCCGTATTCCTGTCCTGAGTGCGGGAAATGTTTTTCAGTTAAGTCCAGTCTTTACAAACATCAGAGATCTCACACAGGGGAGAAGCCGTATTCCTGTCTAGAGTGCGGGAAATGTTTTTCAGAGAAGTCCGATCTTTACACACATCAGAGATCTCACACAGGGGAGAAGCCGTATTCCTGTCTAGAGTGCGGGAAATGTTTTTCAGAGAAGTCCAATCTTTACACACATCGGAGATGTCACACAGGGGAAAAGCTGTATTCCTGTCCTGAGTGCGGTAAATGTTTTTCAGTTAAGTCCAGTCTTTACACACATCAGAGATCTCACACAGGGGAAAAGCCGTATTCCTGTCCTGAGTGCGGGAAATGTTTTTCAGTGAAGTCCAGTCTTTACAAACATCAGAGATCTCACACAGGGGAAAAGCCGTATTCCTGTCCTGAGTGCGGGAAATGTTTTTCAGAGAAGTCCAATCTTTACAGACATCAGAGATCTCACACAGGGGAGAAGCCGTATTCCTGTCCTGAGTGCGGGAAATGTTTCAGTTCTAAATCCCGTCTTAATGTGCATAAAAGATCTCACAAGGAGGAAAAGCCGTATTCCTGTCCTGAGTGCAGGAAATGTTTTACAAGGAAGTCTAATTTTTACAAACATCAGAGATCTCACACGGGGCAGAATCCACTTTCCTGTCCTGAGTGAGGTGATTGTTCCTCACTGAAGTCCTGTCTTCCTGTACATCAGGGATCCCACACAACCCTGGAGGTGTATTAGTGCCTTGAGTGCGGGAAATGTCTTCTAGATGAATGTTGCTGGACATCCCAGCTCTCATGTGGGAAGAAGCACACCCTGATATACACCTCAGATATACCCCATGGCTGATCTTCATCATGGAAGAAACAGTTGATAAGGAGATGAGAGGCCCCCAAAGACATGGATGAAGTGCAGTAAATGTCGGGGTGCAGAGTGGTCAGTAGATCCTGGAAATGAAGGACACAACTTCAGCCCTTCTTGGGTGTCGGAGTTGCGTTTCCTGATAATGATATAGCGGGTTACAGAGCTAGAAGCCGGGAGAGCCCAGATCTCGTTATCGGGGAACTTTACACAGACAACAAGAACTTCTGAAGTTGATGTCCTTCATTTCAAGGCTCTACAGAACAGTGGTGACCCCGAAGCGTCTCTCTGTCTTCAGTCCATCCTTCTCCCATCCCCCAACAGGAGGGAAGGAGAACTCCGCCCCAAACTAGGGGGGAACTTTCCTCTCATTATTTCCCTTGGCTTCTGTGTGGGTTTGGGTGGTTGGAGGAGTGCGGCACGAGAGGGAACACAGCTTGTTGTTCTATGTCTACATATGGGGTCTGGGTAGAGGGGATCCACCGGAAAATATTTCTACTCTTTGATTTTGTGCAAATCGTTTCTGTTTTCACTTTGAAGGGCGATATTATGTGTGGTTTGTAAAAGGGATTGGCCCAATAGATACCGCCCCACTTAGAGAATAGATGAACTACTATTACCAGCATTCATTCAGCCAAGTCACATGTTGGGATCTTTTCTACAATACTTTGTTATAATAATGGAACACGTTGTGTATTGTATTGTACACCAATAATAATGACTCCGCCCCCACATTCCAGACAAGGGATCTTCCTGACCAATCGGATTCCTTCCTTTGTTATTTCCTGATTCTATGATTACAATCTTGTTAGAAGTAAAACTATAATAAAGAATTTATTGAGTGAAAAGAATTGTGTGTGTCGGGGCCACGATGGGGATCTTTGGGGCCCAAACATTTCTCACAGGAGTCACTTTACAAGCCTTTACAGGTCATCCAGTCTCTGGTTCACCATGAATAATGGCCCAGAGTGCAGGGGTCAGGAGACTACTTCATACAGCCCTGCAAACAACGTGCAGTGGTCAGGAGTTACATCCCAGAGTGCATAGCATAGTGGTCAGGAGTATGTGATTTCCATCCCAGAGTACAGAGTGCAGTGGTCAGGAGTATGTGATTTCCATCCCAGAGTACAAAGTGCAGTGGTCAGGAGTATGTGATTTACATCCCAGAGTACAGAGTGTAGTGGTCAGGAGTATGTGATTTACATCCCAGAGTACAGAGTGTAGTGGTCAGGAGTATGTGATTTACATCCCAGAGTACAGAGTGTAGTGGTCAGGAGTATGTGATTTACATCACAGAGTGTAGTGGTCAGGAGTATGTGATTTACATCGCAGAGTACAGAGTGTAGTGGTCAGGAGTATATGATTTACATCCCAGAGCACAGAGTGTAGTTGTCAGGAGTATGTGATTTCCATCCCAGAGTACAGAATGTAGTGGTCAGGAGTATGTGATTTACATCCCAGAGTACAGAGTGTAGTGGTCAGGAGTATGTGATTTACATCGCAGAGTACAGAATGTAGTGGTCAGGAGTATGTGATTTACATCCCAGAGTACAGAATGTAGTGATCAGGAGTATGTGATTTACATCCCAGAGTACAGAATGTAGTGGTCAGGAGTATGTGATTTACATCCCAGAGTACAGAATGTAGTGGTCAGGAGTATGTGATTTACATCCCAGAGTACAGAATGTAGTGGTCAGGAGTATGTGATTTACATCCCAGAGTACAGAGTGTAGTGGTCAGGAGTATGTGATTTACATTGCAGAGTGTAGTGGTCAGGAGTATGTGATTTCCATCCCAGAGTACAAAGTGTAGTGGTCAGGAGTATGTGATTTACATCCCAGAGTACAGAATGTAGTGGTCAGGAGTATGTGATTTCCATCCCAGAGTACAAAGTGTAGTGGTCAGGAGTATGTGATTTACATCCCAGAGTACAGAGTGTAGTGGTCAGGAGTATGTGATTTCCATCCCAGAGTACAGAGGGTAGTGGTCAGCAGTATGTGATTTCCATCCCAGAGTACAGAGTGTAGTGGTCAGCAGTATGTGATTTACATCCCAGAGTACAGAGTGTAGTGGTCAGGAGTATGTGATATACAGTCCTCATACAGAGTGAAGTAGTTAGATGTAGTATGTCATGTACAGCGCACAGTGGGTAAGATCATGTCTTATACAGCCCAGCATTTAGAAGTGGTCATTGGTCAGGAACATGTCATACATGGCTCAGCAAAAGGAGTGCAGTGGTTTGGAACATGTCATGTACAGCCCATCATAGAGTGTAGAGGTCAGGAACATGTCATATACAGCCCTGTGTACAGAGTGCAGTGGTCAGATTTATATTTTAGGTCTGTGTACAGAGCGCAGTGGCCATGAATATATCATATACAGCCCCGTCTATACCTGACATCACTTCCCATCTATACCTGACATCACTTCCTGTCTGGGTAGAAGGAAGGTCATCACCTGGTGAAGCTCAGAGGAACTGCAGCTCCAAGAAATGTCTCATAGTTTGAACCTTGTTGTTGTTTCCAAATGTTCTCCAATGATCCTTTCCATGTCTGGCAGGTTCCAGGACTCTTCAGAGTGGCAGTGAGGTGACGACTCCGGAACACTCTCTGGGTTCCATCACCAGGCACTGCAATTATACCCGACTGCTGGGAGCCGGCATCTCCTTTCCTACAGTGAAAGTATAATTGTGACATCAGCAGAGAGGTAGTGGGAGGGTGGGATCAGGTAAGTACCACCACTGACCACCAATGCTGGGCTGGGGGTACACTTTATTCTCACTGACACCAACAATGGGGCTTATTTTATCTCACTGACACCAATGATGGGGCTTATTTTATCTCACTGACACCAGTGATGGATGTCAATTAAATCATGCCCACGTTGACTGGGTAACTGGAGATCCATGATTGGTGTAGAGGAAAGAGGGTGGAGCTTTCTCTGAATTCTCTAGAATTCTCATCTGTTGACAATTGATGGACTGATCTGAATTCTGTGTGAAATGTATCTGGTTGTTAATGATTGGCTGGAAATCAGGCGGTCACACCCCTAACCGATGACTCCTCATCTGTCGGCAGGTTTCCCCACTGACAGCTGAATGTCCACAAAAGAATTGTCAGCAATTACAAATTGTGGAAAACCCCTCAGAATGTCTCTGAGAAGAAATGATATTTTATCTTCTCTCCAACTCAGACTATATTTGTCTTAGATGTAAGAGGCCCAAAATCCCGAGTCCCTGTCAGGTCTGAGCTCCAGCCGGATACAATCACCTTCTCCACTCACATAGTTTGCTTTTGTGAAGTGAGTGAAGTAGTGAATGAAGTGAGTACAGAATTGAGGAAAGCGAGGACACCCGGCAACAATGGGATTCTGTCCTATCTCCTGCACCCGGAGCAAATGAACAACATGTACCAGCCTTCCCAGCTCCATCAATGTACACTGTGGAGGCATCTTGTATGTAGACTCTGGATTCAACAAACCAGCAGCCTGGCCATTCAGGAACGTACCATTGTTCAGCTCTGGGGGGGGAACAAACATCTCTCATGGAAAGGAGCTCTGGGGAGTCAACAGACCAATCTTTCATCTATACATATGTTTCCATCTATCCACATCACTCCATTCTTTTTCTGGACAAAACCATTATAAATATCAGCGACAGATTTACAAATCTAGGATTTTACAATGAGAACACAATGTCACAAGGGATCTATAAAAGATTTTATCCGGACACAAGATCCCATTGTAAGAAAGGAATTCTGAATATGAACAGCGACTGTTATGTGGGATCTCATTATATTCAGTGCGGGGAAATGTATCTTTTACCACCTTCACGTCCTCCACTCACCTTCACTTGTGGCCAGTGGATATTTTGTGGCCCCAGGCAAGAACTGGCATCGAGGACCTGCATAAAGACCCTGGCATGCCAGAGGTGGTTTGGGAGCAGCACAGCAACTTGACCATCCCTTTCCTCTACGCTGCTTTTGGGGGGGCACAATTGGTTATTGTTCCTGAATGAACTTTCACTGGATATCGGAGTCCTCATATTTTCAGGAGTCATGTGCTGGCAAACAGTGGAGGCAGTTTGTGTTTTGGTCAAAAATTGAGAGCTGGCAGCCATATCTTACCTTTTTTTTGTGTTTAGTCAAATAAAGACTAATTATTTGTTCCTGAAAAAAGTTTCAGATCCTCTTGATTCCATTCCTGAGACTTCAGATGGCCAGATAATATGCAATGTGATGAAAAGTCAGTGCAATGTCCTCCACGTGTAGCTAAAGTCTGTCATAGGAGGACCTACCAGAACAATGCATTCATTTGGAGTGGGCCAGGCCCATACAGTACATCATGGAGGCTTGCTATGAAGGAACATTCACGTTTGGATACTTGAGCTCATGTGGTTTGTGTCCAAATACTTCTGCCCATTGCAGCGTATTGACTATTGCAGCTCAATAAAGATCAGGCATACAGAAAAGTGTACCTTGTCCATAGAATAGCCACTGGGAGGTCCTATCTGGGCACACAGATCTGGCCTATCCATAATTGGGTACATCGGGGAAAATGAGAATTCAGTATGCTTTATGATCAGGTATGCTTTAGTTCATGCTTGTGTAGCGCTCTTTGTACACTCTTTGCAGCTACTGGGGTATGATGGTGCCACCTGTATAGTAATTAGGAGTAGAGTCTTTATATAATCTGTGTGATCAGGACAAGATCTCTAACAAGCACTAGCGCCTCCACTCAATTGGGGCTTGTGGATAACAAGTGAAATCCCAACTGAGAAATGTATCATCCACATAGACAGTAATCCACACAGCATTGTATATGAAAGTCCATGTATTGGAGAAATCACATTCAGTGACCATCCAACATAAAGTATCTTTCAAACAGGAACATTAAAGCATTAACAGTGTTTTCTGCATTTCTCAGTGAGGGGAGGCTGCAACACTGACAGTCTGAGCTCTCTCTCTCAGGAAAATCCACACCCCTCTCTGATGACCTCATCCTTAGTCCCCAGAGAGCATAGCAGCCATATTGGAAAAGGGCATAATAGAAGTATACAATGGAAGATGGGCAAAGAAATTATCACATCACTACATTCTCCCCCTGCTGAAAATCCTTCCAACCCAGCATGGATATACAGTGAGGAACAGAAGAATTTGAACCCCCTGTGATTTTGCAAGTTCTCCCACTTCTCCATCATGGAGGGTCTGACATTCACATTGTAGGTGCATTCCCACTCTGAGACAGAATTCAGGAAATCCCATTATATGATTTGTAAAGAATGTATTTGTCTTGCACTGCTGAACAGAAGTATTTGAACCCCTGAGAAGATCCGTGTTAATATTTGGTACAGAAGCCTTTGTCTGCAATTACAGAGGTCAGACGTTTCCTGTAGTCCTTGGCCAGGTTTGCACTGCAACAGGGATTTTGGCCGACTCCTCCACACGGATCTCCTCTAGATCTGTCAGGTTTCGGGGCTGTCGCTAAGCAACATGGAGTTTCAGCTCCCTCCAAAGATGTTCTATTGGATTTAGGTGTGGAGACTGGCTAGGCCACTCCAGAACCTTGATATGCTTCTTACGGAGCCACTCCTTGGTTCTCCTGGCTGTGTGCTTTGGGTCGTTGTCATGTTGGAAGACCCAGCCACGACCCGTCTTCAATGCTCTGACTGAAGCAAGGAGGTTGTTGCTGAAAATCTCACAATAAATGGCCCCATTCATCCTCTCCTTAATACAGTGCAGTCATCCTGTCCCCTTCGCAGAAAAGCACCCCCAAAGCATGATGTTACCACCCCCATGCTTCACAGTAGGGATGTGTTCTTGGGATGCAACTCATACTTTTTCCTCCAAACACGACGAGTGAAGTTTAGACCAAAAAGTTCTACTTTGGTTTCATTTGACCACATGACTTTCTCCCATGCCTCCTCTGGATCATCCAGATGGTCATTGGCAAACTTCAGACGGGCCTGGACATGTGATGACTTGAGCAGGGGAACCTTCTGTGCAATGCATGATTTGAAACCATGACGACGTAGTGTTCTACCGACAGTGACCTGTGAAACTGTGGTCCCAGCTCTCTTCATGTCATTGACCAGCTCCTCCCTTGTAGTTCTGGGCTGATTCCTCACCTTTCTTATCATCAGTGATACCCCACGAGGTGACATCTTGCATGGAGCCCCAGTCCGAGGGAGACTGACAGTCATCTTTAGCCTCTTCCATTTTCTAACAATTGCTCCAACGGTTGATCTATTTTCACCAAGCTGCTTGGCAATTGCCCCGTAGCCCTTTCCAGCCTTCTGGAGGTCCACAATTTTGTCCCTGGTTTTTTTTATAGCTCTATGGTCTTGCCCATGGTAGTAGTTGGCGTCTGACTGACTGTGGGGTGGACAGGTGTCTTTAACCACTTGCCTACCAGGCACTTATACCCCCTTCCTTACCAGGCCAATTTTCAGCTTTCAGCGCTGCCGCACTTTGATTGACAATTGCGCGGTCATGCAACATTGTACCCATATGAAATTTTGATCATTTTTTTCTCACAAATAGAGCTTTCTTTTGGTGGTATTTAATCGCCACTGGGCGCTTTACTTTTTGCGCTATAAATTAAAAAAAGTGCAAAAAATTAAAAAAAAAAAAAAAAGTTTGTTTCTTTTAAAAAATTTTTCAAACAGGTATTTTTTCTCCTTCACTGATTTGCGTTGATGAGGCGGCACTGATAGGCGGCACTGATGGGCACTGATAGGCGGCACTGATGGGCACTGATAGGCAGCACTAAAGGGCACTGATAGGCAGTACTAATGAGGTGGCACGGATAGGCGGCACTGATAGACAGCACTAATTAGGGGTCACGGATAGGTGGCACTGATATGCAGCACTGATAGGCGGCACTGATAGGTGACACTGATGATGGGTACTGATAGACGGCACTGACTGGCATCACTTCTGGGCACTGACTGGCGGCACTGACTGGCACAACCCCTGGGCACTGACTGGTGGCACTGACTGGCAGCACTGGTGGGTGGCACTGGTGGGTGGGCACAGGTGGGTGGCACTGGTGGGCACAGGTGGGTGGCACTGGTGGGCACAGGTGGGTGGGCACAGGTGGGTGGCACTGCTGGGCACATGTATGTGGCACTGCTGGGCACAGGTAGGTGGCACTGCAGAGTGGCACAGGTGGGGGCACTGCTGGGCACAGGTGGGGGCACTGCTGGGAATGGGTGGGCGGGGCTAGTGGGCGCACAGCTGATCGGAACTTGCGGGGGTCACTGCTGGGCACCGATCATCAGGGCACTGATCATCAGTGCCCTGATGATCGGTGCCGATCCCCGCTCTGACAACTGCCGGTTCTCGGCAGTACTTTCCTCACGATCTGACAGCGTGAGGAAAGTGCAGCCGAGAACCGGCACTTGCATTTTCCTGTGATCAGCGTGTCATTGGACACCGCTGATCACGTGGTAAAAGGCCGGTGGGATCGGCCTTTCACCACATCTCGTGATCAGCTGTGTCCGTAGGACACAGCGATCACGGAGATCGCCGGGTGCGCGCCCCCTGGGGCGCGCAGGAGAGCGCGTTCTGGGAGGACGTCATATGACGTCCACTCAGAACTGGCCGGCCGCGGTGAAGCCGTCATTCGGCTATGCGCGGTCGGCAAGTGGTTAAAGAGCTCAGACAGGTGCTACTAAGTTAGATGAATGAGTGGAGTAGAGGTGGACTTTTTAAAGGCGCAGTAACAGGTCTTTGAGAGACAGAATTCTTGCTGTTTCTTAGGTGTTCAAATACTTCTGTTCAGCCGTGCGAGACAAATACATTCTTTACAAATCTTACAATGGGATTTCCTGAATTTTTTTTTTTAATTCTGTCTCTCAGAGTGGGAATGCACCTACAATGTGAATGTCAGACCCCTCCATGATTTCTAAGTGGGAGAACTTGCAAAATCGCAGGGGGTTCAAATACTTCTGTTCCTCACTGTACACATAAATAAACAACAAAATATAGCAAGTTCACATTATTGTCGCCTTCTGCAGACCACTTCTCCAGAAGCAATCTATTACAGAGATTAGCTGCAAAGAAAACATGGTTAGTAACAAATAGGCATCATGCTAACCAGTCTAGAATGGGCTGTAATGTCCATCAGAACATGAGGTTGTACAGCATAGTTCTGTACAGCACAGCAGGGTCTTCCCAAGGTGTCATAAGTAAACATTGGTGGAGGTCCTCACACAGGATCTCCTCAAGCCCTCAGGCATTAGTCCAGATAAATCTGGGACTGCACTAGTGGGAAAACTTGGTGCTCCAATCATGCCTGGAACTGTAGGCACAAAGGTTTGGGCTGTTGGTTCAAAAGCAGGAGTAGTTGGGTTCAGACCTCCCCTCTGAGGAAGACCCCCATTAGTAATAGGTGAAGGAGCCTGTACAGGAGACTCTGGTGGAGGTGTAAACCAGTCATTGTCATCACACTGTCCTCCACTGTCTGCACAAGGCACATCATTAGAATCTGTAGCAATATCAGGTTGTGGCTCCTCATCCTCAGTAGCAACTTGTGGTACTGGAAGCAAGTGATTCCTATGCCAGGCTTTGATCTGATCCTCAGGTCTTCAAATCAGGTAGACTGGAATTCTAGGCAGTTTTTCTATAACTTCAAACAACTCATTTCTCCAGCGATCAGCTAACTTATGTTTGGCTGAGGGTCCCAAATTGTGTAGAAGCACTTTATCACCAGGTTGTAAGTCTTTGTAATGAACTTTGGCATCTAAGTGTCTTTTATTGGCAGCATTTATTTTTGCAGCATTTTCCTCAGAAATTCGATAGGCCTCTTGTAAACTATGTGTGAGTTGTGCCACATACTGGTAGTGATTTCTATGTTCCAGTCCATCGGTAGACACATGCAACTGAATGTCAATAGGCAGACAGGCTTCTCTCCCAAACATTATTATTATTATACAGTATTTATATAGCGCCAAAGGGTATGCTCAGCGCTGTACAGTAGCAAGGGGGACAGAACATGAGACAAGACAGTAACAATACAATACACAAGGGGTTCGAGGGCCCTGCTCTTTCAAGCTTACAATCTAGGACATGAGAAAATAAGGAGAGAAACCAGTTGACTCATGTCTGGTACAATTCTAGGCATGTACCATAGCTCCAACATGTCGGCTCCAGGTTTGTTTAGCACCATTAGGGAGGGTACCCAACATATTCAACAAGGTACGATTGAAACACTCAGGGAGAGCATCACCCTCTGGATGATAAGGCGTGGTTCGGCTCTTGTCCATGTTAAGCAATGTTAACAGCTCTTTAATTAGGCGACTTTCAAAGTCCCGTCCCTGGTCAGAGTGAAGTCGATTTGGCAGTCCATAATGAACAAAAAACTTCTCCCACAACACTTTGGCCACAGTTACTGCTTTTTGATCTTTGGTGGGATAGGCTTGAGCATATCGAGTGTAGTGATCAGTCACAATCAAAACATTTCCCACACCACTGCTGTCATTATCAATACACAAAAAGTCCATGCACACTAAATCCATTGGACCAGAACTTTTCAAGTGTTCTATAGGAGCAGCTCGAGTAGGCAGCGTTTTCCATTGCAGACATCTCACACAACAGCGGCAATAGTCCATAACAGCTTCCCTCATTCGTGGCCAAAAGAAACGGTTTCGGATTAATCCATATGTTTTTTCAACTCCTAGATGCCCATGTTGGTCATGCAAACTTCTCAAAACAGATTTTCTGTAGACTTGAGGGAGCACTAGCTGTCTCCTTCCAGGATGATCATGGAACAAATGTACCCTATACAAAAGTCCATTGAATATTTTGAGTTCATCCCATTCCTTCAGATAGTAGCTACTCTGCTCAGGTAAGGTTTTTCTCATGTAATTAGGATCTTTGCAGAAAACAGACTCTCTAACATGTCTGATTACTGGATCCCTCATTTGTAGAAGAATCATATCTTTCTTTTGCAGCTGGATGTTTTCTGGTACCCCTAGAGCAGTGGGGCAGTAATACATGTCTGGGATACACTCTTCACCAGCTCCCAATGAGTCAACAACTCGTAAGTCAGAGAAAACAATATTGTCTCCTTGTACAGCAGCTGTAGCACAGTAGGCAGCCACAGCAGGCCCAGGTACTTCCTCCCATTCACTTTTTTCTAAGTTCATTGGCAATCCAGGATTTCTGGAGAGAGCATCAGCCCCAATATTTTTGGGTCCTGGCTTGTACTTGAGAGTGAATTGGTAATTAGACAAGGCAGCAAGCCACCTATGACCAGTGGCATCCAGCTTGGCTGTAGTCAAGACATAAGTGAGGGGGTTATTATTAGTTCTCACCTCAAACTGAGCCCCATACAAGTAATCATGCAGCTTTTCAACAATAGCCCACTTCAGGGCAAGAAATTCCAGTTTGTGAACAGGATAATTAGTTTCTGCTGGGCTTAGACTGTGACTGATATAAGCAACAGGCCTTAGACCTCCTGGGTACTCCTGATGGAGGACTCCACCTAACCCATCATAGCTGGCATCTACATGCAGAACGTATGGCTTTTGTGGGTCTACATAAGCAACACTGGTGCTTCTGTAAGGCTTTTTTAAGCTGTAGAAAAGTTTCCTCACAAGCAGAAGTTCACCTCTCACTGAAAGGAGTTTTGCTGGTTGTGTCAATACCAGGTGTCTCTTTAAGCAAGTCATTAAGAGGCCGATCAGTCTTGGAATAGTCTCTAATGAAGCGGCTATAATAGCCACAAAACCCCAAGAAGGACCTCAGTTCTGTCAGATTTGTGGGATGGAGCCAGGTTACCACAGCCTCCACTTTAGCAGGATCAGTTGCTACCCCTTATGCAGATACGATGTGGCCCACAAAGTTTACTGAAGAATGGGCAAACTTACATTTGTAAGACTTACTCTCCTCAAACGATCAAGCACTTTAAAAAGTCTCTGATCATGCTCCTCCAGGGTAGAGCCAAAAACAATTATGTCATCTAGGTAGACAATACATTGAGTGGGACAAAGGTCTCCCAGTGTCCGATCCATTAGACGCTGGAAAGTTGCAGGTGCACCACTAATTCCCTGAGGCATTCTAGCAAACTGGAAAACCCCAGGGGGCAAATAAAAGCTGTCTTTTCTTGATCTTCCTCACTCATTGGTACTTGGTAATACCCGGATCTTAAGTCCATTACTGTGAACCATTTGCTGCCTTGCAGGGCATCAAGAGCTTCCTCAATGTGAGGTAGCGTGTATTAATCTGGAACCGTTCGCCGATTTAGAGTCCTGTAATCAACACATATTCGCACTCCATCATTTTTCTTTCTGACCATCACTATTGGGGATGCATACGGGCTTTTAGACTCAACAATGATGTTTTGATCTTTCATTTTGTGCAAGCACTCTTGAACATCATCCAGATCTTTAGGAGGTATGCGCCTGGATCTTTCTCTAAAGGGGGTGCTATCTGTTAGGCAAATACTGCGTTAAATACTTTTAGCTCACCCGACATCCATGTCATCAGTAGAGAAAACGTCATTGTATTCCATTAGCTGCTCTTCTAGTGCTTGTTTGTGCTCTGCAGGACTATCAGCATCATTAAGGTGAAAGTCTAATTTGGTTTCTTTCTCCTCGACCTTGGCAGGGTAAGAGCTAATGGTTTCCACTGGGTAACAATAGGCTACCTCCTGCCAGGCTGGTATTATTACTGGGTATGTGATAACATTCCGAACAGTAACAGCATCCACTCTTGGACATTTTAAATGATAGTACGAGAAAGGAAAGACTATCTCCCAGCCATTCTTTGCAGCCTCTTTCAGATCAGTCTCTAGCAGGAAAAAGCTACCGTTTGCACCCGGTGAAATTTCCACATAAACCCGCAACACTCTCACTCCCCCGGCTGGAAGCTCTATGGGATGCCATGGATTCCCCACACATCCTCCAGGAAGATCAGGAGCAAAAGTTTGGCAGATATTTTGAAGTTCTGGAGCAACAGGCAGTGAAGGTAGAGGAGTATCCTGTTGTGGCTGAAGAAATCTTATGAAAGCAGCCTCAACGGCTTCAACATTGGAACCCACAATCATAGGAGCAGACTCGCTACCCCCGGGTGGAGGGCTCACATAGGCAATGACTTTAAGTGGGGGATCCTCATCAGCTGTCACACCAGGAATGCGAAGCTCAACTTCTAAACAACCATCCATAAAAACAGGATTTTCTCCCACACCATAAACAGGTATAGTGTCCATAGGTTTCAATGGGAGGTGGCTTAAGTGTTGCTGATAGAAGGGTCTGTAGATAATAGTCACCTGAGAGCCGGTGTCAAACAGAGCAGTATTGGGTATATCATTAACAAACTGAAAGTACATCTGCGACTTACTCCAGGCAGTTTAGTGAACATTTGTTTTCTTGATTTTCTCTGTTTTCTTTTATACATTTGTCCAGCTTTACTATGAATTTCAGAACTATCAGCAATCTGTAGACACTGATGAACTGTGTGGCCTGTTTGTCCACAGCGGAAACATTCAATGTGGAAGAGAGGCTTATCAATGGAGGTTTTATCAGCAGATAGAGCTCTAGGCTGTGGAAGTCTACCAACTTCTTTGTTTTTAGCAACAGTCTCATTTTTGTGCTCACCCCAAGAACTCTGATGAACTTTGCTTTTAGAAGGGGTACTAAAAAGGATATCAGCCTACTGTTTCTTTACTTCACTCATAGTTTCAGTAAAGTTTCTCTCTCTCAAAACAACTCTTAGGGCCGGTGACATTGGGCGATGCGGCAGAAGCCCCTTTATGATTTGAGCAGTCCTTAATTTATCAACATCTGCAGGAGAGATAACCTTTTCAGTGAGCAATCTTCCTAGAAGCACTTCTAGCCTCCTCACAAACACAGAAACATCCTCTCCCTCTTTATGCTTTGTCTGTTTACAATCAGCAATCTGCATCTGATCCGGGTCACGGTGCCGTCCATAAGCATCTGTCAAAATATCAATATATTCTTGAGCACTGGTACTCACATGTGTGTCCTTGTAAGCTCTGACAATAATGGATGCTGGTGGTCTTAAGCTTTCCATGATGCGCTGTTTTTCTTTTCCTCTGTGCATATCCATTCCTCTATCACTTGTGCAAAATCTTTCCACACTTCAAAGCTTTCTTCACTAGCAGGGACAGGTAGCACTCCGGAAAAAGCCTTTCATTTGCTGTAAGAATCAGCATGTAAATTGTGAGCAATGACTTCAGTGACTCAATATTTGTTTCCTGCATGGTGGCTGTAGCAGGCGACATTTCAGACTCTCCTGATGAAGTCGTTGTGTTCAATGGTTCACACTTTACAGGCAGGGCTGGTAACTCTCTCCTTACTGGAGGTGAAATCACTGGAAATACTACAGCACAACCAATTGCTTCAGCCCCTTTGGGATTTATGCAGAAGGGCCCTTTATCTGGATTTAAATCCACCTCACTGAGACAGAGATAATGGGTATACAGTTCACAACTCTCATCCTCTTCTCTTTTATCCACAAGAGTGGCATACTGCAAGGTTTTATTTGCTTTTAGTGCCTCCTGCAGTCTGTGGGAACTCACAGTAATAGGCACATGGCAAATGGCAAATGTCCTTTCAGGTGGCAGTCCCTCTTCTAGGGCTCACTGCCTCACAGCTTCTGTTAATAACAGTGACATGGTCGTTCCTTAATGTCCTGATCCAAGATAGCTCTCAGCAGTGCCTCCAAATGTAGTGCTATTTGTACACTCTTTGCGGCTACTGGGGTATGATGGTGTCACCTGTATAGTATTTAGGAGCAGAAACCTTATAATCTGTGTGATCAGGACAAGATCTCTAACAAGCACTAGTGCCTCCACTCAATTGGGGCTTGTGGATAACAAGTGAAATCCCAACTGAGAAATGTATCATCCACATAGACAGTAATCCACACAGCAGTGTATATGAAAGTCCATGTATTGAAGAAATCACATTCAGTGACCATCCAACATAAAGTATCTTCCAAACAGAAACATTAAAGCATTAACAGTGTTTTCTGCATGTCTCAGTGAGGGGAGGCTGCAACACTGACAGTCTAAGTTATCTCTCTCCCCCAGGAAATCCACACCCCTCTCTTTCCAACAAGTGCTCTCTCTGATGACCTCATCCTCAGTGCCCAGAGAGCATAGCAGCCATATTGGAAAAGGGCGAAACAAACACTGCATAATAGAAGTATACACTGGAAAATGGGCAAAGTAATTATCACATCACTACACGTTATGTAACACAGTGTTATGTCCCAATGTCATAGCCATAGATGCCTCCACTCCCATTTTCTATCCCTGCATAACTGCCTGTATATATATAATTCCTAACTCTGATGTCAGATTTCATCCTGCCTCTTCTTTCCAGACCTTCTTAAATCTTTTTAGGAACTCCGTAGTTGATTCCATACTGCTCTGCTTACAAGCAACTGCTGTAGCTAGTGACTGTTTATCTTTCCACAACTTCATTTCTGCGATTAACTCCTTCCACATCTGTTTCTGTCCTACGGACGTTCTCCACTCATAGTACACTGTTGGTTCAAACGGCTCATGAAGCTCATATATAGTAGGCACGTTGGTCCAATCTCAACCTGATTCCATATCATATCCCAAAATTCCATCGATGATTATCTTCATGTCCTGTTGTGAACATTGCTGCCCCTACGTTGCTCTTTTCAAGTAGTTTATGGCAGCAGTGGGGTTTTTCCGAGGATCAGGACAACCCTTTATAATGTCATTAACATCATTAATTTCCATTTGATCACATCACATCCCACAATGATGTAAGGGTAAGCTTGGGTGGCTCCCTCGTCTTCAGCGTCTTTTCTGGACCTATAATAATACTTACCAAATTCTTCTGAATTATCCTGCTCCTGCTGACTCACCTCTACATCTCCTTTTGAATCTTGATACGTCCCTCTCCTGTACTGTCTGCTCTTTTACCATGGATGTCTGTCCGCCTCATTTCAATCGATTTCTTACTACCTTTCATTTTTTTTCTTGGTCCTGGGCAGCAGAGCAGCCAGTTTGCTGCATCTGGTCTAATGTCCTTCCCAATGTAATTTTTGTTTCTTTCCACTCTTTATTCATTTCACACATTGATAAACTTCAACCTGACCTGAAGAATCTTCCACGCACCACAGATCACTGCCAAATGGCCTCTTTCATTGGTGTGAGATGGTGGGAGCTCTTGGGCTGGGACAGAGTGTAATGCATTTCTCCTCCGAGACAACAAATAATCCTCATCCTTAGGGAGCTGAGGATACAGCTGAATATAATCAGGAAGCGCAGTGGCAGGCATCAAAGAAGTGGCAAAAAAAGGATTATTACTGTGTTTAGCTACTGGGGCAGAAGGGATTGGTGTCGGGTACTTATATCCTGGGCCATACTTCAACCAATTCAATGCTCCCTCTCATATATTTCATATCCCACTCAGGATCTGGACCAAAATAGGGAAAGTCAGTTTTATCCCCTAAACATATCCCCTTTATCATATCCATGTGAAAGTCATCATTGTCCCCATCTCTGAGAAAAGGACTGGCACTCCCCATGGTTGAACTCCACCCCGCCAGGCTGTCCATTCATGGGACAACATAACAATCCCAAGGTGACAAATACTCTTTTCATGTCTCATTAGCTGGTAGTTGGGATTTTTCTAGAGCTGATCCGTCTTCCTTAGTAAATTTCTTTAACAGTTTTCTTCCTCTGAATACTTTACACGGTGGCTCCGGAGGGTCTGGGTACTTCCCCTTACCTTGGGAGTTTCCCATCATCACTGCAAAGCAAAGAAGCAATATTATGTGAGCTGGCCTATGTGTTTCTCTCCCGGTGATGACTCTTTGTGCCGGGTGAAGCTGGACTGAACTCACGTAGAGCTCCAACAAAATTCTTCTCAACTGCACAAGTGCTTCAAAGCTGAAAATCACCTGGACAGGTACACCCCTATTGTGACTCCTTCAGACTGTCACCATGCTTTCACCTATCCCAGGCCAATGGAGAAATCTCCTCGCTGAGTAGATGGGGCGTCTCACAGTCCTACAGAGACTTAGAATACATCTACTGAACAGTTTCTCTAGTTACAAGCGTACATAATCACTGAACACACTACTCTGTATGATTGTATGGAGGACATACACACATTTCTTATACATCAACCTAGGTTCTGTTTAACCCCGCGAGCTCCCAGAGCTCCAATGGACAATTGCTCATACTACCGCAGCACAGAGGCTTGGTGGAGATAGGGGGCGATCAGGGCAAAGGAAGACAAAAAATGCTCACTTACCTCCGATGGCCGATCCTATCCCACTTCTGACACCACTTCTGTCAGGAACATCAATTTATGCCGACCTCCTCCTCCATACAAACATCCAGTTCAAAGTACTTTGGGAATAATAAAGTCAGACATCTGGATGTGTGATGCAAAATGTGACTTCTTTATTATTCATCAAGCTTTAAGTAATAATTGATAACCCGGCATATATCAGGCGTTTTCCATAAATCACCAATCAGAATACAGAATTTTCAGTAAACTACTCCATGTTGCGTCATAACAAAAATACAACAGGATAGTGACTTCTGATTTCTATAAACAAGAAATGTGTGCATAGATACCAGCATTCACATCCCACGGGAACATCTTGTATGTACAACAAACCAGTTAGTAGGCACAAAGCAAAAGTGAGTGAACTATTAACCCTTTCATATAGTAGGTGGAGCGAATTACTATGATACTTAGCGCCATCTAAAGGCCAGATAGGTTTTTTTTGCTTTAAATCAATGGTTGGTTTAATCCTGAGGTTTTTTTTAATTTATGTCCTTCAATGTCTACTGTACTCATAAATGTAGGAGTGTGATCTCCGTTATTTGTATGACACCATCCCTGACATAGTACACTAATAATATGTTGGGTGGAGAGACAAGCATGTGTCCAGCCGTGACACCAAAATGCCTCAATTAGGAAAAACAGTTCCATACCACATTATGGCCACTAGATGGAGCCAATGATCATAGGAAATCACTGTATGAAAAGACCAACATGTGACATGGCTGAATGAATGCTGGTCATATTAGTTCATCTATTCTCTAAGTGGGGCGGTATCTATTGGGCCAATCCCTTTTACAAACCACACATAATATCGCCCTTCAAAGTGAGAACAAAAACAGTTTCCACAAAATCAAAGAGTAGAAATATTTTCCGGTGGATCCCCTCTACCCAGACCCCATATGTAGACATAGAACAACAAGCTGTGTTCCCTCTCATGCCGCACTCCTCCAACCACCCAAACCCACACAGAAGCCAAGGGAAATAATGAGAGGAAAGTTCCCCCCTAGTTTGGGGCGGAGTTCTCCTTCCCTCCTGTTGGGGGATGGGAGAAGGATGGACTGAAGACAGAGAGACGCTTCGGGGTCACCACTGTTCTGTAGAGCCTTGAAATGAAGGACATCAACTTCAGAAGTTCTTGTTGTCTGTGTAAAGTTCCCCGATAACGAGATCTGGGCTCTCCCGGCTTCTAGCTCTGTAACCCGCTATATCATTATCAGGAAACGCAACTCCGACACCCAAGAAGGGCTGAAGTTGTGTCCTTCATTTCCAGGATCTACTGACCACTCTGCACCCCGACATTTACTGCACTTCATCCATGTCTTTGGGGGCCTCTCATCTCCTTATCAACTGTTTCTTCCATGATGAAGATCAGCCATGGAGTATATCTGAGGTGTATATCAGGGTGTGCTTTTTCCCCACATGAGAGCTGGGATGTCCAGCAACATTCATCTAGAAGACATTTCCCGCACTCAAGGCACTAATACACCTCCAGGGTTGTGTGGGACCCCTGATGTACAGGAAGACAAGACTTCAGTGAGGAACATTTCCCTCACTCAGGACAGGAAAGTGGCTTCTCCCCCGTGTGACATCTCTGATGTCTGGAAAGATGGGACTTCCGTGAAAAACATTTCCCACACTCAGGACAGGAATACGGCTTCTCACCTGTGTGACATCTCTGATGTCTGGAAAGATGGGACTTCCGTGAAAAACATTTCCTGCACTCAGGACAGGAATATGGCTTCTCTCCCGTATGAGATCTCTGATGTGTGTGAAGATGGGACTTTGCTGAAAAACATTTCTCACACTCAGGACAGGAATACGGCTTCTCCCCCGTATGATATCTCTGATGTGTGTGAAGATGGGACTTCAATGAAAAACATTTCCCACACTCAGGACAGGAATACAGCTTCTCCCCCGTATGAGATCTCTGATGTGTGTAAAGATGGGACTTAGCTGAAAAACATTTCCCACACTCAGGACAGGAATATGGCTTTTCCCCCGTATGAGATCTCTGATGTGTGTTCAGATGGGACTTCACTAAAAAACATTTCCCACACTCAGGACAGGAATACGACTTCTCCCCCGTATGAGATCTCTGATGTGCGTTAAGACTGGTCTTAAATGAAAAACATTTCCCGCACTCAGGACAGGAATACGGCTTCTCCCCTGTGTGAGATCTCTGATGCTTGGAAAGACTGGACTTCTGTGAAAAACATTTCCCACACTCAGAACAGGAATATGGCTTCTCCCCCGTGTGAGATCTCTGATGTGTCTGAAGATAGGACTTGTCTGAAAAACATTTCCCACATTCAGAACAGGAATATGGCTTCTCCCCCGTGTGAGATCTCTGATGTGTCTGAAGATAGGACTTGTCTGAAAAACATTTTCTGCACTCAGAACAGGTATACAGCTTTTCCCCCATGTGAGATCTCTGATGTTTGTATAGATGGGACTTGTCTGAAAAACATTTCCCACACTCAGGACAGGAATATGGCTTCTCCCCTGTGTGAGATCTCTGGTGTGTGTAAAGATTGTACTTCCTTGAAAAACACTTCCCACACTCAGGACAGGAATATGGCTTCTCCCCCGTGTGAGATCTCTGATGTCTGTAAAGCTGGGACTTCACTGAAAAACATTTTCCACACTCAGGACAGGAATATTGCTTTTCCCCTGTGTGAGATCTCTGATGTATGTGAAGATTGGACTTTTCTGAAAAACATTTTCCACACTCAGGACAGGAATACGGCTTTTCCCCTGTGTGAGATCTCTGATGTCTATAAAAATTGGACATATGTGAAAAACAGTTTCCACACTCAGGACAGGAATACGGCTTCTGCCCCATGTGAGATCTTTTATGCACATTAAGACCATGTTTAGAACGGAAACCCTTCCCGCACTCAGTACAGGATAAGTTCTTCCCTGTTGGAAGGCCGGCCCGGTCCCGCACAGTCTGAGGTTCCTCAGGATACGAGGAATCCGATGGTCCATCTACACTGGGTGGTGTCGGATGGACATTGGAGGGAGCCGGGTTTTCTCCTGGACTATACTGTGTGATGTCCTCATCTTCTACTTTCCAGTCTGGAGACAAAGTGAGACAATCCTCGGAGGTTTTCCTCATCTCCCGACCATGGACTAAAATACAAAGACAAAGAGGATTACTAGACAGGAGCTGATTGGTTCCCCCAAACCAGGACTCCGCCCACATCAGGCAGCTTGGGCTCTGAGGAGCTTACAATTCCACCCTCAAGGGAACTAGGAAATGGCTCCTCTGATCTCCTACCAGGTCATTTCTTTATTCATGGACCTTAATCAGAGAGTGAGGAAACAACCAGAACTGTCTTTTATAGGAGGGACAGTGATGAGGGGATTATAGGACGAGGGTCCCCACCCCCTCTATCACTCATTGCCATCTTCTCCATGTTTTCCTATGTTAATATATAACAGTGGGTAGATAGAGAGCAGAAGTCAGGAGTATGTAATGTATAAAATGGAGTATATAGTGCAGGGGTCAGGAGTATGTAATGTAATCGTGCTGGAGCGATTGTGGCCTAAAACCAAATCCCACCAAGCATTCACCCAATATAAACCTGCTTTTCTAACATACACTTCCTCCCTTCAAACTGCCAAACAAGCCTACTTTGTCACTCTCATTAATACCTTCTCTTCGAGTCCTCATCGGCTCTTCTCTACCTTTAACTCTCTACTTTCTCCACCCCCATCGCCACCCAGCACCTCATTCACTGCCCACGAGATTGCACTCCACTTCCGAAACAAGATTGATGCAATTCATAGGGACATTGCCACTACACAGACATCCATCCCACTTAGTATCCCTCACACCATACCTCCCTCAACACTGTCCTCCTTTGACCCCGCTATACTGAAGAGGTCACTAAGGTTTTATCAGAAGCCGAACTCACCACCTGCCCCCTGGATCCTGTCCCCTCACAACTCCTTTGGTCCCCCTCCTCTTCCATCCTATGCTCCCTCACTCACATCTTCAATCTTTCCCTCTCTACTGGTGCCTTCCCCTCCCCTCTAAAGCATGCACACATCACTTCCATACCTAACAAGCCCTCCCTGGACCCCACCAACCTGAACAACTTAAGACCCATCTCCCTGCTGCCATTTACCTCTAAACTCCTAGAACGCTTAGTCTACAATCGTCTGAGCTCCTCCCTCACCGACAACAACCTTCCTGACCCTTTACAGTCTGGCTTTCACTCGCTACACTCCACTGACACCGCCCTACTAAAACTCACTAATGATCTACTAACTGCAAAAACCAATGGCCACTACTCCGTACTCATCCCAACCAATGGCCACTACTCCATACTCATCCCAACCAACGGCCACTACTCCATACTCATCCCAACCAATGGCCATTACTCCATACTCATCCCAACCAATGGCCACTACTCCATACTCATCCCAACCAACGGCCACTACTCCATACTAATCCCAACCAACGGCCACTACTCCGTACTCATCCCAACCAACGGCCACTACTCCGTACTCATCCCAACCAATGGCCACTACTCCGTACTCATCCCAACCAATGGCCACTACTCCATACTCATCCCAACCAATGGCCACTACTCCATACTCATCCCAACCAATGGCCACTACTCCATACTCATCCCAACCAATGGCCACTACTCCATACTCTTACTACTTGACCTCTCTGCGGCTTTTGACACAGTTGACCATCCCCTCCTCCTCAAAAAACTCCACTCTTTTGGCCTCAGCAACTCCACTCTCTCCTGGTTCTCTTCCTACCTATCCCAATGCTCCTTCAGTGTTACCTATAATGCTGCCACCTCCCCCTCCCTCCCCCTCTCTGTTGGGGTCCCTCAAGGTTCTGTCCTTGGACCCCTTCTCTTCTCCATCTACACCTCCTCACTTGAAAAACTTCCATGGCTTCAACTACCATCTCTATGCTGATGACATGCAAATCTATCTTTCTACACCTCACCCCTTCAGTCTCCTCCTCACCTCACCCCTTCAGTCTCCTCCTCACCTCACCCCTTCAGTCTCCTTTCGCATTACTAACCTACTAAGTGACATATCGGCTTGGATGTCACTCCACTTCTTCAAACTCAATCTTTCCAAAACTGACTTTTCCCCCCAGCCCGTGCCCCCTACCCTGACTTCACCATAAATATCACTAACACCATCCTAACCTCGGAAACCACTAAGCAACTTATTCACTCCCTTGTCATATCTCGCCTCGACTACTGTAACTCCCTCCTCACTGGCCGATCTCATCGCAGGCTATCCCCCTCCAGTCTATCAAGAATGCTGCTGCCAGACTCATCCACCTCACTAACCGTTCTGTATCTGCCACCCCTCTCTGCCAACCCCTCCACTGGCCTCCATTCAGTATCCTCCACCCCTCTCTGCCAATCCCTCCACTGGCCTCCATTCAGTGCCCTCCACCCCTCTCTGCCAATCCCTCCACTGGCCTCCATTCAGTGTCCTCCACCCCTCTCTGCCAATCCCTCCACTGGCCTCCATTCAGTGTCCTCCACCCCTCTCTGCCAATCCCTCCACTGGCCTCCATTCAGTGTCCTCCACCCCTCTCTGCCAATCCCTCCACTGGCCTCCATTCAGTGTCCTCCACCCCTCTCTGCCAATCCCTCCACTGGCCTCCACTCAGTGTCCTCCACCCCTCTCTGCCAATCCCTCCACCGGCCTCCACTCAGTGTCCTCCACCCCTCTCTGCCAATCCCTCCACTGACCTCCACTCAGTGTTCTCCACCCCTCTCTGCCAATCCCTCCACTGGCTCCCAGTTGCCAAACGGAAAAAATTCAAAACTCTGACAATGACATATAAAGCCATCCACAACACTGCCCAAATTTTAATAACCGATCTTATCTCTAGATATCACCCAAACTGTACTCTCCGCTCCTCGCAAGACCTCCTACTCTCTAGCTCCCTTGTCTCCTCCTCCCATGCTCATCTCCAGGACTTCACCAGGGCGTCACCCATCCTCTGGAACTCCCTACCCCAATCTATCAAATTATCACCTGCCTTTTGGCGTTCACTGAAAACCTTTCTCTTCAGGGAAGCCTATCCCGTCCTCTGCTAATTCTGGAATCCTCTACTCTTCCAACCACTCTATCCCCCACAGTTACCACCTACTGTACCATTCACTCCTCCCTCCTAGATTGTAAGCTCGAAGGAGCAGGGCCCTCAAATCCCTCTTGTATTGAACTGTATTGTTGCTGTATTGTCTCCCACTATAATGTAAAACGCTGACCAAACCATTGGCGCTATATAAATCCTGTATTATAATAATAATGTATACAGTGTAAGGGCCAGGACTCATAATATTGTTATTCAGTAATTAAAGGTCCTTAAAGGGTTGCTTGCCTCCCATCTCCTGAGACTGCACTCAGTGACTTGGGTCTGAGACACTACAGACATATCCCTCCACCCGGCACAGCCAGCAGATAACAGAGAAGGTCCCCTGGAGGAGTCAGGCACAAGGCAGGAGACCCCAGTCACATGTCCTGGGTGCCTACATTATGCAATGCTTAGAGTAAAAATCAACATTTTGCTGCCAGCTGAACCCCAGAACCTCCATAAATCCAGTCTAGATACATAAATTGTGTCTGCAGCACAGAGAAGGAAGATTATCCGAGAGAAATCCAGGAATACAGGACGGGGAACACAGCTCAGGAAAGTGACCAGGGGATTACAGGCTGATATCACCCAGTCCCCGCCCTACTCTGGACCAATCAGTGAGCAGTATGGGTGGAGGAATGGATTTAGTGTTCATGACCCACCTGTGCTGATCTCTGAAGGAGTGTCCTCCTCTATAAATGTCCCCGTTATTCCATCCTCCTCCATAGACTGCTGATCATCCCTCACATACGCCTCTTCTTCTTCTGCTTTCACCTCAAATTCTATATCGATTGGATCTCCACTCTAAATCAAGGAAATGAGAGAAAATATCATCTGTAAAATAAAAACTCACATAAAAATGTACACATCTTCTCTATAAGTCCATGTTCTAGATGCTCCATCCCACCAACCTTGCAATGGTGAGGGATGGTGTGACCTTCCTGTGTGGAATCCCGGGAATACAGAGGACGGGGACATCTCTCTGGTGGGTTCCTGGTATTAGGTGGCTCCATCATATCCTTGTGTCCTTCTGAAAACTCCTCCATCACTCCATACTCCTCATCCTCCTCTTTATACTCTTCTTTAACATCAATATTATCATCCCCGAGGATTCCACTCTGAAAGATATAATAAAACATTCATTGTAACAAACATGCTGTGTATAAATCACAACTACCAATAATTGTCATCATCTACCTGATGATGGTGAGGGATGGTGTGACCTTCCTGTGTGGAATCCCGGGAATACAGAGGACGGGGACATCTCTCTGGTGGGTTCCCATGACTGGATCCATCTGTAGGAAACACACACACTGACTGAATCCATTGTTTCTATGTGTTTATCAGATGATGGGGGATCTAGGTGGATCCTCCGTACTGCTCTCTCCTTTACAATAAAGTCTCCTCTTACCCGGTGATGTGAGGGGCGGCTGATTGTCCATCATGACGTCCTTGTAGAGATCCTTGTGTCCTTCTAAATACTCCCACTCCTCCATGGAGAAATAGACAGTGACACCCTGACACCTTATAGGAACCTGACACACACAATGATACAGTCACCATCCAGACACATCCCTTGTCTGTTACTGGAGAATGTCCCAGAATTCCCGGCACCGCTCACCTCTCCTGTCAGCAGCTCAGTGATCTCTCTGGTGACTTCTAGAATCTTCTTCTTCTTTCTCTCTTCTATCAGGGAGGGAGGTGGAGGCAATGTGATGTCATATGATCTCCAGACTTCACAGGAGGAAAACTCTACATCTGAACACAAATAGTCACATCAAATGATATTCCCAGAATCCTCCTCACCTCTCCAGTCATGTCTATCTATTATCCACTTCAATATCGGGCACTTTCACCCCCTCCCAGTTAAGGCCAATTTTCATCTTTCAGCACTGTTGCACTTTGAATGACAATTGTGCGGTCATGCAATACTACACATGAATGTTTTTTATATTTTTTGAGATAGAGATTTTTTTAAGGTATTTGATCATCACTGTTTTTGTTTTTTTGTTTGCTATATAAATAAAAAAAATACAAAAAAATTGAAAAAAAAAACATTTGCTCTCTTTGTTTTTGTTATAAAATTTTGCAATGAAATAATCTTTCTTCATACATTTAGGCCAAAATATATGCTGGTACATTCTGGGGGTAAAAATAATCCAAAACAGTCTATATTATTTAGTCTGTGAGAAAGTTATAGAGTCCACAAGCTATGGGATATATGTCTGAAAATTGATCAGTTGAGACCCTAAAATGCCAGATGCTGGTATGACGTATAGCACTGATTAGGACATTGGTATGAGGTATGACAATGTTCAGGATGCTGGTATGGTGTATGGTGGGGATCAAGACGCTGCTAGGGTGTATGGGGTGATCAGGACACTGGTATTGAGTATGGAAGTGATCATGACATTGGTATGGTGTATGGTGGGGATCAAGACGCTGGTATGGTGTATGGTGGTGATCAGGACATTGGTATGGTGTATGGAGGTGATCAGGACATTGGTATGGTGTATGGAGGTGATCAGGATGCTGGTATGGTGTATGGAGGTGATCAGGATGCTGGTATGGTGTATGGAGGTGATAAGGACATTGGTATGGGGTATGGCGGTGATAAGGACATTGGTATGGGGTATGGTGGTGATCAGGACATTGGTATGGTGTATGGTGGTGATCAGGACATTGGTATGGTGTATGGTGGTGATCAGGACAGTGGTATGGTGTATGGGGATGATCAGGGTGCTGGTATGGTGTATGGCGGTGATAAGGACATTGGTATGGTGTATGGCAGTGATCAGGTCTCTGGTATGGCAGTGATCAGGATACTGGTATGGGGTATGGCGGTGATAAGGACATTGGTATGGTGTATGGCGGTGATAAGGACATTGGTATGGTGTATGGCAGTGATCAGGTCTCTGGTATGGCAGTGATCAGGATGCTGGTATGGTGTATGGTGGTGATAAGGACATTGGTATGGTGTATGGCGGTGATTCTCTGACTCTGGGTGGAGGAACATTGGGTGGCGTGGATGGATTTGGCAGCGTGCTGGTGCCAACTTTCCTCCCCCCAGGGTCACTGCAGGTGTAGAGAAAAGCTGTGTAAGAGGATATGGAGGAGAGATGAGGAGGAGATCCAGGAATCAGGAGAAAGGTCAGGGCAAGCAACAGACGAGCGCATCCAAGAGACCAAGCCGGGGTCACTACACAGAAAATCAATCCAAGGAAACAACAGGCAGGACGAGGAATAGCAAGAAGGAGCTGAGAGACAAATGAGAATATTGCTCAGCCAATGGGAGATGATCTCAGCATGACTTCCATCATGAAGGAGATGAGGGGGAGGGGAGGAAGTCACTGAAGGTGACCATAGATCCATGGAAATTCAGCTGGTTCAGCAGGGATCGCTCACATTTCCATCCATGTGTGGTCACTGCTGGATAAAAGCCACTCCCCCAGCGGCTGCAGCCAATAGCTTCAGTGCTGATCTGTGTATTCTGAGAGCGGAGGAGTCCCCCCATAGTCAAAAAAATGTTCCGGCCCCGGAAGTGGGGGAATGTTCTGCCCCTGAAGGGGTTAATCTGGGTTCCCACACTATATATGTGTGTATCATCATCTGCTGGAGATAAAAGATGTCACAGTGACTATGGAGGAAGAGGACGGACATGACTATGGAGGAAGAGGACGGACATGACTATGGAGGAAGAGGACGGACATGATGGGGGGTTACTGGGTGTAAATAGGAAATAAAATCTTATTACCTCCTCTGCTGCCACTTCCACCAACATCTCCTCTCTACTTCCTGTCTGTACCTGACATCACTTCCTGTCTGTCTTCCATAGAGACTTCCTGTCTGGGTAGAAGTGAGATCCCCACCTTGTGGAGCTCAGAGGAACTGCAGCCCCGAGAAGCATCTGGTAGTGTGACCCCAGAAATATACCTTATACCAGATGTTCTACAGGACTAAATCTGCAATCAATGTTACTGCAGAATCAAAGGGGCCAAAATCCCTCCCCCGAGCAGTCATATATTTCTGTTCCCCTTGGTGGGAGTGGAGGTGACCCCTCTATAAGGATCTACAGTCCATACACACCCAGCACAAGGCCGGGGTCACACTACCAGACGCTTCTCGGGGCTGCAGTTCCTCTGAGCTCCACAAGGTGGGGATCTCACTTCTACCCAGACAGGAAGTCTCTATGAAAGACAGGAAGTGATGTCAGGTACAGACAGGAAGTGATGTCAGGTACAGACAAGACTTTCAGTGTGGAAGCGAAGCAGAGAGGAGACGTTCCTGGAAGTGGCAGCAGAGGAGGTAATAAGATGTTATGTTCTATTTACACCCAGTAACCCCCCCATCATGTCCGTCCTCTTCCTCCATAGTCACGTCCGTCCTCTTCCTCCATAGTCACGTCCGTCCTCTTCCTCCATAGTCACGTCCGTCCTCTTCCTCCATAGTCATGTCCGTCCTCTTCCTCTATAGTCATGTCCGTCCTCTTCCTCCATAGTCACGTCCGTCCTCTTCCTCCATAGTCATGTCCGTCCTCTTCCTCCATAGTCACTGTGATGTCTTTTATATCCAGCAGATGATGATACACACATATATAGTGTGGGAACCCAGATGATCCCCTTCAGGGGGAGGAGTTGATGATAATATATTTGCTCCCAAAGCTGGCCTACATGGTTCAGTTTTATCGTTCAGCCAGCGGGATGACCATAAACACTGAAGCGATTCCCCCATCCACACATTGGAGGTGGATGGGGGAATCCTCCCCGCTGCACTCTTGTATTCTGACAATGGGGGGACTCCTCCGCTCTTAGAATACACAGATCAGCACTGAAGCTATTGGCTGTAGCCACTGGGGGAGTGGCTTTTATCTGGCAGTGGCCACACATGGATGGAAATGTGAGCGATCCCTGCTGAACCAGCTGAATTTCCATGGATCTATGGTCACCTTCAGTGACTTCCTCCCCTCCCCCTCATCTCCTTCATGATGGAAGTCATGCTGAGATCATCTCCCATTGGCTGAGCAATATTCTCATTTGTCTCTCAGCTCCTTCTTGCTATTCCTCGTCCTGCCTGTTGTTTCCTTGGATTGATTTTCTGTGTAGTGACCCCGGCTTGGTCTCTTGGATGCGCTCGTCTGTTGCTTGCCCTGACCTTTCTCCTGATTCCTGGATCTCCTCCTCATCTCTCCTCCATATCCTCTTACACAGCTTTTCTCCACACCTGCAGTGACCCTGGGGGGAGGAAACTTGGCACCAGCACGCCGCCAAATCCATCCCCACCATTAGGGGCTGTGGAGACAATTGTCTGCTATTTACACTCCGTTCCTCCGCACGTCACCTGATCACATGACAGCTTACTTCCACAGATTCCGGACAGATTTCTGGATGGTAAAGGTCAAAGGTCACTCTTCAGTTTAGGAGAGGTAGGACGCACCCAGGAACAAGGATTTGGTTTGCATGGGAGCCTAATCTAGAGGACCCCTCAAGTCTCCCCATCCAAATGTCCCTCCATCCAGAGTCTATATATTCTATGACATCACACTGAACTCACCGCCCCTCCCCCCAATGTCCCTCTATCCAGAGTCAGAGAATCCTATGACATCACACTGATCTCACAGCTCCTCCTCCCAATGTCCCTCCATCCAGAGTCAGAGAATCCTATGACATCACACTGACCTCACAGCTCCTCCTCCCATTGTTTCTCCATCCAGAGTCTATATGTCCTTTGACATCATACTGACCTCAGAGCTCCTCCTCCCAATGTCCCTCCACCCAGAGTTAGAGAATCCTATGACATCACACTGACCTCAGAGCTTCTCCTCCCAATGTCCCTCCACCCAGAGTTAGAGAATCCTATGACATCACACTGACCTTACTGCTCCTCCTCTCAATGTCCCTCCATCCAGAGTCAGAGAATCCTTTGACATCACACTGACCTTACAGCCCCTCCTCCCAATGTCCCTCCATCCAGAGTCAGAGAATCCTATGACATCACACTGACCTCACAGCTCCTCCTCCCATTGTTTCTCCATCCAGAGTCTATATGTCCTTTGACATCATACTGACCTCAGAGCTCCTCCTCCCAATGTCCCTCCACCCAGAGTTAGAGAATCCTATGACATCACACTGACCTCAGAGCTCCTCCTCCCAATGTCCCTCCACCCAGAGTTAGAGAATCCTATGACATCACACTGACCTTACTGCTCCTCCTCTCAATGTCCCTCCATCCAGAGTCAGAGAATCCTTTGACATCACACTGACCTTACAGCCCCTCCTCCCAATGTCCCTCCATCCAGAGTCAGAGGATCCTATGACATCAAACTGACCTCATAGCTCTTAGGATGTGGGGGGCCCTTAGCATCCTCAGTAGCAAAGTTGAACTGCTTGTCACGTGTTGTATGTAATGACGCCAGAATTGACACATTTTTAACCTATGGAATGTGGGGGTCCTGTGTGGGTGAATTATACCTCAGACTGAAATGGGGCTTTAATAAAATGGGGACTTGAATGGTAAGGTGAGGAGGATTATGGGAATATTATTTGATTTTACTATTTGTGTTCAGATCTAGAGTTTAAAAAATCTATACTGGATGAAGGTATGTTCCCCTTCGCACCATCTGACCAATTGATGAATCTAAAATATATTACCTTTACTCAAACATATAAACAACGTATGCTCAGCTGTAATTGATGGCTTTATATAATCCCATTTTAGATGAAGTGACGGCATACAAGGAGGTCCTGTAGTTTGATCAGAAGCCTATCAGCTTGACTCTATAATCTCTGTTGAGGAAATGGAGTTCCCCCCCCTGGACAAAACTAATTGGATTGTATAATCTATCTTGTTACATATATGTAATATGGGTACACTCATCCACAGGCCTGAATGTCATCCTCTCGTGGATAAGCCCCATACATCACCATATCCAGACAAAATACCTCACTGTCTTGAGGAATGCAAATGATGCTTTGTAAAATGCAAACCTCTCCAAAGAAAGGGAGCGGAGTGAATATCATGTGCATTGAAAAAGTGTTCCCAAAGAAAAAAGAATCTCTACATGTTTCACTCCAGAAAACAGAGCTTTGTCAGGGATACAAAGAACCAAAATAGGTCACATAGTGGGTGGAAGTTGTGCTCAGCTGCACACGGTGGCACAATGGCACCTATCATTTGTTTCACCTCTATATATAGAGATGATCATCAAAATGCCCCCCCATCACACACAGAAGGAAGGAAGGTAAATCCTTCATTTACACCATGAGGTGCCCTTGATCCTAAACGGAAGATCCATTCTGCAAAAGACATTTATCTGGGCCTCCTTTTCTAGGACCTAGATTATATTTGTCAATAATCCAAAAGTCTAAGAGATCAGGCTATCCATCATGTTTTTGTATCATGTGTCTTGCTACTGGTCTACCCTTGTTTGGAGCAATATCATTCACATGTTCAAGAACTCTTCTCCTAAAGGGGCAAATTGCTTTTCCTACATATATTAGGGGGCATGGGCATTTTAAAGCATAAATCCCCCCCTCTGCACTGCAATTATAGCAATCTCTTATTTTAATAATCTCCCCAATTTTAGGAGTAACAAACTCCTTGGTATTGCTGAAGAAAGTCCGTGCCTTACAGTGACCACACCTGAAACTACCTTTTGGTTTCTCAGGCAGCCAAGTGTGTTTCATTGATGATTTAGAGGTTTTTTCTAGATGACTATGTACTAACATGTCTCTCAAATTCCTCCCCCGTCTGTAGGTTATCTTGGGGTCTGTAGATAGGATCTGTGATAGATATTTGTCCTCACACAAAATGGTCCAATATCTCTTTATGATGTTGAAACTCTGCCCTGATTGATTTGAATATTTACCTATGATACGCATGCCTTGCTGGTCATCCACTATTATGTTTTTCTTTTCTTTTTTTTGTATAATCTGTTTTTATTAAAGATTTTAAAAATAGAAGGTAAAGAAACAGTAAGGATAAAGACACACAGAAACATATAGGGCAGATATCAATATTAGAAAAGGTTCCAATAGCAGACCCAGTGTACAATGATGTAATACAAATATAGGTCCAGCACATGGTACAGTACAGATGACATGCCACATACCCCCCACCCGCTGTCATGGCAGCGAGAAGCTGCACAAAACTTATCACCCATAGATCTGACCGCCACGCAGGAGCTACGTCTCTGCTCGAGGCCAGCCAATCTCAGGGCGAAGGATCAAACATGCCCCTGTATACTTCAAGCTTCAAACTTAGACAGTAAAATACCATTATATAGCACAAAGGGCATTTGCAGAAACTCAGCACTCATGTGAGAAGGCAAAGCATATAAAAATAATCCAGAGAAAAGAAAAATAAAAGAGGGGAACAAAAGAGAGTACTAGAGGCCGTATAGGGCCAGTAGAATAGGAATAGTAACACAGGATTGAGGGCACGATGCTCATGCTAAAACAGGAGGGGGACAATTCAGGGAGCAGAACCTTGGAGAGACCCACCACATGGCAAGCTGGCCATAGAGTTTCTGGGTCTAGGCATGCAGAGGGACACCAGCTGGGGGAGGGGGGGTCTGGAAGCCCAGATGGGGGACCCAAGGAAAGGATTGAGAATTGTAGAGAGCCCGTATCTGGAGGAGAGTCAACTGGGTCCTCTAATTCCATAGAGTAGTACAACCACCCTTCCCAAATGCCATGAAATTTCTCAAGGTTGTTTTTGACAGTATGGTTCCAGCGTTCGGCCTGATAGACCCTTTCAACCTCTTGCTTCCACTCTGCTACTGTAGGGCATCTACTCTGCTTCCATAGGCATGGTACTAGGCACTTAGCAGCATTCAAAAGATGCAGAGTAACACTCTGTTTATACATTTTGATTGAGGAAGGGGTGCCATGAAACAGATAGTGTAGAGGGGTGAAATCAATAGGTTGAAAGGTCGTTTTCTGGATCCAGGGGGAAATATCCCTCAAAAACTTTTGAATCTTGGGGCAATGCCACCAAAGATGTAAAAAGGTGCCTTCCTGAGGACACCCCTGCTATCATCTATTATCAGACCCAGGGAAAATCTTAGCAAGCCAAGAAGGTGTCCTGTACCACCTAGATAAAAACTTATATCACGACTCTTGTGTTTTGGAACTAATGGACAAAGCATTGTAGTAGCAATTATGGCAAACCAGAAAACTCCGGACATGGACTTGAGGAATACAAATGATTTATTAAAAACAGCACTGTTTTGACCCAGCCGGGCACAAGCCTGCAAAGCTGAGTGAGTTATAGAAAACTTCTTACAAGCGTATATACCAACGATTACGTCACAATACATACATTCCTCTTTCACTTCCTATATTTTCAACAGGATTCCTAAACTCTGCAGAATAACCTTGGACAGCAGCTGCAGATAAGAATACCAGCTACGAGCCGGTACACAGTATTCACAGGAAATAAGTGAGGAGGGACTATGAGCCAAAAACCTTGCAAACAGATACTGAAGTGTGGGGTCTTGTGAGCTACTATGGTGTATGCTAAAATATTTCAATATTACCAATACTGTGTGGTAAAATCGATACAATAATGAGATTATCAGAAAAATTGTGTAAAGAAATATGAGAAAATGAGTGGTTCGCTTACACTATACACATCCTCATACCATTGTGTCATAGAATATAAAGTCAGAAGTGGTGTCGCGCTCCACTACCAATTGCAAAAATGTAAATAAATAAATAATTGTCCAGCTTCAATAGAGTGTATATTATGCACACTTTCGTAGCTGGACTGTTATTTATTTAATATTTATTTATTCACATTTTTGCAATTGGTAGTGGAGCGCGACACCACTTCTGACTTGCAAGCAGATCCTGTTAGAAATGTTACGGTTTAAAGGGGAACTCTGCCATATCTGGGTGCTACCACATTCCCCCCTTTGATGCTATCGTAGCGAACGTTTGAATGAGATAAAGTATCACCAATTAACCACTAACTACGCAAATCATAAGGGTCTAAGGGCAGACTTACTGATCTTGGACATCTAGGGGTTGATATTACCACATGGCCATTACATGGATTGCAGTCTTACTATTGGACAGCTGGATAAGCTAGGCAAGGACTAAAGGCTAGCGTCATGACTTTCCTCTCCCCATGTTCCCCATGCTACACAACTCCACTGAGGACAGTCATTTCAGAATTCATTATTGCAGCCATTTCCTCGCTTCCCTAAGCAAATATACTTATCATTTGCCAGGTACTCCCTTTCCCATTCTAACCCCCCCGCAACCTTTCCTGGGGGAATAGTTTAGGTTAATAGCAGAGCATACATCAAAGATCCGGCTCGCTGCAGCATTGGGATTGGTTATCAGGGTACGGTTTATCAGCTTGCCTGTGGAGCTGTAGCTCCATATGGTCACCCAGGTTTTAGTGGGTCTATAGGTGGGGTCATAACAGGTTACCTGGTTCCCTACCGTGCACATTGAATACGTTGTTTCATTATGTACACAAGTCTCAGCCATTGTTCCCTCACCTTGATAATGAGAATGCCATAGTAACATTCTAGTGGTTACAGATCCTACTCTTGTAGTCTCCATACATGGGTCACATGATCTGCCCTCCCCCCTCTCGTTCTAGTCAGGGTTATTACTATGGCTACCAGCATTTTATTAAAACATTTTTATCAGGTATCCTATCCGTGTATATTCCCATCTTGTGCTGTGCATTGGCCAGTCAGCTTCCAGGTGTGACTGGAGCAGAGCTGGAATTCTTCCTTCTGGTCAGATGTAACCTTTTCTTCCACCATGCGTAGACTCAACAGCTTCCAGGTATGTACTGAGAGCAGGGCTGGAGTCCTTCCTTCTGGTCAGATGTAACCTTTTCTTCCACCATGTGTAGACTCAACAGCTTCCAGGTATGTGCTGAGAGCAGGGCTGGAGTCCTTCCTTCTGGTCAGATGTGTTGTGGACCTTTTGAATTATGTCTCAAAAATATGACTTTATCAAGACATAATATTATATGGCAAACAGCTCAGTATAGCCGGATGCTAAGAGTTAATTTTGTCTTGGTTGAACCATCAAGGATTCTAGTTAAAAAAATGGAGAAGGGGGGAAGTGAGACTTTTCCAAGACAATAAGACTGTTTGAACTGTCAACAAGGACTATTTGTATATTGAGGTTGAGAAGAATGCAGATACAGAAAGTCAAACAAATAGCCAGATAGGACTTAGACTTTCAAACATTTAACAATAATGAGACAGGAACTCAACTGGTTGAAAGCTTAACCAAAACGTGCAGAGTGTGATAAACCAACAGACCTCTGAAATATACTATTGTTCACCAAGGGTGAAAGCATTAACAGTTGTTTACCATGAGTCCAACACAAGGGCCAGGCAAACAGAAAGTTTTTTTTCTACACAGAGAAAATGTTGATTCTAAAACAAAGGGGTGAAATTTAGGACATTTAAGTCTAAAAGTTGACTGTATATAAAGTCTAAAAGTTCACTGTATATAATTACAAAAATATATTACAAAAACATATTATAAATGAGATGTTATGGATTTTACACACCACTAAATATTCAGAAATGGGAACTATATATCACTAACTTGAGTATTGAGATGATGGGAAGTAAGATGTATTATAAACTAGCATTAGTTACATGTCTTATCAGGAAACAAACAGGATGGTATTTCAAGAAGGAATAACTGAATATACACCTATATTCCATGGTCCCTATTTAGAATATCATAGGTATGATCACTTATATCTGGAAAAAGACGTATATTTGATTCCTGAAATTACCTTAAGATTCCACCCATGGTATGAGTCATCTCAAATACTCAAATTGTTCTATGATACATGACCGCCACCTGGCGGGCAGGTGAGAAATAGCTTATGTACACACATTTCTCAACTAGCCAATCAGGAAGCCTGGTGGGAAGGTATCTTAGAACAATGGATTAGTGGATATAAAAGCCTTTGTACCTTTAACAAGATAAGAAAGCTCATCAAGAAAAAGCTCAAGAAGAGACCTCATCACAAGAAGACCCTGACATCTGAAGAAGATCTCTGCTGAATAACTACTCTTTCATACCTTCAAACCTCCTAAAACTTTAACTAAATTTCTAAACCTCTAACCTTATAACTTCCTACATTCTCCCCTACTGAATCTATCACTTGCCCTATAATATCAGTCTAAAGGCGTTCCACTGCCAGCTAAATCCACGGGAGAGTTGCCTAGTCTGAATTCCGGGTGTGGTGAGATGTTTATTTGATTTTGTATTACTTATTTTTCCATTGTGTGGAATCATAAAATTACCTTAGTGTATCACAACAATATTGGGTAGTTAGATATATGTAGAGAGATCCTGTTTTACTGTTAAAAATTGTTTATTGCCATATTATAATTTTTTTTTTCATATTTCAAATTTATTGAATATTAATAACCAGAGTATCATATATCAAGGGCTTGCTTCTTGCAATCCTATGGCCACGGCTTGTGAGAATATAACCTTTGAGATATTCGAAATTATTAATTATTAATAAATTTAATAAATAATCATATCATTTAAAAATTGTGATATTGATGTAATTAGTTAGAAACCTTATATTGTGTCTTACATTGGTAGGACATATTTTTGATTGTGTGTACCAATATTCATTTATCACCAGTCTTTTACGTTTTGTGTTAATATATATATAATTTTTGTACATAAATAAATTTTATATTTATCTATTATAAGGCAAATTTTGTGTGTATGGTACGAAATCATATTGGCTAAAAGAATTTAAGGTATAATAATAAGTGGTGATCAAATTATCAAGGTGTCCAAATTATTGGTTCACTAAATATTTGCCGTATTTTAACGGCTGGAGGCACTGTAATATTTCATCTAAGGGAAAGGGACACGCCCTTTATAAATAATATATATCCTTACATAAACCACCACAGGATAAATTTGGAGGCGCTGCTGAGAGCCATAGAAATCGTACCATAACACAAAACGCACTGGTGATTGTATATTTGTACACTTTGTCAAACATATATTTTATATCAAAATGGCATCCAGTAATCACGGATCCACCTCTTCCAAGCATAACGAGGAAAATATGGCGGCTCAAGGCATTGAGCAGGAAGCTCTGAAGCCAGCCCGGAAAGCTGTCGGTGCTTGGCAGAAGTATGTTGAATGTGAAGTAATAGATTACATCCGCAAGAGATTAAGTTTGGGGGATAGCAATAATGAGTTCGTGGATGAAGAAAAAAGGCAGGCTATGAGCACCTTTGAGGACCTGTTCAACCAAAAGGGCCAGGTTGTTGGGTTTTTAATAGCATTTGCTGGAGCAGAAAGTGATAAAAGCCGTGACAGACTTCTCCTAGAAGCTTGGCCCATGTTATGGTTCATGACCGCTGGAGCTGCCCAGCGAACCATGACTTTAAGGGAAGAGTTGTCAGAGGCCCGCCTCTTGTTAGAAAGCAAAAATCAGGACATTGAGTCTTTGAAAGGGAAGCTTGGCCATGCCGGTATTTGTTTAGACGAATCCCAGAAAGATTATGATAGATTGGTCAGAGACTTTCGAAGTGCTCAGGACCTGTATGAAAGAAACTTTCAGGAATTAAAACAACTTCAAGAGAAGTATCAGGACTTAAAAGATGAGGTGGAGTACTTCAGGTCAGAGAGGTTATCTCCTGTCAAAATTAAAGTTCACCCAGCATGACCAGTCAGAACTTACCTTGATAAAATCTGAGCAGAAAACTCTGGAGGAGCAGATTATGAGGTTGACGGCCCAAATAAATTCTGGGGTCCAAAACCGGACCAACCCAGGCAAGCAGGAGGCTGATGAGCGGAGATACCCGCATCACAGCGAAGTACCTGATAGTGAGGCAGGGTCAGAATATAGGTCACCTCCTAAGCTTTCAAGATACACTCCAGAGCGCTCAGAAGAAAAATATGAGGTTTCATATAGGCAGGAAGGGAAATCCCAGGGGTCATTCAGGAGATATGACACCCCAAAGGTCATTAAGTTCCTGAAGGACACTGTTCCTATTGTCATGGAAATTTTGTATTGTTGGTCGAACTTTAAATGTGTCATATATTCGTGTTATTCATATGTCTCTCGTGTGGCTTAATTAAAGCTCTGAAGGCTGCAATTGGGCCATGCGCATGTACAATGTATGTATTACAGTACTCAGCTTGGTAATGGATGAGATGGCAGATCTGCGCTTATAGACCGGCGTGTATACCACCACGGCATTCCATGCGAATGCTGCTGTCAGTAGACCGTGGGCCTGTATCCACATATCAGCAGCATGGTACCACGTGGGCTTCATAACGCAATGCGCAAGCGGTGTGAACTCCACGTGTAGGCTTATGCATATCTTACAACCCATTACCAATCTGAACTGTATCTCGGATGGATGTGTTTTAATAAAGATCGTATCGGGCCCATCCAGGTACAGACTGATATTTTTAGGGAGTGCTTGTGCAGAGAATTTTGCATACCAATAGAAGCTAGTAGGACAGGAAATATGACCTCAGATGGCTCATAGGGGGGAAGGGGAGGAAGTCTGCTGACCTCAGAAGACTCATGGGGGAGGACCAGTGATAGATAATAGCAAAGGCTATGCTCCAATTGGAATGTATATCCTCTGTATAAGCAATCCCCATTGCATTGTTCGGTGGGAGGGATTGACTTTATTCATGTGGGGGGCATGTGTGTATTCTTAATAAAAACAGAGAGCTGAGCCTAAAGCCGGCCCTTATGTGGATTGCAACCAGCCTTAGAGTGTCGTGTGATCATTCTAGGGTAACGGAGCTCCATCACCCACAAATTCAACAGAACCAAAGTATTTGGATGGGCAGGAATCGTGTAGTTTGGCTGCAGTCGTGGTAAGCGAGATTCGCACAGCTTTATGGGGGATTTCTGCACATCCAACTGCGAGTACTCACGGTAAGGAGAAATTCGTTAAAGCGAATTTCCAAGACAGTTTGGCGAGCCTGGTGGATACTAACGCGTATTCTTGCGTAGCTAACCTAGAACGAGGGGGGAATGGCCATCATGAACTAGCAAAAAGTATGCCGGCACATTTCAGGTCTCTCTGCCATTAAGAGGATCGCTTTTTGCGTGTTCGTGTGGCTGATTTCGCTCTCTGTTAGCTAACAAGAAATACCGCTTAACAAGGACCTCGTTTTTTGTCCTAAACTCTTGATTTGTGGGTGAAAGACAAGGGTTTGTCTCTGCGGAACGCAGCAGAGGGGGGGGGTTTTGGTTGGCTGGATTTGGTCAAGTTTAAAAAATCTTCCAACCAAAAATTAAACGGGTATATGTTTTAGTGGGTAAAAGTTGTTGCATGGTGTTAGGTAAGTATTTGCGGGTTGTAGGTACTGTGGTGATTGCTTTACCCCCCTCCACGTGAGGTAATTATTACAGTGCTGAAAGGCTTAGGTTAATTGTTAACTGTTGTAAGATCTGTGTTATGTGGTCTGTACAATGTTTTGTGGTACCACTGCTCCCAGCAAGCATGCAGCAGGGGGTCCTTTTTGTTACATGTGCATGTTAGTGTGATATGTTGGTGTTTTATGTCCGTTCTGTGATTGTGCCCAAATTGTGTTGTATGTGTGCTTCATATTGTTGTGTAATTGTCCAGTGTATGTTCTGTCTAAAAGTCTGTTTTATGTAAGAGGCAATTTTGAGGCTAGAGTCTGCCGTGTGCTCCTCTGTGGGGGGTCATTCTAGTATCTGCCATGTGCTCCTCTGTGGGGGGTCATCTTCTTGACTAAACCACATGGACTCCTTTTGTTTGGTGGCCATTTTGTTGGCTACCAAATGTGCAGTAATCTCTATGCAATGTGCATGAAGTTTCCTATATGCATTTGACCCATATTGTGTTTTTTAATCCAAATTTTTTACAGTTTCATTTGTTTGCTTTTAGCTTTAAATTTGCGTATTGCCAGCCAATTTAAAGTGTATTAAGCGAGTTTTCCCTTCACGTGTTCCACATTTAATGAGCACGGTGAAGTCTGGGTTTTTGCACATAGATTTCTTGTATAGTGATTATGTTTTCTTGTGTTTTTCCTGTTAAAAGTAGTTCCTTATTGTAAAGCGGGTTTGTTTTAAGCTGCTGTGTCGCGTGTTTCACGTCCAGCAGACTTTTTGTGTAAACGGTTCAAGGTGGTTGCAGTAAAGATTGCGTGTATAACGTGGATCGTTTAGCGGTGCTGATAGGAGTGATTTTTGCGTCAGCAACAAGGTTACTTTTGGCGCAGTTTTTCGGTTTACCTCTGTGTAATTGTTTTACTGTGAAACGTCCCGTGTTTTTCATAAGGATCCACTTTGTCCTTTTTAACAGTTTTTCAGGTTGAAAAAGGGTTTTTCTGTGTGTATTAGGAAAGTTTTTTTCTTTACACAAATTTCCTAAAGGTCAGTTAGCAGGTTTCTGCCCAACCAGTGACCCCTAAGTAACATCCAAGAACCCCTCTTTTTGTTTTGACTTGTGTTAGCTACTGTGTGCAGGGAGAGAAAAGCCACTTTCATCATTGTGCGGTGTGGCCTGCCAAACACAGTGGGTGATGAGAACCACATAAATTACGCTGTGCGAGTGGGCGGTCCAGGGAAGTCCTGGTCACCACAAACACTTCGGGTGGTCAGGATCACACAAATTGCGCTGTGGGAGTGGGAGGTGTGCTCTCAGTCTGACCGCCACTTGATGCGCTTCGGGTGATCGATAAGTATCACATAAATTACGCTGTGCTGGGAAAGTGGTGGAATCAGGCCTCTCGGTAGGATCCCACCGAGTGCTCCAGGGGGTAAACAGGTACCCGGACGCGGGATATATACCAGTGACTAGTCACGATGGGCAGTAGTCAGTCCATGAAGAGAGAGGGGGAACCAGCCCTCTTCAGGGTAAGGACAGCTGCACAACTGATGAAGGTGAGTTTGGGGGGGAAGTCTACAGAACCCCTCAAAAGGTGGAATAAATGGTCGAAGGGTACCAGATGGGAAATTCCCCGGGAAGGTACATTTGACGCATGGAGGTGGGAAAAATTCATCTCTGAATTTGGACCACGGATGCAGGCGTCAGAACTAGAGATCGCACAGCTATGGCTTCACAGGTCAATCCGATTAGGGAAGCAAGGCATACATAAACTGGTGTCTGTCCGGAAGAACCAGGTGATGTATACCCGGCCTCCAGAGGGAATAAAACAGGAAGATCCGGTGTCAGAGGTGGAGGAAGCTCTTTCAGGGCTGACTCTACTAAGGCAGGCAGGATCAGGGTCTGCTGGGGTCCCCCAACAACCAACAGTGGCTGAGATAAGTATAACTGCACCTGTCTCTTCTGTTAGTGACGTCACTCTTGACATACCTTCTGTGTCTTCTGTCTCTATGCCTCAGCCTCTGCCTCTACCTCTCCCTTCTCCCTGCTTCACCCCAGCTCCTTCTGTTTCCAACTATGAAGCCTACTCAACAACCGATTTGCAGACTATCTGTGAATCAAGGGGAATAGACACCCGGTTAAAAAAACAGGGCGGATTGCATCAAAGCGCTACGAACCACTGATCAGACCCCTGCCCCCCAGCTATACCCTGATCTGAGGGACCTCAAACCTGAAGGTGCAGTAAGCGAGGTGGTTAATCTAAGCCCACCGATGATGCTGGGTCAGCCCTTGCACTCTTCCCGGACCGAGGCCTATCCAGTCAGGGTGCAGCAATTTGAAGGTCCTCCCAATGCACGGGGGGAACGGACTTTAGGGGAACGGGTAGTTTGGCATGTCCCCTTCACCCCGGCAGAGATCCGCACTATTCTGGCTGAGCTCCCGGACTATCGAGTCAATCCGAGAGGATTTGCTCGAATGTTTGGACAAAACCAGTTCAGCTATGGTATGAGCGGGTCAGATTGTGCACAGATCCTACGGGCAAAGGTGGGCATGGAAGTGGCCAGTACAGTGATTGCAGGGTGCTCTATAACCACGCATGAGGAGATGACTTCAGGGGGCAAAGAGTTCTGTACACAGCTAAAGGCAAAGCTTCCAGAAATGTATGGTGCTACCTCTACTACGGACATGATGAAGCTCACCCAGGGTCCTAATGAGGAAAGCGCCTGCTTCTGGCGCCGTCTCAAGCAGACGGCACTGGATGCGGATCTGGAAGTTGGACCTGATGCTCCAACTGAAGGGGTAAAGGTGACCGCGACGCACATTCTGTTGCGGGCCAAATTTTTGGAAGGCATCGATACTAAAATTCGGGAAAGGCTGGTTCTGGCCCGACCCGAATATAATGAGATGTCTATCCCTGCTATCCTTTCCACTCTTGCGGCAATAGAGAGGGAAATGGATAGAAGAAAACAAGACAAGGCCAAAGTTCTTATGTCCCAGACCCCACACGAAAAACCAAGGGATCTGGGTCACAGGAAGGATAGGCCCCCACCCAGGTGCTTCCAGTGCCACCAAACGGGGCACATGAGGAGGAGCTGTCCCCAATTACCTAAAGGTCGGTGGCAGTTCATTCCTGATGAGTCCTCCGCCCCTATGACCACCATGGTAAGTAACTCCTATGAATTCTCATAGGAAGTTGACAAATCGGTGTCGGCCCAGATCCATCTTTTTCTAGAGGAATTAAAATATCCCCTCCCTTGCCTCACTGACACCGGTGCAGCAAGAACGGTCCTACGAAAACAGGACATCCAAGGCAAGGTACCCCTCTCAGGGGAAAGCCCTCCTAACCCCTACTAACCTCACTATCAAACGATGCACTATTCTTAACCCAGCTTCTCTTCTTCCTGTGTCGGAAGATGAGAAGGGGGGGGAGGACAGCAATGACAGTGCTGAATTTTGCAACACGACTAACAATACTAACACCTCTTCTGCTAACATGTCTTCTTTGTCCACTACTAACCTCTCTTCCAAAGGACACGACTGCATTTCTTTGGTGGAACTGGAGTCAGCGACGACACACCCCATATCACCCCGAGAGTAGCGGTAAGGTTGAACGTCTTCCAATACCCAAAAACCTTGGCCTGAGTGTCTCCCCATTGCCCCCTATTCCATCCGGAATGCCCCTCGGCAACCACATGGGCTGTCACCCTACGAGGTGTTGTTTGGGGGACCTCCCAAAACAGGGTTGTACTTTCCTCAACAGTTGTCATCTTTGCATTCACAGCTTACAGGTTATGTGCAATCTCTGCAACGGGAGCTGCAGAAGATACACCATCGGGTTCGCGAATCGCTCCCCGATCCAAATACAATAACAGGTGTTCTTTCTATTGAGCCAGGTGATTGGGTCGTCCTAAAGAAACATCAAAGAACCGGACTCGAGCCACGGTTCACCGGACCATACCAAGTCCAGCTGACGACACCTACCTCACTCAAACTCGAGGGACGAGACAACTGGGTGCACGCAAGCCACTGCAAGAAGCTTTTCAGCTACACCAGAGAATGAGGGGTGTCATTTTCCTTTTTCTTTTTGTTTGTATGTCATACATGTGTGTGAACGGAGGAAAAGACGGCAGATACCCCAACCTTTTATTTAAAATGCACCTGCGTTTAGCCAGAACCGCCAACAAAACCAACTGTTGGGTATGCTCAAAGCCCCCACCCAGTCATCACATGTCCGCAATGGCCGCTGTTCATGCCCTATATGACATCCGCGTCGGCATGAAAAAGCAAGGGACCCCTGGTCAGCCCCCACGTAGACATTTGTCGGTAGAACTTAATGACACATTTTTAGCAGGTAACATCAGTTTCAGCACCAATATTAGCTCTAGCTCCTGTAGGGCCCTCACCAGTCCATTATGGGTAACTGGGCAGCTAGGCAGCCCTCAGGTGTGCTTTAACATCAGCTTTGGCACAGGTAACAAGTTTGTTGGGATTACCACCTGCGAGGGAGGTATAACTGTCAATCTGACTAACCAGACTTCCTTTCTGAGTAACCACACTGACCGACCAGACCACGTGTGTTGGAAGGACGGATGTGATGTGCAGACTGAGGGAGCAATCCCCCAGTCTGTGCAACTGTTGCTCAGTACCAGAGGCCGAACGAGGAACTCCTCCTGTTCTGCTCTGACAGGTCCATACTATTTTCTGTGTGGTTCGGCAGCCTATAGAACATTTCCCCAGAACGCGAAAGGTTCGTGTGCCCTCATAAAGCTAGTCCCCGCATCCTATGTAGTGATGGACCATGAAGAGTTGATGGTCCACAAGAAGGTAAGGATGGCAGGGAGAGTTCGCAGGGAACTGTTCTCTGAGGGCGACCAGGCATGGGCTTGGTTCCCCTCATGGACAGGATGGGGAATAGAACTTATGAAGCGCCTGAACAATTTTTCTGTCATCGTGGATAGTATGTTTAACGAGACCGTAGAGGCTGTCAGAGAAATTGCCCAAGAACAACGGCAGATGGGAATTTTAGTGCTTCAGGAGAAGATGGCCCTCGATTATCTTTTAGCCGCCAAAGGGGGGTTCTGTGAGTTCATCGGAGAGGATTGTTGTACTTGGATAGAAGACACCGATGACAAGGTCCAGGCCCATATGGACAAAGTTAGTGAACTACAGGGAAAAGCTAGAGCTATAGCTAGTGAGAGTTGGAATCCGTTCAAGGGTTTGGGAGGATTGGGAGATTTCCTGTTCTCCATCGGATCTTGGTTGAAGGAAGTGGGAGTGTATATCCTGATGCTTCTCTTTTTCATCTGCCTTTTATATGCCGCGGTGAGATGTTCCTGTTGCCTCATCGACCGTGTAAGCCAAGCTCGGGCAGACGACCACATCTCCATGCCCGCTCCGGGGATCCCACTCCAACCACTGATCGGGGGAAGACCTCACCAACCAACCACCTTCTCTACAGATTACATCCTGGCTTCCCTCTAATTTATCTCTCTGAAGACCACATTCTCCAAGACCTTCAAGCAAGCTTCAAGCCTCATCATTGTTTGTGTCTGCGATTTGGAAAACTGTCTGGGTCGAGACCAGCCTTGTGTGGCCCCGTCTGCAGGGGCAATTTGAGAATCTATTGCTGGATCTCCCCAGACCACCGTGGGATCACAAGCTTTATTCATACCACAAGTCTGTTTGTGGTTTTTGCAAGAGCCTTCCTGTAGTGAAGGTTCCAACGCTCTTGAGGATCATCGCTTCAATCAAGCCTGTTTGCGTCGAGTCTGCGTCGGGTCTTGTTATTTCAGGTACCCCGTGGAGCTTTATTCTCAGGGACAACTACAGGAACTCTTTGAAGTTTGAGACTACACCCATCAAGCTGAAGAAGATCAAGAAGGGACACGAGGAGAATATGATAAAACAGGAGGGAATGTCATGGAAATTTTGTATTGTTGGTCGAACTTTAAATGTGTCATATATTCGTGTTATTCATATGTCTCTCGTGTGGCTTAATTAAAGCTCTGAAGGCTGCAATTGGGCCATGCGCATGTACAATGTATGTATTACAGTACTCAGCTTGGTAATGGATGAGATGGCAGATCTGCGCTTATAGACCGGCGTGTATACCACCACGGCATTCCATGCGAATGCTGCTGTCAGTAGACCGTGGGCCTGTATCCACATATCAGCAGCATGGTACCACGTGGGCTTCATAACGCAATGCGCAAGCGGTGTGAACTCCACGTGTAGGCTTATGCATATCTTACAACCCATTACCAATCTGAACTGTATCTCGGATGGATGTGTTTTAATAAAGATCGTATCGGGCCCATCCAGGTACAGACTGATATTTTTAGGGAGTGCTTGTGCAGAGAATTTTGCATACCAATAGAAGCTAGTAGGACAGGAAATATGACCTCAGATGGCTCATAGGGGGGAAGGGGAGGAAGTCTGCTGACCTCAGAAGACTCATGGGGGAGGACCAGTGATAGATAATAGCAAAGGCTATGCTCCAATTGGAATGTATATCCTCTGTATAAGCAATCCCCATTGCATTGTTCGGTGGGAGGGATTGACTTTATTCATGTGGGGGGCATGTGTGTATTCTTAATAAAAACAGAGAGCTGAGCCTAAAGCCGGCCCTTATGTGGATTGCAACCAGCCTTAGAGTGTCGTGTGATCATTCTAGGGTAACGGAGCTCCATCACCCACAAATTCAACAGAACCAAAGTATTTGGATGGGCAGGAATCGTGTAGTTTGGCTGCAGTCGTGGTAAGCGAGATTCGCACAGCTTTATGGGGGATTTCTGCACATCCAACTGCGAGTACTCACGGTAAGGAGAAATTCGTTAAAGCGAATTTCCAAGACACTATGTTTTCTAAGAAAGGGTCCCTTGAGATCACCGAACACATGAAAACATATGAACAGACGTTAGAGATTCTGGGCATTAGAGATGACCACACCAAAATAGAATTGCTGCCATGGGTGTTTGAAGAGAAATACCGGCAATTCTTTGATACCTTGAGGGCCTATTCCAATCAGTCCTGGAGAGAGGTTAAACATAAGTGCCACATGGAATTTGGGCCTTATAAAACTGTAACCTCTGCCAAGGCTGCGGCCTACAATTTAAAGTGTGATCCTCACCAAAGCCCTGCAGAATTTCTGGCTGTCCTCAGAAATGCCTATTTCCTGGCTGAAAAGGATCCCAATCCTAACCAGCCAGAATTCAAGACCCTATTCTATGAAGCATTACCTGCTTACATAAAATTGGGACTTGCAAAGGATTACAGAAAGGGATGCTCTCTTGATTGGTTGGTGAGAGAGAGTGACTATTTATTCTCAATCCAACAGTCCAGTGAGGGCGGGATAAAAAGAGAACCCAAAAATAGCCCCAAGATAGTAGCAGCCACTACCGTTTCCCCTCCAAATCCAAATTTGCAGGCGGAGAAGAAATCATATGCGGAAGTAGTCCATGGGGGTAAAACCAATGGTTCCCCTAGATTTGTACCTCAAACCCAGTAAGTGAAGGAGGTCCATAACTTTGCACCCCAAAACCAGTGGGTGAGGAAGGATAGACAAAAGCCAGGGAACTACGGTAGTGGAAGTGAGAAGAATAAAAAGTATGGTAAGGGCCAGTACAGTGATGAGAATCAAAGGGGGCCATGGTATCCTCGGAGGTTCTATTATCCTCGCCAAAACCAACATGGGAATTTTTATGGGAACCCCAATTTCAATAGGAACCATAATTACAATAAGAATCCCAATTTTAATAAGAACTCCGACTTCCAAAGATTTCCTCCATGCCAAGAACACCCTCAAGCTCAAAGGGGGGATACAGTACCCCAGGCTCCCCTTAATGACAGGGAGACCCCAAAACCTCAGAGAGAACAATGGCGTCGGGACCAGAGCAGTAGTTCTGACTCTGAGTCTCATTACCAGTCCCGTCCAAAATACAAGCGTAAGTATAGGAAGAGGGAGAATCAACAGAATGACTCCTCTGAGCGTATTGGACAAATAGAGGCACAGGTCAGCAAAATGGCTGAACAAATGGACAGGCTTGTCACTAAATTTTCATCCAATCCTTTTTTAGGAGCAGCTCCTGTGACCAACCAAGGGTCACAGAATTAACAGGCAACCAAGCCTTAAACCAACAGGGGAGAACACTGAGTCGAATGATAGGAGATGTGTGCCCCGTCCCTGACACGCCTACTAATGGAGAAGCTAGTTCTCAGGCAAAGGGGGACCATTTGTTGGTTATTAATGATTCTCCTGCTTTTCAGTGTCCATCTATTGCCCCTAATATAGTCGCGGCATCGGAAGTCGTCGGGATTGACAAGCCAGACGGAGCGCCAACTTCTAGTTGTGCTTCTGTCTTGAGACAGTCCAAGAATCCCACCAGGGAGGATAAGGGTAATGTGTCCACCACATGCGGTGAGATAAGAGCCAGTCATAGGTTATTGAAGGGCCCACAGATCTTCAACCACACTAATTTCATGTGTGAGCTGACTGAATCTGATGGGAGATATTATGCCACGGTGCAGGTGCAGGATGCCAGTGATCTTTCGATTGTCGGCTTAATAGACACTGGATCCCAAGCAACCATCATGTCACAAGAACATTTTGATAAAGTGGCGAATGTCATGCCCACCAAGCCGAGACTTAAAAGCTTTGACAGCTCATTGATTGGTGTAGGTGGAGACCCTTTACAAGTCATGGGTACCGCCTGGCTTAAACTGAAACTGGGTAATAAGGAACTGAGACACCCCATCATCATTGCCAGCATCTCCCAGCACCACATGATAATTGGGATGGACTTCCTAAAAAGGCTGAACACAATAGTTGACTGTGTGAACCAAGTCCTGTGGTCACAGGTAAATACCCCGATTAAATATGGGAAACTTAAAACTCCCCATTCCCGACAACACTGCCACCTGGTGGAAGAAAGGCCTGGATCATTAGAAATCCATTTCAGGAACAGCCAACTTCCTGATGTAACGGTTATCAAACCTGATGACCATAACCCTATCAGAAGAGATGAGGAACACATTTTTAGAATTCCCCAAGATAAAATAAAAGATATTTCCCTCCAAGATGACATCCTTACGATATCTTTTCATCAGGAGGATAAACCAAGAAAAGGGGGAGATCATACCCAATTCTTGACAGGTATTGAAAGGGTTAACAGCGACTTGTTTATCCCCATCCGGATAAATGGTCTTAATAGGTCAAAATATGCCAAACTAGATTTGAGACAGGAACACAGCTTTGTAAGCCATGGGCTGATAAAACACCTGACCGAAATGGAAATGATCCGTTTCTCCACACCTCAGCGTCATTGGATTTCAGACTCCCTTGATGACTCTGATGATCACAATTCAATGGCTAGGTGTCTCTTAAACGTCACTGTAGGAAACAAAACAGCCACCCATGTGTTCCTAGTCTTGGATAATCCCCAAACTAAAATTTATTTTGGCAACGATGTATTACATCGATTTGCAATGCAAGTCGGCCTAATTAATGACTGTTTATGGAGTCGACTAAAGGGGGACCCCGAAAAATACCAAAATCTGGACTTAGCTTTAAAATCCCAGCAACAGATGCCTTATGCTGTTGAAGTCCAGGTAGCCCAAAAGATTACAATTCCTAAGGGCATAAATAATTTCATACTCCCCATCCAAGTTAAAAAGGGACATAGACTGAAGGGGTCAGATGCATTAGTATGCCTCTCCCATAAAATGCAGGGGGAGGGACTGAACATTACACACACGCCCCTAGTCAACACACATCAATCCCCGATGTACATTTACGTACATAATCTGTCCAATCAGGACATCGTCTTACCCAAAGAGACCCTTATTGGTCTAGCGGTAGAGACTGAATATTACACCTTTGGGGTCACTAACCAGGTGATTGGACTCATCCCCGATGAATATTTGTCGGAGGAACAATTAATTGAACAAACATTCCATTCATTACCAGAGGGTATTTTCACCATAGAGTCCATTTATCCATTCGATTCTAAAGATGGCACCTGTCGAATCGAAGAGACATCAATTGTCTTTGATCACCCAATCAAAGAACAAGAGTACCCCAAAGAACCTGGATGGCAGGAGAACACACACACACATCACATACCCAATCACCTCACCACGAAACTTGAAGAGGCATATGAGATAGGTCAGCCGGAAAGCTTTCCTGGATTCAAGGAGTTAGTGGAAGAGATGGTGGCCCTCGCCGATGCATGTGCCAGTGATCTCGACCGACAATTGCTCCGAGAGCTTCTCCTTGAATTCCAAGAGATCTTTGCCAAGGATTCTTACGATTGTGGGACTACTGACCTACACATCGCTAGGATCCAAACAGATCCAGACGCCCCACCAGTATTCGTAAGACAGTATAGGTTACCATTAGCTTCCTATGAATCTCTAGCTGAGATTATCAGGAAGTTACATGAAAGGGGTATAATTAGGCCCATCCACAGCTCCTACAACCACCCGATCCTGGGTATCTTAAAACCCAATGGACAATGGCGTTTGTGCGCTGACCTCCGTCAGCTGAACAAACGTGTGTACATGTCAGGATGGCCTGTCCCATACATAGACCAGTGTCTAGCCCAGCTCCAAGGATCCCAAGTTTTCACAGCCTTGGATTGTGCACAGGGGTATTGGACCATTAAGGTGAGTGAGGAAGACCAATACAAACTGGCCTTCAGTTTTGGGAATCGACAATATTGTTGGGTACGAATGCCTTTCGGATTCATAAATTCCGGACATGAATTTGCTGTGTTCATGCACAAGGCCATGCCAGACGCCTTCGAAAGGGGGACGTTGGCATATGTGGACGATATCCTGATCAAAAGTACTGATATGTCCAAGCATATTACAGAACTTCGGCATGTCCTGGGCCAATTAAAAGCAGCAGGAGTTAAACTGTCCTTACAAAAAGCCCAGTGGTGTCGCACGAAGGTGAACTTCCTAGGCCATGAAGTTACTGCTGAAGGTTTGAACCCACAAAAGAAGAAGGTTGAGGCGGTTCTGAACTGTAAAGTCCCTACTAACCTTAAAAAATTGAGATCATTCCTAGGTATGGTAAACTACTCGTGTAAATTTATTGATAATTACGCCGAGATAAGCAAGCCGTTGCTTCACCTACTGAAGAAAGATGTCGAATGGTCGTGGGGTAAGAAGCAGGAAGACGCTATGAAGGAGTTACAGGAACATCTCACACAAGCGCCGTGTCTAGGATATCCTGAAGGGGGTAAAAACTTCTATCTAGAGACAGGGTTTACGCAGGTAAGTATGAGTTCCGTTCTTTACCAGAAACAAGATGATGTCAGTAAGGTGATTGCCTATGCCAGTAAAACTTTGTCCCCGGTTAAAGTAAAATTCAGTGACTGTGAAAAAGCTCTATTGTCCACCGTGTGGGCATTACAGAATTTCCGCAGTTACATTCAGGGAGAGAGAATCATTGTTGAAACGGCACACCAGCCTTTACAGTATTTAAAGAGTGAAAGACTTTGTCTTTGCAAAGGTGGCCTCTTGAAATTCGGTACAAACAGAACAAGGAAAGTCCAGTAGCCCAGGGCCTAGCCGAGCTCCATGATTGTTCCGCAACTACGCCTGCTATGGAGGCCCCGGACACTGACTTTCTGGAAGAACAACTGTCCTCTCCCTACAAGGTTTATGATGAAGAATACTGTAAACAGCTGCCGTGTGTATATGTAGATGGTTGTGCTTTTCATCACAAGGATGGGGAACAGCTCCAACTAGTGGCAGGTATTGGAATCGTTTGGACCCAAGGTGTCACCCCAATTTCTGTGGGATACAAACTTGGACCAAAAAGCAGTCAGGTTGCTGAACTTACTGCAATCCTTAGAGCAGTTGAGATGGCTATAGAGTTCAACATTAATGAGTGTGCCATCATAACCGATTCCAATTATGTCAGGAATAGTTTTGTGGAGTATTTCCCTAGGTGGAAGCGAAACAACATGAACAAGAGTAATCACAAACCCGTGAAACATGGTAAGCTCTTTTGTCACATCGATGAACTGGTAAGGTCCAATGATATCACCCTGCACTTCAAGAAGACCAAAGGCCACTCCAAGGTTCTAGGTGCCGAGAAAGAAGGGAACGATCTGGCCAATTCTTTAGCCAAGGAAGGGGCAATCACCGGTAAATTGTTAGACATCAATCAATTTTTAGGTACCGTACAGGTTGAAGCTGTCACCAGACAACAGGGCAGAACAGCTGGTGATCCGAATGCATTACAGTGGAGTCACGATTCTCCTAGTGAGGATTTAATTACCGCCCAAAAAGAAGACCCAATAATTGGCTTGTTTTATAGTCATATAGAAGATCCCAACCAAAATCCCATAAATAAGGAAGTATGTAGTGGGAAGGAGGATTTATGTATCTTAATGAAATCCAAATCCCAATTCTCTTTGTACCAGGGATTGTTGATACGAACCTCAAAGGGTGGCGTACAACAATGGGTCGTCCCACTTAAATTTAGAGGTTTGATGCTACAGCATGCCCATGATGCTCCCACTTCCGGTCATCGTGGAGAGAAGATCACGTATGAGATCCTGCGGGATTATGCCTACTGGCCTCATATGTTACGTGATGTGAAGGAGTACTGCCAAGGTTGCCTAATATGTCCCCAATTTCAACCTACCAAGCCAACTCACAGAGCACCTCTCCAGAAGAGGGGGATATGTATGCCTTGGTCAGACCTTCAGATGGATTTTATTGGGCCCGTAACAAAATCTTCACGAGGAAATCGGTATATGTTAACAGTTACATGTTTATTCACCAAGTATGTCGAATGTATACCAGCACCAAATAATAGCTCCGAGACATGTGCTGCATTGCTAATAAATCATGTATTTTCTCGTTTTGGTCTCCCACAGAGGATAGAGTCTGATAGAGGATCGCACTTCACTAGCGAAGTGATGGCCAAATTGTGGAAAATTTTGGGGGTTAAAAGGAAATTGCATATCGCCTATCGGCCAGCCTCTAGTGGTGGTGTAGAACGATACAATCAGACCATCGTTAACGTCCTTAAGAAATTTGTTAAGGAAACAGGCAAAGATTGGGATGTCAAACTCCCGCTGGTCCTGATGGCGTTGAGGGCTACTCCGAATACAGTTACAAAAATGTCATCTTTTGAACTGATGACAGGTAGACGGATGGTACTGCCCCAGCACTTATTGTATCGCACTACAGATCAAAATTTGATCAATGCTACCACCACACACCAGTACATAGAGGATTTACGTAAACATCTGCAATATGCTTTTGCCTTTGCCCAGCGAAATTTGGAAAGAGCTGCAACTAGTGCTAAGACATACTATGATCTCAAAACCTCCAAGAAGGAATATGAGATTGGTGACAAGGTCTATCTATACAACTTTGCAAGAGACCAGATCAAGGAACGGAAATTCCTTCCATCTTGGAAAGGTCCGTTCTCTATCATTGATAAAATCTCTCCGGTCGCATATAAATTGCAGGTTACCCGGTATGGTGAAATCAGTGATAGATGGGTGCACATCAATCAATTACGTGCTTGCCATCCAAAGTCTCAATTGCAGTTGTTGGAAGACTAACCCACCAATTCCTATCTGGAGATATTGAGATCATTATTAAATTTCCTTTAAACATATAATTCATCCTTTGCCTTACAGGATCCAGTAATATGATTTTATGTATATCCAATACTTAAACTGTTCATTTTAATAATTTAGAAAGGAAGGCCCAGACAATGACCAGACCGGCGATCGGAGGTGTCAATGACCGGACCCTAGAAGGAAGCTATAATGTCCTGTGGGAAAGACCAGATGCCAGAGATCGATCCGGAGACGATAACCTGATGTCCCAGGCCACCAAGGGCCAGTCCAGAGGAAAAGACCCGCCTAGGAGACCGTCTACGAGACCTGTCGTGCGGAGGACCCATGGACCCCAAGGTGGATGTGCCAGGCCAGGCCGGCCTCATCACAAGACCAGGATCGTCATCAGAAGTGTCCATCTAAAGACGCCGAGTCAAGTTGAGGACCAACCAGCATCACCGCTGCCATTTTATTATTAAAAAAAAAAAATTATTTTTTTTTTTATTATTTCATTCACTTCACCGGAGAAGACGAACGATCACTCTAACCAAAAGTCCCACTCATGTTTTTCGATACAGACACCCCTCTACACGTGCCTGTACCCCAAAAAAAAGGGGGATTTGTTGTGGACCTTTTGAATTATGTCTCAAAAATATGACTTTATCAAGACATAATATTATATGACAAACAGCTCAGTATAGCCGGATGCTAAGAGTTAATTTTGTCTTGGTTGAACCCTCAAGGATTCTAGTTAAAGAAATGGAGAGAATGGGGGAAGTAAGACTTTTCCAAGACAATAAGACTGTTTGGACTGTCAACAAGGACTATTTGTATATTGAGGTTGAGAAGAATGCATATACAGAAAGTCAAACAAATAGCCAGATAGGACTTCGACTTTCAAACATTTTAACAATAATGAGACGGGAACTCAACTGGTTGAAAGCTTAACCAAAACTTGCAGAGTGTGATGAACTAACAGACCTCTGAAACTATTACAATATACTATTGTTCACCAAGGGTGAAAGCATTAACAGTTGTTTACCATGAGTCCAATACAAGGGCCAGGCAAACAGAGAGTTTTTTTTTCCTACACATAGAAAATGTTGATTCTAAAACAAAGAGGTGAAATTCAGGACATTTAAGTCTAAAAGTTGACTGTATATAATTACAAAAATATATTACAAAAACATATTATAAATGAGATGTTATGGATTTTACACACCACTAAATATTCAGCAATGGGAACTATATATCACTAACTTGAGTATTGAGATGATGGGAAGTAAGATGTATTATAAACTAGCATTAGTTACATGTCTTATCAGGAAACAAACAGGATGGTACTTCAAGAAGGAATAACTGAATATACACCTATATTCCATGGTCCCTATTTAGAATATTATAGGTATGATCACTTATATCTGGAAAAAGAAGTATATTTGATTCCTGAAATTACCTTAAGATTCCACCCAAGGTATGAGTCATCTCAAATACTCAAATTGTTCTATGATACATGACCGCCACCTGGCGGGCAGGTGAGAAATAGCTTATGTACACACATTTCTCAACTAGCCAATCAAGAAGCCTGGTGGGAAGGTATCTTAGAACAATGGATTAGTGGATATAAAAGCCCTTGTACCCTCATGAAAAAAAAAAAACCTCATCAAGAAAAAGATCAAGAAAAGACCTCATCAAAAGAAGACCCTGACATCTGAAGAAGATCTCTGCTGAATAACTACTCTTCCATCCTTTCAAACTTCCTAAAACTTTAACTAAATTTCTAAACCTCTAACCTTATAACTTCCTACATTCTCCCCTACTGAATATCTATCACTTGCCCTATAATATCAGTCTAAAGGCGTTCCACTGCCAGCTAAATCCACGGGAGAGTTGCCTAGTCTGAATGCCGGGTGCGGTGAGATTGTTTATTTGATTTTGTATTACTTATTTTCTCTGTTGTGTGGAATCATAAAATTACCTTAGTGTATCACAACAATATTGGGTAGTTAGAGATATGTAGAGAGATCCTGTTTTACTGTAAAAAAATTGTTTGTTGCCATATTATAATTTTTTTTTTTCATATTTCATAATTTATTGAATATTAATAACCAGAGTATCATATATCAAGGGCTTGCTTCTTGCAATCCTATGGCCACGGCTTGTGAGAATATAACCTTTGAGATATTCAAAATTATTAATTATTAATAAATTTAATTAAATAATCATATCATTTAAAAAGTGTGATATTGATGTAATTAGTTAGAGACCTTATTATTGTGTCTTACATTGGTAGGATATGTTTTTGATTGTGTGTACCAATATTCATTTATCACCAGTCTTTTGCGTTTTGTGTTAATATATATATAATTTTTGTACATAAATAAATTTTTATATTTATCTATTATAAGGCAAATTTTGTGTGTATGGTACGAAATCATATTGGCTAAAAGAATTCAAGGTATAATAATAAGTGGTGATCAAATTATCAAGGTGTCCAAATTATTGGTTCACTAAATATTTGCCGTATTTTAACGGCTGGAGGCACTGTAATATTTCATCTAAGGGAACGGGACACGCCCTTTATAAATAATATATATCCTTACATAAACCACCACAGTATATTTCCGGAGAGTTAAAATATTATACAAATATGGAAATATACTACATTAATTATTATTACATCATTTAATTATTATTATTACTATTATAATCATATATCAATTAACATTATGATTAAGAATTTTTATAGTAAAAGAAACTGAAGATAAGGTATAGAGTTTTGAAGGAAAGTTATTTTTGGTTGGTCCAGTTATGAAGAATATGTACAATGATTTGGTACAAGGCTGTGTGTATGGGCCATGAATGAAGTGTGCATTGGTTAAAAATTAATTATGGACTAACCATAATAAGGGGGATTTGTTAGAAATCAAAATTATGATTCGGCACTTATATTGATGGCAAGCTTGCAAAATATTTGGTTTTTATGATTAATCATAATTAATATTAATATGTGTGAATTGTCGCCTTAAACCGATGATATTTAATTCTTCAGTAAAATAGATGAGATATAGCTATACCTGAGACCAAAAGATATATAAGTTAAGCTGAGACAGTAAATATGAATGAGTTCGCTGAGACAGCTATACCAGCTGAAGACTATATTTAGGCATAGCTGGTTAGAAGTCTCTAGTAAAATGTCAAAGGCATTAGGAGGACTCATTATAGACTTACTATTACATTATGTATTTTAATAGTATCTGTGTGTATTTAGTATACGTCTCTAACATTGATACATATATAGATTAGTGATTATACATTGATATGTTGAAAAGATATGTTCTTAAGCTATATTATTCTTTAAATATAAATAGCTGAGGTTACATCATTAGCTTACAATATTATGTACATCATCATCCATATGTTCCTGTCCATCAAAAACATTATGTGAGTGTCGTCCCCTCCCTTCTATGCCATACAAGGTATTAAGAATCTCTCGTTATCACACTCATTCTGCATAAAACGTCCATAAGGGACAGAGGACGAGAGCTCACACGCTAACACTGACACTCTGACACACATACATGTCTAGGATGTTCTGAGAAAACAACAGGTGCATGCTGCAAGACAAAGTTCATCACTTCCATCTATTTCCGGCTTCTTCACAAAGTCTCGAAGGACAAGAACATGAAGGACAGAACAGCACATGGCCGGACTTCTATGACAGATAATGGTGACTTATCTTTAAACTTTTGCTTGTTATTTCTACAGTAGTTGTGTCTCCATGGAACTGTTCATGATACGCTTTACATTGTTATTTCTACAGTAGTTGTATCTCCATGGAACTGTTCATGATACACTTTACATTGTTATTTCTACAGTAGTTGTATCTCCATGGAACTGTTCATGATACACTTTACATTGTTATTTCTACAGTAGTTGTATCTCCATGGAACTGTTCATGATACACTTTACATTGTTATTTCTACAGTAGTTGTATCTCCATGGAACTGTTCATGATACGCTTTACATTGTTATTTCTACAGTAGTTGTATCTCCATGGAACTGTTCATGATACGCTTTACATTGTTATCTCTACAGTAGTTGTATCTACATGGAACTGTTCATGATACACTTACATTGTTATCTCTACAGTAGTTGTATCTACATGGAACTGTTCATGATACACTTTACATTGTTATTTCTACAGTAGTTGTATCTCCATGGAACTGTTCATGATACACTTTACATTGTTATTTCTACAGTAGTTGTATCTCCATGGAACTGTTCATGATACGCTTTACATTGTTATTTTACACCATTGTGTGATAGAATAAAATCACACTTCATTTTTTATTTCAACGGCTCTTTCATTCATAATCGCCTCAAGACACTAAAGAAGTATTGTATGTGTCTAAAATCCAAAAGACGGGACATTCTGGGTAGTCTGTCTCTCTCTGATATGAAGGACGGGACTAGAGATGAGCGAATCGAAGTATCCGAAGTGGAATTCGAGTCGAATATCGGAAAAATTTCGATTCGTGCCGAATCCGAAAAATAGCCTAATTCGGACGCGCGAATCAAAATTTTTCAGAAAATGGCGGCTGACATGTGCGGCGACGGAGTGGGGATGTCTGGGAAGGCGCGCAGACAAGGCGCGCTGACCCATAATGCATTCCTCAACTACATGTGATCGCATCAGCCAATCAGCAGCCAGCCAGCCAGCACTGTGTAATGGTCGAGCTATAAATAGCGGCCATTTTGGAATTCTTCATTTGCCTGCAGTTATTGAACAGAGGCAGACCGCTCTGTACTAGGGACAGGGACAGAGTTAGGGCCACAGAAACGATAATTGGGGACAGAGAAAAGTTACTTAGGGAAAGAGAACCATTACTCAGGGACACAGACTTGTTAATGAGGGCCACAGAATCGTTATTTAGGGACAAAGAAACGCTAGTTAGGGCCACAGAATTCATACTCAGGGACAGACAGAATTGTTACTCAGTGCCAGAGAATTGTTACTTAGGGCCACAGAAACGTTATTAGGGCCACAGAATTGTTACTCAGGGACAGACAGAATTGTTACTGAGTGCCAGAGAATTGTTACTCAGGGACAGACAGAATTGTTACTGAGTGCCAGAGAATTGTTACTTAGGGCCACAGAAACTTTAATTAGGGCCACAGAATTTTTACTCAGGGACAGACAGAATTGTTACTGAGTGCCAGAGAATTGTTACTCAGGGACAGACAAAATTGTTACTGAGTGCCAGAGAATTGTTACTTAGGGCCACAGAAACTTTACTTAGGGCCACAGAATTTTTACTCAGGGACAGACAGAATTGTTACTGAGTGCCAGAGAATTGTTACTCAGGGACAGACAGAATTGTTACTGAGTGCCAGAGAATTGTTACTCAGGGCCCCAGAAACTTTACTTAGGGCCACAGAATTTTTACTCAGGGACAGACAGAATTGTTACTGAGTGCCAGAGAATTGTTACTCAGGGACAGACAGAATTGTTACTGAGTGCCAGAGAATTGTTACTTAGGGCCACAGAAACTTTACTTAGGGCCACAGAATTGTTACTCGCACAGACACAGAATTGTTACTGAAGGCCACAGAACTGTTACTTAGGGCCACAGAATTGTTACTCGCACAGACACAGAATTGTTACTCGCACAGACACAGAACTGTTACTGAGGGCCACAGAACTGTTACTTAGGGCCACAGAATTGTTACTCGCACAGACACAGAATTGTTACTCAGGGCCACAGAACTGTTACTTAGGGACAAAGAAACGCTAGTTAGGGCCACAGAATTCATACTCAGGGACAGACAGAATTGTTACGGAGTGCCAGAGAATTGTTACTCTGGGCCACAGAAACTTTACTTAGGGCCACAGAATTTTTACTCAGGGACAGACAGAATTGTTACTGAGTGCCAGAGAATTGTTACTCAGGGACAGACAGAATTGTTACGGAGTGCCAGAGAATTGTTACTCAGGGCCACAGAAACTTTACTTAGGGCCACAGAATTTTTACTCAGGGACAGACAGAATTGTTACTGAGTGCCAGAGAATTGTTACTCAGGGACAGACAGAATTGTTACGGAGTGCCAGAGAATTGTTACTTAGGGCCACAGAAACTTTACTTAGGGCCACAGAATTGTTACTCGCACAGACACAGAATTGTTACTCGCACAGACACAGAACTGTTACTGAGGGCCACAGAAACTTTACTTAGGGCCACAGAATTGTTACTCGCACAGACACAGAATTGTTACTCGCACAGACACAGAACTGTTACTGAGGGCCACAGAACTGTTACTTAGGGCCACAGAATTGTTACTCGCACAGACACAGAATTGTTACTCAGGGCCACAGAACTGTTACTTAGGGACAAAGAAACGCTAGTTAGGGCCACGGAATTCATACTCAGGGACAGACAGAATTGTTACGGAGTGCCAGAGAATTGTTACTCAGGGCCACAGAAACTTTACTTAGGGCCACAGAATTTTTACTCAGGGACAGACAGAATTGTTACTGAGTGCCAGAGAATTGTTACTCAGGGACAGACAGAATTGTTACGGAGTGCCAGAGAATTGTTACTTAGGGCCACAGAAACTTTACTTAGGGCCACAGAATTGTTACTCGCACAGACACAGAATTGTTACTCGCACAGACACAGAACTGTTACTGAGGGCCACAGAAACTTTACTTAGGGCCACAGAATTGTTACTCGCACAGACACAGAATTGTTACTCGCACAGACACAGAACTGTTACTGAGGGCCACAGAACTGTTACTTAGGGCCACAGAATTGTTACTCGCACAGACACAGAATTGTTACTCAGGGCCACAGAACTGTTACTTAGGGACAAAGAAACGCTAGTTAGGGCCACGGAATTCATACTCAGGGACAGACAGAATTGTTACGGAGTGCCAGAGAATTGTTACTCAGGGCCACAGAAACTTTACTTAGGGCCACAGAATTTTTACTCAGGGACAGACAGAATTGTTACTGAGTGCCAGAGAATTGTTACTCAGGGACAGACAGAATTGTTACGGAGTGCCAGAGAATTGTTACTTAGGGCCACAGAAACTTTACTTAGGGCCACAGAATTGTTACTCGCACAGACACAGAATTGTTACTCGCACAGACACAGAACTGTTACTGAGGGCCACAGAAACTTTACTTAGGGCCACAGAATTGTTACTCGCACAGACACAGAATTGTTACTCGCACAGACACAGAACTGTTACTGAGGGCCACAGAACTGTTACTTAGGGCCACAGAATTGTTACTCGCACAGACACAGAATTGTTACTCAGGGCCACAGAACTGTTACTTAGGGACAAAGAAACGCTAGTTAGGGCCACGGAATTCATACTCAGGGACAGACAGAATTGTTACGGAGTGCCAGAGAATTGTTACTCAGGGCCACAGAAACTTTACTTAGGGCCACAGAATTTTTACTCAGGGACAGACAGAATTGTTACTGAGTGCCAGAGAATTGTTACTCAGGGACAGACAGAATTGTTACGGAGTGCCAGAGAATTGTTACTTAGGGCCACAGAAACTTTACTTAGGGCCACAGAATTGTTACTCGCACAGACACAGAATTGTTACTCGCACAGACACAGAACTGTTACTGAGGGCCACAGAAACTTTACTTAGGGCCACAGAATTGTTACTCGCACAGACACAGAATTGTTACTCGCGCAGACACAGAACTGTTACTGAGGGCCACAGAACTGTTACTTAGGGCCACAGAATTGTTACTCGCACAGACACAGAATTGTTACTCAGGGCCACAGAACTGTTACTTAGGGACAAAGAAACGCTAGTTAGGGCCACGGAATTCATACTCAGGGACAGACAGAATTGTTACGGAGTGCCAGAGAATTGTTACTCAGGGCCACAGAAACTTTACTTAGGTCCACAGAATTTTTACTCAGGGACAGACAGAATTGTTACTGAGTGCCAGAGAATTGTTACTCAGGGACAGACAGAATTGTTACGGAGTGCCAGAGAATTGTTACTCAGGGACAGACAGAATTGTTACTGAGTGCCAGAGAATTGTTACTTAGGGCCACAGAAACTTTAATTAGGGCCACAGAATTTTTACTCAGGGACAGACAGAATTGTTACTGAGTGCCAGAGAATTGTTACTCAGGGACAGACAGAATTGTTACGGAGTGCCAGAGAATTGTTACTCAGGGCCACAGAAACTTTACTTAGGGCCAGAGAATTTTTACTCAGGGACAGACAGAATTGTTACTGAGTGCCAGAGAATTGTTACTCAGGGACAGACAGAATTGTTACTGAGTGCCAGATAATTGTTACTCAGGGCCCCAGAAACTTTACTTAGGGCCACAGAATTTTTACTCAGGGACAGACAGAATTGTTACTGAGTGCCAGAGAATTGTTACTCAGGGACAGACAGAATTGTTACTGAGTGCCAGAGAATTGTTACTTAGGGCCACAGAAACTTTACTTAGGGCCACAGAATTGTTACTCGCACAGACACAGAATTGTTACTCGCACAGACACAGAATTGTTACTGAAGGCCACAGAACTGTTACTTAGGGCCACAGAATTGTTACTCGCACAGACACAGAATTGTTACTCGCACAGACACAGAACTGTTACTGAGGGCCACAGAACTGTTACTTAGGGCCACAGAATTGTTACTCGCACAGACACAGAATTGTTACACAGGGACACAGAACTGTTACTGAGGGCCACAGAACCGTTACTTAGGGCCACAGAATTGTTACTCGCACAGACACAGAATTGTTACTCGCACAGACACAGAATTGTTACTGAGGGCCACAGAACTGTTACTTGGGGCCACAGAAACGTTAATCAGGGACACAGAATTGTTACTGAGGGCCACAGAACTGTTACTTAGGGCCACAGAATTGTTACTCGCACAGACACAGAATTGTTACACAGGGACACAGAACTGTTACTGAGGGCCACAGAACCGTTACTTAGGGCCACAGAATTGTTACTCGCACAGACACAGAATTGTTACTCGCACAGACACAGAATTGTTACTCAGGGCCACAGAACTGTTACTGAGGGCCACAGAACTGTTACTTAGGGCCACAGAATTGTTACTCGCACAGACACAGAATTCTTACTCGCACAGACACAGAATTGTTACTCAGGGAAACAGAACTGTTACTGAGGGCCACAGAACTGTTACTTAGGGCCACAGAATTGTTTCTCGCACAGACACAGAATTGTTACTCGCACAGACACAGAATTGTTACTGAGGGCCACAGAACTGTTACTTGGGGCCACAGAAACGTTAATCAGGGACACAGAATTGTTACTGAGGGCCACAGAACTGTTACTTAGGGCCACAGAATTGTTACTCGCACAGACACAGAATTGTTACTCAGGGACACAGAATTGTTACTCAGGGACACATAATCGTTTAATTAAAGAGTATGTCAGACAACATGCAGAGGAGTGGCAGAGGAGGCAATGTTTTAGGAGCGAGCAGACGTGGCAGCAGAGGAAGGGGTCGAGGCAGCACTATTCGCAGCCAGAGGCCAGTGCTCCCGGTGTCATCCAGCGGTCGTGTCTCCACCGACAACCCTGCCGTCGTCGATTGGTTGGCTCGGTCGTCTTCCTCTTCCCAGGTCACCTCTGACACCTACAGCCAACGGTCGGTGGGTACGTCAGACACAACCGTTAGTTGGCATGGCCCGGGACCAAGCCCACTGAAATCACGTGTCCTCTACCTGCCCCTGTCCTTTGGTGTTCCCTCACCAAGCGAAGTATCGCATGCTGTGGGCTCAGCCCCACTGTACAGTGAGGAAGAGCTAACAGAGGGCGGTCAGGAACGGGGGGAGACATCCGCCTTTTCAGCAGCCAGGCGAAGAAGTAGTGGCGAGGAGAGTGGCTCGGTAGCCGGTCTAGAGACAGGTCTGTCTCCTGACCCAGACGCAGCCGAGGGGGCTAGTAGTGAGGCGGAGACCCTACTTGATGATGAGGAGGTTGATCGCACTTGGCAGCCTCGTCGTCATCAGGCAATTTCTTCCGCATCATCAGGAGAAGAGGGTGGCAGCTTGGCAGCGAGCAAAACAGTCGGTGGGTTGCCCAGGAGACAGCAGCAGGGTCGCAGCAGTGTCAGTGGAGCCAAACGGCCACGGAGTAGAGCACCAGCTCCACTGCAGCCTACCACCACGGCCAGTAGTGGTGCCGGTGTGCACGGAGGAAGCAGCAGTCAGCCAGTGAGGAGTATCGGGGGCAAAGTTTCCTACTCAGCGGTGTGGCAATTTTTCGTCAAGCCGCCCGAGGAAGTAAACGTAGCCGTATGTCGACTATGTGGCCAGAAAGTCAAGCGTGGCCAGGGGGCCCATGTTGGGACTACAGCGTTGCGGCAGCATATGCAGCGTCGCCATTTGGTGGCCTGGGAAAACCGTGATAAAGATACGGCGGTTCTGCCCGCCCCAGCCCCCGCTCCATCACCCGCTCCGTTACTTGCTCCGTCACCCGACGTCAATCGCCCTCCATCAGCCAGTCAAGGCTCCAACACCTCTGCTGAGGGGAGTTGTCGCTCGTTGGCATCTTCTGCTCGTTCAGATGCTCCTTCTCCTGCTACTCCTCTTCACGGATTCCGTCAGCAGTCTTTCTTGGAATCCGTTTCCAAGAGACAACAGTTTGCGAGCACGCACCCGACGGTGCAAAAGCTGAACGTCCTCCTGTCCAAGTTGCTGGTGCTGCAGTCCCTCCCTTTCCAAGTGGTGGACTCAGCACCTTTCAGAGAAATGATGGCTTGTGCCGCGCCGCGGTGGAGAGTGCCAAGCCGTCATTTCTTCGCCAAAAAGGCAGTGCCAGCCCTGCATTCACATGTAGAAGAGATGGTGGGCCAGTCTTTGAGCATGTCGGTCTCTGCCAAAGTGCACGGCAGCGCCGACGTGTGGAGCTGTAACTATGGTCAGGGACAGTACATGTCATTTACGGCCCACTGGGTGAACGTGGTGCCGTCACAGCCGCACCAGCAACTTGGACAGGTCACGCCGCTTTTGCCTCCACGTTTGCACGTCCTTGGTCCAGCAAACATGTCCGCCTCTACCACCTCTTCTTCCGCCGTGTCCTCAGCCGCCACCCCCGTGCCAAGTCCCATTACCCGACCGGCATATCACATGTGCAGGGCGCAACGGTGTCACGCTGTTCTGCACCTGGTATGCCTTGGCGAACGTAGTCACACAGGGGAGGAACTTCTGAGTGTAATGAACAGAGAAATCGACAGATGGCTGTCTCCGCGCAAACTGAAAATCGGAACCATGTTGACCGACAACGGAAAGAACATGGTGTCTGCTCTGCGTCAAGGAAGGTTGTGCCATGCGCCATGCATGGCTCACGTGTTCAATCTGGTTGTCAAGCGGTTCTTAAAATCCACCATCCCACTGCAAGACATCCTTAAAATGTCACGTAAACTTTGCATGCATTTCAGCCATTCCTACACCGCAAAGCACACCCTCCTTGAGCTGCAGCGGCAGAACGGAATTCCACAGCATCGCCTGATCTGCGACGTTGCAACAAGGTGGAATTCAACCCTACACATGTTAGACCGCCTTTACGAGCAGCGAAAGGCCATCACCGATTTCCTGATGTTACAAGCGGATAAAGGTACTCCCCTGTGTAACTTCGATGTCAGCCATTGGCAGCTCATGCGTGACACCTGCCGCTTGCTCAGGCCCTTTGAGGAGGCCACGCTATTCGTGAGTCGGCAGGACTATGGGATGAACGACGTCATTCCTCTGTTGCACGTCCTTGAACAAATGCTGTTAACAATGGCTGGTCAGGGTGCGGTAGACGTGGCGCACAGATCTCAACGCCACATGACCCCTGTGGGGGCAGGACAGGAAGAAGAGGAGGAGGTAGAGGAGGACATTTGTGCTCAGGAATTATTGAGTGAAATGGGTGGTTTTTCCACTCAGCGGACAGGAGTGGAGGAGCAGGAGCATCTGGTAGAGGAGGAGGAGGAGGAGACAGAGGACCCAGACGCACCGTGGCAGTATGCTGTGGAGATGGAGGCAGGGAGTCCCTCGCATTCCTTGGCACAAATGGCCCATAGCATGCTCGGTTGCTTGCGTAGCGACAGCCGAATAATAACCATCAGACAGAGGGATGACTTTTGGCTGTCCACCTTGTTGGACCCTCGCTACCGTTCCAAAATGGTGGCCTTTTTCACACCTGCTGAGAGGGAGGCCAAAATAACGTACTATAAAAACCACCTATGTAGTCAGTTGGTCTCTGCCTTTGTGCGCCAACGTCCATCCTCAGACACTGTGGGCCCTGTGCGCTCGCGTTCCGCTGCCATGGCAGCAGGGGAGGGGTGGGGTGGTAGGAGCAGTGGCAGCTCCACCAGCAGCGGCTGCCTCAGTCTGCAGTCGATGATGAGTAGCTTTCTTCACCAGCGCAGTGAGGAAACTACTAACCAGCCGCAGCAGCAGCAGCAGCATCAGGTGGACCTGGAGCAGGACCTCAAACAACAGGCTTGGGCCTACTTGGACAGCACCCTGCCAACCGAGGTAGACAATCCCCTTGACTACTGGGCAACAAAACTTGACCTTTGGCCCCAACTAGCTGAATTTGCCCTTGAAAGGCTGTCATGCCCGGCCAGTAGCGTGGCATCGGAGCGCGTGTTTAGTGCGGCAGGAGGTATTGTAACTCCGCGGAGGACACGACTGTCCACCCAAAGTGTGGAGAGACTCACGTTTGTGAAAATGAATCAGGCGTGGATTAGTCTGGATTTCAAACCACCAGTTCCTGACACAACTGACTAAATCCGCCATGAATCATGCCTCAAACATGTGCCACTTTGAGGTCTCCTCACACACTGCTGGTGTGTTGAATTTTTTGACATAGGGTGCTGGCAGATTATGGGCCTCCTATAGCTGCTGCCAGGCCCCTAATCTGCCATAGGCCCCTATATACCGCTTCCTCATGCTGCTGCCAGGTCCAGAGTCTCTCATGGGTCCCTGTACGGCCTCCCATTGCTGCTGTCTCCATCGCCACACTCTGCCATGTGCCACTTTCAGGTCTCCTCACACACTGCTGGTGTGTTGAATTTTTTGACATAGGGTGCTGGCAGATTACGGGCCTCCCATAGCTGCTGCCAGGCCCCTAATCTGCCATAGGCCCCTATATACCGCCTCCTCATGCTGCTGCCAGGTCCAGAGTCTCTCATGGGTCCCTGTACGGCCTCCCATTGCTGCTGTCTCCATCGCCACACTCTGCCATGTGCCACTTTCAGGTCTCCTCACACACTGCTGGTGTGTAGAATTTTTTGACATAGGGTGCTGGCAGATTACCCGCCTCCCATAGCTGCTGCCAGGCCCCTAATCTGCCATAGGCCCCTATATACCGCCTCCTCATGCTGCTGCCAGGTCCAGAGTCTCTCATGGGTCCCTGTACGGCCTCCCATTGCTGCTGTCTCCATCGCCACACTCTGCCATGTGCCACTTTCAGGTCTCCTCACACACTGCTGGTGTGTAGAATTTTTTGACATAGGGTGCTGGCAGATTACGGGCCTCCCATAGCTGCTGCCAGGCCCCTAATCTGCCATGGGCCCCTATATACCGCCTCCTCATGCTGCTGCCAGGTCCACAGTGTCTCATGCCATGTGCCACTTTCAGGTCTCCTCACACTGCTGGTGTGTTGAATTTTTTGACATAGGGTGCTGGCAGATTATGGGCCTCCTATAGCTGCTGCCAGGCCCCTAATCTGCCATAGGCCCCTATATACCGCTTCCTCATGCTGCTGCCAGGTCCAGAGTCTCTCATGGGTCCCTGTACGGCCTCCCATTGCTGCTGTCTCCATCGCCACACTCTGCCATGTGCCACTTTCAGGTCTCCTCACACACTGCTGGTGTGTTGAATTTTTTGACATAGGGTGCTGGCAGATTACGGGCCTCCCATAGCTGCTGCCAGGCCCCTAATCTGCCATAGGCCCCTATATACCGCCTCCTCATGCTGCTGCCAGGTCCAGAGTCTCTCATGGGTCCCTGTACGGCCTCCCATTGCTGCTGTCTCCATCGCCACACTCTGCCATGTGCCACTTTCAGGTCTCCTCACACACTGCTGGTGTGTTGAATTTTTTGACATAGGGTGCTGGCAGATTACGGGCCTCCCATAGCTGCTGCCAGGCCCCTAATCTGCCATGGGCCCCTATATACCGCCTCCTCATGCTGCTGCCAGGTCCAGAGTCTCTCATGGGTCCCTGTACGGCCTCCCATTGCTGCTGTCTCCATCGCCACACTCTGCCATGTGCCACTTTCAGGTCTCCTCACACACTGCTGGTGTGTAGAATTTTTTGACATAGGGTGTTGGCAGATTACGGGCCTCCCATTGCTGCTGCCAGGCCCCTAATCTGCCATGGGCCCCTATATACCGCCTCCTCATGCTGCTGCCAGGTCCAGAGTCTGTCATGGGTCCCTGTACGGCCTCCCATTGCTGCTGTCTCCATCGCCACACTCTGCCATGTGCCACTTTCAGGTCTCCTCACACACTGCTGGTGTGTAGAATTTTTTGACATAGGGTGCTGGCAGATTATGGGCCTCCCATAGCTGCTGCCAGGCCCCTAATCTGCCATAGGCCCCTATATACCGCCTCCTCATGCTGCTGCCAGGTCCACAGTGTCTCATGCCATGTGCCACTTTCAGGTCTCCTCACACTGCTGGTGTGTTGAATTTTTTGACATAGGGTGCTGGCAGATTATGGGCCTCCTATAGCTGCTGCCAGGCCCCTAATCTGCCATAGGCCCCTATATACCGCTTCCTCATGCTGCTGCCAGGTCCAGAGTCTGTCATGGGTCCCTGTATGGCCTCCCATTGCTGCTGTCTCCATCGCCACACTCTGCCATGTGCCACTTTCAGGTCTCCTCACACACTGCTGGTGTGTAGAATTTTTTGACATAGGGTGCTGGCAGATTACGGGCCTCCCATAGCTGCTGCCAGGCCCCTAATCTGCCATAGGCCCCTATATACCGCCTCCTCATGCTGCTGCCAGGTCCAGAGTCTCTCATGGGTCCCTGTACGGCCTCCCATTGCTGCTGTCTCCATCGCCACACTCTGCCATGTGCCACTTTCAGGTCTCCTCACACACTGCTGGTGTGTTGAATTTTTTGACATAGGGTGCTGGCAGATTACGGGCCTCCCATAGCTGCTGCCAGGCCCCTAATCTGCCATAGGCCCCTATATACCGCCTCCTCATGCTGCTGCCAGGTCCAGAGTCTCTCATGGGTCCCTGTACGGCCTCCCATTGCTGCTGTCTCCATCGCCACACTCTGCCATGTGCCACTTTCAGGTCTCCTCACACACTGCTGGTGTGTTGAATTTTTTGACATAGGGTGCTGGCAGATTACGGGCCTCCCATAGCTGCTGCCAGGCCCCTAATCTGCCATAGGCCCCTATATACCGCCTCCTCATGCTGCTGCCAGGTCCAGAGTCTCTCATGGGTCCCTGTACGGCCTCCCATTGCTGCTGTCTCCATCGCCACACTCTGCCATGTGCCACTTTCAGGTCTCCTCACACACTGCTGGTGTGTAGAATTTTTTGACATAGGGTGTTGGCAGATTACGGGCCTCCCATTGCTGCTGCCAGGCCCCTAATCTGCCATGGGCCCCTATATACCGCCTCCTCATGCTGCTGCCAGGTCCAGAGTCTGTCATGGGTCCCTGTACGGCCTCCCATTGCTGCTGTCTCCATCGCCACACTCTGCCATGTGCCACTTTCAGGTCTCCTCACACACTGCTGGTGTGTAGAATTTTTTGACATAGGGTGCTGGCAGATTATGGGCCTCCCATAGCTGCTGCCAGGCCCCTAATCTGCCATAGGCCCCTATATACCGCCTCCTCATGCTGCTGCCAGGTCCAGAGTCTGTCATGGGTCCCTGTACGGCCTCCCATTGCTGCTGTCTCCATCGCCACACTCTGCCATGTGCCACTTTCAGGTCTCACACACTGCTGGTGTGTAGAATTTTTTGACATAGGGTGCTGGCAGATTACGGGCCTCCCATAGCTGCTGCCAGGCCCCTAATCTGCCATAGGCCCCTATATACCGCCTCCTCATGCTGCTGCCAGGTCCAGAGTCTCTCATGGGTCCCTGTACGGCCTCCCATTGCTGCTGTCTCCATCGCCACACTCTGCCATGTGCCACTTTCAGGTCTCCTCACACACTGCTGGTGTGTTGAATTTTTTGACATAGGGTGCTGGCAGATTACGGGCCTCCCATAGCTGCTGCCAGGCCCCTAATCTGCCATGGGCCCCTATATACCGCCTACTCATGCTGCTGCCAGGTCCAGAGTCTGTCATGGGTCCCTGTACGGCCTCCCATTGCTGCTGTCTCCATCGCCACACTCTGCCATGTGCCACTTTCAGGTCTCCTCACACTGCTGGTGTGTAGAATTTTTTGACATAGGGTGCTGGCAGATTACGGGCCTCCCATTGCTGCTGCCAGGCCCCTAATCTGCCATGGGCCCCTATACCGCCTCCTCATGCTGCTGCCAAGTCCAGAGTGGGTCATGGGTCCCTGTACGGCCTCCCATTGCTGCTGTCTCCATAGCCACACTCTGCCATGTGCCACTTTCAGGTCTCCTCACACTGCTGGTGTGTTGAATTTTTTGACATAGGGTGCTGGCAGATTACGGGCCTCCCATTGCTGCTGCCAGGCACGTAATCTGCCATGGGCCCCCGTACCGACTCCTCATGCTGTGACGTTGCAACAAGGTGGAATTCAACCCTACATATGTTAGACCGCCTTTACGAACAGCGAAAGGCCATCACCGATTTCCTGATGTTAAAAGCGGATAAAGGTACTCCCTGTGTAACTTAGATGTCAGCCATTGGCAGCTCATGCGTGACACCTGTGCTTGCTCAGGCCCTTTGAGGAGGCCACGCTATTCGTGAGTCGGCAGGACTATGGGATGAACGACGTCATTCCTCTGTTGCACGTCCTGGAACAAATGCTGTTAACAATGGCTGGTCAGGGTGCGGTAGACGTGGCGCACAGATCTCAACGCCACATGACACCTGTGGGGGCAGGACAGGAAGAAGAGGAGGGGGTAGAGGAGGACATTGGTGCTCAGGAATTATTGAGTGAAATGGGTGGTTTTTCCACTCAGCGGACAGGAGTGGAGGAGCAGGAGCATCTGGTAGAGGAGGAGGAGGAGGAGACAGAGGACCCAGACGCACCGTGGCAGTATGCTGTGGAGATGGAGGCAGGGAGTCCCTCGCATTCCTTGGCACAAATGGCCCATAGCATGCTCGCTTGCTTGCGTAGCGACAGCCGAATAATAACCATCAGACAGAGGGATGACTTTTGGCTGTCCACCTTGTTGGACCCTCGCTACCGTTCAAAAATGGTGGCCTTTTTCACACCTGCTGAGAGGGAGGCCAAAATAACGTACTATAAAAACCACCTATGTAGTCAGCTGGTCTCTGCCTGTCTGCGCCAACGTCCATCCTCAGACACTGTGGGCCCTGTGCGCTCGCGTTCCGCTGCCATGGCAGCAGGGGAGGGGTGGGGTGGTAGGAGCAGTGGCAGCTCCACCAGCAGCGGCTGCCTCAGTCTGCAGTCGATGATGAGTAGCTTTCTTCACCAGCGCAGTGAGGAAACTACTAACCAGCCGCAGCAGCAGCAGCAGCAGCAGCAGCAGCAGCATCAGGTGGACCTGGAGCAGGACCTCAAACAACAGGCTTAGGCCTACTTGGACAGCACCCTGCCAACCGAGGTAGACAATCCCCTTGACTACTGGGCAACGAAACTTGACCTTTGGCCCCAACTAGCTGAATTTGCCCTTGAAAGGCTGTCATGCCCGGCCAGTAGCGTGGCATCGGAGCGCGTGTTTAGTGCGGCAGGAGGTATTGCAACTCCGCGGAGGACACGACTGTCCACCCAAAGTGTGGAGAGACTGACGTTTGTGAAAATGAATCAGGCGTGGATTAGTCTGGATTTCAAACCACCAGTTCCTGACACAACTGACTAAATCCGCCATGAATCATGCCCCAAACATGTGCCACTTTCAGGTCTCCTCACACTGCTGGTGTGTTCCATTTTTTGTCATAGGGTGCTGGCAGATTACGGGCCTCCCATAGCTGCTGCCAGGCCCCTAATCTGCCATGGGCCCCTATACCGCCTCCTCATGCTGCTGCCAAGTCCAGAGTCTCTCATGGGTCCCTGTACGGCCTCCCATTGCTGCTGTCTCCATCGCCACACTCTGCCATGTGCCACTTTCAGGTCTCCTCACACTGCTGGTGTATTCCATTTTTTGTCATAGGGTGCTGGCAGATTACGGGCCTCCCATAGCTGCTGCCAGGCCCCTAATCTGCCATGGGCCCCTATACCGCCTCCTCATGCTGCTGCCAGGTCCAGAGTCTGTCATGGGTCCCTGTACGGCCTCCCATTGCTGCTGTCTCCATCGCCACACTCTGCCATGTGCCACTTTCAGGTCTCCTCACACTGCTGGTGGGTTCCATTTTTTGTCATAGGGTGCTGGCAGATTACGGGCCTCCCATAGCTGCTGCCAGGCCCCTAATCTGCCATGGGCCCCCGTACCGACTCCTCATGCTGCTGCCAGGCCCGTAATCTGTCATGGGCCCCTGTTGTCGCTTGTTGGCATATTCCGCTCGTTCAGATGCTCCTTCTCCTGCTACTCCTCTTCACGGATTCCGTCAGCAGTCTTTCTTGGAATCCGTTTCCAAGAGACAACAGTTTGCGAGCACGCACCAGACGGTGCAGAAACTGAACGTCCTCCTGTCCAAGTTGCTGCTGCCAGGCTCGTAATCTGTCATGCGCCCCTGTACCGCCTCCTCATGCTGCTGCCAGGTCCAGAGTGTGTCATGGGCCCCCGTACCGACTCCAAATGCTGCTGCCAGGCCCGTAATCTGTCATGGGCCCCTGTACCGCCTCCCCATGCTGCTGCCAGGTCCAGATTGTGTCATGGGTCCCTGTACGGCCTCCCATTGCTGCTGCCAGGCCTGTAATCTGCCATGGGCCCCCGTACCGACTCCTCATGCTGCTGCCAGGCCCGTAATCTGCCATGGGCCCCTGTACCGCCTCCTCATGCTGCTGCCAGGTCCAGAGTGTGTCATGGGTCCCTGTACGGCCTCCCATTGCTGCTGTCTCTATCGCCACACTCTGCCATGTGCCACTTTCAGGTCTCCTCACACTGCTGGTGGTTTCCATTTTTGTCATAGGGTGCTGCATGGCCTCCCATTGCTGCTGCCTCCACCGCCACACTGTGGCTCCACACTCTGGTTTTGGCCCCGTGACTGGCCAAATGAGTGAAGTGTGCGGTGATTCTAAGATCGACGGCACTCATCTGCATGTCATACTGCCTGACAGTATTATTTCTCTTCCCCAGCAGACTCCAAGGGCATTTAAAATAAAGGTACAGTGTTCAGCACTAATATTAAGTCTCTCTGAAGCCTAGAAACACCCTTTTTTAAGTTAAATTCACAGCGAATATATTCGACTCGAATCGAAATTTTTCTACGAATTCGCCGAATCAGTCGAATCGAATTTTTGAATACTTCGCTCATCTCTAGACGGGACATTCTGGGTAGTCTGTCTCTCTCTGATATGAAGGACGGGACATTCTGGGTAGTCTGTCTCTCTGTGATATGAAGGACGGGACATTCTGGGTAGTCTGTCTCTCTCTCTCTCTGTGACATGAAGGACGGGACATTCTGGGTAGTCTGTCTCGGTCTCTAATATAAAGGACGGGACATTCTGGGTAGTCTGTCTCTCTCTGATATGAAGGATGGGACATTCTGGGTAGTCTGTCTCGCTCTCTGATATGAAGGACGGGACATTCTGGGTAGTCTGTCTCTCTCTGATATGAAGGACGGGACATTCTGGGTAATCTGTCTCTCTCTGATATGAAGGACGGGACATTCTGGGTAGTCTGTCTCACTCTCTGATATGAAGGACGGGACATTCTGGGTAGTCTGTCTCTCTGTGATATGAAGGACGGGACATTCTGGGTCGTCTGTCTCGCTCTCTGATATGAAGGACGGGACATTCTGGGTAGTCTGTCTCGCTCTCTGATATGAAGGACGGGACATTCTGGGTAGTCTGTCTCGCTCTCTGATATGAAGGATGGGACTTCTGGGTAGTCTGCCTCTCTCTGATATGAAGGATGGGACATTCTGGGTAGTCTGTCTCGCTCTCTGATATGAAGGATGGGACATTCTGGGTAGTCTGTCTCTCTCTGATATGAAGGATGGGACATTCTGGGTAGTCTGTCTCGCTCTCTGATATGAAGGACGGGACATTCTGGGTAGTCTGTCTCGCTCTCTGATATGAAGGACGGGACATTCTGGGTAGTTTGTCTCGCTCTCTGATATGAAGGATGGGACATTCTGGGTAGTCTGTCTCGGTCTCTGATATGAAGGATTGGACATTCTGGGTAGTCTGTCTCTCTCTGATATGAAGGACGGGACATTCTGGGTAGTCTGTCTCTCTCTGATAGGAAGGACGGGACATTCTGGGTAGTCTGTCTCTCTCTGATATGAAGGACGGGACATTCTGGGTAGTCTGTCTCTCTCTGATAGGAAGGACGGGACATTCTGGGTAGTCTGTCTCTCTCTGATATGAAGGACGGGACATTCTGGGTAGTCTGTCTCTCTCTCTGATATGAAGGACGGGATATTCTGGGTAGTCTGTCTCTCTCTGAGATGAAGGATGGGACATTCTGGGTAGTCTGTCTCTCTCTGATATGAAGGACGGGACATTCTGGGTAGTCTGTCTCGGTCTCTGATATGAAGGACGGGACATTCTGGGTAGTCTGTCTCTCTCTCTGATATGAAGGACGGGACATTCTGGGTAGTCTGTCTCTCTCTGATATGAAGGACGGGACATTCTGGGTAGTCTGTCTCTCTCTGATATGAAGGACGGGACATTCTGGGTAGTCTGTCTCTCTCTGTTATGTAGGACGGGACATTCTGGGTAGTCTGTCTCTCTCTGATATGAAGGACGGGACATTCTGGGTAGTCTGTCTCTCTCTGATATGAAGGACGGGACATTCTGGGTAGTCTGTCTCTCTCTGATATGAAGGACGGGACATTCTGGGTAGTCTGTCTCTCTCTGATAGGAAGAATGAGACATTCTGGTTAGTCTTTCTTGGTCTCTGATATGAAGGATCGGACATTCTGGGTAGTCTGTCTCTCTCTGTTTTGTAGGACGGGACATTCTGGGTAGTCTGTCTCTCTCTGTTATGTAGGACGGGACATTCTGGATAGTCTGTCTCTCTCTGATATGAAGGACGGGACATTCTGGGTAGTCTGTCTCGGTCTCTGATATGAAGAACGGGACATTCTGGGTAGTCTGTCTCGGTCTCTGATATGAAGGATGGGACATTCTGGGTAGTCTGTCTCTCTCTGTTTTGTAGGACGGGACATTCTGGGTAGTCTGTCTCTCTCTGATATGAAGGATGGGACATTCTGGATAGTCTGTCTCTCTCTGATATGAAGGACGGGACATTCTGGGTAGTCTGTCTCGGTCTCTGATATGAAGGACGGGACATTCTGGGTAGTCTGTCTCTCTCTGATATGAAGGACGGGACATTCTGGGTAGTCTGTCTCTCTCTGATATGAAGGACGGGACATTCTGGGTTTTCTGTCTCTCTCTGATATGAAGGCCGCTTCTCGGCCTTTTGGCACGATCAATCCTTGAGGTCGGTCATGTGAGAGCGCTGCTGGGGGGCCCCCCTTTTTGGGGCGCTCCTTGGGTGTACGTGAGAGGTGAGGCACTTTTTGTGTCAAGAATATGGCGAATCCAGGGATGAGAGTTTCGATACGGTTCATTGTGAGGCCGGGTCTGAAAGAAGAGGTGGATCTGAGGACTGTCGTGGTGGATCTTTTGACGGGTGCCTTGGGCATAGGGGTAAGAGATAAAGTATGCTTACAGGATTTCCCTAAACAAGGCTTATACGATGTCACGTTCTCTTCTACCGAGGTGTGTTGGAACATTTTTGAAGCGGCAAGAAATATGGAAGATGGGATTGTGGGAAAATTCGATGTGGTTCCTCTCTTCATGCAGGAAGAAAAGGTGATCGTGGTACATATGTACAATCCGTTTGCGGATCCTAGTTTGGTGAGAGCTTTTTTGCAGACTTATTGTGAAGAATTGCGGGGGGGGTGATAAGGTAATGAATAGGTTTGGTATTTGGTCCGGGAAATATCGCTTTATTGGTCGATTTTTGAAGGATGAGGATAGTGTGGGGGGAGTGCAGAGGCCCCCGGCTGTATTTAATATTGGTGGAGAGCGGGGGTTTCTGTTCTATGCGGGACAGCCAAGTTACTGTCGCAAGTGCTTTCTTTATGGGCATACAAGTGCTGAATGCGACCAAGACCCAAAATGTCGCTTTTGCGGCAAAATGGGTCATCCAGCAAGGGAGTGTCGGGAAGGAAAAGCATGTGATATATGTAGGAAGACGGGACACCTGGCGAGACAATGCGAGGAATATTTTGCTGCCAGGAGACGGAGTGCTTTGGAGGAGAAGATTGGAAAGTGGCAGGCTGGATATGGCAAGTTCAAGGAACAGCGGAGGCCGAGGAGGGGGCGAAGGGAGGGGGTGAGCGCGGGCCCCGCAGTAGCGGGCCTGGCGGTCCCCGTCCCTGTGCACCCGGTCAGTGAAGCTGTGGTGGTGGAGCAGCCAGGAGAGGCGGAGGGTGAGCAAGGCACAAGTCACGCGGTGACAGTGCACAGCCCGAGGAAGCCGCGGCTGCGGAAGATGTCGGGAGCCACGTGGCAGACGGCGTGGGGGACGATCGTTTGGATGGTGCAGGAAGAGGAGACCTTCATCCTCCCCGTGGGGGGTTCGGATGACAGGCTGCAGGTGGAGGACTTGTTCGCCGGCATCTATGGACCGGGGAGATACGCTGTTCTTATGGATGATTTGTCCGTTAGCGAGGACGAGGAGGAGATGCAGGGGGCGGAGAGTGACGTTAGTCTGGAAGGTGGGCAGCGGCTGTTTATTGCTACTGAAGAGCCGGAGAGGCCAGCTGTGTCCTCTTCGAAACGGGCGAGGGTGGATGATCCCGGTGGGGGGAGACAGGGAAGCCTGTCTAGTGCAGTTGCTGGGGATTCTGAGGAGTCCGCCAGTTCTCCCCCGTCTAGGAGACGGCAGCAGAGTGATGTGGGAGAAGTGAGTTTCTGTGATGAAGAGTGTATGGAGCACCATTGAATTGATTGTGATGGCAGTGAAAACAATACTTTCTCTTTATTTCATGATGGTGTTCCTTGTCAGTTCAGTTCAGTAAGGAGCATTTGCTCTGGATGGAGGAGGGCTGCGGTACTGGATCATCTGCGGAAGGTCCAAGCAGACGTTATTTGTGTGCAAGAATGTGGAGTGGAGAGGATTCCTGAAGGAGAGTGGACGTTGGGGACATCTTTGTGGGCACCACGGTGTACTTCTAAGAGTGAGGGTGTGGGGATCCTGCTAAAACATGCAGATGTACAGTGCTTGTCTCATGAAGTCCTGGTGCCTGGGAGGATGCAGATGGCAGTTCTTGTCCCATGAAGTCCAGGTGCCTGGGAGGATGCAGATGTACAGTTCTTGTCCCATGAAGTCCTGGTGCCTGGGAGGATGCAGATGGCAGTGCTTGTCTCATGAAGTCCTGGTGCCTGGGAGGATGCAGATGTACAGTTCTTGTCCCATGAAGTCCTGGTGCCTGGGAGGATGCAGATGGCAGTTCTTGTCTCATGAAGTCCTGGTGCCTGGGAGGATGCAGATGTACAGTTCTTGTCTCATGAAGTCCTGGTGCCTGGGAGGATGCAGATGGCAGTGCTTGTCTCATGAAGTCCTGGTGCCTGGGAGGATGCAGATGTACAGTGCTTGTCTCATGACGTCCTGGTGCCTGGGAGGATGCAGATGTACAGTTCTTGTCTCATGAAGTCCTGGTGCCTGGGAGGATGCAGATGGCAGTTCTTGTCTCATGAAGTCCTGGTGCCTGGGAGGATGCATATGGCAGTTCTTGTCCCATGAAGTCCTGGTGCCTGGGAGGATGCAGATGTACAGTTCTTGTCCCATGAAGTCCTGGTGCCTGGGAGGATGCAGATGGCAGTGCTTGTCTCATGAAGTCCTGGTGCCTGGGAGGATGCAGATGGCAGTTCTTGTCTCATGAAGTCCTGGTGCCTGGGAGGATGCAGATGGCAGTTCTTGTCTGATGAAGTCCTGGTGCCTGGGAGGATGCAGATGTACAGTTCTTGTCTCATGAAGTCCTGGTGCCTGGGAGGATGCAGATGTACAGTTCTTGTCTCATGAAGTCCTGGTGCCTGGGAGGATGCAGATGGCAGTGCTTGTCTCATGAAGTCCTGGTGCCTGGGAGGATGCAGATGGCAGTTCTTGTCCCATGAAGTCCTGGTGCCTGGGAGGATGCAGATGTACAGTGCTTGTCTCATGACGTCCTGGTGCCTGGGAGGATGCAGATGTACAGTTCTTGTCTCATGAAGTCCTGGTGCCTGGGAGGATGCAGATGGCAGTTCTTGTCCCATGAAGTCCTGGTGCCTGGGAGGATGCAGATGTACAGTTCTTGTCCCATGAAGTCCTGGTGCCTGGGAGGATGCAGATGGCAGTTCTTGTCTGATGAAGTCCTGGTGCCTGGGAGGATGCAGATGGCAGTGCTTGTCTCATGAAGTCCTGGTGCCTGGGAGGATGCAGATGTACAGTACTTGTCCCATGAAGTCCTGGTGCCTGGGAGGATGCAGATGGCAGTTCTTGTCTCATGAAGTCCTGGTGCCTGGGAGGATGCAGATGTACAGTTCTTGTCTCATGAAGTCCTGGTGCCTGGGAGGATGCAGATGGCAGTGCTTGTCTCATGAAGTCCTGGTGCCTGGGAGGATGCAGATGTACAGTGCTTGTCTCATGACGTCCTGGTGCCTGGGAGGATGCAGATGTACAGTTCTTGTCTCATGAAGTCCTGGTGCCTGGGAGGATGCAGATGGCAGTTCTTGTCTCATGAAGTCCTGGTGCCTGGGAGGATGCAGATGTACAGTTCTTGTCCCATGAAGTCCTGGTGCCTGGGAGGATGCAGATGGCAGTGCTTGTCTCATGAAGTCCTGGTGCCTGGGAGGATGCAGATGGCAGTTCTTGTCTCATGAAGTCCTGGTGCCTGGGAGGATGCAGATGGCAGTTCTTGTCTGATGAAGTCCTGGTGCCTGGGAGGATGCAGATGTACAGTTCTTGTCTCATGAAGTCCTGGTGCCTGGGAGGATGCAGATGTACAGTTCTTGTCTCATGAAGTCCTGGTGCCTGGGAGGATGCAGATGGCAGTGCTTGTCTCATGAAGTCCTGGTGCCTGGGAGGATGCAGATGGCAGTTCTTGTCCCATGAAGTCCTGGTGCCTGGGAGGATGCAGATGTACAGTGCTTGTCTCATGACGTCCTGGTGCCTGGGAGGATGCAGATGTACAGTTCTTGTCTCATGAAGTCCTGGTGCCTGGGAGGATGCAGATGGCAGTGCTTGTCTCATGAAGTCCTGGTGCCTGGGAGGATGCAGATGGCAGTGCTTGTCTCATGAAGTCCTGGTGCCTGGAAGGATGCAGATGGCAGTTCTTGTCCCATGAAGTCCTGGTGCCTGGGAGGATGCAGATGGCAGTGATTGTCTCATGAAGTCCTGGTGCCTGGGAGGATGCATATGGCAGTTCTTGTCTGATGAAGTCCTGGTGCCTGGGAGGATGCAGATGGCAGTTCTTGTCCGATGAAGTCCTGGTGCCTGGGAGGATGCAGATGGCAGTTCTTGTCTGATGAAGTCCTGGTGCCTGGGAGGATGCAGATGTACAGTTCTTGTCCCATGAAGTCCTGGTGCCTGGGAGGATGCAGATATACAGTTCTTGTCTCATGAAGTCCTGGTGCCTGGGAGGATGCAGATGTACAGTTCTTGTCTCATGAAGTCCTGGTGCCTGGGAGGATGCAGATGGCAGTGCTTGTCCCATGAAGTCCTGGTGCCTGGGAGGATGCAGATGGCAGTGCTTGTCTGATGAAGTCCTGGTGCCTGGGAGGATGCAGATGGCAGTGCTTGTCTCATGAAGTCCTGGTGCCTGGGAGGATGCAGATGTACAGTTCTTGTCTCATGAAGTCCTGGTGCCTGGGAGGATGCAGATGGCAGTGCTTGTCTCATGAAGTCCTGGTGCCTAGGAGGATGCAGATGTACAGTGCTTGTCTCATGAAGTCCTGGTGCCTGGGAGGATGCAGATGGCAGTTCTTGTCCCGTGATGTCCTGGTGCCTGGGAGGATGCAGATGTACAGTGCTTGTCTCATGAAGTCCTGGTGCCTGGGAGGATGCAGATGGCAGTTCTTGTCTCATGAAGTCCTGGTGCCTGGGAGGATGCAGATGGCAGTTCTTGTCCCATGAAGTCCTGGTGCCTGGGAGGATGCAGATGGCAGTTCTTGTCTCATGAAGTCCTGGTGCCTGGGAGGATGCAGATGGCAGTTCTTGTCTCATGAAATCCTGGTGCCTGGGAGGATGCAGATGGCAGTTCTTGTCTCATGAAGTCCTGGTGCCTGGGAGGATGCAGATGGCAGTTCTTGTCTCATGAAGTCCTGGTGCCTGGGAGGATGCAGATGGCAGTTCTTGTCTCATGAAGTCCTGGTGCCTGGGAGGATGCAGATGGCAGTTCTTGTCTGATGAAGTCCTGGTGCCTGGGAGGATGCAGATGGCAGTTCTTGTCCCATGAAGTCCTGGTGCCTGGGAGGATGCAGATGGCAGTGCTTGTCTCATGACGTCCTGGTGCCTGGGAGGATGCAGATGGCAGTTCTTGTCTGATGAAGTCCTGGTGCCTGGGAGGATGCAGATGTACAGTTCTTGTCCCATGAAGTCCTGGTGCCTGGGAGGATGCAGATGTACAGTTCTTGTCTCATGAAGTCCTGGTGCCTGGGAGGATGCAGATGTACAGTTCTTGTCTCATGAAGTCCTGGTGCCTGGGAGGATGCAGATAGCAGTTCTTGTCCCATGAAGTCCTGGTGCCTGGGAGGATGCAGATGGCAGTGCTTGTCCGATGAAGTCCTGGTGCCTGGGAGGATGCAGATGGCAGTTCTTGTCCGATGAAGTCCTGGTGCCTGGGAGGATGCAGATGGCAGTTCTTGTCTCATGAAGTCCTGGTGCCTGGGAGGATGCAGATGTACAGTTCTTGTCTCATGAAGTCCTGGTGCCTGGGAGGATGCAGATGGCAGTTCTTGTCTCATGAAGTCCTGGTGCCTGGGAGGATGCAGATGGCAGTGCTTGTCTCATGAAGTCCTGGTGCCTGGGAGGATGCAGATGTACAGTGCTTGTCTCATGAAGTCCTGGTGCCTGGGAGGATGCAGATGTACAGTGCTTGTCTCATGAAGTCCTGGTGCCTGGGAGGATGCAGATGGCAGTGCTTGTCTCATGAAGTCCTGGTGCCTGGGAGGATGCATATGGCAGTTCTTGTCTCATGACGTCCTGGTGCCTGGGAGGATGCAGATGTACAGTGCTTGTCTCATGAAGTCCTGGTGCCTGGGAGGATGCAGATGTACAGTGCTTGTCTCATGAAGTCCTGGTGCCTGGGAGGATGCAGATGGCAGTTCTTGTCTCATGAAGTCCTGGTGCCTGGGAGGATGCAGATGGCAGTTCTTGTCTCATGAAGTCCTGGTGCCTGGGAGGATGCAGATGGCAGTTCTTGTCTCATGAAGTCCTGGTGCCTGGGAGGATGCAGATGGCAGTTCTTGTCCCATGAAGTCCTGGTGCCTGGGATGATGCAGATGGCAGTTCTTGTCTCATGAAGTCCTGGTGCCTGGGAGGATGCAGATGGCAGTTCTTGTCTCATGAAGTCCTGGTGCCTGGGAGGATGCAGATGGCAGTTCTTGTCTCATGAAGTCCTGGTGCCTGGGAGGATGCAGATGGCAGTTCTTGTCTGATGAAGTCCTGGTGCCTGGGAGGATGCAGATGGCAGTTCTTGTCCCATGAAGTCCTGGTGCCTGGGAGGATGCAGATGGCAGTTCTTGTCCCATGAAGTCCTGGTGCCTGGGAGGATGCAGATGGCAGTTCTTGTCCCATGAAGTCCTGGTGCCTGGGAGGATGCAGATGTACAGTGCTTGTCTCATGAAGTCCTGGTGCCTGGGAGGATGCAGATGGCAGTGCTTGTCTCATGAAGTCCTGGTGCCTGGGAGGATGCATATGGCAGTTCTTGTCTCATGACGTCCTGGTGCCTGGGAGGATGCAGATGTACAGTGCTTGTCTCATGAAGTCCTGGTGCCTGGGAGGATGCAGATGTACAGTGCTTGTCTCATGAAGTCCTGGTGCCTGGGAGGATGCAGATGGCAGTTCTTGTCTCATGAAGTCCTGGTGCCTGGGAGGATGCAGATGGCAGTTCTTGTCTCATGAAGTCCTGGTGCCTGGGAGGATGCAGATGGCAGTTCTTGTCTCATGAAGTCCTGGTGCCTGGGAGGATGCAGATGGCAGTTCTTGTCCCATGAAGTCCTGGTGCCTGGGATGATGCAGATGGCAGTTCTTGTCTCATGAAGTCCTGGTGCCTGGGAGGATGCAGATGGCAGTTCTTGTCTGATGAAGTCCTGGTGCCTGGGAGGATGCAGATGGCAGTTCTTGTCTCATGAAGTCCTGGTGCCTGGGAGGATGCAGATGGCAGTTCTTGTCTGATGAAGTCCTGGTGCCTGGGAGGATGCAGATGGCAGTTCTTGTCCCATGAAGTCTGGTGCCTGGGAGGATGCAGATGGCAGTTCTTGTCCCATGAAGTCCTGGTGCCTGGGAGGATGCAGATGGCAGTTCATGTCTGATGAAGTCCTGGTGCCTGGGAGGATGCAGATGGCAGTTCTTGCCCCATGAAGTCCTGGTGCCTGGTAGGATGCAGATGGCAGTGCTTGTCTCATGAAGTCCTGGTGCCTGGGAGGATGCAGATGGCAGTTCTTGTCCCATGAAGTCCTGGTGCCTGGGAGGATGCAGATGGCAGTTCTTGTCCGATGAAGTCCTGGTGCCTGGGAGGATGCAGATGGCAGTTCTTGTCTGATGAAGTCCTGGTGCCTGGGAGGATGCAGATGGCAGTTCTTGTCTGATGAAGTCCTGGTGCCTGGGAGGATGCAGATGTACAGTTCTTGTCCCATGAAGTCCTGGTGCCTGGGAGGATGCAGATGTACAGTTCTTGTCTCATGAAGTCCTGGTGCCTGGGAGGATGCAGATGGCAGTTCTTGTCCCATGAAGTCCTGGTGCCTGGGAGGATGCAGATGGCAGTGCTTGTCCGATGAAGTCCTGGTGCCTGGGAGGATGCAGATGGCAGTTCTTGTCCGATGAAGTCCTGGTGCCTGGGAGGATGCAGATGGCAGTTCTTGTCTCATGAAGTCCTGGTGCCTGGGAGGATGCAGATGTACAGTTCTTGTCTCATGAAGTCCTGGTGCCTGGGAGGATGCAGATGGCAGTTCTTGTCTCATGAAGTCCTGGTGCCTGGGAGGATGCAGATGTACAGTGCTTGTCTCATGAAGTCCTGGTGCCTGGGAGGATGCAGATGGCAGTGCTTGCCTCATGAAGTCCTGGTGCCTGGGAGGATGCATATGGCAGTTCTTGTCTCATGACGTCCTGGTGCCTGGGAGGATGCAGATGTACAGTGCTTGTCTCATGAAGTCCTGGCGCCTGGGAGGATGCAGATGGCAGTTCTTGTCTCATGAAGTCCTGGTGCCTGGGAGGATGCAGATGGCAGTTCTTGTCTCATGAAGTCCTGGTGCCTGGGAGGATGCAGATGGCAGTTCTTGTCTCATGAAGTCCTGGTGCCTGGGAGGATGCAGATGGCAGTTCTTGTCTCATGAAGTCCTGGTGCCTGGGAGGATGCAGATGGCAGTTCTTGTCTCATGAAGTCCTGGTGCCTGGGAGGATGCAGATGGCAGTTCTTGTCTCATGATGTCCTGGTGCCTGGGAGGATGCAGATGGCAGTTCTTGTCTCATGAAGTCCTGGTGCCTGGGAGGATGCAGATGGCAGTGCTTGTCTCATGAAGTCCTGGTGCCTGGGAGGATGCAGATGTACAGTTCTTGTCTCATGAAGTCCTGGTGCCTGGGAGGATGCAGATGGCAGTGCTTGTCTCATGAAGTCCTGGTGCCTGGGAGGATGCAGATGGCAGTTCTTGTCCCATGAAGTCCTGGTGCCTGGGAGGATGCAGATGGCAGTGCTTGTCTCATGAAGTCCTGGTGCCTGGGAGGATGCAGATGGCAGTTCTTGTCTGATGAAGTCCTGGTGCCTGGGAGGATGCAGATGTACATTTCTTGTCCCATGAAGTCCTGGTGCCTGGGAGGATGCAGATGTACAGTTCTTGTCTCATGAAGTCCTGGTGCCTGGGAGGATGCAGATGTACAGTTCTTGTCTCATGAAGTCCTGGTGCCTGGGAGGATGCAGATGGCAGTTCTTGTCCCATGAAGTCCTGGTGCCTGGGAGGATGCAGATGGCAGTGCTTGTCTGATGAAGTCCTGGTGCCTGGGAGGATGCAGATGGCAGTTCTTGTCTGATGAAGTCCTGGTGCCTGGGAGGATGCAGATGGCAGTTCTTGTCTCATGAAGTCCTGGTGCCTGGGAGGATGCAGATGTACAGTTCTTGTCTCATGAAGTCCTGGTGCCTGGGAGGATGCAGATGGCAGTGCTTGTCTCATGAAGTCCTGGTGCCTGGGAGGATGCAGATGGCAGTTCTTGTCCCATGAAGTCCTGGTGCCTGGGAGGATGCAGATGTACAGTGCTTGTCTCGTGAAGTCCTGGTGCCTGGGAGGATGCAGATGGCAGTGCTTGTCTCATGAAGTCCTGGTGCCTGGAAGGATGCAGATGGCAGTTCTTGTCCCATGAAGTCCTGGTGCCTGGGAGGATGCAGATGGCAGTGATTGTCTCATGAAGTCCTGGTGCCTGGGAGGATGCATATGGCAGTTCTTGTCTGATGAAGTCCTGGTGCCTGGGAGGATGCAGATGGCAGTTCTTGTCCGATGAAGTCCTGGTGCCTGGGAGGATGCAGATGGCAGTTCTTGTCTGATGAAGTCCTGGTGCCTGGGAGGATGCAGATGTACAGTTCTTGTCCCATGAAGTCCTGGTGCCTGGGAGGATGCAGATATACAGTTCTTGTCTCATGAAGTCCTGGTGCCTGGGAGGATGCAGATGTACAGTTCTTGTCTCATGAAGTCCTGGTGCCTGGGAGGATGCAGATGGCAGTTCTTGTCCCATGAAGTCCTGGTGCCTGGGAGGATGCAGATGGCAGTGCTTGTCTGATGAAGTCCTGGTGCCTGGGAGGATGCAGATGGCAGTGCTTGTCTCATGAAGTCCTGGTGCCTGGGAGGATGCAGATGTACAGTTTTTGTCTCATGAAGTCCTGGTGCCTGGGAGGATGCAGATGGCAGTGCTTGTCTCATGAAGTCCTGGTGCCTAGGAGGATGCAGATGTACAGTGCTTGTCTCATGAAGTCCTGGTGCCTGGGAGGATGCAGATGGCAGTTCTTGTCCCGTGATGTCCTGGTGCCTGGGAGGATGCAGATGTACAGTGCTTGTCTCATGAAGTCCTGGTGCCTGGGAGGATGCAGATGGCAGTTCTTGTCTCATGAAGTCCTGGTGCCTGGGAGGATGCAGATGGCAGTTCTTGTCCCATGAAGTCCTGGTGCCTGGGAGGATGCAGATGGCAGTTCTTGTCTCATGAAGTCCTGGTGCCTGGGAGGATGCAGATGGCAGTTCTTGTCTCATGAAATCCTGGTGCCTGGGAGGATGCAGATGGCAGTTCTTGTCTCATGAAGTCCTGGTGCCTGGGAGGATGCAGATGGCAGTTCTTGTCTCATGAAGTCCTGGTGCCTGGGAGGATGCAGATGGCAGTTCTTGTCTCATGAAGTCCTGGTGCCTGGGAGGATGCAGATGGCAGTTCTTGTCTCATGATGTCCTGGTGCCTGGGAGGATGCAGATGGCAGTTCTTGTCTCATGAAGTCCTGGTGCCTGGGAGGATGCAGATGGCAGTGCTTGTCTCATGAAGTCCTGGTGCCTGGGAGGATGCAGATGTACAGTTCTTGTCTCATGAAGTCCTGGTGCCTGGGAGGATGCAGATGGCAGTGCTTGTCTCATGAAGTCCTGGTGCCTGGGAGGATGCAGATGGCAGTTCTTGTCCCATGAAGTCCTGGTGCCTGGGAGGATGCAGATGGCAGTGCTTGTCTCATGAAGTCCTGGTGCCTGGGAGGATGCAGATGGCAGTTCTTGTCTGATGAAGTCCTGGTGCCTGGGAGGATGCAGATGTACATTTCTTGTCCCATGAAGTCCTGGTGCCTGGGAGGATGCAGATGTACAGTTCTTGTCTCATGAAGTCCTGGTGCCTGGGAGGATGCAGATGTACAGTTCTTGTCTCATGAAGTCCTGGTGCCTGGGAGGATGCAGATGGCAGTTCTTGTCCCATGAAGTCCTGGTGCCTGGGAGGATGCAGATGGCAGTGCTTGTCTGATGAAGTCCTGGTGCCTGGGAGGATGCAGATGGCAGTTCTTGTCTGATGAAGTCCTGGTGCCTGGGAGGATGCAGATGGCAGTTCTTGTCTCATGAAGTCCTGGTGCCTGGGAGGATGCAGATGTACAGTTCTTGTCTCATGAAGTCCTGGTGCCTGGGAGGATGCAGATGGCAGTTCTTGTCTCATGAAGTCCTGGTGCCTGGGAGGATGCAGATGGCAGTGCTTGTCTCATGAAGTCCTGGTGCCTGGGAGGATGCAGATGGCAGTGCTTGTCTCATGAAGTCCTGGTGCCTGGGAGGATGCATATGGCAGTTCTTGTCTCATGACGTCCTGGTGCCTGGGAGGATGCAGATGTACAGTGCTTGTCTCATGAAGTCCTGGTGCCTGGGAGGATGCAGATGTACAGTGCTTGTCTCATGAAGTCCTGGTGCCTGGGAGGATGCAGATGGCAGTTCTTGTCTCATGAAGTCCTGGTGCCTGGGAGGATGCAGATGGCAGTTCTTGTCTCATGAAGTCCTGGTGCCTGGGAGGATGCAGATGGCAGTTCTTGTCCCATGAAGTCCTGGTGCCTGGGAGGATGCAGATGGCAGTTCTTGTCTCATGAAGTCCTGGTGCCTGGGAGGATGCAGATGGCAGTTCTTGTCCCATGAAGTCCTGGTGCCTGGGAGGATGCAGATGGCAGTTCTTGTCTCATGAAGTCCTGGTGCCTGGGAGGATGCAGGTGGCAGTTCTTGTCTGATGAAGTCCTGGTGCCTGGGAGGATGCAGATGGCAGTGCTTGTCTCATGAAGTCCTGGTGCCTGGGAGGATGCAGATGTACAGTGCTTGTCTCATGAAGTCCTTGTGCCTGGGAGGATGCAGATGGCAGTTCTTGTCCCATGAAGTCCTGGTGCCTGGGAGGATGCAGATGGCAGTTCTTGTCTGATGAAGTCCTGGTGCCTGGGAGGATGCAGATGGCAGTTCTTGCCCCATGAAGTCCTGGTGCCTGGGAGGATGCAGATGGCAGTTCTTGTCTCCTGAAGTCCTGGTGCCTGGGAGGATGCATATGGCAGTTCTTGTCCCATGAAGTCCTGGTGCCTGGGAGGATGCAGATGGCAGTTCTTGTCCGATGAAGTCCTGGTGCCTGGGAGGATGCAGATGGCAGTTCTTGTCCGATGAAGTCCTGGTGCCTGGGAGGATGCAGATGGCAGTTCTTGTCTCATGAAGTCCTGGTGCCTGGGAGGATGCAGATGTACAGTTCTTGTCTCATGAAGTCCTGGTGCCTGGGAGGATGCAGATGGCAGTTCTTGTCTCATGAAGTCCTGGTGCCTGGGAGGATGCAGATGGCAGTGCTTGTCTCATGAAGTCCAGGTGCCTGGGAGGATGCAGATGTACAGTGCTTGTCTCATGAAGTCCTGGTGCCTGGGAGGATGCAGATGGCAGTGCTTGTCTCATGAAGTCCTGGTGCCTGGGAGGATGCATTTGGCAGTTCTTGTCTCATGACGTCCTGGTGCCTGGGAGGATGCAGATGTACAGTGCTTGTCTCATGAAGTCCTGGTGCCTGGGAGGATGCAGATGTACAGTGCTTGTCTCATGAAGTCCTGGTGCCTGGGAGGATGCAGATAGCAGTTCTTGTCTCATGAAGTCCTGGTGCCTGGGAGGATGCATATGGCAGTTCTTGTCCCATGAAGTCCTGGTGCCTGGGAGGATGCAGATGGCAGTTCTTGTCCGATGAAGTCCTGGTGCCTGGGAGGATGCAGATGGCAGTTCTTGTCCGATGAAGTCCTGGTGCCTGGGAGGATGCAGATGGCAGTTCTTGTCTCATGAAGTCCTGGTGCCTGGGAGGATGCAGATGTACAGTTCTTGTCTCATGAAGTCCTGGTGCCTGGGAGGATGCAGATGTACAGTTCTTGTCTCATGAAGTCCTGGTGCCTGGGAGGATGCAGATGGCAGTTCTTGTCCCATGAAGTCCTGGTGCCTGGGAGGATGCAGATGGCAGTGCTTGTCCGATGAAGTCCTGGTGCCTGGGAGGATGCAGATGGCAGTTCTTGTCCGATGAAGTCCTGGTGCCTGGGAGGATGCAGATGGCAGTTCTTGTCTCATGAAGTCCTGGTGCCTGGGAGGATGCAGATGTACAGTTCTTGTCTCATGAAGTCCTGGTGCCTGGGAGGATGCAGATGGCAGTTCTTGTCTCATGAAGTCCTGGTGCCTGGGAGGATGCAGATGTACAGTGCTTGTCTCATGAAGTCCTGGAACCTGGGAGGATGCAGATGTACAGTGCTTGTCTCATGAAGTCCTGGTGCCTGGGAGGATGCAGATGGCAGTTCTTGTCTCATGAAGTCCTGGTGCCTGGGAGGATGCAGATGGCAGTTCTTGTCTGATGAAGTCCTGGTGCCTGGGAGGATGCAGATGGCAGTTCTTGTCTGATGAAGTCCTGGTGCCTGGGAGGATGCAGATGGCAGTTCTTGTCTCATGATGTCCTGGTGCCTGGGAGGATGCAGATGGCAGTTCTTGTCTCATGAAGTCCTGGTGCCTGGGAGGATGCAGATGGCAGTTCTTGTCTGATGAAGTCCTGGTGCCTGGGAGGATGCAGATGGCAGTTCTTGTCTCATGATGTCCTGGTGCCTGGGAGGATGCAGATGTACAGTGCTTGTCTCATGAAGTCCTGGTGCCTGGGAGGATGCAGATGTACAGTTCTTGTCTCATGAAGTCCTGGTGCCTGGGAGGATGCAGATGGCAGTTCTTGTCTCATGAAGTCCTGGTGCCTGGGAGGATGCAGATGTACAATTCTTGTCTCATGAAGTCCTGGTGCCTGGGAGGATGCAGATGTACAGTTCTTGTCTCATGATGTCCTGGTGCCTGGGAGGATGCAGATGTACAGTTCTTGTCTCATGAAGTCCTGGTGCCTGGGAGGATGCAGATGGCAGTTCTTGTCCCATGAAGTCCTGGTGCCTGGGAGGATGCAGATGTACAGTTCTTGTCTCATGAAGTCCTGGTGCCTGGGAGGATGCAGATGGCAGTTCTTGTCTGATGAAGTCCTGGTGCCTGGGAGGATGCAGATGTACAGTTCTTGTCTCATGAAGTCCTGGTGCCTGGGAGGATGCAGATGGCAGTTCTTGTCTCATGAAGTCCTGGTGCCTGGGAGGATGCAGATGTACAGTGCTTGTCTCATGAAGTCCTGGTGCCTGGGAGGATGCAGATGGCAGTTCTTGTCTCATGAAGTCCTGGTGCCTGGGAGGATGCAGATGGCAGTTCTTGTCCCATGAAGTCCTGGTGCCTGGGAGGATGCAGATGGCAGTTCTTGTCTCATGAAGTCCTGGTGCCTGGGAGGATGCAGGTGGCAGTTCTTGTCTGATGAAGTCCTGGTGCCTGGGAGGATGCAGATGGCAGTGCTTGTCTCATGAAGTCCTGGTGCCTGGGAGGATGCAGATGTACAGTGCTTGTCTCATGAAGTCCTGGTGCCTGGGAGGATGCAGATGGCAGTTCTTGTTTCATGAAGTCCTGGTGCCTGGGAGGATGCAGATGGCAGTGCTTGTCTCATGAAGTCCTGGTGCCTGGGAGGATGCAGATGGCAGTTCTTGTCTCATGAAGTCCTGGTGCCTGGGAGGATGCAGATGTACAGTGCTTGTCTCATGACGTCCTGGTGCCTGGGAGGATGCATATGGCAGTTCTTGTCTCATGACGTCCTGGTGCCTGGGAGGATGCAGATGTACAGTGCTTGTCTCATGAAGTCCTGGTGCCTGGGAGGATGCAGATGGCAGTTCTTGTCTCATGAAGTCCTGGTGCCTGGGAGGATGCAGATGGCAGTTCTTGTCCCATGAAGTTCTGGTGCCTGGGAGGATGCAGATGGCAGTTCTTGTCTCATGAAGTCCTGGTGCCTGGGAGGATGCAGATGGCAGTTCTTGTCTCATGAAGTCCTGGTGCCTGGGAGGATGCAGATGGCAGTTCTTGTCTCATGAAGTCCTGGTGCCTGGGAGGATGCAGATGGCAGTTCTTGTCTGATGAAGTCCTGGTGCCTGGGAGGATGCAGATGGCAGTTCTTGTCTCATGATGTCCTTGTGCCTGGGAGGATGCAGATGGCAGTTCTTGTCTCATGAAGTCCTGGTGCCTGGGAGGATGCAGATGGCAGTTCTTGTCTGATGAAGTCCTGGTGCCTGGGAGGATGCAGATGTACAGAGCTTGTCTCATGAAGTCCTGGTGCCTGGGAGGATGCAGATGTACAGTTCTTGTCTCATGAAGTCCTGGTGCCTGGGAGGATGCAGATGGCAGTTCTTGTCTCATGAAGTCCTGGTGCCTGGGAGGATGCAGATGTACAGTTCTTGTCTCATGAAGTCCTGGTGCCTGGGAGGATGCAGATGTACAGTTCTTGTCTCATGAAGTCCTGGTGCCTGGGAGGATGCAGATGGCAGTTCTTGTCCCATGAAGTCCTGGTGCCTGGGAGGATGCAGATGGCAGTGCTTGTCCGATGAAGTCCTGGTGCCTGGGAGGATGCAGATGGCAGTTCTTGTCCGATGAAGTCCTGGTGCCTGGGAGGATGCAGATGGCAGTTCTTGTCTCATGAAGTCCTGGTGCCTGGGAGGATGCAGATGGCAGTTCTTGTCTCATGAAGTCCTTGTGCCTGGGAGGATGCAGATGGCAGTTCTTGTCTCATGAAGTCCTGGTGCCTGGGAGGATGCAGATGGCAGTTCTTGTCTCATGATGTCCTTGTGCCTGGGAGGATGCAGATGGCAGTTCTTGTCTCATGATGTCCTTGTGCCTGGGAGGATGCAGATGGCAGTTCTTGTCTCATGAAGTCCTGGTGCCTGGGAGGATGCAGATGGCAGTTCTTGTCTCATGATGTCCTGGTGCCTGGGAGGATGCAGATGTACAGTGCTTGTCTCATGAAGTCCTGGTGCCTGGGAGGATGCAGATGTACAGTTCTTGTCTCATGAAGTCCTGGTGCCTGGGAGGATGCAGATGGCAGTTCTTGTCTCATGAAGTCCTGGTGCCTGGGAGGATGCAGATGTACAGTTCTTGTCTCATGAAGTCCTGGTGCCTGGGAGGATGCAGATGTACAGTTCTTGTCTCATGAAGTCCTGGTGCCTGGGAGGATGCAGATGGCAGTTCTTGTCCCATGAAGTCCTGGTGCCTGGGAGGATGCAGATGGCAGTGCTTGTCCGATGAAGTCCTGGTGCCTGGGAGGATGCAGATGGCAGTTCTTGTCCGATGAAGTCCTGGTGCCTGGGAGGATGCAGATGGCAGTTCTTGTCTCATGAAGTCCTGGTGCCTGGGAGGATGCAGATGTACAGTTCTTGTCTCATGAAGTCCTGGTGCCTGGGAGGATGCAGATGGCAGTTCTTGTCTCATGAAGTCCTGGTGCCTGGGAGGATGCAGATGTACAGTGCTTGTCTCATGAAGTCCTGGTGCCTGGGAGGATGCAGATGTACAGTGCTTGTCTCATGAAGTCCTGGTGCCTGGGAGGATGCAGATGGCAGTTCTTGTCTCATGAAGTCCTGGTGCCTGGGAGGATGCAGATGGCAGTTCTTGTCTGATGAAGTCCTGGTGCCTGGGAGGATGCAGATGGCAGTTCTTGTCTGATGAAGTCCTGGTGCCTGGGAGGATGCAGATGGCAGTTCTTGTCTCATGATGTCCTGGTGCCTGGGAGGATGCAGATGGCAGTTCTTGTCTCATGAAGTCCTGGTGCCTGGGAGGATGCAGATGGCAGTTCTTGTCTGATGAAGTCCTGGTGCCTGGGAGGATGCAGATGGCAGTTCTTGTCTCATGATGTCCTGGTGCCTGGGAGGATGCAGATGTACAGTGCTTGTCTCATGAAGTCCTGGTGCCTGGGAGGATGCAGATGTACAGTTCTTGTCTCATGAAGTCCTGGTGCCTGGGAGGATGCAGATGGCAGTTCTTGTCTCATGAAGTCCTGGTGCCTGGGAGGATGCAGATGTACAATTCTTGTCTCATGAAGTCCTGGTGCCTGGGAGGATGCAGATGTACAGTTCTTGTCTCATGATGTCCTGGTGCCTGGGAGGATGCAGATGGCAGTTCTTGTCCCGTGATGTCCTGGTGCCTGGGAGGATGCAGATGGCAGTTCTTGTCTCATGAAGTCCTGGTGCCTGGGAGGATGCAGATGGCAGTTCTTGTCTGATGAAGTCCTGGTGCCTGGGAGGATGCAGATGTACAGTTCTTGTCTCATGAAGTCCTGGTGCCTGGGAGGATGCAGATGGCAGTTCTTGTCTCATGAAGTCCTGGTGCCTGGGAGGATGCAGATGTACAGTGCTTGTCTCATGAAGTCCTTGTGCCTGGGAGGATGCAGATGGCAGTTCTTGTCTCATGAAGTCCTGGTGCCTGGGAGGATGCAGATGGCAGTTCTTGTCCCATGAAGTCCTGGTGCCTGGGAGGATGCAGATGGCAGTTCTTGTCTCATGAAATCCTGGTGCCTGGGAGGATGCAGGTGGCAGTTCTTGTCTCATGAAGTCCTGGTGCCTGGGAGGATGCAGGTGGCAGTTCTTGTCTGATGAAGTCCTGGTGCCTGGGAGGATGCAGATGGCAGTGCTTGTCTCATGAAGTCCTGGTGCCTGGGAGGATGCAGATGTACAGTGCTTGTCTCATGAAGTCCTTGTGCCTGGGAGGATGCAGATGTACAGTGCTTGTCTCATGAAGTCCTGGTGCCTGGGAGGATGCAGATGGCAGTTCTTGTTTCATGAAGTCCTGGTGCCTGGGAGGATGCAGATGGCAGTTCTTGTCTCATGAAGTCCTGGTGCCTGGGAGGATGCAGATGGCAGTTCTTGTCTCATGAAGTCCTGGTGCCTGGGAGGATGCAGATGTACAGTGCTTGTCTCATGAAGTCCTGGTGCCTGGGAGGATGCAGATGGCAGTGCTTGTCTCATGAAGTCCTGGTGCCTGGGAGGATGCATATGGCAGTTCTTGTCTCATGACGTCCTGGTGCCTGGGAGGATGCAGATGTACAGTGCTTGTCTCATGAAGTCCTGGTGCCTGGGAGGATGCAGATGGCAGTTCTTGTCTCATGAAGTCCTGGTGCCTGGGAGGATGCAGATGGCAGTTCTTGTCCCATGAAGTCCTGGTGCCTGGGAGGATGCAGATGGCAGTTCTTGTCTCATGAAGTCCTGGTGCCTGGGAGGATGCAGATGGCAGTTCTTGTCTCATGAAGTCCTGGTGCCTGGGAGGATGCAGATGGCAGTTCTTGTCTCATGAAGTCCTGGTGCCTGGGAGGATGCAGATGGCAGTTCTTGTCTCATGAAGTCCTGGTGCCTGGGAGGATGCAGATGGCAGTTCTTGTCTGATGAAGTCCTGTTGCCTGGGAGGATGCAGATGGCAGTGCTTGTCTCATGATGTCCTTGTGCCTGGGAGGATGCAGATGGCAGTTCTTGTCTCATGAAGTCCTGGTGCCTGGGAGGATGCAGATGGCAGTTCTTGTCTCATGAAGTCCTGGTGCCTGGGAGGATGCAGATGGCAGTTCTTGTCTCATGATGTCCTGGTGCCTGGGAGGATGCAGATGTACAGTGCTTGTCTCATGAAGTCCTGGTGCCTGGGAGGATGCAGATGTACAGTTCTTGTCTCATGAAGTCCTGGTGCCTGGGAGGATGCAGATGGCAGTTCTTGTCTCATGAAGTCCTGGTGCCTGGGAGGATGCAGATGTACAATTCTTGTCTCATGAAGTCCTGGTGCCTGGGAGGATGCAGATGTACAGTTCTTGTCTCATGATGTCCTGGTGCCTGGGAGGATGCAGATGGCAGTTCTTGTCCCGTGATGTCCTGGTGCCTGGGAGGATGCAGATGGCAGTTCTTGTCTCATGAAGTCCTGGTGCCTGGGAGGATGCAGATGGCAGTTCTTGTCTCATGAAGTCCTGATGCCTGGGAGGATGCAGATGGCAGTTCTTGTCTGATGAAGTCCTGGTGCCTGGGAGGATGCAGATGTACAGTTCTTGTCTCATGAAGTCCTGGTGCCTGGGAGGATGCAGATGGCAGTTCTTGTCTCATGAAATCCTGGTGCCTGGGAGGATGCAGATGTACAGTGCTTGTCTCATGAAGTCCTGGTGCCTGGGAGGATGCAGATGGCAGTTCTTGTCTCATGAAGTCCTGGTGCCTGGGAGGATGCAGATGGCAGTTCTTGTCCCATGAAGTCCTGGTGCCTGGGAGGATGCAGATGGCAGTTCTTGTCTCATGAAGTCCTGGTGCCTGGGAGGATGCAGGTGGCAGTTCTTGTCTGATGAAGTCCTGGTGCCTGGGAGGATGCAGATGGCAGTGCTTGTCTCATGAAGTCCTGGTGCCTGGGAGGATGCAGATGTACAGTGCTTGTCTCATGAAGTCCTGGTGCCTGGGAGGATGCAGATGTACAGTGCATGTCTCATGAAGTCCTGGTGCCTGGGAGGATTCAGGTGGCAGTTCTTGTCCCATGAAGTCCTGGTGCCTGGGAGGATGCAGATGGCAGTGCTTGTCTGATGAAGTCCTGGTGCCTGGGAGGATGCAGATGGCAGTGCTTGTCTCATGAAGTCCTGGTGCCTGGGAGGATGCAGATGTACAGTTCTTGTCTCATGAAGTCCTGGTGCCTGGGAGGATGCAGATGGCAGTGCTTGTCTCATGAAGTCCTGGTGCCTAGGAGGATGCAGATGTACAGTGCTTGTCTCATGAAGTCCTGGTGCCTGGGAGGATGCAGATGGCAGTTCTTGTCCCGTGATGTCCTGGTGCCTGGGAGGATGCAGATGTACAGTGCTTGTCTCATGAAGTCCTGGTGCCTGGGAGGATGCAGATGGCAGTTCTTGTCTCATGAAGTCCTGGTGCCTGGGAGGATGCAGATGGCAGTTCTTGTCCCATGAAGTCCTGGTGCCTGGGAGGATGCAGATGGCAGTTCTTGTCTCATGAAGTCCTGGTGCCTGGGAGGATGCAGATGGCAGTTCTTGTCTCATGAAGTCCTGGTGCCTGGGAGGATGCAGATGGCAGTTCTTGTCTCATGAAGTCCTGGTGCCTGGGAGGATGCAGATGGCAGTTCTTGTCTCATGAAGTCCTGGTGCCTGGGAGGATGCAGATGGCAGTTCTTGTCTCATGAAGTCCTGGTGCCTGGGAGGATGCAGATGGCAGTTCTTGTCTGATGAAGTCCTGGTGCCTGGGAGGATGCAGATGGCAGTTCTTGTCCCATGAAGTCCTGGTGCCTGGGAGGATGCAGATGGCAGTGCTTGTCTCATGAAGTCCTGGTGCCTGGGAGGATGCAGATGGCAGTTCTTGTCTGATGAAGTCCTGGTGCCTGGGAGGATGCAGATGTACAGTTCTTGTCCCATGAAGTCCTGGTGCCTGGGAGGATGCAGATGTACAGTTCTTGTCTCATGAAGTCCTGGTGCCTGGGAGGATGCAGATGTACAGTTCTTGTCTCATGAAGTCCTGGTGCCTGGGAGGATGCAGATAGCAGTTCTTGTCCCATGAAGTCCTGGTGCCTGGGAGGATACAGATGGCAGTGCTTGTCCGATGAAGTCCTGGTGCCTGGGAGGATGCAGATGGCAGTTCTTGTCCGATGAAGTCCTGGTGCCTGGGAGGATGCAGATGGCAGTTCTTGTCTCATGAAGTCCTGGTGCCTGGGAGGATGCAGATGTACAGTTCTTGTCTCATGAAGTCCTGGTGCCTGGGAGGATGCAGATGGCAGTTCTTGTCTCATGAAGTCCTGGTGCCTGGGAGGATGCAGATGGCAGTGCTTGTCTCATGAAGTCCTGGTGCCTGGGAGGATGCAGATGTACAGTGCTTGTCTCATGAAGTCCTGGTGCCTGGGAGGATGCAGATGTACAGTGCTTGTCTCATGAAGTCCTGGTGCCTGGGAGGATGCAGATGGCAGTGCTTGTCTCATGAAGTCCTGGTGCCTGGGAGGATGCATATGGCAGTTCTTGTCTCATGACGTCCTGGTGCCTGGGAGGATGCAGATGTACAGTGCTTGTCTCATGAAGTCCTGGTGCCTGGGAGGATGCAGATGTACAGTGCTTGTCTCATGAAGTCCTGGTGCCTGGGAGGATGCAGATGGCAGTTCTTGTCTCATGAAGTCCTGGTGCCTGGGAGGATGCAGATGGCAGTTCTTGTCTCATGAAGTCCTGGTGCCTGGGAGGATGCAGATGGCAGTTCTTGTCTCATGAAGTCCTGGTGCCTGGGAGGATGCAGATGGCAGTTCTTGTCTCATGAAGTCCTGGTGCCTGGGAGGATGCAGATGGCAGTTCTTGTCTCATGAAGTCCTGGTGCCTGGGAGGATGCAGATGGCAGTTCTTGTCTCATGAAGTCCTGGTGCCTGGGAGGATGCAGATGGCAGTTCTTGTCCCATGAAGTCCTGGTGCCTGGGATGATGCAGATGGCAGTTCTTGTCTCATGAAGTCCTGGTGCCTGGGAGGATGCAGATGGCAGTTCTTGTCTCATGAAGTCCTGGTGCCTGGGAGGATGCAGATGGCAGTTCTTGTCTCATGAAGTCCTGGTGCATGGGAGGATGCAGATGGCAGTTCTTGTCTGATGAAGTCCTGGTGCCTGGGAGGATGCAGATGGCAGTTCTTGTCCCATGAAGTCCTGGTGCCTGGGAGGATGCAGATGGCAGTTCTTGTCCCATGAAGTCCTGGTGCCTGGGAGGATGCAGATGGCAGTTCATGTCTGATGAAGTCCTGGTGCCTGGGAGGATGCAGATGGCAGTTCTTGCCCCATGAAGTCCTGGTGCCTGGTAGGATGCAGATGGCAGTGCTTGTCTCATGAAGTCCTGGTGCCTGGGAGGATGCAGATGGCAGTTCTTGTCCCATGAAGTCCTGGTGCCTGGGAGGATGCAGATGGCAGTTCTTGTCCGATGAAGTCCTGGTGCCTGGGAGGATGCAGATGGCAGTTCTTGTCTGATGAAGTCCTGGTGCCTGGGAGGATGCAGATGGCAGTTCTTGTCTGATGAAGTCCTGGTGCCTGGGAGGATGCAGATGTACAGTTCTTGTCCCATGAAGTCCTGGTGCCTGGGAGGATGCAGATGTACAGTTCTTGTCTCATGAAGTCCTGGTGCCTGGGAGGATGCAGATGTACAGTTCTTGTCTCATGAAGTCCTGGTGCCTGGGAGGATGCAGATGGCAGTTCTTGTCCCATGAAGTCCTGGTGCCTGGGAGGATGCAGATGGCAGTGCTTGTCCGATGAAGTCCTGGTGCCTGGGAGGATGCAGATGGCAGTTCTTGTCCGATGAAGTCCTGGTGCCTGGGAGGATGCAGATGGCAGTTCTTGTCTCATGAAGTCCTGGTGCCTGGGAGGATGCAGATGTACAGTTCTTGTCTCATGAAGTCCTGGTGCCTGGGAGGATGCAGATGGCAGTTCTTGTCTCATGAAGTCCTGGTGCCTGGGAGGATGCAGATGTACAGTGCTTGTCTCATGAAGTCCTGGTGCCTGGGAGGATGCAGATGGCAGTGCTTGCCTCATGAAGTCCTGGTGCCTGGGAGGATGCATATGGCAGTTCTTGTCTCATGACGTCCTGGTGCCTGGGAGGATGCAGATGTACAGTGCTTGTCTCATGAAGTCCTGGCGCCTGGGAGGATGCAGATGGCAGTTCTTGTCTCATGAAGTCCTGGCGCCTGGGAGGATGCAGATGGCAGTTCTTGTCTCATGAAGTCCTGGCGCCTGGGAGGATGCAGATGGCAGTTCTTGTCTCATGAAGTCCTGGTGCCTGGGAGGATGCAGATGGCAGTTCTTGTCTCATGAAGTCCTGGTGCCTGGGAGGATGCAGATGGCAGTTCTTGTCTCATGAAGTCCTGGTGCCTGGGAGGATGCAGATGGCAGTTCTTGTCTCATGATGTCCTGGTGCCTGGGAGGATGCAGATGGCAGTTCTTGTCTCATGAAGTCCTGGTGCCTGGGAGGATGCAGATGGCAGTGCTTGTCTCATGAAGTCCTGGTGCCTGGGAGGATGCAGATGTACAGTTCTTGTCTCATGAAGTCCTGGTGCCTGGGAGGATGCAGATGGCAGTGCTTGTCTCATGAAGTCCTGGTGCCTGGGAGGATGCAGATGGCAGTTCTTGTCCCATGAAGTCCTGGTGCCTGGGAGGATGCAGATGGCAGTGCTTGTCTCATGAAGTCCTGGTGCCTGGGAGGATGCAGATGGCAGTTCTTGTCTGATGAAGTCCTGGTGCCTGGGAGGATGCAGATGTACATTTCTTGTCCCATGAAGTCCTGGTGCCTGGGAGGATGCAGATGTACAGTTCTTGTCTCATGAAGTCCTGGTGCCTGGGAGGATGCAGATGTACAGTTCTTGTCTCATGAAGTCCTGGTGCCTGGGAGGATGCAGATGGCAGTTCTTGTCCCATGAAGTCCTGGTGCCTGGGAGGATGCAGATGGCAGTGCTTGTCTGATGAAGTCCTGGTGCCTGGGAGGATGCAGATGGCAGTTCTTGTCTGATGAAGTCCTGGTGCCTGGGAGGATGCAGATGGCAGTTCTTGTCTCATGAAGTCCTGGTGCCTGGGAGGATGCAGATGTACAGTTCTTGTCTCATGAAGTCCTGGTGCCTGGGAGGATGCAGATGGCAGTTCTTGTCTCATGAAGTCCTGGTGCCTGGGAGGATGCAGATGGCAGTGCTTGTCTCATGAAGTCCTGGTGCCTGGGAGGATGCAGATGGCAGTGCTTGTCTCATGAAGTCCTGGTGCCTGGGAGGATGCATATGGCAGTTCTTGTCTCATGACGTCCTGGTGCCTGGGAGGATGCAGATGTACAGTGCTTGTCTCATGAAGTCCTGGTGCCTGGGAGGATGCAGATGTACAGTGCTTGTCTCATGAAGTCCTGGTGCCTGGGAGGATGCAGATGGCAGTTCTTGTCTCATGAAGTCCTGGTGCCTGGGAGGATGCAGATGGCAGTTCTTGTCTCATGAAGTCCTGGTGCCTGGGAGGATGCAGATGGCAGTTCTTGTCCCATGAAGTCCTGGTGCCTGGGAGGATGCAGATGGCAGTTCTTGTCTCATGAAGTCCTGGTGCCTGGGAGGATGCAGATGGCAGTTCTTGTCCCATGAAGTCCTGGTGCCTGGGAGGATGCAGATGGCAGTTCTTGTCTCATGAAGTCCTGGTGCCTGGGAGGATGCAGGTGGCAGTTCTTGTCTGATGAAGTCCTGGTGCCTGGGAGGATGCAGATGGCAGTGCTTGTCTCATGAAGTCCTGGTGCCTGGGAGGATGCAGATGTACAGTGCTTGTCTCATGAAGTCCTTGTGCCTGGGAGGATGCAGATGGCAGTTCTTGTCCCATGAAGTCCTGGTGCCTGGGAGGATGCAGATGGCAGTTCTTGTCTGATGAAGTCCTGGTGCCTGGGAGGATGCAGATGGCAGTTCTTGCCCCATGAAGTCCTGGTGCCTGGGAGGATGCAGATGGCAGTTCTTGTCTCCTGAAGTCCTGGTGCCTGGGAGGATGCAGATGGCAGTTCTTGTCCCATGAAGTCCTGGTGCCTGGGAGGATGCAGATGGCAGTTCTTGTCCGATGAAGTCCTGGTGCCTGGGAGGATGCAGATGGCAGTTCTTGTCCGATGAAGTCCTGGTGCCTGGGAGGATGCAGATGGCAGTTCTTGTCTCATGAAGTCCTGGTGCCTGGGAGGATGCAGATGTACAGTTCTTGTCTCATGAAGTCCTGGTGCCTGGGAGGATGCAGATGGCAGTTCTTGTCTCATGAAGTCCTGGTGCCTGGGAGGATGCAGATGGCAGTGCTTGTCTCATGAAGTCCTGGTGCCTGGGAGGATGCAGATGTACAGTGCTTGTCTCATGAAGTCCTGGTGCCTGGGAGGATGCAGATGGCAGTGCTTGTCTCATGAAGTCCTGGTGCCTGGGAGGATGCATTTGGCAGTTCTTGTCTCATGACGTCCTGGTGCCTGGGAGGATGCAGATGTACAGTGCTTGTCTCATGAAGTCCTGGTGCCTGGGAGGATGCAGATGGCAGTTCTTGTCTCATGAAGTCCTGGTGCCTGGGAGGATGCATATGGCAGTTCTTGTCCCATGAAGTCCTGGTGCCTGGGAGGATGCAGATGGCAGTTCTTGTCCGATGAAGTCCTGGTGCCTGGGAGGATGCAGATGGCAGTTCTTGTCCGATGAAGTCCTGGTGCCTGGGAGGATGCAGATGGCAGTTCTTGTCTCATGAAGTCCTGGTGCCTGGGAGGATGCAGATGTACAGTTCTTGTCTCATGAAGTCCTGGTGCCTGGGAGGATGCAGATGTACAGTTCTTGTCTCATGAAGTCCTGGTGCCTGGGAGGATGCAGATGGCAGTTCTTGTCCCATGAAGTCCTGGTGCCTGGGAGGATGCAGATGGCAGTGCTTGTCCGATGAAGTCCTGGTGCCTGGGAGGATGCAGATGGCAGTTCTTGTCTGATGAAGTCCTGGTGCCTGGGAGGATGCAGATGGCAGTTCTTGTCTCATGAAGTCCTGGTGCCTGGGAGGATGCAGATGGCAGTTCTTGTCCCATGAAGTCCTGGTGCCTGGGATGATGCAGATGGCAGTTCTTGTCTCATGAAGTCCTGGTGCCTGGGAGGATGCAGATGGCAGTTCTTGTCTCATGAAGTCCTGGTGCCTGGGAGGATGCAGATGGCAGTTCTTGTCTCATGAAGTCCTGGTGCCTGGGAGGATGCAGATGGCAGTTCTTGTCTGATGAAGTCCTGGTGCCTGGGAGGATGCAGATGGCAGTTCTTGTCCCATGAAGTCCTGGTGCCTGGGAGGATGCAGATGGCAGTTCTTGTCCCATGAAGTCCTGGTGCCTGGGAGGATGCAGATGGCAGTTCTTGTCCCATGAAGTCCTGGTGCCTGGGAGGATGCAGATGTACAGTGCTTGTCTCATGAAGTCCTGGTGCCTGGGAGGATGCAGATGGCAGTGCTTGTCTCATGAAGTCCTGGTGCCTGGGAGGATGCATATGGCAGTTCTTGTCTCATGACGTCCTGGTGCCTGGGAGGATGCAGATGTACAGTGCTTGTCTCATGAAGTCCTGGTGCCTGGGAGGATGCAGATGTACAGTGCTTGTCTCATGAAGTCCTGGTGCCTGGGAGGATGCAGATGGCAGTTCTTGTCTCATGAAGTCCTGGTGCCTGGGAGGATGCAGATGGCAGTTCTTGTCTCATGAAGTCCTGGTGCCTGGGAGGATGCAGATGGCAGTTCTTGTCTCATGAAGTCCTGGTGCCTGGGAGGATGCAGATGGCAGTTCTTGTCTCATGAAGTCCTGGTGCCTGGGAGGATGCAGATGGCAGTTCTTGTCCCATGAAGTCCTGGTGCCTGGGATGATGCAGATGGCAGTTCTTGTCTCATGAAGTCCTGGTGCCTGGGAGGATGCAGATGGCAGTTCTTGTCTCATGAAGTCCTGGTGCCTGGGAGGATGCAGATGGCAGTTCTTGTCTGATGAAGTCCTGGTGCCTGGGAGGATGCAGATGGCAGTTCTTGTCCCATGAAGTCCTGGTGCCTGGGAGGATGCAGATGGCAGTTCTTGTCCCATGAAGTCCTGGTGCCTGGGAGGATGCAGATGGCAGTTCATGTCTGATGAAGTCCTGGTGCCTGGGAGGATGCAGATGGCAGTTCTTGCCCCATGAAGTCCTGGTGCCTGGTAGGATGCAGATGGCAGTGCTTGTCTCATGAAGTCCTGGTGCCTGGGAGGATGCAGATGGCAGTTCTTGTCCCATGAAGTCCTGGTGCCTGGGAGGATGCAGATGGCAGTTCTTGTCCGATGAAGTCCTGGTGCCTGGGAGGATGCAGATGGCAGTTCTTGTCTGATGAAGTCCTGGTGCCTGGGAGGATGCAGATGGCAGTTCTTGTCTGATGAAGTCCTGGTGCCTGGGAGGATGCAGATGTACAGTTCTTGTCCCATGAAGTCCTGGTGCCTGGGAGGATGCAGATGTACAGTTCTTGTCTCATGAAGTCCTGGTGCCTGGGAGGATGCAGATGTACAGTTCTTGTCTCATGAAGTCCTGGTGCCTGGGAGGATGCAGATGGCAGTTCTTGTCCCATGAAGTCCTGGTGCCTGGGAGGATGCAGATGGCAGTGCTTGTCCGATGAAGTCCTGGTGCCTGGGAGGATGCAGATGGCAGTTCTTGTCCGATGAAGTCCTGGTGCCTGGGAGGATGCAGATGGCAGTTCTTGTCTCATGAAGTCCTGGTGCCTGGGAGGATGCAGATGTACAGTTCTTGTCTCATGAAGTCCTGGTGCCTGGGAGGATGCAGATGGCAGTTCTTGTCTCATGAAGTCCTGGTGCCTGGGAGGATGCAGATGTACAGTGCTTGTCTCATGAAGTCCTGGTGCCTGGGAGGATGCAGATGGCAGTGCTTGCCTCATGAAGTCCTGGTGCCTGGGAGGATGCATATGGCAGTTCTTGTCTCATGACGTCCTGGTGCCTGGGAGGATGCAGATGTACAGTGCTTGTCTCATGAAGTCCTGGCGCCTGGGAGGATGCAGATGGCAGTTCTTGTCTCATGAAGTCCTGGTGCCTGGGAGGATGCAGATGGCAGTTCTTGTCTCATGAAGTCCTGGTGCCTGGGAGGATGCAGATGGCAGTTCTTGTCTCATGAAGTCCTGGTGCCTGGGAGGATGCAGATGGCAGTTCTTGTCTCATGAAGTCCTGGTGCCTGGGAGGATGCAGATGGCAGTTCTTGTCTCATTAAGTCCTGGTGCCTGGGAGGATGCAGATGGCAGTTCTTGTCTCATGATGTCCTGGTGCCTGGGAGGATGCAGATGGCAGTTCTTGTCTCATGAAGTCCTGGTGCCTGGGAGGATGCAGATGGCAGTGCTTGTCTCATGAAGTCCTGGTGCCTGGGAGGATGCAGATGTACAGTTCTTGTCTCATGAAGTCCTGGTGCCTGGGAGGATGCAGATGGCAGTGCTTGTCTCATGAAGTCCTGGTGCCTGGGAGGATGCAGATGGCAGTTCTTGTCCCATGAAGTCCTGGTGCCTGGGAGGATGCAGATGGCAGTGCTTGTCTCATGAAGTCCTGGTGCCTGGGAGGATGCAGATGGCAGTTCTTGTCTGATGAAGTCCTGGTGCCTGGGAGGATGCAGATGTACAGTTCTTGTCTCATGAAGTCCTGGTGCCTGGGAGGATGCAGATGTACAGTTCTTGTCTCATGAAGTCCTGGTGCCTGGGAGGATGCAGATGGCAGTTCTTGTCCCATGAAGTCCTGGTGCCTGGGAGGATGCAGATGGCAGTGCTTGTCTGATGAAGTCCTGGTGCCTGGGAGGATGCAGATGGCAGTTCTTGTCTGATGAAGTCCTGGTGCCTGGGAGGATGCAGATGGCAGTTCTTGTCTCATGAAGTCCTGGTGCCTGGGAGGATGCAGATGTACAGTTCTTGTCTCATGAAGTCCTGGTGCCTGGGAGGATGCAGGTGGCAGTTCTTGTCTGATGAAGTCCTGGTGCCTGGGAGGATGCAGATGGCAGTGCTTGTCTCATGAAGTCCTGGTGCCTGGGAGGATGCAGATGTACAGTGCTTGTCTCATGAAGTCCTTGTGCCTGGGAGGATGCAGATGGCAGTTCTTGTCCCATGAAGTCCTGGTGCCTGGGAGGATGCAGATGGCAGTTCTTGTCTGATGAAGTCCTGGTGCCTGGGAGGATGCAGATGGCAGTTCTTGCCCCATGAAGTCCTGGTGCCTGGGAGGATGCAGATGGCAGTTCTTGTCTCCTGAAGTCCTGGTGCCTGGGAGGATGCATATGGCAGTTCTTGTCCCATGAAGTCCTGGTGCCTGGGAGGATGCAGATGGCAGTTCTTGTCCGATGAAGTCCTGGTGCCTGGGAGGATGCAGATGGCAGTTCTTGTCCGATGAAGTCCTGGTGCCTGGGAGGATGCAGATGGCAGTTCTTGTCTCATGAAGTCCTGGTGCCTGGGAGGATGCAGATGTACAGTTTTTTTCTCATGAAGTCCTGGTGCCTGGGAGGATGCAGATGGCAGTTCTTGTCTCATGAAGTCCTGGTGCCTGGGAGGATGCAGATGGCAGTGCTTGTCTCATGAAGTCCTGGTGCCTGGGAGGATGCAGATGTACAGTGCTTGTCTCATGAAGTCCTGGTGCCTGGGAGGATGCAGATGGCAGTGCTTGTCTCATGAAGTCCTGGTGCCTGGGAGGATGCATTTGGCAGTTCTTGTCTCATGACGTCCTGGTGCCTGGGAGGATGCAGATGTACAGTGCTTGTCTCATGAAGTCCTGGTGCCTGGGAGGATGCAGATGTACAGTGCTTGTCTCATGAAGTCCTGGTGCCTGGGAGGATGCAGATGGCAGTTCTTGTCTCATGAAGTCCTGGTGCCTGGGAGGATGCATATGGCAGTTCTTGTCCCATGAAGTCCTGGTGCCTGGGAGGATGCAGATGGCAGTTCTTGTCCGATGAAGTCCTGGTGCCTGGGAGGATGCAGATGGCAGTTCTTGTCCGATGAAGTCCTGGTGCCTGGGAGGATGCAGATGGCAGTTCTTGTCTCATGAAGTCCTGGTGCCTGGGAGGATGCAGATGTACAGTTCTTGTCTCATGAAGTCCTGGTGCCTGGGAGGATGCAGATGTACAGTTCTTGTCTCATGAAGTCCTGGTGCCTGGGAGGATGCAGATGGCAGTTCTTGTCCCATGAAGTCCTGGTGCCTGGGAGGATGCAGATGGCAGTGCTTGTCCGATGAAGTCCTGGTGCCTGGGAGGATGCAGATGGCAGTTCTTGTCCGATGAAGTCCTGGTGCCTGGGAGGATGCAGATGGCAGTTCTTGTCTCATGAAGTCCTGGTGCCTGGGAGGATGCAGATGTACAGTTCTTGTCTCATGAAGTCCTGGTGCCTGGGAGGATGCAGATGGCAGTTCTTGTCTCATGAAGTCCTGGTGCCTGGGAGGATGCAGATGTACAGTGCTTGTCTCATGAAGTCCTGGTGCCTGGGAGGATGCAGATGTACAGTGCTTGTCTCATGAAGTCCTGGTGCCTGGGAGGATGCAGATGGCAGTTCTTGTCTCATGAAGTCCTGGTGCCTGGGAGGATGCAGATGGCAGTTCTTGTCTGATGAAGTCCTGGTGCCTGGGAGGATGCAGATGGCAGTTCTTGTCTGATGAAGTCCTGGTGCCTGGGAGGATGCAGATGGCAGTTCTTGTCTCATGATGTCCTGGTGCCTGGGAGGATGCAGATGGCAGTTCTTGTCTCATGAAGTCCTGGTGCCTGGGAGGATGCAGATGGCAGTTCTTGTCTGATGAAGTCCTGGTGCCTGGGAGGATGCAGATGGCAGTTCTTGTCTCATGATGTCCTGGTGCCTGGGAGGATGCAGATGTACAGTGCTTGTCTCATGAAGTCCTGGTGCCTGGGAGGATGCAGATGTACAGTTCTTGTCTCATGAAGTCCTGGTGCCTGGGAGGATGCAGATGGCAGTTCTTGTCTCATGAAGTCCTGGTGCCTGGGAGGATGCAGATGTACAATTCTTGTCTCATGAAGTCCTGGTGCCTGGGAGGATGCAGATGTACAGTTCTTGTCTCATGATGTCCTGGTGCCTGGGAGGATGCAGATGTACAGTTCTTGTCTCATGAAGTCCTGGTGCCTGGGAGGATGCAGATGGCAGTTCTTGTCCCATGAAGTCCTGGTGCCTGGGAGGATGCAGATGTACAGTTCTTGTCTCATGAAGTCCTGGTGCCTGGGAGGATGCAGATGGCAGTTCTTGTCTGATGAAGTCCTGGTGCCTGGGAGGATGCAGATGTACAGTTCTTGTCTCATGAAGTCCTGGTGCCTGGGAGGATGCAGATGGCAGTTCTTGTCTCATGAAGTCCTGGTGCCTGGGAGGATGCAGATGTACAGTGCTTGTCTCATGAAGTCCTGGTGCCTGGGAGGATGCAGGTGGCAGTTCTTGTCTGATGAAGTCCTGGTGCCTGGGAGGATGCAGATGGCAGTGCTTGTCTCATGAAGTCCTGGTGCCTGGGAGGATGCAGATGTACAGTGCTTGTCTCATGAAGTCCTGGTGCCTGGGAGGATGCTGTCATGGAAATTTTGTATTGTTGGTCGAACTTTAAATGTGTCATGTATTCGTGTTATTCATATGTCTCTCGTGTGGCTTAATTAAAGCTCTGAAGGCTGCAATTGGGCCATGCGCATGTACAATGTATGTATTACAGTACTCGGCTTGGTAATGGATGAGATGGCAGATCTGCGCTTGTCTGATGAAGTCCTGGTGCCTGGGAGGATGCAGATGGCAGTTCTTGTCTCATGATGTCCTGGTGCCTGGGAGGATGCAGATGGCAGTTCTTGTCTCATGAAGTCCTGGTGCCTGGGAGGATGCAGATGGCAGTTCTTGTCTGATGAAGTCCTGGTGCCTGGGAGGATGCAGATGGCAGTTCTTGTCTCATGATGTCCTGGTGCCTGGGAGGATGCAGATGTACAGTGCTTGTCTCATGAAGTCCTGGTGCCTGGGAGGATGCAGATGTACAGTTCTTGTCTCATGAAGTCCTGGTGCCTGGGAGGATGCAGATGGCAGTTCTTGTCTCATGAAGTCCTGGTGCCTGGGAGGATGCAGATGTACAATTCTTGTCTCATGAAGTCCTGGTGCCTGGGAGGATGCAGATGTACAGTTCTTGTCTCATGATGTCCTGGTGCCTGGGAGGATGCAGATGTACAGTTCTTGTCTCATGAAGTCCTGGTGCCTGGGAGGATGCAGATGGCAGTTCTTGTCCCATGAAGTCCTGGTGCCTGGGAGGATGCAGATGGCAGTTCTTGTCTCATGAAGTCCTGGTGCCTGGGAGGATGCAGATGTACAGTTCTTGTCTCATGAAGTCCTGGTGCCTGGGAGGATGCAGATGGCAGTTCTTGTCCCATGAAGTCCTGGTGCCTGGGAGGATGCAGATGTACAGTTCTTGTCTCATGAAGTCCTGGTGCCTGGGAGGATGCAGATGGCAGTTCTTGTCTGATGAAGTCCTGGTGCCTGGGAGGATGCAGATGTACAGTTCTTGTCTCATGAAGTCCTGGTGCCTGGGAGGATGCAGGTGGCAGTTCTTGTCTGATGAAGTCCTGGTGCCTGGGAGGATGCAGATGGCAGTGCTTGTCTCATGAAGTCCTGGTGCCTGGGAGGATGCAGATGTACAGTGCTTGTCTCATGAAGTCCTGGTGCCTGGGAGGATGCTGTCATGGAAATTTTGTATTGTTGGTCGAACTTTAAATGTGTCATGTATTCGTGTTATTCATATGTCTCTCGTGTGGCTTAATTAAAGCTCTGAAGGCTGCAATTGGGCCATGCGCATGTACAATGTATGTATTACAGTACTCGGCTTGGTAATGGATGAGATGGCAGATCTGCGCTTATAGACCGGCGTGTATACCACCACGGCATTCCATGCGAATGCTGCTGTCAGTAGACCGTGGGCCTGTATCCACATATCAGCAGCATGGTACCACGTGGGCTTCATAACGCAATGCGCAAGCGGTGTGAACTCCACGTGTAGGCTTATGCATATCTTACAACCCATTACCAACTTGAAACTGTATCTGGGATGGATGTGTTTTAATAAAGATCGTATCGGGCCCATCCAGGTACAGACTGATATTTTTAGGGAGTGCTTATGCAGAGAATTTTGCATACCAATAGAAGCTAGTAGGACAGGAAATATGACCTCAGATGGCTCATAGGGGGGAAGGGGAGGAAGTCTGCTGACCTCAGAAGACTCATGGGGGAGGACCAGTGATAGATAATAGCAAAGGCTATGCTCCAATTGGAATGTATATCCTCTGTATAGGCAATCCCCATTGTATTGTTTGGTGGGAGGGATTGACTTTATTCATGTGGGGGGCATGTGTGTATTCTTAATAAAAACAGAGAGCTGAGCCTAAAGCCGGCCCTTATGTGGATTGCAACCAGCCTTAGAGTGTCGTGTGATCATTCTAGGGTAACGGAGCTCCATCACCCACAAATTCAACAGAACCAAAGTATTTGGATGGGCAGGAATCGTGTAGTTTGGCTGCAGTCGTGGTAAGCGAGATTCGCACAGCTTTATGGGGGATTTCTGCACATCCAACTGCGAGTACTCACGGTAAGGAGAAATTCGTTAAAGCGAATTTCCAAGACAGTTTGGCGAGCCTGGTGGATACTAACGCGTATTCTTGCGTAGCTAACCTAGAACGAGGGGGGAATGGCCATCATGAACTAGCAAAAAGTATGCCGGCACATTTCAGGTCTCTCTGCCATTAAGAGGATCGCTTTTTGCGTGTTCGTGTGGCTGATTTCGCTCTCTGTTAGCTAACAAGAAATACCGCTTAACAAGGACCTCGTTTTTTGTCCTAAACTCTTGATTTGTGGGTGAAAGACAAGGGTTTGTCTCTGCGGAACGCAGCAGAGGGGGGGGTTTTGGTTGGCTGGATTTGGTCAAGTTTAAAAAATCTTCCAACCAAAAATTAAACGGGTATATGTTTTAGTGGGTAAAAGTTGTTGCATAGTGTTAGGTAAGTATTTGCGGGTTGTAGGTACTGTGGTGATTGCTTTACCCCCCTCCACGTGAGGTAATTATTACAGTGCTGAAAGGCTTAGGTTAATTGTTAACTGTTGTAAGATCTGTGTTATGTGGTCTGTACAATGTTTTGTGGTACCACTGCTCCCAGCAAGCATGCAGCAGGGGGTCCTTTTTGTTACATGTGCATGTTAGTGTGATATGTTGGTGTTTTATGTCCGTTCTGTGATTGTGCCCAAATTGTGTTGTATGTGTGCTTCATATTGTTGTGTAATTGTCCAGTGTATGTTCTGTCTAAAAGTCTGTTTTATGTAAGAGGCAATTTTGAGGCTAGAGTCTGCCGTGTGCTCCTCTGTGGGGGGTCATTCTAGTATCTGCCATGTGCTCCTCTGTGGGGGGTCATTTTCTTGACTAAACCACATGGACTCCTTTTGTTTGGTGGCCATTTTGTTGGCTACCAAATGTGCAGTAATCTCTATGCAATGTGCATGAAGTTTCCTATATGCATTTGACCCATATTGTGTTTTTAATCCAAATTTTTTACAGTTTAAGTTGTTTGCTTTTAGCTTTAAATTTGCATATTGCCAGCCAATTTAAAGTGTGTTAAGCGAGTTTTCCCTTCACGTGTTCCACATTTAATGAGCGCGGTGAAGTCTGGGTTTTTGCACATAGATTTCTTGTATAGTGATTATGTTTTTCTTGTGTTTTTCCTGTTAAAAGTAGTTCCTTATTGTAAAGCGGGTTTGTTTTAAGCTGCTGTGTCGCGTGTTTCACGTCCAGCAGACTTTTTGTGTAAACGGTTCTAGGTGGTTGCAGTAAAGATTGCGTGTATAACGTGGATCGTTTAGCGGTGCTGATAGGAGTGATTTTTGAGTCAGCAACAAGGTTACTTTTGGCGCAGTTTTTCGGTTTACCTCGGTGTAATTGTTTTACTGTGAAACGTCCCGTGTTTTTCATAAGGATCCACTTTGTCCTTTTTAACAGTTTTTCAGGTTGAAAAAGGGTTTTTCTGTGTGTATTAGGAAAGTTTTTTTTTCTTTACACAAATTTCCTAAAGGTCAGTTAGCAGGTTTCTGCCCAACCAGTGACCCCTAAGTAACATCCAAGAACCCCTCTTTTTGTTTTGACTTGTGTTAGCTACTGTGTGCAGGGAGAGAAAAGCCACTTTCATCATTGTGCGGTGTGGCCTGCCAAACACAGTGGGTGATGAGAACCACATAAATTACGCTGTGTGAGTGGGCGGTCCAGGGAAATCCTGGTTACCACAAACACTTCGGGTGGTCAGAATCACACAAATTGCGCTGTGGGAGTGGGAGGTGTGCTCTCAGTCTGACCGCCACTTGATGCGCTTCGGGTGATCGATAAGTATCACATAAATTACGCTGTGCTGGGAAAGTGGTGGAATCAGGCCTCTCGGTAGGATCCCACCGAGTGCTCCAGGGGGTAAACAGGTACCCGGACGCGGGATATATACCAGTGACTAGTCACGATGGGCAGTAGTCAGTCCATGAAGAGAGAGGGGGAACCAGCCCTCTTCAGGGTAAGGACAGCTGCACAACTGATGAAGGTGAGTTTGGGGGGGAAGTCTACAGAACCCCTCAAAAGGTGGAATAAATGGTCGAAGGGTACCAGATGGGAAATTCCCCGGGAAGGTACATTTGACGCATGGAGGTGGGAAAAATTCATCTCTGAATTTGAACCACGGATGCAGGCGTCAGAACTAGAGATCGCACAGCTATGGCTTCACAGGTCAATCCGATTAGGGAAGCAGGGCATACATAAACTGGTGTCTGTCCGGAAGAACCAGGTGATGTATACCTGGCCTCCAGAGGGAATAAAACAGGAGGATCCAGTGTCAGAGGTGGAGGAAGCTCTTTCAGGGCTGACTCTACTAAGGCAGGCAGGATCAGGGTCTACTGGGGTCCCCCAACAACCAACAGTGGCTGAGATAAGTATAACTGCACCTGTCTCTTCTGTTAGTGACGTCACTCTTGACATACCTTCTGTGTCTTCTGTCTCTATGCCTCAGCCTCTGCCTCTACCTCTCCCTTCTCCCTGCTTCACCCCAGCTCCTTCTGTTTCCAACTATGAAGCCTACTCAACAACCGATTTGCAGACTATCTGTGAATCAAGGGGAATAGACACCCGGTTAAAAAACAGGGCGGATTGCATCAAAGCGCTACGAACCACTGATCAGACCCCTGCCCCCCAGCTATACCCTGATCTGAGGGACCTCAAACCTGAAGGTGCAGTAAGCGAGGTGGTTAATCTAAGCCCACCGATGATGCTGGGTCAGCCCTTGCACTCTTCCCGGACCGAGGCCTATCCAGTCAGGGTGCAGCAATTTGAAGGTCCTCCCAATGCACGGGGGGAACGGACTTTAGGGGAACGGGTAGTTTGGCATGTCCCCTTCACCCCGGCAGAGATCCGCACTATTCTGGCTGAGCTCCCGGACTATCGAGTCAATCCGAGAGGATTTGCTCGAATGTTTGGACAAAACCAGTTCAGCTATGGTATGAGCGGGTCAGATTGTGCACAGATCCTACGGGCAAAGGTGGGCATGGAAGTGGCCAGTACAGTGATTGCAGGGTGCTCTATAACCACGCATGAGGAGATGACTTCAGGGGGCAAAGAGTTCTGTACACAGCTAAAGGCAAAGCTTCCAGAAATGTATGGTGCTACCTCTACTACGGACATGATGAAGCTCACCCAGGGTCCTAATGAGGAAAGCGCCTGCTTCTGGCGCCGTCTCAAGCAGACGGCACTGGATGCGGATCTGGAAGTTGGACCTGATGCTCCAACTGAAGGGGTAAAGGTGACCGCGACGCACATTCTGTTGCGGGCCAAATTTTTGGAAGGCATCGATACTAAAATTCGGGAAAGGCTGGTTCTGGCCCGACCCGAATATAATGAGATGTCTATCCCTGCTATCCTTTCCACTCTTGCGGCAATAGAGAGGGAAATGGATAGAAGAAAACAAGACAAGGCCAAAGTTCTTATGTCCCAGACCCCACACGAAAAACCAAGGGATCTGGGTCACAGGAAGGATAGGCCCCCACCCAGGTGCTTCCAGTGCCACCAAACGGGGCACATGAGGAGGAGCTGTCCCCAATTACCTAAAGGTCGGTGGCAGTTCATTCCTGATGAGTCCCCCGCCCCTATGACCACCATGGTAAGTAACTCCTATGAATCCTCATAGGAAGTTGGCAAATCGGTGTCGGCCCAGATCCATCTTTTTCTCGAGGAATTAAAATATCCCCTCCCTTGCCTCATCGACACCGGTGCAGCCAGAACAGTCTTGCGAAAACAGGACATCCAAGGCAAGGTACCCCTCTCAGGGGAAAGCCCTCCTAACCCCTACTAACCTCACTATCAAACGATGCACTATTCTTAACCCAGCTTCTCTTCTTCCTGTGTCGGAAGATGAGAAGGGGGGGGAGGACAGCAATGACAGTGCTGAATTTTGCAACACGACTAACAATACTAACACCTCTTCTGCTAACATGTCTTCTTTGTCCACTACTAATCTCTCTTCCAAAGGACACGACTGCATTTCTTTGGTGGAACTGGAGTCAGCGGCGACACACCCCATATCACCCCGAGAGTAGCGGTAAGGTTGAACGTCTTCCAATACCCAAAAACCTTGGCCTGAGTGTCTCCCCATTGCCCCCTATTCCATCCGGAATGCCCCTCGGCAACCACATGGGCTGTCACCCTACGAGGTGTTGTTTGGGGGACCTCCCAAAACAGGGTTGTACTTTCCTCAACAGTTGTCGTCTTTGCATTCACAGCTTACAGGTTATGTGCAATCTCTGCAACGGGAGCTGCAGAAGATACACCATCGGGTTCGCGAATCGCTCCCCGATCCAAATACAATAACAGGTGTTCTTTCTATTGAGCCAGGTGATTGGGTCGTCCTAAAGAAACATCAAAGAACCGGACTCGAGCCACGGTTCACCGGACCATACCAAGTCCAGCTGACGACACCTACCTCACTCAAACTCGAGGGACGAGACAACTGGGTGCACGCAAGCCACTGCAAGAAGCTTTTCAGCTACACCAGAGAATGAGGGGTGTCATTTTCCTTTTTCTTTTTGTTTGTATGTCTTACATGTGTGTGAACGGAGGAAAAGATGGCAGATACCCCAACCTTTTATTTAAAATGCACCTACGTTTAGCCAGAACCGCCAACAAAACCAACTGTTGTGTATGCTCTAAGCCCCCACCCAGTCATCACATGTCCGCAATGGCCGCTGTTCATGCCCTATATGACATCCGCGTCGGCATGAAAAAGCAAGGGACCCCTGGTCAGCCCCCACGTAGACATTTATCGGTAGAACTTAATGACACATTTTTAGCAGGTAACATCAGTTTCAGCACCAATATTAGCTCTAGCTCCTGTAGGGCCCTCACCAGTCCATTATGGGTAACTGGGCAGCTAGGCAGCCCTCAGGTGTGCTTTAACATCAGCTTTGGCACAGGTAACAAGTTTGTTGGGACTACCACCTGCGAGGGAGGTATAACTGTCAATCTGACTAACCAGACTTCCTTTCTGAGTAACCACACTGACCGACCAGACCACGTGTGTTGGAAGGACGGATGTGATGTGCAGACTGAGGGAGCAATCCCCCAGTCTGTGCAACTGTTGCTCAGTGCCAGAGGCCGAACGAGGAACTCCTCCTGTTCTGCTCTGACAGGTCCATACTATTTTCTGTGTGGTTCGGCAGCCTATAGAACATTTCCCCAGAACGCGAAAGGTTCGTGTGCCCTCATAAAGCTAGTCCCCGCATCCTATGTAGTGATGGACCATGAAGAGTTGATGGTCCACAAGAAGGTAAGGATGGCAGGGAGAGTTCGCAGGGAGCTGTTCTCTGAGGGCGACCAGGCATGGGCTTGGTTCCCCTCATGGACAGGATGGGGAATAGAACTTATGAAGCGCCTGAACAATTTTTCTGTCATCGTGGATAGTATGTTTAACGAGACCGTAGAGGCTGTCAGAGAAATTGCCCAAGAACAACGGCAGATGGGAATTTTAGTGCTTCAGGAGAAGATGGCCCTCGATTATCTTTTAGCCACCAAAGGGGGGTTCTGTGAGTTCATCGGAGAGGATTGTTGTACTTGGATAGAAGACACCGATGACAAGGTCCATGCCCATATGGACAAAGTTAGTGAACTACAGGGAAAAGCTAGAGCTATAGCTAGTGAGGGTTGGAACCCGTTCAAGGGTTTGGGAGGATTGGGAGATTTCCTGTTCTCCATCGGATCTTGGTTGAAGGAAGTGGGAGTGTATATCCTGATGCTTCTCTTTTTCATCTGCCTTTTATATGCCGCGGTGAGATGTTCCTGTTGCCTCATCGACCGTGTAAACCAAGCTCGGGCAGACGACCACATCTCCATGCCCGCTCCTGGGATCCCACTCCAACCACTGATCGGAGGAAGACCTCACCAACCATCCACCTTCTCTACAGATTACGTCCTGGCTTCCCTCTAATTTATCTCTCTGAAGACCACATTCTCCAAGACCTTCAAGCAAGCTTCAAGCCTCATCATGGTTTGTGTCTGCGATTTGGAAAACTGTCTGGGTCGAGACCAGCCTTGTGTGGCCCCGTCTGCAGGGGCAATTTGAGAATCTGTTGCTGGATCTCCCCAGACCACCGTGGGATCACAAGCTTTATTCATACCACAAGTCTGTTTGTGGTTTTTGCAAGAGCCTTCCTGTAGTGAAGGTTCCAACGCTCTTGAGGATCATCGCTTCAATCAAGCCTGTTTGCGTCGAGTCTGCGTCGGGTCTTGTTGTTTCAGGTACCCCGTGGAGCTTTATTCTCAGGGACAACTACAGGAACTCTTTGAAGTTTGAGACTACACCCATCAAGCTGAAGAAGATCAAGAAGGGACACGAGGAGAATATGATAAAACAGGAGGGAATGTCATGGAAATTTTGTATTGTTGGTCGAACTTTAAATGTGTCATGTATTCGTGTTATTCATATGTCTCTCGTGTGGCTTAATTAAAGCTCTGAAGGCTGCAATTGGGCCATGCGCATGTACAATGTATGTATTACAGTACTCGGCTTGGTAATGGATGAGATGGCAGATCTGCGCTTATAGACCGGCGTGTATACCACCACGGCATTCCATGCGAATGCTGCTGTCAGTAGACCGTGGGCCTGTATCCACATATCAGCAGCATGGTACCACGTGGGCTTCATAACGCAATGCGCAAGCGGTGTGAACTCCACGTGTAGGCTTATGCATATCTTACAACCCATTACCAACTTGAAACTGTATCTGGGATGGATGTGTTTTAATAAAGATCGTATCGGGCCCATCCAGGTACAGACTGATATTTTTAGGGAGTGCTTATGCAGAGAATTTTGCATACCAATAGAAGCTAGTAGGACAGGAAATATGACCTCAGATGGCTCATAGGGGGGAAGGGGAGGAAGTCTGCTGACCTCAGAAGACTCATGGGGGAGGACCAGTGATAGATAATAGCAAAGGCTATGCTCCAATTGGAATGTATATCCTCTGTATAGGCAATCCCCATTGTATTGTTTGGTGGGAGGGATTGACTTTATTCATGTGGGGGGCATGTGTGTATTCTTAATAAAAACAGAGAGCTGAGCCTAAAGCCGGCCCTTATGTGGATTGCAACCAGCCTTAGAGTGTCGTGTGATCATTCTAGGGTAACGGAGCTCCATCACCCACAAATTCAACAGAACCAAAGTATTTGGATGGGCAGGAATCGTGTAGTTTGGCTGCAGTCGTGGTAAGCGAGATTCGCACAGCTTTATGGGGGATTTCTGCACATCCAACTGCGAGTACTCACGGTAAGGAGAAATTCGTTAAAGCGAATTTCCAAGACAATGCAGATGGCAGTTCTTGTCTCATGAAGTCCTGGTGCCTGGGAGGATGCAGATGGCAGTTCTTGTCCCATGAAGTCCTGGTGCCTGGGAGGATGCAGATGGCAGTTCTTGTCTCATGAAGTCCTGGTGCCTGGGAGGATGCAGGTGGCAGTTCTTGTCTGATGAAGTCCTGGTGCCTGGGAGGATGCAGATGGCAGTGCTTGTCTCATGAAGTCCTGGTGCCTGGGAGGATGCAGATGTACAGTGCTTGTCTCATGAAGTCCTGGTGCCTGGGAGGATGCAGATGTACAGTGCTTGTCTCATGACGTCCTGGTGCCTGGGAGGATGCATGCAGTTCTTGTCTCATGACGTCCTGGTGCCTGGGAGGATGCAGATGTACAGTGCTTGTCTCATGAAGTCCTGGTGCCTGGGAGGATGCAGATGGCAGTTCTTGTCTCATGAAGTCCTGGTGCCTGGGAGGATGCAGATGGCAGTTCTTGTCCCATGAAGTTCTGGTGCCTGGGAGGATGCAGATGGCAGTTCTTGTCTCATGAAGTCCTGGTGCCTGGGAGGATGCAGATGGCAGTTCTTGTCTCATGAAGTCCTGGTGCCTGGGAGGATGCAGATGGCAGTTCTTGTCTCATGAAGTCCTGGTGCCTGGGAGGATGCAGATGGCAGTTCTTGTCTGATGAAGTCCTGGTGCCTGGGAGGATGCAGATGGCAGTTCTTGTCTCATGATGTCCTTGTGCCTGGGAGGATGCAGATGGCAGTTCTTGTCTCATGAAGTCCTGGTGCCTGGGAGGATGCAGATGGCAGTTCTTGTCTGATGAAGTCCTGGTGCCTGGGAGGATGCAGATGTACAGTGCTTGTCTCATGAAGTCCTGGTGCCTGGGAGGATGCAGATGTACAGTTCTTGTCTCATGAAGTCCTGGTGCCTGGGAGGATGCAGATGGCAGTTCTTGTCTCATGAAGTCCTGGTGCCTGGGAGGATGCAGATGTACAGTTCTTGTCTCATGAAGTCCTGGTGCCTGGGAGGATGCAGATGTACAGTTCTTGTCTCATGAAGTCCTGGTGCCTGGGAGGATGCAGATGGCAGTTCTTGTCCCATGAAGTCCTGGTGCCTGGGAGGATGCAGATGGCAGTGCTTGTCCGATGAAGTCCTGGTGCCTGGGAGGATGCAGATGGCAGTTCTTGTCCGATGAAGTCCTGGTGCCTGGGAGGATGCAGATGGCAGTTCTTGTCTCATGAAGTCCTGGTGCCTGGGAGGATGCAGATGGCAGTTCTTGTCTCATGAAGTCCTTGTGCCTGGGAGGATGCAGATGGCAGTTCTTGTCTCATGAAGTCCTGGTGCCTGGGAGGATGCAGATGGCAGTTCTTGTCTCATGATGTCCTTGTGCCTGGGAGGATGCAGATGGCAGTTCTTGTCTCATGATGTCCTTGTGCCTGGGAGGATGCAGATGGCAGTTCTTGTCTCATGAAGTCCTGGTGCCTGGGAGGATGCAGATGGCAGTTCTTGTCTCATGATGTCCTGGTGCCTGGGAGGATGCAGATGTACAGTGCTTGTCTCATGAAGTCCTGGTGCCTGGGAGGATGCAGATGTACAGTTCTTGTCTCATGAAGTCCTGGTGCCTGGGAGGATGCAGATGGCAGTTCTTGTCTCATGAAGTCCTGGTGCCTGGGAGGATGCAGATGTACAGTTCTTGTCTCATGAAGTCCTGGTGCCTGGGAGGATGCAGATGTACAGTTCTTGTCTCATGAAGTCCTGGTGCCTGGGAGGATGCAGATGGCAGTTCTTGTCCCATGAAGTCCTGGTGCCTGGGAGGATGCAGATGGCAGTGCTTGTCCGATGAAGTCCTGGTGCCTGGGAGGATGCAGATGGCAGTTCTTGTCCGATGAAGTCCTGGTGCCTGGGAGGATGCAGATGGCAGTTCTTGTCTCATGAAGTCCTGGTGCCTGGGAGGATGCAGATGTACAGTTCTTGTCTCATGAAGTCCTGGTGCCTGGGAGGATGCAGATGGCAGTTCTTGTCTCATGAAGTCCTGGTGCCTGGGAGGATGCAGATGTACAGTGCTTGTCTCATGAAGTCCTGGTGCCTGGGAGGATGCAGATGTACAGTGCTTGTCTCATGAAGTCCTGGTGCCTGGGAGGATGCAGATGGCAGTTCTTGTCTCATGAAGTCCTGGTGCCTGGGAGGATGCAGATGGCAGTTCTTGTCTGATGAAGTCCTGGTGCCTGGGAGGATGCAGATGGCAGTTCTTGTCTCATGAAGTCCTGGTGCCTGGGAGGATGCAGATGGCAGTTCTTGTCTCATGAAGTCCTGGTGCCTGGGAGGATGCAGATGGCAGTTCTTGTCTGATGAAGTCCTGGTGCCTGGGAGGATGCAGATGGCAGTTCTTGTCCCATGAAGTCCTGGTGCCTGGGAGGATGCAGATGGCAGTTCTTGTCCCATGAAGTCCTGGTGCCTGGGAGGATGCAGATGGCAGTTCATGTCTGATGAAGTCCTGGTGCCTGGGAGGATGCAGATGGCAGTTCTTGCCCCATGAAGTCCTGGTGCCTGGTAGGATGCAGATGGCAGTGCTTGTCTCATGAAGTCCTGGTGCCTGGGAGGATGCAGATGGCAGTTCTTGTCCCATGAAGTCCTGGTGCCTGGGAGGATGCAGATGGCAGTTCTTGTCCGATGAAGTCCTGGTGCCTGGGAGGATGCAGATGGCAGTTCTTGTCTGATGAAGTCCTGGTGCCTGGGAGGATGCAGATGGCAGTTCTTGTCTGATGAAGTCCTGGTGCCTGGGAGGATGCAGATGTACAGTTCTTGTCCCATGAAGTCCTGGTGCCTGGGAGGATGCAGATGTACAGTTCTTGTCTCATGAAGTCCTGGTGCCTGGGAGGATGCAGATGTACAGTTCTTGTCTCATGAAGTCCTGGTGCCTGGGAGGATGCAGATGGCAGTTCTTGTCCCATGAAGTCCTGGTGCCTGGGAGGATGCAGATGGCAGTGCTTGTCCGATGAAGTCCTGGTGCCTGGGAGGATGCAGATGGCAGTTCTTGTCCGATGAAGTCCTGGTGCCTGGGAGGATGCAGATGGCAGTTCTTGTCTCATGAAGTCCTGGTGCCTGGGAGGATGCAGATGTACAGTTCTTGTCTCATGAAGTCCTGGTGCCTGGGAGGATGCAGATGGCAGTTCTTGTCTCATGAAGTTCTGGTGCCTGGGAGGATGCAGATGTACAGTGCTTGTCTCATGAAGTCCTGGTGCCTGGGAGGATGCAGATGGCAGTGCTTGCCTCATGAAGTCCTGGTGCCTGGGAGGATGCATATGGCAGTTCTTGTCTCATGACGTCCTGGTGCCTGGGAGGATGCAGATGGCAGTTCTTGTCTCATGAAGTCCTGGTGCCTGGGAGGATGCAGATGGCAGTTCTTGTCTCATGAAGTCCTGGTGCCTGGGAGGATGCAGATGGCAGTTCTTGTCTCATGAAGTCCTGGTGCCTGGGAGGATGCAGATGGCAGTTCTTGTCTCATGAAGTCCTGGTGCCTGGGAGGATGCAGATGGCAGTTCTTGTCTCATGAAGTCCTGGTGCCTGGGAGGATGCAGATGGCAGTTCTTGTCTCATGATGTCCTGGTGCCTGGGAGGATGCAGATGGCAGTTCTTGTCTCATGAAGTCCTGGTGCCTGGGAGGATGCAGATGGCAGTGCTTGTCTCATGAAGTCCTGGTGCCTGGGAGGATGCAGATGTACAGTTCTTGTCTCATGAAGTCCTGGTGCCTGGGAGGATGCAGATGGCAGTGCTTGTCTCATGAAGTCCTGGTGCCTGGGAGGATGCAGATGGCAGTTCTTGTCCCATGAAGTCCTGGTGCCTGGGAGGATGCAGATGGCAGTGCTTGTCTCATGAAGTCCTGGTGCCTGGGAGGATGCAGATGGCAGTTCTTGTCTGATGAAGTCCTGGTGCCTGGGAGGATGCAGATGTACATTTCTTGTCCCATGAAGTCCTGGTGCCTGGGAGGATGCAGATGTACAGTTCTTGTCTCATGAAGTCCTGGTGCCTGGGAGGATGCAGATGTACAGTTCTTGTCTCATGAAGTCCTGGTGCCTGGGAGGATGCAGATGGCAGTTCTTGTCCCATGAAGTCCTGGTGCCTGGGAGGATGCAGATGGCAGTGCATGTCTGATGAAGTCCTGGTGCCTGGGAGGATGCAGATGGCAGTTCTTGTCTGATGAAGTCCTGGTGCCTGGGAGGATGCAGATGGCAGTTCTTGTCTCATGAAGTCCTGGTGCCTGGGAGGATGCAGATGTACAGTTCTTGTCTCATGAAGTCCTGGTGCCTGGGAGGATGCAGATGGCAGTTCTTGTCTCATGAAGTCCTGGTGCCTGGGAGGATGCAGATGGCAGTGCTTGTCTCATGAAGTCCTGGTGCCTGGGAGGATGCAGATGGCAGTGCTTGTCTCATGAAGTCCTGGTGCCTGGGAGGATGCATATGGCAGTTCTTGTCTCATGACGTCCTGGTGCCTGGGAGGATGCAGATGTACAGTGCTTGTCTCATGAAGTCCTGGTGCCTGGGAGGATGCAGATGTACAGTGCTTGTCTCATGAAGTCCTGGTGCCTGGGAGGATGCAGATGGCAGTTCTTGTCTCATGAAGTCCTGGTGCCTGGGAGGATGCAGATGGCAGTTCTTGTCTCATGAAGTCCTGGTGCCTGGGAGGATGCAGATGGCAGTTCTTGTCCCATGAAGTCCTGGTGCCTGGGAGGATGCAGATGGCAGTTCTTGTCTCATGAAGTCCTGGTGCCTGGGAGGATGCAGATGGCAGTTCTTGTCCCATGAAGTCCTGGTGCCTGGGAGGATGCAGATGGCAGTTCTTGTCTCATGAAGTCCTGGTGCCTGGGAGGATGCAGGTGGCAGTTCTTGTCTGATGAAGTCCTGGTGCCTGGGAGGATGCAGATGGCAGTGCTTGTCTCATGAAGTCCTGGTGCCTGGGAGGATGCAGATGTACAGTGCTTGTCTCATGAAGTCCTTGTGCCTGGGAGGATGCAGATGGCAGTTCTTGTCCCATGAAGTCCTGGTGCCTGGGAGGATGCAGATGGCAGTTCTTGTCTGATGAAGTCCTGGTGCCTGGGAGGATGCAGATGGCAGTTCTTGCCCCATGAAGTCCTGGTGCCTGGGAGGATGCAGATGGCAGTTCTTGTCTCCTGAAGTCCTGGTGCCTGGGAGGATGCAGATGGCAGTTCTTGTCCCATGAAGTCCTGGTGCCTGGGAGGATGCAGATGGCAGTTCTTGTCCGATGAAGTCCTGGTGCCTGGGAGGATGCAGATGGCAGTTCTTGTCCGATGAAGTCCTGGTGCCTGGGAGGATGCAGATGGCAGTTCTTGTCTCATGAAGTCCTGGTGCCTGGGAGGATGCAGATGTACAGTTCTTGTCTCATGAAGTCCTGGTGCCTGGGAGTATGCAGATGGCAGTTCTTGTCTCATGAAGTCCTGGTGCCTGGGAGGATGCAGATGTACAGTGCTTGTCTCATGAAGTCCTGGTGCCTGGGAGGATGCAGATGGCAGTGCTTGTCTCATGAAGTCCTGGTGCCTGGGAGGATGCATTTGGCAGTTCTTGTCTCATGACGTCCTGGTGCCTGGGAGGATGCAGATGTACAGTGCTTGTCTCATGAAGTCCTGGTGCCTGGGAGGATGCAGATGTACAGTGCTTGTCTCATGAAGTCCTGGTGCCTGGGAGGATGCAGATGGCAGTTCTTGTCTCATGAAGTCCTGGTGCCTGGGAGGATGCATATGGCAGTTCTTGTCCCATGAAGTCCTGGTGCCTGGGAGGATGCAGATGGCAGTTCTTGTCCGATGAAGTCCTGGTGCCTGGGAGGATGCAGATGGCAGTTCTTGTCCGATGAAGTCCTGGTGCCTGGGAGGATGCAGATGGCAGTTCTTGTCTCATGAAGTCCTGGTGCCTGGGAGGATGCAGATGTACAGTTCTTGTCTCATGAAGTCCTGGTGCCTGGGAGGATGCAGATGTACAGTTCTTGTCTCATGAAGTCCTGGTGCCTGGGAGGATGCAGATGGCAGTTCTTGTCCCATGAAGTCCTGGTGCCTGGGAGGATGCAGATGGCAGTGCTTGTCCGATGAAGTCCTGGTGCCTGGGAGGATGCAGATGGCAGTTCTTGTCCGATGAAGTCCTGGTGCCTGGGAGGATGCAGATGGCAGTTCTTGTCTCATGAAGTCCTGGTGCCTGGGAGGATGCAGATGGCAGTTCTTGTCCCATGAAGTCCTGGTGCCTGGGATGATGCAGATGGCAGTTCTTGTCTCATGAAGTCCTGGTGCCTGGGAGGATGCAGATGGCAGTTCTTGTCTCATGAAGTCCTGGTGCCTGGGAGGATGCAGATGGCAGTTCTTGTCTCATGAAGTCCTGGTGCCTGGGAGGATGCAGATGGCAGTTCTTGTCTGATGAAGTCCTGGTGCCTGGGAGGATGCAGATGGCAGTTCTTGTCCCATGAAGTCCTGGTGCCTGGGAGGATGCAGATGGCAGTTCTTGTCCCATGAAGTCCTGGTGCCTGGGAGGATGCAGATGGCAGTTCTTGTCCCATGAAGTCCTGGTGCCTGGGAGGATGCAGATGTACAGTGCTTGTCTCATGAAGTCCTGGTGCCTGGGAGGATGCAGATGGCAGTGCTTGTCTCATGAAGTCCTGGTGCCTGGGAGGATGCATATGGCAGTTCTTGTCTCATGACGTCCTGGTGCCTGGGAGGATGCAGATGTACAGTGCTTGTCTCATGAAGTCCTGGTGCCTGGGAGGATGCAGATGTACAGTGCTTGTCTCATGAAGTCCTGGTGCCTGGGAGGATGCAGATGGCAGTTCTTGTCTCATGAAGTCCTGGTGCCTGGGAGGATGCAGATGGCAGTTCTTGTCTCATGAAGTCCTGGTGCCTGGGAGGATGCAGATGGCAGTTCTTGTCTCATGAAGTCCTGGTGCCTGGGAGGATGCAGATGGCAGTTCTTGTCTCATGAAGTCCTGGTGCCTGGGAGGATGCAGATGGCAGTTCTTGTCCCATGAAGTCCTGGTGCCTGGGATGATGCAGATGGCAGTTCTTGTCTCATGAAGTCCTGGTGCCTGGGAGGATGCAGATGGCAGTTCTTGTCTCATGAAGTCCTGGTGCCTGGGAGGATGCAGATGGCAGTTCTTGTCTGATGAAGTCCTGGTGCCTGGGAGGATGCAGATGGCAGTTCTTGTCCCATGAAGTCCTGGTGCCTGGGAGGATGCAGATGGCAGTTCTTGTCCCATGAAGTCCTGGTGCCTGGGAGGATGCAGATGGCAGTTCATGTCTGATGAAGTCCTGGTGCCTGGGAGGATGCAGATGGCAGTTCTTGCCCCATGAAGTCCTGGTGCCTGGTAGGATGCAGATGGCAGTGCTTGTCTCATGAAGTCCTGGTGCCTGGGAGGATGCAGATGGCAGTTCTTGTCCCATGAAGTCCTGGTGCCTGGGAGGATGCAGATGGCAGTTCTTGTCCGATGAAGTCCTGGTGCCTGGGAGGATGCAGATGGCAGTTCTTGTCTGATGAAGTCCTGGTGCCTGGGAGGATGCAGATGGCAGTTCTTGTCTGATGAAGTCCTGGTGCCTGGGAGGATGCAGATGTACAGTTCTTGTCCCATGAAGTCCTGGTGCCTGGGAGGATGCAGATGTACAGTTCTTGTCTCATGAAGTCCTGGTGCCTGGGAGGATGCAGATGTACAGTTCTTGTCTCATGAAGTCCTGGTGCCTGGGAGGATGCAGATGGCAGTTCTTGTCCCATGAAGTCCTGGTGCCTGGGAGGATGCAGATGGCAGTGCTTGTCCGATGAAGTCCTGGTGCCTGGGAGGATGCAGATGGCAGTTCTTGTCCGATGAAGTCCTGGTGCCTGGGAGGATGCAGATGGCAGTTCTTGTCTCATGAAGTCCTGGTGCCTGGGAGGATGCAGATGTACAGTTCTTGTCTCATGAAGTCCTGGTGCCTGGGAGGATGCAGATGGCAGTTCTTGTCTCATGAAGTCCTGGTGCCTGGGAGGATGCAGATGTACAGTGCTTGTCTCATGAAGTCCTGGTGCCTGGGAGGATGCAGATGGCAGTGCTTGCCTCATGAAGTCCTGGTGCCTGGGAGGATGCATATGGCAGTTCTTGTCTCATGACGTCCTGGTGCCTGGGAGGATGCAGATGTACAGTGCTTGTCTCATGAAGTCCTGGCGCCTGGGAGGATGCAGATGGCAGTTCTTGTCTCATGAAGTCCTGGTGCCTGGGAGGATGCAGATGGCAGTTCTTGTCTCATGAAGTCCTGGTGCCTGGGAGGATGCAGATGGCAGTTCTTGTCTCATGAAGTCCTGGTGCCTGGGAGGATGCAGATGGCAGTTCTTGTCTCATGAAGTCCTGGTGCCTGGGAGGATGCAGATGGCAGTTCTTGTCTCATGAAGTCCTGGTGCCTGGGAGGATGCAGATGGCAGTTCTTGTCTCATGATGTCCTGGTGCCTGGGAGGATGCAGATGGCAGTTCTTGTCTCATGAAGTCCTGGTGCCTGGGAGGATGCAGATGGCAGTGCTTGTCTCATGAAGTCCTGGTGCCTGGGAGGATGCAGATGTACAGTTCTTGTCTCATGAAGTCCTGGTGCCTGGGAGGATGCAGATGGCAGTGCTTGTCTCATGAAGTCCTGGTGCCTGGGAGGATGCAGATGGCAGTTCTTGTCCCATGAAGTCCTGGTGCCTGGGAGGATGCAGATGGCAGTGCTTGTCTCATGAAGTCCTGGTGCCTGGGAGGATGCAGATGGCAGTTCTTGTCTGATGAAGTCCTGGTGCCTGGGAGGATGCAGATGTACATTTCTTGTCCCATGAAGTCCTGGTGCCTGGGAGGATGCAGATGGCAGTTCTTGTCTCATGAAGTCCTGGTGCCTGGGAGGATGCAGATGTACAGTTCTTGTCTCATGAAGTCCTGGTGCCTGGGAGGATGCAGATGGCAGTTCTTGTCTCATGAAGTCCTGGTGCCTGGGAGGATGCAGATGTACAGTGCTTGTCTCATGAAGTCCTGGTGCCTGGGAGGATGCAGATGTACAGTGCTTGTCTCATGAAGTCCTGGTGCCTGGGAGGATGCAGATGGCAGTTCTTGTCTCATGAAGTCCTGGTGCCTGGGAGGATGCAGATGGCAGTTCTTGTCTGATGAAGTCCTGGTGCCTGGGAGGATGCAGATGGCAGTTCTTGTCTGATGAAGTCCTGGTGCCTGGGAGGATGCAGATGGCAGTTCTTGTCTCATGATGTCCTGGTGCCTGGGAGGATGCAGATGGCAGTTCTTGTCTCATGAAGTCCTGGTGCCTGGGAGGATGCAGATGGCAGTTCTTGTCTCATGAAGTCCTGGTGCCTGGGAGGATGCAGATGGCAGTTCTTGTCTCATGATGTCCTGGTGCCTGGGAGGATGCAGATGTACAGTGCTTGTCTCATGAAGTCCTGGTGCCTGGGAGGATGCAGATGTACAGTTCTTGTCTCATGAAGTCCTGGTGCCTGGGAGGATGCAGATGGCAGTTCTTGTCTCATGAAGTCCTGGTGCCTGGGAGGATGCAGATGTACAATTCTTGTCTCATGAAGTCCTGGTGCCTGGGAGGATGCAGATGTACAGTTCTTGTCTCATGATGTCCTGGTGCCTGGGAGGATGCAGATGTACAGTTCTTGTCCCATGAAGTCCTGGTGCCTGGGAGGATGCAGATGGCAGTTCTTGTCCCATGAAGTCCTGGTGCCTGGGAGGATGCAGATGTACAGTTCTTGTCTCATGAAGTCCTGGTGCCTGGGAGGATGCAGATGGCAGTTCTTGTCTGATGAAGTCCTGGTGCCTGGGAGGATGCAGATGTACAGTTCTTGTCTCATGAAGTCCTGGTGCCTGGGAGGATGCAGATGGCAGTTCTTGTCTCATGAAGTCCTGGTGCCTGGGAGGATGCAGATGTACAGTGCTTGTCTCATGAAGTCCTGGTGCCTGGGAGGATGCAGATGGCAGTTCTTGTCTCATGAAGTCCTGGTGCCTGGGAGGATGCAGATGGCAGTTCTTGTCCCATGAAGTCCTGGTGCCTGGGAGGATGCAGATGGCAGTTCTTGTCTCATGAAGTCCTGGTGCCTGGGAGGATGCAGGTGGCAGTTCTTGTCTGATGAAGTCCTGGTGCCTGGGAGGATGCAGATGGCAGTGCTTGTCTCATGAAGTCCTGGTGCCTGGGAGGATGCAGATGTACAGTGCTTGTCTCATGAAGTCCTTGTGCCTGGGAGGATGCAGATGTACAGTGCTTGTCTCATGAAGTCCTGGTGCCTGGGAGGATGCAGATGGCAGTTCTTGTTTCATGAAGTCCTGGTGCCTGGGAGGATGCAGATGGCAGTGCTTGTCTCATGAAGTCCTGGTGCCTGGGAGGATGCAGATGGCAGTTCTTGTCTCATGAAGTCCTGGTGCCTGGGAGGATGCAGATGTACAGTGCTTGTCTCATGACGTCCTGGTGCCTGGGAGGATGCATATGGCAGTTCTTGTCTCATGACGTCCTGGTGCCTGGGAGGATGCAGATGTACAGTGCTTGTCTCATGAAGTCCTGGTGCCTGGGAGGATGCAGATGGCAGTTCTTGTCTCATGAAGTCCTGGTGCCTGGGAGGATGCAGATGGCAGTTCTTGTCCCATGAAGTTCTGGTGCCTGGGAGGATGCAGATGGCAGTTCTTGTCTCATGAAGTCCTGGTGCCTGGGAGGATGCAGATGGCAGTTCTTGTCTCATGAAGTCCTGGTGCCTGGGAGGATGCAGATGGCAGTTCTTGTCTCATGAAGTCCTGGTGCCTGGGAGGATGCAGATGGCAGTTCTTGTCTGATGAAGTCCTGGTGCCTGGGAGGATGCAGATGGCAGTTCTTGTCTCATGATGTCCTTGTGCCTGGGAGGATGCAGATGGCAGTTCTTGTCTCATGAAGTCCTGGTGCCTGGGAGGATGCAGATGGCAGTTCTTGTCTGATGAAGTCCTGGTGCCTGGGAGGATGCAGATGTACAGTGCTTGTCTCATGAAGTCCTGGTGCCTGGGAGGATGCAGATGTACAGTTCTTGTCTCATGAAGTCCTGGTGCCTGGGAGGATGCAGATGGCAGTTCTTGTCTCATGAAGTCCTGGTGCCTGGGAGGATGCAGATGTACAGTTCTTGTCTCATGAAGTCCTGGTGCCTTGGAGGATGCAGATGTACAGTTCTTGTCTCATGAAGTCCTGGTGCCTGGGAGGATGCAGATGGCAGTTCTTGTCCCATGAAGTCCTGGTGCCTGGGAGGATGCAGATGGCAGTGCTTGTCCAATGAAGTCCTGGTGCCTGGGAGGATGCAGATGGCAGTTCTTGTCCGATGAAGTCCTGGTGCCTGGGAGGATGCAGATGGCAGTTCTTGTCTCATGAAGTCCTGGTGCCTGGGAGGATGCAGATGGCAGTTCTTGTCTCATGAAGTCCTTGTGCCTGGGAGGATGCAGATGGCAGTTCTTGTCTCATGAAGTCCTGGTGCCTGGGAGGATGCAGATGGCAGTTCTTGTCTCATGATGTCCTTGTGCCTGGGAGGATGCAGATGGCAGTTCTTGTCTCATGATGTCCTTGTGCCTGGGAGGATGCAGATGGCAGTTCTTGTCTCATGAAGTCCTGGTGCCTGGGAGGATGCAGATGGCAGTTCTTGTCTCATGATGTCCTGGTGCCTGGGAGGATGCAGATGTACAGTGCTTGTCTCATGAAGTCCTGGTGCCTGGGAGGATGCAGATGTACAGTTCTTGTCTCATGAAGTCCTGGTGCCTGGGAGGATGCAGATGGCAGTTCTTGTCTCATGAAGTCCTGGTGCCTGGGAGGATGCAGATGTACAGTTCTTGTCTCATGAAGTCCTGGTGCCTGGGAGGATGCAGATGTACAGTTCTTGTCTCATGAAGTCCTGGTGCCTGGGAGGATGCAGATGGCAGTTCTTGTCCCATGAAGTCCTGGTGCCTGGGAGGATGCAGATGGCAGTGCTTGTCCGATGAAGTCCTGGTGCCTGGGAGGATGCAGATGGCAGTTCTTGTCCGATGAAGTCCTGGTGCCTGGGAGGATGCAGATGGCAGTTCTTGTCTCATGAAGTCCTGGTGCCTGGGAGGATGCAGATGTACAGTTCTTGTCTCATGAAGTCCTGGTGCCTGGGAGGATGCAGATGGCAGTTCTTGTCTCATGAAGTCCTGGTGCCTGGGAGGATGCAGATGTACAGTGCTTGTCTCATGAAGTCCTGGTGCCTGGGAGGATGCAGATGTACAGTGCTTGTCTCATGAAGTCCTGGTGCCTGGGAGGATGCAGATGGCAGTTCTTGTCTCATGAAGTCCTGGTGCCTGGGAGGATGCAGATGGCAGTTCTTGTCTGATGAAGTCCTGGTGCCTGGGAGGATGCAGATGGCAGTTCTTGTCTGATGAAGTCCTGGTGCCTGGGAGGATGCAGATGGCAGTTCTTGTCTCATGATGTCCTGGTGCCTGGGAGGATGCAGATGGCAGTTCTTGTCTCATGAAGTCCTGGTGCCTGGGAGGATGCAGATGGCAGTTCTTGTCTGATGAAGTCCTGGTGCCTGGGAGGATGCAGATGGCAGTTCTTGTCTGATGATGTCCTGGTGCCTGGGAGGATGCAGATGTACAGTGCTTGTCTCATGAAGTCCTGGTGCCTGGGAGGATGCAGATGTACAGTTCTTGTCTCATGAAGTCCTGGTGCCTGGGAGGATGCAGATGGCAGTTCTTGTCTCATGAAGTCCTGGTGCCTGGGAGGATGCAGATGTACAATTCTTGTCTCATGAAGTCCTGGTGCCTGGGAGGATGCAGATGTACAGTTCTTGTCTCATGATGTCCTGGTGCCTGGGAGGATGCAGATGGCAGTTCTTGTCCCGTGATGTCCTGGTGCCTGGGAGGATGCAGATGGCAGTTCTTGTCTCATGAAGTCCTGGTGCCTGGGAGGATGCAGATGGCAGTTCTTGTCTCATGAAGTCCTGGTGCCTGGGAGGATGCAGATGGCAGTTCTTGTCTGATGAAGTCCTGGTGCCTGGGAGGATGCAGATGTACAGTTCTTGTCTCATGAAGTCCTGGTGCCTGGGAGGATGCAGATGGCAGTTCTTGTCTCATGAAGTCCTGGTGCCTGGGAGGATGCAGATGTACAGTGCTTGTCTCATGAAGTCCTTGTGCCTGGGAGGATGCAGATGGCAGTTCTTGTCTCATGAAGTCCTGGTGCCTGGGAGGATGCAGATGGCAGTTCTTGTCCCATGAAGTCCTGGTGCCTGGGAGGATGCAGATGGCAGTTCTTGTCTCATGAAATCCTGGTGCCTGGGAGGATGCAGGTGGCAGTTCTTGTCTCATGAAGTCCTGGTGCCTGGGAGGATGCAGGTGGCAGTTCTTGTCTGATGAAGTCCTGGTGCCTGGGAGGATGCAGATGGCAGTGCTTGTCTCATGAAGTCCTGGTGCCTGGGAGGATGCAGATGTACAGTGCTTGTCTCATGAAGTCCTTGTGCCTGGGAGGATGCAGATGTACAGTGCTTGTCTCATGAAGTCCTGGTGCCTGGGAGGATGCAGATGGCAGTTCTTGTTTCATGAAGTCCTGGTGCCTGGGAGGATGCAGATGGCAGTTCTTGTCTCATGAAGTCCTGGTGCCTGGGAGGATGCAGATGGCAGTTCTTGTCTCATGAAGTCCTGGTGCCTGGGAGGATGCAGATGTACAGTGCTTGTCTCATGAAGTCCTGGTGCCTGGGAGGATGCAGATGGCAGTGCTTGTCTCATGAAGTCCTGGTGCCTGGGAGGATGCATATGGCAGTTCTTGTCTCATGACGTCCTGGTGCCTGGGAGGATGCAGATGTACAGTGCTTGTCTCATGAAGTCCTGGTGCCTGGGAGGATGCAGATGGAAGTTCTTGTCTCATGAAGTCCTGGTGCCTGGGAGGATGCAGATGGCAGTTCTTGTCCCATGAAGTCCTGGTGCCTGGGAGGATGCAGATGGCAGTTCTTGTCTCATGAAGTCCTGGTGCCTGGGAGGATGCAGATGGCAGTTCTTGTCTCATGAAGTCCTGGTGCCTGGGAGGATGCAGATGGCAGTTCTTGTCTCATGAAGTCCTGGTGCCTGGGAGGATGCAGATGGCAGTTCTTGTCTCATGAAGTCCTGGTGCCTGGGAGGATGCAGATGGCAGTTCTTGTCTGATGAAGTCCTGTTGCCTGGGAGGATGCAGATGGCAGTGCTTGTCTCATGATGTCCTTGTGCCTGGGAGGATGCAGATGGCAGTTCTTGTCTCATGAAGTCCTGGTGCCTGGGAGGATGCAGATGGCAGTTCTTGTCTGATGAAGTCCTGGTGCCTGGGAGGATGCAGATGGCAGTTCTTGTCTCATGATGTCCTGGTGCCTGGGAGGATGCAGATGTACAGTGCTTGTCTCATGAAGTCCTGGTGCCTGGGAGGATGCAGATGGCAGTGCTTGTCTCATGAAGTCCTGGTGCCTGGGAGGATGCATATGGCAGTTCTTGTCTCATGACGTCCTGGTGCCTGGGAGGATGCAGATGTACAGTGCTTGTCTCATGAAGTCCTGGTGCCTGGGAGGATGCAGATGGCAGTTCTTGTCTCATGAAGTCCTGGTGCCTGGGAGGATGCAGATGTACAGTTCTTGTCTCATGAAGTCCTGGTGCCTGGGAGGATGCAGATGGCAGTTCTTGTCTCATGAAGTCCTGGTGCCTGGGAGGATGCAGATGTACAATTCTTGTCTCATGAAGTCCTGGTGCCTGGGAGGATGCAGATGTACAGTTCTTGTCTCATGATGTCCTGGTGCCTGGGAGGATGCAGATGGCAGTTCTTGTCCCGTGATGTCCTGGTGCCTGGGAGGATGCAGATGGCAGTTCTTGTCTCATGAAGTCCTGGTGCCTGGGAGGATGCAGATGGCAGTTCTTGTCTCATGAAGTCCTGATGCCTGGGAGGATGCAGATGGCAGTTCTTGTCTGATGAAGTCCTGGTGCCTGGGAGGATGCAGATGTACAGTTCTTGTCTCATGAAGTCCTGGTGCCTGGGAGGATGCAGATGGCAGTTCTTGTCTCATGAAATCCTGGTGCCTGGGAGGATGCAGATGTACAGTGCTTGTCTCATGAAGTCCTGGTGCCTGGGAGGATGCAGATGGCAGTTCTTGTCTCATGAAGTCCTGGTGCCTGGGAGGATGCAGATGGCAGTTCTTGTCCCATGAAGTCCTGGTGCCTGGGAGGATGCAGATGGCAGTTCTTGTCTCATGAAGTCCTGGTGCCTGGGAGGATGCAGGTGGCAGTTCTTGTCTGATGAAGTCCTGGTGCCTGGGAGGATGCAGATGGCAGTGCTTGTCTCATGAAGTCCTGGTGCCTGGGAGGATGCAGATGTACAGTGCTTGTCTCATGAAGTCCTGGTGCCTGGGAGGATGCAGATGTGCAGTGCTTGTCTCATGAAGTCCTGGTGCCTGGGAGGATGCAGATGGCAGTTCTTGTTTCATGAAGTCCTGGTGCCTGGGAGGATGCAGATGGCAGTGCTTGTCTCATGAAGTCCTGGTGCCTGGGAGGATGCAGATGGCAGTTCTTGTCTCATGAAGTCCTGGTGCCTGGGAGGATGCAGATGTACAGTGCTTGTCTCATGAAGTCCTGGTGCCTGGGAGGATGCAGATGTACAGTGCTTGTCTCATGAAGTCCTGGTGCCTGGGAGGATGCAGATGGCAGTTCTTGTCTCATGAAGTCCTGGTGCCTGGGAGGATGCAGATGGCAGTTCTTGTCTCATGACGTCCTGGTGCCTGGGAGGATGCAGATGTACAGTGCTTGTCTCATGAAGTCCTGGTGCCTGGGAGGATGCAGATGGCAGTTCTTGTCTCATGAAGTCCTGGTGCCTGGGAGGATGCAGATGGCAGTTCTTGTCTCATGAAGTCCTGGTGCCTGGGAGGATGCAGATGGCAGTTCTTGTCCCATGAAGTCCTGGTGCCTGGGAGGATGCAGGTGGCAGTTCTTGTCTCATGAAGTCCTGGTGCCTGGGAGGATGCAGGTGGCAGTTCTTGTCTGATGGAGTCCTGGTGCCTGGGAGGATGCAGATGGCAGTGCTTGTCTCATGAAGTCCTGGTGCCTGGGAGGATGCAGATGTACAGTGCTTGTCTCATGAAGTCCTAGTGCCTGGGAGGATGCAGATGGCAGTTCTTGTCTCATGAAGTCCTGGTGCCTGGGAGGATGCAGATGGCAGTGCTTGTCTCATGAAGTCCTGGTGCCTGGGAGGATGCAGATGGCAGTGCTTGTCTCATGAAGTCCTGGTGCCTGGGAGGATGCAGGTGGCAGTTCTTGTCTCATGAAGTCCTGGTGCCTGGGAGGATGCAGGTGGCAGTTCTTGTCTGATGAAGTCCTGGTGCCTGGGAGGATGCAGATGGCAGTGCTTGTCTCATGAAGTCCTGGTGCCTGGGAGCATGCAGATGTACAGTGCTTGTCTCATGAAGTCCTGGTGCCTGGGAGGATGCAGATGGCAGTTCTTGTCTCATGAAGTCCTGGTGCCTGGGAGGATGCAGATGGCAGTGCTTGTCTCATGAAGTCCTGGTGCCTGTGAGGATGCAGATGGCAGTTCTTGTCCCATGATGTCCTGGTGCCTGGGAGGATGCAGATGGCAGTTCTTGTCCCATGATGTCCTGGTGCCTGGGAGGATGCAGATGGCAGTTCTTGTCTCATGAAGTCCTGGTGCCTGGGAGGATGCAGATGGCAGTTCTTGTCTCATGAAGTCCTGGTGCCTGGGAGGATGCAGATGGCAGTTCTTGTCTGATGAAGTCCTGGTGCCTGGGAGGATGCAGATGGCAGTTCTTGTCTGATGAAGTCCTGGTGCCTGGGAGGATGCAGATGTACAGTTCTTGTCTAATGAAGTCCTGGTGCCTGGGAGGATGCAGATGTACAGTGCTTGTCTCATGAAGTCCTGGTGCCTGGGAGGATGCAGATGGCAGTTCTTGTCCCATGATGTCCTGGTGCCTGGGACGATGCAGATGGCAGTTCTTGTCTCATGAAGTCCTGGTGCCTGGGAGGATGCAGATGGCAGTTCTTGTCTCATGAAGTCCTGGTGCCTGGGAGGATGCAGATGGCAGTTCTTGTCTCATGAAGTCCTGGTGCCTGGGAGGATGCAGATGGCAGTTCTTGTCTGATGAAGTCCTGGTGCCTGGGAGGATGCAGATGGCAGTTCTTGAGATGTATGGGAAAACAGTGAGGATTATTAACTGTTATGCGCCTGCTGACAAAAGAGAGAGACGTGGGTTCTTGGAGACTTTAAAGGTGGTGTTGCCGGGGATGGTGCCCACGATCCTTGTGGGGGACTTGAATTGTGTGAGGAGGAAGGAGGATAGACAGGGGAGGAGTGAGGAGGGGGGAGTGGATGTGTCATCAAAACTCCTCAATGAAATAATCAGTGATTTCCACTTACAGGATGCTGCTGTGGAGGTGGAGGGAGGGGATGTGTCCTTCACCTTCAATTCAGATAAGGGGTCCGTGAGATCCAGAATAGATTTTATTCTTTGCTCCGCCTTGATGAAGGTGGTGGGTTATAGGGTGGATCCTGTAGCCTTTTCTGATCATGTAGTGGTGTCTGGATCATTTGAGTTGGAGGCAGGGGTGAGGGTGGGTAGAGGGGTGTGGAAACTTAACTGCTCAATTTTGGAGGAGGTGGAGATTTGTGCACAGTTTGAGGGTTTTTTTGTGAAATTGGTGGGTAGGAAAGGAGAATTTGAAGATGTGCTAGCCTGGTGGGACTGGGTGAAAATTGGGGTTTTTTTCAGGAGGAAGGGGAGAGAAGGAGCTAAGAAAAGAAAGGAAGAGGAGGAAAAAATTTTGGCCAAATTATTGTTTTTGTATAAGTGCAAGAGGATGGGTTTGGAGGTGGAGGAGGAAATAAAAGAAGCAAGGGAGGTGCGGAATACCTTTTTGAAAGAGCGTGGGGAGAGGATTGTTTTTCATGCTAAGGTGAAAGAGATGGAACAGGGGGAAAGTTGTTCGCGCTTCTTTTTTAAAAGGCCTTTGGGCCAAAGAAGGTTATGCTTTCCGTGATGGATGGGGAGGAGGAGGTGCAAGGGGATAGGATGGAGGAGGCGATCACTCAGTTTTATAGAAAATTGTATGGTGGAGGTGGTGGTGCTTCAAGTGTGGAAGTGGAGGAGTATTGTGAGGTGTTGGGAAACGAGTTGGGAAAGGAGGAAGGTGAAGTGTTAATGTTGTGACGGAGAGGGAGGTGGAGAACACCTTGAACGGAATGCAAAAGAATAAAACACCAGGAGGGGACGGTATTCCGGTGGAGTTTTTCTTGAAATTTTGGAAGATCTTGAAGGTTCATGTATGTGAGGTGATAAAGTTTTGTGTGGATAATAAGAGGTTGTCACGATCCATGAAAGAAGGGGTGATAATTCTGTTATTTAAGAAGAAAGGGGACCCTAGGGAAATAAAGAATTGGAGACCGATAACATTATTGAACGTTGACTACAAGCTGTTGACAAAACTTCTTGCTAGCAGGATGCGACTGATTATCGACAGGGTGGTGGGGGATGGGCAGACATGTGCAGTGCCGGGTAGGAGGATCTCTGACAGCTTGATCTTTTTGAGAGATCTGATTTTTTACACGCAGAGTAGCAACTCACCCTTGGCGGTGGCGAGCTTTGACCTGGAAAAGGCGTATGATAGAGTATCCCATTCCTTTTTGTTTGCAGTGTTGAAGAACATGGGGATGCCAGGAGAGTTTATTAAGATGGTGGAGTGTGTGTATGAAGGGATCAGCAGCAGGGTGTTGATCAATGGGAATTTGACTGATCCAGTAGCTATGAAGTCTGGAGTACGACAGGGGTGCCCATTGTTGCCCATAGTGTTCATCTGTGTGATGGAGCCCCTGTTGAGACATGTTAATAGGGATAAGGCCTTTAGGGGTCTGTTCGTTCCTGGAAGCAATAATGAGCATGCCAAGGTGATGTGCTATATGGATGATACAGCCTTCATATGTAGTTCGAAGAGAGATGTACAGAGAGCTGAGTTAGCACTTAGTATTTTTGGCAGTATGTCTGGTCTCCAGGTAAATTGGGAAAAGAGTAAAGTGTGTGCCCTGAGTGGATCCTGTGATGTGGGTGGAGGGAGAGTGGAGGAAGTGGAGCAGATGAAGGTATTGGGGGTACATTTTACCAGGAATTTGACAAATCAAAAGAATGTGGAGGAAAGCATGGAAAAAATTGAAAGGAGATTGAATTTATGGAAGCTGCGGAATTTGTCTTTGACGGGGAAAACCTTGATTGTAAAAGCGGTGATCCTTCCTTTGTTGTTGTATTTTGGAGTGGTCTTCACTCCGAGTAGACGTCTTGTCCAGAGGGTGACGAGGATGCTGTTTGTTTTTTTCTGGGGTTCCAAAATGGAGAAGGTGGCGAGAGTGACGGTAATGAAGTCTGAAGGAGCAGGAGGATATGGTTTCCCCAACATAGATGTGTATCTAAAGGTGCACTGGTGGTTGACACATTACAAAGCATTTGTGGGTGGAGGGAAAGTGGCTTGCTTGATGAGATTTCTGGTAGGTTGGTCGGTGGTGAAGTGGGGCTGAAGTGGCAAGGATCTGAGGAAGCCACTGTCGTTGGTATCCCCCGCTTACTATTTAGGCATGAGGACCTTTTTTTGAGCAGAATAGGTTGGGTGAGTTGGGGCTTGGTGCTGTGAATAAGGGATTGTTATGGAAGTGGCTACGGAGAGGGGAACTAGTGACTAACATTTGCGGTTTGAGTACTAGAGTGGCGGACTTGTGTTGGAAGAATTTGGCTGTTAAGGGAGTAACAAATAGACAGAAAGAGATTACGTGGCAGACTTACCATAACTGCCTGTCAACTTTGGCCTTCTTAAAGGCGAGAGACTTGGTTAGGAGTGAGTGGTGCCCAAGAGAGGGGTGTGGTGGGTGTGAAACAGTGAGACATGTGTTTTGGGAATGCAGCTTTGTTATAGAGGTGTGGAGGTTGTTGAATAATTTTGTGTTAAAGGTGGTGGGGGTGCGGAGAGTTAATTTTGAGGCTGGAGTGTTGGGGTTGGTGGGTGGTGATCGGGAAGTGAAGAGGAAAATGTATGTGGTTTCTGCTGTAGTGAAGGAAGTGGTATGGGATGCACGGTGTGTATGGTATAGAAAGAAGGTGTTGTTAACTGAGGATTGTGTGAGGTGGTGTATGGCGAAGCTCACGTATCTATTAGCGCTTGATAGACGGAGGTTGGGGGAGGAGGTGGCTGATGGGGTATGGAATGTGGGGGGGGGGGTTGGATAGTAAAGTATATATGTAATGTTTTTAATGTGTGTGCTTTGATACTTTGCTTTGCCAGTATGATGCAAGGAACATGAACTAGTGGTTGGGTGTGTACAGCCCAGGTTTATGATTCAGTCTGACGGCAATTTAAAAAAAAAAAAAAAAAAAAAGAGACATTCTGGGTAGTCTGTCTCTCTCTGATATGGAGGATTGGACATTCTGGGTAGTCTTTCTCTCTCTGATATGAAGGACGGGACATTCTGGGTAGTCTGTCTCGGTCTCTGATATGAAGGATGGGACATTCTGGGTAGTCTGTCTCGGTCTCTGATATGAAGAACGGGACATTCTGGGTAGCCTGTCTCTCTCTCTGATATGAAGGACGGGACATTCGGGGTAGTCTGTCTCTCTCTCTGATATGAAGGACGGGACATTCTGGGTAGTCTGTCTTGGTCTCTGATATGAAGGACAAAACATCTGGGTAGTCTGTCTCTCTCTCTGATAGGAAGGATGAGACATTCTGGGTAGTCCGTCTCTTTCTGATATGAAGAACGGGACATTCTGGGTAGTCGGTCTCTCTCATATGAAGGACGGGACATTCTGGGTAGTCTCTCTCTCTGATATGAAGGACCAGACATTCTGGGTAGTCTGTCTCGGTCTCTGATATGAAGGACGGGACATTCTGGGTAGTCTGTCTCTCTCATATGAAGGACGGGACATTCTGGGTAGTCTTTCTCTATCTGATATGAAGAACGGGACATTCTGGGTAGTCTGTCTCTCTCTCTGATATGAAGGATGGGACATTCTGGGTAGTCTGTCTCGGTCTCTGATATGAAGGATGGGACATTCTGGGTAGTCTGTCTCTCTCTCTGATATGAAGGATGGGACATTCTGGGTAGTCTGTCTCGGTCTCTGATATGAAGGACGGGACATTCTGGGTAGTCTGTCTCTCTCATATGAAGGACGGGACATTCTGGGTAGTCTCTCTCTCTGATATGAAGGACCAGACATTCTGGGTAGTCTTTCTCTATCTGATATGAAGGATGGGACATTCTGGGTAGTTTCTCTCTCTCTGATATGAAGGATGGGACATTCTGGGTAGTCTGTCTCGGTCTCTGATATGAAGGATGGGACATTCTGGGTAGTCTGTCTCTCTCTCTGATATGAAGGATGGGACATTCTGGGTAGTCTGTCTCGGTCTCTGATATGAAGGACGGGACATTCTGGGTAGTCTCTCTCTCTGATATGAAGGACCAGACATTCTGGGTAGTCTTTCTCTATCTGATATGAAGGATGGGACATTCTGGGTAGTTTCTCTCTCTCTCTCTCTCTCTCTCTCTCTCTCTCTCTCTCTCCCTCTCCCTCTCCCTCTCTCTCTCTCTCATATGAAGGACGGGACATTCTGGGTAGTCTGTCTGATTTTGGAGGTCTCTGTTTTATTATGTATACCTTTGTTTTTATCTTGTGTTCTGTATCTTTAAGACTTTTCTATCTGTAATTAAATATCTTTTTTAAACAGTTGGTTGCATAAGAGTTAGGTTTATTGTTTCTTACTTTTTTTTAGGTATTTTGTCACTTTACTGATATCCCTGTAAGGTAGATACAATGCAGGAATGTTGATTAGGGGACATTTCTCGGGGCTGCAGTTCCTCTGAATTCCACAAGATGATGATCTCATTTCTACTACTCAGACAGGACTTCTCTATGGAATACAGACAGGAAGTGATGTCAGGAACAGACAGGAAGTGATCTGGAATAAAGACATGAAGTTCTATGTGGTCCGAAGGAGATCAGAGAGGTTTGTGGACAAGGCAGTAGAGGAGGTAATTATTATTATATAGGATTTATGGCACCAACAGTTTGCTCAGCGCTTTACAATATAACAGAGGCAATACAGCAACAATACAAGAGGGATAGGAGGGCCTGATCCTGGGAGCTTACAGTCTAAAAGGGAGGGGCTAGTGGTACAAGAGGTAGTAACTGTGGGGGATGGACTGGTAGGAGGAGTAGAAGATTCCATTATTAGCTGAGGGCAGGATAGGCTTCCCTGAAGAGATCGGTTTTTAGAGATCACCTAAAAGTAAACAGAGTAGGTGATAATCTGATAAATTGTGGTAGAGAGTTCCAGAGGATGGGTGAGGCTCTGGAGAAGTCCTGGAGACGAGCATGGGAGGTGGAGACAAGGGAGCTAGAGTAGGAGGTCTTGCGAGGAGCGGAGAGTACGGTTTGGGTGATATTTAGAGACAAGATTGGTGAGGTTATTTGGGGCAGAGTTATAAATGGATTTATATGTTATTGTTAATGTTTTGAATTATATCCGTTGGGCAATGGGAGGCCAGTGGAGGGATTTACAGAGGGGGGTGGAGGACACTGAATGGAGGCCAGTGGAGGGATTGGCAGAGAGGGGTGGAGCACACTGAATGGAGGCCAGTGGAGGGATTGGAAGAGAGGGGTGGAGGATACTGAATGGAGGCCAGTGGAGGGATTGGCAGAGAGGGGTGGAGGATACTGAATGGAGGCCAGTGGAGGGATTGGAAGAGAGGGGTGGAGGATACTGAGTGGAGGCCAGTGGAGGGTTTGGCAGAGAGGGGTGGCAGATACAGAATGTATAGTAAGGTGGATGAGTCTGGCAGCAGCATTCATGATAGACTGAAGAGGGGATAGCCTGCGATGAGGTCGTCCAATGAGGAGGGAGTCACAATAGTCAAGGCGAGATATAACAAGGGAGTGAATAAGTTGCTTTGTGGTTTCCGAGGTTAGGAACGGGCGTATCTTGGAGATGTTGTCTTGGTGAAGTCTACAAGATTTGGACAGTGATTGGATTTGGGGGTGAAAGGACAGATGGGAGTCTAGGATTACACCTAGTACCCTGGCATGAGGGGAGGGAATGATGGTTGTATTATTGATCTTGATGGAGAAGTCAGGGGAGGGGGCACAGGCTGGGGGAATACTAAGAGCTCAGTTTTGGAAAGATTGAGTTAGAGGAAGTGGAGTGACATCCATGCCGATATGTCGCTTAGTAGGTTAGTAATGCGGGAGGAGACTGAAGGGGTGAGGTGAGGAGGTGACTGAAGGGGTGAGGTGAGGAGTAGAAAGATAGATTTGTGTGTCATCATCATAGAGATGGTACTTAAAGCCATGGGAGTTTATCAAGTGACTAAGAGAGGAGGTGTAGATGGAGAAGAGAAGGGGTCCAAGGACAGATCCTTGAGGCACCCCTATAGAAAGAGGGAGTGAAGAGGAGGAGGCAGCATTATAGATAACACTGAAGGAGTGCTGCGATAGGTAGGAGGAGAACGAGGAGAGAGCAGAGTCTCTGAGACTCAGAGAGTGGAGTTTTTTGAGGAGGAGAGGATGGTCAAATGTATCAAAAGCTGCGGAGAGGTCAAGTAGTAAGAGTTGTGGCCATTGGTTGGGAGGAGTACTGAGTAGTGACCAGTGGCTGGGATGAGTATGGATTAGTGTCCAGTGGCTGGGATGAGTATGGATTAGTGTCCAGTGGCTGGGATGGGTACGGAGTAGTGGCCATTGGTTGAGATGGGTACGGAGTAGTGGCCATTGGTTGGGATAGGTATGGAGTAGTGGCCATTGTTTGGGATGAGTACGGAGTAGTGGCCATTGGTTGGGATGAGTACGGAGTAGTGGCCATTGGTTGGGATGAGTACGGAGTAGTGGCCATTGGTTGAAATGAGTACGGAGTTGTCAGGGCTCCAGGGTATGACCAGAGGTATGTGAACTGACGCAGGGAAACGCAGGCTTCAGATAAGTTATAAACAATATAATTTATTAAAGACTAACAATACAAACATAAACGCAGTGCAATACTAAAACATAACACAGTGCAAACGAACCAAACCAACCACCCACAGATAACAGTACATACAATGCAAGCGTCGTCAGGCAGGCCGGGTCAATAACAATCGGGCAGGTAGGTACAGGGGGTCAGGCAGAGAATGGTCGGGGTAACAAGCCAGGTATGAAACAGGAGAAGTCAGCAGAGGTCCGGATCAGGCAGGGTCAGCAACGAATCAGACAGGGACAGGAACAGGGATGCAGGAACAAGATACAGGGCCCAGGAAAAACACACACCAAGGCACAGACTGCAGGTCTGGCCATCCCTTAAATACACCTGCATGATCAGCTTCAGGTGTTTGGCTGGCTGCAGGGTTGAGTCTCTGATTGCTGAGAGCACCCGCTGGCCAGCCCTGGTACTGCAGCCCACAAGGCAGGTGAGTCCCACCATTACTGGCAAGTCCATTTCTGACAGTATCCCCCCTCAAGGAGCGGCCTCAGGACGCTCCAAACAGTCCTAGCTGGGCAAAATGTTCCACCGCCCGGGTCTGGTAACTGGCGGGATATCAAAGACTGGCACATCGGGCAGGACTCCGGGCAGCGGCATACCGGGCAGGACTCCGGGCAGAGGCACATCGGGCAGGACTCCGGGCAGCGGCACACCGGCAGGAATCCGAAAAGAGGCACATCGGGCAGGACTCCGGGCAGCGGCACATCGGGCAGGACTCCGGGCAGAGGCACATCGAGCTGGACTCCGGGCAGAGGCACATCGAGCTGGACACCGGATCACCAGGCGGAGCAGCAGGCACCGGGCCACCAGGCGGAGCAGCAGGCACCGGGCCCCCAGGTGGAGTGGCAGGCATCGGGCCCCCAGGAGGGGCGGCAGGCATCGGGCCCCCAGGCGGAGCGACAGGCATCAGGCCCCCAGGCGGAGCGACAGGCATCGGGCCCCCAGGCGGAGCGACAGGCATCGGGCCCCCAGGAGGGGCGGCAGGCGCCGGGCCCCCAGGCAGAGCGACAGGTGCCAGGCCCCCAGGCAGAGCGACAGGCATCGGGCCCCCAGGCAGGGCGACAGGCATCGGGCCCCCAGGCGGAGCGGCGGGCACCGGGCCCCCAGGAGGGGCAGCAGGCGCCGGGCCCCCAGGCGGAGCAGCGGGCGCCGGGCCCCCAGGTGGAGCGGCGGGCGCCGGGCCCCCAGGTGGAGCGGCGGGCACCGGGTCATCAGGCACGACAACGGGCATCGGGTCACCAGGCATCAGGTCATTTGGCTCGCCAGCTTGCACCGCGTCATCTGGCAAGGCAGTGGGCACCGAGTCACCAGGCGCGACAGTGGGTTCCGAGTCAACTGGCATGACCACGGGCACTGGGTCAGACATTGGATCGTCTGGCTCGACAGTGGGCATCGGGTCACCAGGCATCAGGTCATTTGGCTCGACAGCGGGCACCGCGTCATCTGGCAAGGCAGTGGGCACCGAGTCACCAGGCACGACAGTGGGCTCTGAGTCAATTGGCACGACAGCGGGCACCGGGTCATCAGGTACCGGATTGTCTGGATCGACAGCGGGCACCGGGTCATCTGGCGTTGGATCGTCTGGCTCGACAGCGGGCATCGGGTCACCAGGCATGACAGCGGGCACTGGGTCACCAGGCATCAGGTCATTTGGCTCGCCAGCGGGCACCGCGTCATCTGGCAAGGCAGTGGGCACCGAGTCACCAGGCACGACAGTGGGCTCCGAGTCAACTGGCATGACCGCGGGCACTGGGTCAGACATTGGATTGTCTGGCCCGACAGCGGGCATCGGGTCACCAGGCATGACAGCGGGCACTGGGTCATCAGGCATGGGATTGTCTGGCTCGACAGCGGGCATCGGGTCACCAGGTATGACAGCGGGCACTGGGTCACCAGGCATCAGGTCATTTGGCTCGCCAGCGGGCACCGCGTCATCTGGCAAGGCAGTGGGCACCGAGTCACCAGGCACGACAGTGGGCTCCGAGTCAACTGGCATGACCGCGGGCACTGGGTCAGACATTGGATCGTCTGGCCCGACAGCGGGCATTGGGTCACAAGGCATGACAGCGGGCACTGGGTCATCAGGCATTGGATTGTCTGGCTCGACAGCGGGCATCGGGTCACCAGGCATGACAGCGGGTACTGGGTCATCAGGTACCGGATCGTCTGGATCGACAGCGGGCATCGAGTCAACTGGCCTAATGGAATCATCAGGCTGGATCAGTTCATCAGGCTGGGTAGAAACATCATGCTGGGTAGAGGCATCAGGCTGAATGGAGGCATCAGGCTGAATGGAGGCAACAGGCTGAATGGAGGCAACAGGCTGAATGGAGGCAACAGGCTGAATGGAGACATCAGGCTGGGTGGAGGCATCAGGCTGGGTGGAGGCATCAGGCTGGGTGGAGGCATCAGGCTGGGTGGAGGCATCAGGCTGGGTAGAGGCATCAGGCTGAATTGTGGGCGCCGAGGCACCAGGCTGCACCACGGAAGGCAGGTTCTCAGATGGGAGGCTGACCGGTTTGGATACTGGCAGGATGGTATTGGTTGGAAAGAACTTTCGCCTTTTCCTGGTTTTAGTTACCGGAGCACTGTAAGTAAGCGCAGGTTTGTAAACGGATGGAGCAGCTGGAGACAGAGAAGAGCTGGAGGATGGAACAGGGGAGCGAACAGTTGCTACAGAGGGCTTCTTTACAGGATTAAAGGCAGGATAGGTGCAGCGAGTGGGAACAGGGTATTGACATGCGGTAGATAGCAGGGTATACTGGGCTGTAACTGGAGGTGCTGTTGGGAATGCAGGAATAGAGCTTTGAAGAAATAGATTAGAAGCAGGACTGGGTTTTTGCAAGCTGACTGAGGCTGGGTGCAACAAATCTGTCCATGTATGCAGTATGGGTTGAACAAAGCTCAGCTTACACAAAGCCTGTCTGGTCAATGACTGTACTGCGTTTATACAATCTCTTAGTACCTGTGGTGAACATGCAGAATAACGCTCCAGAAAGTAATCCACATCATCCTCTAATAACCATACCAGGGACTCTACCTGGTCGGCACTAAATGGGGGAAAAAATTCATCCCTGCATTCGGGGGTACCAGATGAAACCAACTCAGCACAAACCTGAATCAATGGCTGCACCTCAGAGAATTCTGTGCCCTGATCTACTAGGCAATGAGCGATTCCTATACATTCTAGCAGTTCATCCCGGGGATACTCCTTCAGAGTCTGATAAGCATACTCTCTGTCATCGAACACTAGCCGAGATAAATACACAACCTCATCAAGATCCATCCTTCCCAGCAACAAACCAAGATGGCTTCCCTGTGCAGCCACATCTGGTCAGGATTGGCCTTGGTGTAATGTCAGGGCTCCGGGTATGACCAGAGGTATGTGAACTGACGCAGGGAAACACAGGCTTCAGATAAGTTATAAACAATATAATTTATTAAAGACTAACAATACAAACATAAACGCAGTGCAATACTAAACATAATACAGTGCAAACAAACCAAACCAACCACCCACAGATAAAAGTACATACAATGCAAGCGTCGTCAGGCAGGCCGGGTCAATAACAATCGGGCAGGTAGGTACAGGGGGTCAGGCAGAGAATGGTCGGGGTCACAAGCCAGGGATAAACAGGAGAAGTCAGCAGAGGTCCGGATCAGGCAGGGTCAGCAACGAAAGAGACAGGGACAGGAACAGGGATGCAGGAACAAGATACAGGGCCCAGGAAAAACACACACCAAGGCAGAGACTGCAGGCCTGGCCATCCCTTAAATACACCTGCATAATCAACTTCAGGTGTTTGGCTGGCTGCAGGGTTGAGTCTCTGATTGCTGGGAGCACCCGCTGGCCAGCCCTGGTACTGCAGCCCACAAGGCAGGCGAGTCCCACCATTACTGGCAAGTCCATTCCTGACAGGAGTAGTGGACGTTGGTTGGGATGAGTACGGAGTAGTGGCCGTTGGTTGGGCTGAGTATGGAGTAGTGGCCGTTGGTTGGGCTGAGTACGGAGTAGTGGCCGTTGGTTGGGCTGAGTACGGAGTAGTGGCCGTTGGTTGGGCTGAGTACGGAGTAGTGGCCGTTGGTTGGGCTGAGTACGGAGTAGTGGCCGTTGGTTGGGCTGAGTACGGAGTAGTGGCCGTTGGTTGGGCTGAGTACGGAGTAGTGGCCGTTGGTTGGGCTGAGTACGGAGTAGTGGCCGTTGGTTGGGCTGAGTACGGAGTAGTGGCCGTTGGTTGGGCTGAGTACGGAGTAGTGGCCGTTGGTTGGGCTGAGTACGGAGTAGTGGCCGTTGGTTGGGCTGAGTGCTGAGTAGTGGCGATTGGTTTGGATTAGTATGGAGTAGTGGCCATTGGTTGGGATTAGTATGGAGTAGTGGCCATTGTTTGGGATGAGTACGGAGTAGTGGCGATCGGTTTGGATTAGTACGGAGTAGTGGCCATTGGTTGGGATTAGTATGGAGTAGTGGCCATTGTTTGGGATGAGTACGGAGTAGTGGCCATTGTTTGGGATGAGTACGGAGTAGTGGCCGTTGGTTGGGATGGGTACGGAGTAGTGGCCATTGGTTGGGATAGGTACGGAGTAGTGGCCATTGGTTGGGATGAGTAAGGAGTAGTGGCCATTGGTTGGGATGAGTACGGAGTAGTGGACGTTGGTTGGGCTGAGTATGGAGTAGTGGCCGTTGGTTGGGCTGAGTACGGAGTAGTGGCGATCGGTTTGGATTAGTATGGAGTAGTGGCCATTGGTTGGGATTAGTATGGAGTAGTGGCCATTGTTTGGGATGAGTATGGAGTAGTGGCCATTGTTTGGGATGAGTACGGAGTAGTGGCGATCGGTTTGGATTAGTATGGAGTAGTGGCCATTGGTTGGGATTAGTATGGAGTAGTGGCCATTGTTTGGGATGAGTACGGAGTAGTGGCGATCGGTTTGGATTAGTACGGAGTAGTGGCCATTGGTTGGGATTAGTATGGAGTAGTGGCCATTGTTTGGGATGAGTACGGAGTAGTGGCCATTGTTTGGGATGAGTACGGAGTAGTGGCCATTGGTTGGGATGGGTACGGAGTAGTGGCCATTGGTTGGGATAGGTACGGAGTAGTGGCCATTGGTTGGGATGAGTAAGGAGTAGTGGCCATTGGTTGGGATGAGTACGGAGTAGTGGACGTTGGTTGGGCTGAGTATGGAGTAGTGGCCGTTGGTTGGGCTGAGTACGGAGTAGTGGCGATCGGTTTGGATTAGTATGGAGTAGTGGCCATTGGTTGGGATTAGTATGGAGTAGTGGCCATTGTTTGGGATGAGTACGGAGTAGTGGCGATCGGTTTGGATTAGTATGGAGTAGTGGCCATTGGTTGGGATTAGTATGGAGTAGTGGCCATTGTTTGGCATGAGTACGGAGTAGTGGCCATTGTTTGGGATGAGTACAGAGTAGTGGCCATTGGTTGGGATGAGTACGGAGTAGTGGACGTTGGTTGGGATGAGTACGGAGTAGTGGCCGTTGGTTGGGCTGAGTACGGAGTAGTGGCCGTTGGTTGGGCTGAGTACGGAGTAGTGGCCGTTGGTTGGGCTGAGTACGGAGTAGTGGCCGTTGGTTGGGCTGAGTACGGAGTAGTGGCCGTTGGTTGGGCTGAGTACGGAGTAGTGGCCGTTGGTTGGGCTGAGTACGGAGTAGTGGCCGTTGGTTGGGCTGAGTACGGAGTAGTGGCCGTTGGTTGGGCTGAGAACGGAGTAGTGGCCGTTGGTTGGGCTGAGTACGGAGTAGTGGCCGTTGGTTGGGCTGAGTACGGAGTAGTGGCCGTTGGTTGGGCTGAGTACGGAGTAGTGGCCGTTGGTTGGGCTGAGTACGGAGTAGTGGCCATTGGTTGGGCTGAGTACGGAGTAGTGGCGATCGGTTTGGATTAGTACGGAGTAGTGGCCATTGTTTGGGATGAGTACGGAGTAGTGGCCATTGTTTGGGATGAGTACGGAGTAGTGGCCATTGTTTGGGATGAGTACGGAGTAGTGGCCATTGGTTGGGATGAGTACGGAGTAGTGGTCATTGGTTGGGATGAGTACGGAGTAGTAGCGGCCATTGGTTGGGATTAGTATGGAGTAGCGGCCATTGGTTGGGATTTGTACAGAGTAGCGGCCATTGGTTGGGATGAGTATGGAGTAGTGGCCATTGGTTTTACCAGTTAGTAGATCATTAGTGAGGTTTGTTAGGGCAGTTTCAGTGGAGTGTAGTGAGTGAAAGCCAGACTGTAAAGGGTGAAGAAGGTTGTTGTCGGTGAGGGAGGAGCTCAGGCGATTGTAGACTAAGCGTTCTAGGAGTTTAGAGGTAAATGGCAGCAGGGAGATGGGTCTTAAGTTGTTCAGGTTGGTGGGGTCCAGGGAGGGCTTGTTAAGTATGGGAGTTTTATGCACATGCTTTAGAGGGGAGAGGAAGGCACCAGTAGAGAGGGAAAAATTGAAGATGTGAGTGAGGGAGCATAGGATGGAAGAAGACGGTGACCGTAGTAGTTGTGAGGGGACAGGATCCAGGGGGCAGGTGGTGAGACGGGCTTCTGAGAAACCTTAGTGACCTCTTCAGTAGTAGCGAGGTCAGAAGAGGAAATGTTGAGGGAGGTTTAGTATAAGGTATGCTAAGTGGGATGGATGTCTGTGCAGTGGTGATGCCCCTACGAATTGCATCAATCTTGTTTTTGAAATATTTTGCAATCTCGTGAGCAGTGAGTGAGGTGCTGGGTGGAGGTGGAGAAAGTAGAGAGTTAAAAGCAGAGAAGAGACGACTAGGACAGGATGAGAAGGTATCGATGAGAGTGACAAAGTCGTCTTGTTTGGCAGCATGGAGGGAGGAATTGTATGTGAAGAAAGCAGATTTATATCAGGTGAATGCTTGCTGAGATTTGGTTTTACACCACAATCACTCCAGCGCACGACCATGTCACTTAAGATTTCTGGTGTGGTCAGTCTGCCACGGATGTAATGGTCGGGGCCTGATGCTTTGTGTTAGAGGACCAAGTGAGTCCAGTGTGGGTGACAGTGAACTGTTGTAGACAGCAGTGGCCAGATCAGGGCAGGACAGGGGAGAGATTCTGTCATAGAGTTGGTCAGTTGCAGAGTGGAAAGGAGCCGGGTTCAAGTTGTGAAGGTTTCTGCGGGTAATTGTTTGCTGCTTGGAGGGATAGGTGTTTGAAGACGAGGAGACTGTGAAGGTGATGAGATTGGGATCAGAGAGAGGAAAGGGGGTGTTTGTGAGGTTGTAGGGAGTGCAAAGATGGGAGAAAACAAGGTCCAATGTATTCCCATCAGAGTGAGCGGAGGACGGTATACATTGTGCTAATGCAAGAGATGAGGTTAAGTTGAAGAGTTGGGATGTAGCCGGGTTGTTGACATTAATGGGAATGGTAAAATCTCTGAGAATGATAGCGGGTAGTTCAGAGGAGAGAAAGTAGGGTAGCCAGGCGGAGAAATCATCAAGAAAGCGGGACACGGGTCCAGGAGGCCGATAGATCACTGCAATCCTCAGAGAAATGGGAGAAAACAGCCGGATGCAGTGAGTCTGGAAAGAAAAGGATAGAGAGGGAGGGTTAGGGGGGACTTGAAAGGTGCTCAGTGGGGACAGAAGCAAACCAACCCCACCACCTTTCTGACCACTGGGTCTGGGTGAGTGGGTCCAGAGGAGGCCTCCATAGGAAAGTGCTGCGGGAGAAGCAGAATCTGCTGCTTGGAGTCAGGTTTCTGTAATTGCTAGTAGGTTAAGGGAGCGGGAGACAAAAAGGTCATGGAGAGAGGTGAGATTATTACAGACAGAGCGGGCATTCCAGAGCACACATGAAAAAGGGAGGCTGGTTTTTGGGAGCACGGAAACCGATATTAAATTGAGGGGATTGCGACTATTCCATGGAAGAAAGAGGATGCCTGGTGTGGGGGTGAGATAGTGGAGGACCAGGGTTTGGGGAGATATCCCTAGACATTAGGAGGAGGATGCCTGGTGTGGGGGTGAGATAGTGGAGGACCAGGGTTTGGGGAGATATCCCCAGACGTTAGGAGGAGGATGCCTGGTGTGGGGGTGAGATAGTGGAGGACCAGGGTTTGGGGTGATATCCCCAGAGGTTAGGGGAAGGAGGGTGCCTGGTGTCGGGGTGAGATAGTGGAGGACCAGGGTTTGGGGAGCTATCCCCAGAGGTTAGGGGAAGGAGGGTGCCTGGTGTCGGGGTGAGATAGTGGAGGACCAGGGTTTGGGGAGCTATCCCCAGAGGTTAGGAGAAGGAGGGTGCCTGGTGTGGGGGTGAGATAGTGGAGGACCGGGGTTTGGGGAGATATCCCCAGAGATTATGAGGAGGATGCCTGGTGTGGGGGTGAGATACTGGAGGACCGGGGTTTGGGGAGATATCCCCAGAGGTTAGGAGGAAGATGCCTGGTGTGGGGGTGAGATAGTGGAGGACCAGGGTTTGGGGAGATATCCCCAGAGGTTAGGAGAAGGAGGGTGCCTGGTGTTGGGGTGAGATAGTGGAGGACCAGGGTTTGGAGAGATATCCCCAGAGTTTAGGAGAAGGAGGAGGATGCCTGGTGTGGGGGTGAGATAATGGAGGACCAGGGTTTGGAGAGATATCCCCAGAGGTTAGGAGATGGAGGATGCCTGGTGTTGGGGTGAGATAGTGGAGGACCAGGGTTTGGGGAGATATCCCCAGAGGTTAGGAGAAGGTGGGTGCCTGGTGTGGGGGTGAGATAGCGGAGGACCAGGGTTTGGGGAGATATTCCCAGAGATTAGGAGAAGGAGGATGCCTGGTGTTGGGGTGAGATAATGGAGGACCAGGGTTTGGGGAGATATCCCCAGAGGTTAGGAGAAGGAGGGTGCCTGGTGTGGGGGTGAGATAGTGGAGGACCAGGGTTTGGGGAGATATCCCCAGAGGTTAGAAGAAGGGTGAGGGATGTACATGAGCGCACATGCCTTCCAGTCCTGGTGTTTGGGTCAGCAGGAGAGTGAAGTATCAGCAGGAGGTGATGAGAGCAGTAGTAGGGAGATGGTAGCAGTGAGGGGGAGATGTACAAGTTCTGGGGTGGAGCAGAGGGGTAAAGAAGTGAGATTTTGAGAACGAAGGAAAGTAATATGAAAAGGAGGAGTAGAGGGGACATATTAAATGTACACGGAGTGGGACTCAGACTTGTTAGAGATTTTTCCCGGGGTGTTTGCTCCCAGTCTGTCCAGCATGCAGGAGAGTTTCTTGCTGTTGTATCTTCCTGCTGCTTGAGTTCTGCTTTAGTAAAACTGCTGTGTTCATCTGCTTCCTCACACTACATCAACGCAACACTAACTCAAAAGCAGCACCCCATCAGTGACTGTGCCCCCCCCATCAGTGATCTCCCCCCATAAGCTGTTCTAAATTTATAGGGATATGGCCAAATGAGCACTCATCTCCACCCCAATTAGGAACTGATAAGGATCACATGAATAGGGGGGGTGATTCTCAAACAGACCAGACACAGACTACAGTCATAAAACGGTAATAAGATGTTATGTTCTATTTACACCCAGTAACCCCCTGTCATGTCTGTCCTCTTCCTCCATAGTCATGTCCGTCCTCTTCCTCCATAGTCATGTCCGTCCTCTTCCTCCAGTCATGTCCATCCTCTTCCTCCATAGTCATGTCCGTCCTCTCCCTCCATAGTCACTGTGACTTTTTATCTGCAGCAGATGATGATACACATCAATATTTAGAAGGATCTCTACAAGGACGTCATGATGGACAATCAGCCGCCCCTCACATCACCGGGTAAGAGGAGACTTTATTGTAAAGGAGAGAGCAGTACGGGGGATCCACCTAGATCCCCCATCATCTGATAAACACATAGAAACAATGGATTCAGTCAGTGTGTGTGTTTCCTACAGATGGATCCAGTCATGGGAACCCACCAGAGAGATGTCCCCGTCCTCTGTATTCCCGGGATTCCACACAGGAAGGTCACACCATCCCTCACCATCATCAGGTAGATGATGACAATTCTTGGTAGTTGTCATTTATACACAGCATGTTTGTTACAATGAATGTTTTATTATATCTTTCAGAGTGGAATCCTCGGGGATGATAATATTGATGTTAAAGAAGAGTATAAAGAGGAGGATGAGGAGTATGGAGTGATGGAGGAGTTTTCAGAAGGACACAAGGATATGATGGAGCCACCTAATACCAGGAACCCACCAGAGAGATGTCCCCGTCCTCTGTATTCCCGGGATTCCACACAGGAAGGTCACACCATCCCTCACCATCATCAGGTAGATGATGACAATTATTGGTAGTTGTGATTTATACACAGCATGTTTGTTTCAATGAATGTTTTATTATATCTTTCAGAGTGGAATCCTCGGGGATGATAATATTGATGTTAAAGAAGAGTATAAAGAGGAGGATGAGGAGTATGGAGTGATGGAGGAGTTTTCAGAAGGACACAAGGATATGATGGAGCCACCTAATACCAGGAACCCGCCAGAGAGATGTCCCCGTCCTCTGTATTCCCGGGATTCCACACAGGAAGATCACACCATCCCTCATTATTACAAGGTTGGTGGGACGGAGCATCTAGAACATGGATTCATGGAGACAATGTGTGGATTTTTTTATGTGACCTTATATTTTACAGATGATATTTTCTCTCATTTCCTTGATTTAGAGTGGAGATCCAATCGATATAGAATTTGAGGTGAAAGCAGAAGAAGAAGAGGCGTATGTGAGGGATGATCAGCAGTCTATGGAGGAGGATGGAATAACGGGGACATTTATAGAGGAGGACACTCCTACAGAGATCAGCACAGGTGGGTCATGAACACTAAATCCATTCCTCCACCCATACTGCTCACTGATTGGTCCAGAGTAGGGCGGGGACTGGGTGATATCAGCCTGTAATCCCCTGGTCACTTTCCTGAGCTGTGTTCCCCGTCCTGTATTCCTGGATTTCTCTCGGATAATCTTCCTTCTCTGTGCTGCAGACACAATTTATGTATAATACATAAGGGGGATATGATCTCCATGTATAATAAGGGACTGGATTTATGGAGGTTCTGGGGTTCAGCTGGCAGCAAAATGTTGATTTTTCCTCTAAGCATTGCATAATGTAGCACCCAGGACATGTGACTGGGGTCTCAAGCCTTGTGCCTGACTCTTCCAGGGGACCTTTTCTGTTATCTGCTGGCTGTGCCGGGTGGAGGGATATCTCTGTAGTGTCTCAGACCCAAGTCACTGAGTGCAGTCTCAGGAGATGGGAGGCAGCGGTGTGGGACCTACATAATTACATAGTTAGTCTGGCTGAAAAAAGACATTCCATCTAGTTGAACCATTAAAAATAAAAGCTATAATCCGACACCCACAGCTGATCCACCAGAAGGCAAAAACCCAGCAAAGCGCGATCTAATCTGCTCCTGCAGGGGAAACAATTCCTTCCTGACCCCCCGAGAGGCAATCGGATATTCCCTGGATCAACTTTCCCTATAAATGTTATATCCAGTTATATTCTGTGTATCCAAGAAAAGATGCAGGACTTTCCTACAGCAACCCCCCTTATGTATTATACATGGAGATCATATCCCCCCTTATGTATTATACATGGAGATCATATCCCCCCTTATGTATTATACATGGAGATCATATCCCCCTTATGTATTATACATGGAGATCATATCCCCCCTTATGTATTATACATGGAGATCATATCCACGTTATGTATTATACATGGAAATCATATCCCCCCCCTTATGTATTATACATGGAGATCATATACCCCCCTTATGTATTATACATGGAGATCATATCCCCCCTTATGTATTCTACATGGAGATCATATCCCCCCTTATGTATTATACATGGAGATCATATCCCCCCTTATGTATTATACATGGAGATCATATCCCCCTTATGTATTATACATGGAGATCATATCCCCCCTTATGTATTATACATGGAGATCATATCCACGTTATGTATTATACATGGAAATCATATCCCCCCCCTTATGTATTATACATGGAGATCATATACCCCCCTTATGTATTATACATGGAGATCATATCCCCCCTTATGTATTATACATGGAGATCATATCCCCCCTTATGTATATACATGGTGATCATATCCCCCCTTATGTATTATACATGGAGATCATATCCCCCCTTATGTATTATACATGGAGATCATATCCCCCCTTATGTATATACATGGTGATCATATCCCCCCTTATGTATTATACATGGTGATCATATCCCCCCTTATGTATTATACATGGAGATCATATCCCCCTTATGTATTATACATGGAGATCATATCCCCCTTATGTATTATACATGGAGATCATATCCCCCCTTATGTATTATACATGAAGATCATATCCCCCCCTTATGTATTATACATGGAGATCATATCCCCCCTTATGTATTATACATGAAGATCATATCCCCCCCTTATGTATTATACATGGTGATCATATCCCCCCTTATGTATTATACATGGAGATCATATCCCCCCCTTATGTATTATACATGGAGATCATATCCCCCCTTATGTATTCTACATGGTGATCATATCCCCCCTTATGTATTATACATGGAGATCATATCCCCCCTTATGTATTATACATGGAGATCATATCCCCCCTTATGTATTATACATGGAGATCATATCCCCCCTTATGTATTATACATGGAGATCATATCCCCCTTATGTATTATACATGGAGATCATATCCCCCCTTATGTATTATACATGGAGATCATATCCCCCCTTATGTATTATACATGGAGATCATATCCCCCCTTATGTATTATACATGGAGATCATATCCCCCTTATGTATTATACATGGAGATCATATCCCCCTTATGTATTATACATGGAGATCATACCCCCCTTATGTATTATACATGGAGATCATATCCCCCCTTATGTATTATACATGGTGATCATATCCCCCTTAATCTCCTCTTCTCAGTAGAGAATACATTCAGTTCCTCTAATCTTTCCTCATAGCTGATCTCCTCCATGCCTCGTATCAGTTTGGTTGCCTTTCTTTGTACTTTCTCCAGTTCCCCAAACTTCTTTGACCCCCCCAAATCCTTCTCCACCATTGACTTCCCCCCAGATCCTTCACCATTGACCCCCCCAGATCCTTCACCATTGACACCCCCAGATCCTTCTCCACCATTGACCCCCCCAGATCCTTCTCCACCATTGACCCTCCAGATCCTTCTCCACCATTGACCCCCCAGTTGTACCCCCTAGTATGTATGATGCATATTCTTAGCCCCCCCAAGTGCAGAACCTTACATTTATCACCATTAGCCCTCATTGGACCCATAGTCCCCCAATTACACAGAGCATTGAGGTCAGCTTGTAAGTTGGAGACATCCTGTAAGGACGTTATTCCCCGGCACAGCTTGGTGTCATCTGCAAAGACTGGAATGGGATTTATAATCTCACACCCCATATTGTTTATATAGATATATTAAAAAGTAAGGGTCCCAACACTGAACCCTGGGGTACCCCACTAATAACACTGAATCCTGGGGTACCCCACTAATAACACTGAACCTTGGGGTACACCACTAATAACACTGAACCATGGGTTACCCCACTAATAACACTGAACCCTGGGGTACCCCACTAATAACACTGAACCTTGGGGCACCCCACTAATAATACTGAGCCTTGGGGTACCCATTAATCACACTGAACTTTGGGGTATCCCACTAATCACACTAAACCTTGGGGTACCCCAGTAATAACACTGAATCTTGGGGTACCCCACTAATAAGACTGAACCTTGGGGTGCTCCACTGACACCCCCAGACCATTCAGAGTATGAATCATTAACCACTACTCTCTGAATACGATCTTTTAGCCAGTTTTCTATCCATTTACATTCAGATTTCTCTGTCCAGGTATACCACGACCACCCCACTGTCCAAGTATACCATGTCCCCCTGCCACTCCTCTGTCCAAGTATGCCACGGCCATAATCACCTCTCTGTCCTTGTATATCACGTCCCCCGCCACCCCTCTGTCCAAGGATTTGCTCACCTCCAATCTAACCTGTTTCATGATGGTTTAATCCCAACTCACCTCTACATGTTGTCTACAGTAAACATTTAAGCTTCCACTGATTACAGAATACTAATACTGAGAGTCCTGACCCTTATACTATATAACTTGTACATTACATCCTCCTGACCCCTGCACTATATACTCTGTTGTACATTACATACTCCTGACCCCCGCACTATATACTCTATGTTGTACATTCCATACTCCTGACCCCTGCACTATATACTCTATGTGGTACATTCCATACTCCTGACCGCTGCACTATATACTCTGTTGTACATTACATACTCCTGACCCCTGCACTATATACTCTATGCTGTACATTTCATCCTCCTGACCCCTGCACTATATACTCTGTTGTACATTACATACTCCTGACCCCTGCACTATATACTCTGTGTTGTACATTACATACTCCTGACCCCTGCACTATATACTCCATGTTGTACATTACATACTCCTGACCCTGCACTATATACTCTGTTGTACATTACATACTCCTGACCCCTGCACTATATACTGTATGTTGTACATTACATCCTCCTGACCCCTGCACTATATACTCTGTGTTGTACATTACATACTCCTGACCCCTGCACTATATACTGTATGTTGTACATTACATACTCCTGACCCTGCACTATATACTCTATGTTGTACATTACATACTCCTGACCCCTGCACTATATACTCTATGTTGTACATTACATCCTCCTGACCCCTGCACTATATACTCTATGTTGTACATTACATACTCCTGACCCCTGCACTATATACTCCATGTTGTACATTACATACTCCTGACCCTGCACTATATACTCTATGTTGTACATTACATACTCCTGACCCCTGCACTATATACTCTATGTTGTACATTACATACTCCTGACCCCTGCACTATATACTCCATGTTGTACATTATATACTCCTGACCCCTGCACTATATACTCTATGTTGTACATTACATAGTCCTGACCCCTGCGCTATATACTCTATGTTGTACAGTACATAGTCCTGACCCCTGCGCTATATACTCTGCTGTATATTACATACTCCTGAACCTTGCACTATATACTTTATATTGAACATTACATCCTCCTGACCCCTGCACTATATACTCTGTGTTGTACATTACATACTCCTGACCCCTGCACTATATACTTTATGTTGTACATTACATACTCCTGACCCCTGCACTATATACTCTGTTGTACATTACATACTCCTGACCCATGCACTATATACTCTGTTGTACATTACAATCTCCTGACCCCTTCACTATATACTTTGTTGTATATTACATTCTCCTGACCCCTGCACTATATACTCTGTTGTACATTACATACTCCTGACCCCTGCTCTATATACTCTTGTACATTACATACTCCTGACCCCTGCACTATTTACGCTATGTTGTACATTACATACTCCTGACCCCTGCACTATTTACGCTATGTTGTACATTACATACCCCTGACCCCTGCACTATATACTCTATGTTGTACATTACATACTCCTGACCCCTGCACTATATACTCTATGTTGTACATTACATACTCCTGACCCCTGCACTATATACTCTGTTGTACATTACATCCTCCTGACCCCTGCACTATATACTTTATGTTGTACATTACATACTCCTGACCCCTGCACTATGTACTCTTTGTTGTACATTACATACTCCTGACCCCTGCACTATATACTCTATGTTGTACGTTACATACTCCTGACCCCTGCACTATATACTATATGTTGTACATTACATAATCCTGACCCCTGCACTATATACTCTATGTTGTACATTACATACTCCTGACCCCTGCACTATATACTCTATGTTGTACGTTACATACTCCTGACCCCTGCACTATATACTCTATGTTGTACATTACATCCTCCTGACCCCTGCACTATATACTCTTGTACATTACATACTCCTGACCCCTGTGCTATATACTCTTGTACAATTACATACTCCTGACCCCTGCACTATTTACGCTATGTTGTACATTACATACTCCTGACCCCTGCACTATATACTCTATGTTGTACATTACATACTCCTGACCCCTGCACTATGTACTCTTTGTTGTACATTACATACTCCTGACCCCTGCACTATATACTCTATGTTGTACATTACATACTCCTGACCCCTGCACTATATACTCTATGTTGTACGTTACATACTCCTGACCCCTGCACTATATACTCTATGTTGTACATTACATACTCCTGACCCCTGCACTATATACTCTTTGTTGTACATTACATACTCCTGACCCCTGCACTATATACTCTATGTTGTACATTACATACTCCTGACCCCTGCACTATATACTCTTTGTTGTACATTACATACTCCTGACCCCTGCACTATATACTCTATTTTGTACATTCCATACTCCTGACTTCTGCTCTCCCCCCTCCCCCCACTGCTATATATACACATAATATGGATTCTCTTTTGTTCCCCCCATTTCCTCCCAGGTGGACATTTTATATCGGATGATGTGATTGGAGCACAGACTTTTACATGGTGATAATAATGTAATAACATCCTCCAATGTTGGACCCTTAAACAGAAAGTGATAATGAGGGAGGAGTCAATACCCCAATGATGGTGGTCTTCAGGATCAGTCCAGTCTTCATCTTGGTTGTTCTCCCCCATCCTCACTCTCTGACCTCTGGTGGGGCTCAGCCCCGCTGTTCTTCATGACTAAATCATGGACTAAATAAGGAAGTGCAGTACTTCTTGTGTTGGGAAGATGGCGATGAGTGATAGAGGGGGTGGGGACCCTCATCCTATAATCCCCTCATCACTGTCCCTCCTATAAAAGACAGTTCTGGTTGTTTCCTCACTCTCTGACTAAGGTCCATGAATAAAGAAATGACCTGGTAGGAGATCAGAGGAGCCATTTCCTAGTTCCCTTGAGGGTGGAATTGTAAGCTCCTCAGAGACCAAGCTGCCTGATGTGGGCGGAGTCCTGGTTTGGGGGAACCAATCAGCTCCTGTCTTGTAATCCTCTTTGTCTTTGTATTTTAGTCCATGGCCGGGAGATGAGGAAAACCTCCGAGGATTGTCTCACTTTGTCTCCAGATTGGAAAGTAGAAGATGAGGACATCACACAGTATAGTCCAGGAGAAAACCCGGCTCCCTCCAATGTCCATCCGGCACCACCCAGTGTAGATGGACCATCGGATTCCTCGTATCCTGAGGAACCTCAGACTGTGCGGGACCGGGCCGGCCTTCCAACAGGGAAGAGCTTCTCCTGTACTGAGTGCGGAAAGAGGTTAAGTTCTACATACCATCTTAATGTGCATAAAAGATCTCACACAGGGGAGAAGCCGTATTCCTGTCCTGAGTGCGGGAAATGTTTTTCGCAGAAGTCCAATCTTTACAAACATCAAAGATCTCACACAGGGGAGAAGCCGTATTCCTGTCCTGAGTGCGGGAAATGTTTTTCCCAGATGTCCCATCTTTACACACATCAGAGATCTCACACAGGGGAGAAGCTGTATTCCTGTCCTGAGTGTGGGAAATGTTTTTCAGACAAGTATTGTCTTCACACACATCAGAGATCTCACACGGGGGAGAAGCCATATTCCTGTACTAAGTGTGGGAAATGTTTTTCAGTGAAGTCCAGTCTTTTCACACATCAAAGATCCCACACAGGGGAGAAGCCGTATTCCTGTTTTGATTGTGGGAAATGTTTTTCAGATAAGTATCATCTTTCCATACATCAGAGATCTCACACAGGGGAGAAGCCTTATTCCTGTCTAGAGTGTGGGAAATGTTTTTCAGTCAAGTCCCATCTTCACACACATCGGAGATCTCACACAGGGGAGAAGCCTTATTCCTGTCTAGAGTGTGGGAAATGTTTTTCAGTCAAGTCCAGTCTTCACATACATCACAGATCTCACACGGGGGAGAAGCCTTATTCCTGTTCTGAGTGTGGGAAATGTTTTTCAGTGAAGTCCAGTCTTCACATACATCAGAGATCTCACACAGGGGAGAAGCCTTATTCCTGTCTAGATTGTGGGAAATGTTTTTCAGACAAGTTCAGTCTTCACACACATCAGAGATCTCACACAGGGGAGAAGCCGTATTCCTGTTCTGAGTGTGGGAAATGTTTTTCACAGAAGTACAATTTTTCCAGACATCAAAGATCTCACGTGGGGGAGAAGCCATATTCCTGCCCTGAGTGTGGGAAATGTTTTTTAGCTAAGACCAGTCTTTCCATTCATCAGAGATTTCACACGGAGGAGAAGCCACTTTCCTGTCCTGACTGTGGGAAATGTTTTTCACTGAAGTCCAGTCTTTCCAACCATCAGAGATCTCACACGGGGAAGAAGTCTCACACAGGGTAGATGTATTCTTGTCCTGAGTGCGGGAAATGTTTTTCATGGAAGTTCAATCTTTACACACATCAGAAATGTCACACACTCAGAGATCTCACACAGAAATTCCTGTTCTGAGTGCGGAAAATGTTTTTCAGTGAAGTCTAGCCTTCACACACATCAGAGATCTCACACAGGGGAGAAGCTTTATTCCTGTTCTAAGTGCGGAAAGTGTTTTTCATGGAAGTCACATCTTCACACACATCAGAGATCTCACACAGGGGAAAAGTGATATTTCTGTCTGGAGTGCAGGAAATGTTTTTCACAGAATTCCCACCTTTTATAGACATTAGAGATCTCACACGGGGGAGAAGCTGTATTCCTGTCCTGAGTGCGGGAAATGTTTTTCATGGAAGTCGCATCTTTCCAAACATCAGAGATCTCACATGGGGAAGCAGCCACTTTCCTGTACTGAGTGAGGGAAATGTTCCTCACTGAAGTCCTGTCTTCCTGTACATCAGGGGTCCCACACAACCCTGGAGGTGTATTAGTGCCTTGAGTGCGGGAAATGTCTTATAGATGAATGTTGCTGGACATCCCAGCTCTCATGTGGGGAAGAAGCACACCCTGATATACACCTCAGATATACTCCATGGCTGATCTTCATCATGGAAGGAACAGTTCATAAGGAGATGAGAGGCCCCCAAAGACATGGATGAAGTGCAGTAAATGTTGGGGTGCAGAGTGGTCAGTAGATCCTGGAAATGAAGGACACAACTTCAGCCCTTCTTGGGTGTCGGAGTTGCGTTTCCTGATAATGATATAGCGGGTTACAGAGCTAGAAGCCGGGAGAGCCCAGATCTCGTTATCGGGGAACTTTACACAGACAACAAGAACTTCTGAAGTTGATGTCCTTCATTTCAAGGCTCTACAGAACAGTGGTGACCCCGAAGCGTCTCTCTGTCTTCAGTCCATCCTTCTCCCATCCCCCAACAGGAGGGAAGGAGAACTCCGCCCCAAACTAGGGGGGAACTTTCCTCTCATTATTTCCCTTGGCTTCTGTGTGGGTTTGGGTGGTTGGAGGAGTGCGGCACGAGAGGGAACACCGCTTGTTGTTCTATGTCTACATATGGGGTCTGGGTAGAGGGGATCCACCGGAAAATATTTCTACTCTTTGATTTTGTGCAAATCGTTTCTGTTTTCACTTTGAAGGGCGATATTATGTGTGGTTTGTAAAAGGGATTGGCCCAATAGATACCGCCCCACTTAGAGAATAGATGAACTAATATGACCAGCATTCATTCAGCCATGTCACATGTTGGTCTTTTCATACAGTGATTTCCTATGATCATTGGCTCCATCTAGTGGCCATAATGTGGTATTGAACTGTTTTTCCTGATTGAGGTATTTTGGAAGTAGTACATCATTATGGCCACTAGAGGGAGCTGATGATTATAGGAAGTCACTGAGTTTATTAAAATACGGCCAGAATTTGTCACGGCTGGACACATGCTTGCCACACTCCCCCAACATATTTTTCACATAGACCCCTTAGTTTACTGTGTCAGGGGTGGTTTCATACAAATACCTGAGATCACACTCATACATTTTCAAGTACAGTAGACATTGAAGACATAAATTACATAAAACCACAGAATTAAACCATCCATTGATTTTAACCAAAAATACCTCAATTGGTTATTAGATGACGCTAAGTATCCTAGCAATTAGCACCATCTAGTGTCCAAATTGTCAGGGAACACCCGAACAATTGATTTAGTCAGATAAATCAATCAAATCACAGTGTCTCCAATACAAAAAAATTATTTATAAAAATAATTTAACTGACTTAATTATTCTGAAAAATTCTTTAAGAACTCAAAGATCTGTGTAGGTATAGACTGCAGAGTATGAAAATCAATATTTATTTACATAAGTCACTTACAAACACCATAAATAATAGTCAGATTGTGATTTAAACTGACACTAAGATGTTTCTGTAAAAGCTCTAAAATAGAATGAATTAAATTCAATAATCAGTTTCTTCCTGTAAACATCATAACCAATGAAAACGGACAATAGTCTGTCTCCTGCAGAAGGAATAAACTATGCAGAATAGTCCACCAGTATGGCCTAAGAACAGGAACATTTTTATAAATGACTTAACTTGAAGTGATGTTATCATGGGGAGAGTTATTAGGTTACACAAAGGAATGTGGCAATTGACTTACTAGTCTAAACAAGCAAAATCAACAGAAAATATATAATTACCCTCCAAGTATCAGGTCATCTTTTAGAGAACTGATGATCAGACTCAAAGATGGCTGCTGATTAATGGGTGGATTTGAGCTTCTACAAAATGGCGTCTCTTCTTCAGTTGATGAGTGTCTTTAGATGATCTGAGTGTGAGATGATGTCTACCTTCCAGATGGCTGTGTAGATGGTCCTCCCTCTGTGAGTGTTCCTGCCGGTTTTATCTAGTTATGACTTATACTCTCATCAAATCTGAATAAACCTGGCCCAGAAGGCGGAACCTTCTCTGTGATTGGGGAATCTGATTATCTAACCCATGTTTACTCAAGCATTACCTCCCATGGCCACTGGGTGTCACCCTTGGATAAGAATTGTCTGGTCTGAGTTTATCTGGGGACAGAAGTAACTAATCTGTGATCGGGAAAAATGAATATTTCACTATAACAAATTGTCCCTTGTGAAATCTATAGAATGCCTTGGAGAGTAGATATTATTCCTCATTTACAATGATTACGTTTTGGTGTAACAGTGATTAAATGGAGAATTGTAACTATCAGGAGGTTGGATTACATAAAGTGATTAGAATAATAGTTGTACACACAGAGGAGAGATAATAAAAAGAATAATTTGTATACTGATCTACTGATTGATTATGACTTTGGTAGCATGCATACAATATTCCTAACAATACCGATAAACTCCAACATACTAAATATATATCATGGGATTACAAATCAACAAACATACTATAATATACTTCCTACATTCTTATGAGACAATCTGGTATTTTATCCCCATCACGTCTTTTCGTATAATCTGAAATATATGGAAACAGGGAGGTTCCTTTTTGTACCTTTTCACCAAAGCTAAATGAGTCTCAGCAGTGTTACTGGAGTCACCTTGTTACATAGTTACAGAGTTCATCTGGATGGAAAAAAGACACCAATCCATCCAGTCCAACCAACAGAAAAAACAAAACACACAAATAGAACATTACATGAGGAAATGCACATCTTACTGTAAAGGTCTCAGTAATCTATAAACAGAAGAATCCAGAAAAGAACTCTCACAGATCTGCAGCTTTGTAGAGTTAGCATTCATAATACACGGCTCAAAAAATGAAAGGGAGACTTAATCCGAGTCTAGCATCAAGCCAATTAAACTCCTGGGATATGGATCTGGTCAGGTAAGTCGCAGAGGGGGCTGTTCATCAGTTTCAGCTGCTTTGGTGTTAATGAAATTAACAACAGGTGCTCTAGATGGGCAACAATGAGACAACCTTCAAAACAGGAATTTACAGGTGGAGGCCACTGACATTTTTTTCCCTACTCATCTTTTCTGACTGTGCTTCACTAGTTTTGCATTTGGCTAGGGTCAGTGTCACTACTGGTAGCATGAGGTCATACCTGGACCCTACAGAGGTTGCACAGGCCTTCCAACTCCTCCAGGATGGCACATCAATACGTGCCATTGCCAGAAGGTTTGCTGTGTCTCCCAGCACAATCTCAAGAGCATGGAGGAGATTCCAGGAGACGAGAGCACGGAGGAGATTCCAGGAGACGAGAGCACAGAGGAGATTCCAGGAGACGAGAGCACGGAGGAGATTCTAGGAGAAGAGAGCACAGAGGAGATTCCAGGAGACAGGCAGTTACTCTAAGAGAGCTGGACATGGCCAAAGAAGTTTCTTAACCCACCAGCAGAACTGTATCTGCTCCTTTGTGCAAGGAGGAACAGGATGAGCACTGCCAGAGCCTGACAAAACGACCTCCAGCAGGCCACTGGTGTGTATGTCTCTGATCAAACAATCAGAAACAGACTTTATGATAGTGGCCTGAGGGCCTGACATCCTCTAGTGGGCCCTGTGCTCACTGCCTGGCACCATAGAGCTCCATTGGAATTTGCCATTGAACATTAGAATTGGCAGGTCCACCACTGGCACCCTGTGCTTTTCACAGATGAGAGCAGGTTCCCCCTGAGCACATGTGACAGACATGAAAGGTTCTGGAGAACATTCTGCTGCCTGTAACATCATTTAGCATGACCGATTTGGTGGTGGGTCAGTGATGGTCTGAGGAGGCATATCCATGGAGGGATGCACAGACCTCTACAGGCTAGACAATGGCACCCTGACTGCCATTAAGTAACGGGATGAAATCATTGGACCCATTGTCAGACCCTACACTGGTGCAGTGAGTCCTGGGTTCCTCCTGGTGCATGACAATGCCCAGCCTCATGTGGCAAAAGTGTACAGGAAGTTTCTGGAGGATGAAGGAATTAATACCACTGAATGGCCCCCATGCTGGCCTGACCTAAATCCAATAGAACACCTCTGGGATGTGATGTTTCAGTCCATCCGATGCCACCCTGTTGCACCTCAGACTGTCCAGGAGCACTGTGATGCCCTGGTCCAGATCTGGGAGAAAATCCCCCAGGACACCATCTTCCATCTCATTAGGAGCATGGCCCAACATTGTCAGGCATGCATACAAGCACTTGGGGGCCATACAAACTACTGAGGACCATTCTGAGTTGCTGCAATTACATTTCGGTAAAATGGATTCGCCTGCTGTATCATTTTTTTCTTGATTTTTGGGGTGTTTTTGTTTTTAGTCCTCTGTAGGTCAATAATTTTCATTTCCATCAAATGATGGGGCATCCTTACATTCCTAACACATTATCCAGTCCATATCAGTATAGAGATCCAGCAGCAGATTTGTCCCCATTGAGATATGATGAGTTATCAAAGTCTTCCTTTAATTTTTTGTAGCAGTGCATAACATAAATTTAAGAGTTGGGTAGCTGAGATGTGATCAGTAGAAATATGTAATTGTAGATCTAGATTAATTCCATGTTATTTCAGATCAGTATTCAGTAATCAGTCAGACACATATGTTCTCAATTAGCATCTGAAAGGACAGAGCATCTTCTAGGCTGGAGGTGACACCTAGATGTCAATAAAATATTGTCACCTATGTAGCCAGAGTTTGCCACTTTCTTGAACCTAGAAGAAGAATCCTAGTCATTTTGGCTACAAGAGTCAGCAGGAGACCGTGAGAAGGCTCTGAAGTGTTTGTCAGCTTTGATTTATATCCACAAATCAAAGGAATTTATTTTATCTCTCATAAAAGCTAAAATATTTGTTGCAGAGGGATGAAAATACTTCTTTCTGTTTGGATACACTGTAGGCTACATCTGCATGTAAAACTGTATTTGTAGCCCCTGTGGAATCCCAGTGTCAGGGCTCCCAGGTATGACCAGAGGTGTGTGACTGAAGCAGGGAAACGCAGACTTCAGAAATGTGATAAACAATATAATTTATTAACACTAACCATACAAACATAAACGCAGGGCAATACTAAACATAATACAGTGCAAACAAACCAAACCAACCACCCACAGATAACAGTATATACAAGCAAGCGTCGTCAGGCAGGCCGGGTCAATATCAATTGGGCAGGTAGGTACGGGGGGAGCAAGCAGAGAATGGTCGGGGTCACAGGCCAGGTTCAGCAGGTAGCAAGCAGCGAGGTACAGAGGGTCAGACAGAGGGGTGGTCAGGGTCACAAGCCAGGATCAGAGCAGGAGAAGTCAGCAGCAGTTCAGATCAGGGTCAGCGAAGGAACAGAAACAGGATGCAGGACAGATACAGGGCCCAGGACAAACACAACACCAAGGCAGAGTCTGCAAGTCTGGCCATCCCTTAAATACCCCAGTATCATCAGTTCCAGGTGTTAGCTGGCTGAAAGGTTGAGTCTCTGATTGCTGGGAGCACCCGCTGGCCAGCCCTGGTACTGCAGATCAAAAAGGCAGGTGAGTCCCACCATTGCTGGCCAGTCCATTCCTAACACCCAGAGAAACACAAAACGGTTCTATGGTGCCTAATTGAGACCGCTGAACAGCGATTGGTACTGTTCTGTTCAGACTAACACACTGGTGTTGGAAATTCTATCCCTGACCAAGTGATCCAAACCATTCCTGGCCCATTCAGCTCTGGGCACTTCAGAACCCAGAACATCCTGTGGTACAGGAACACCCCCCAGGGTTGATTGGCCAAGGGCTAATGTGCAGCCCACATCCATATTTTAATAAATTGAGGACCCTGAGAAATGGACGGGGTGATTCGTACGGAGCCGGTTCCATGTGACTGGTGAATCATGGACTTTCTCTGACTTGCTCCAGTCACAGGATAAATCTTGGTAAAAGTTCTATTTCTGTTTTTATTCCCTTTTATTTTATTGTGAATAGCCAATTGTGTGCATTTTTGTATTTTCTGCAACTTTTTTTTTCTTTGTACATATTTAATGCATTACCCACTTTCGGGATATTACATCATAAAATGAATAAGTGACTTCTGTGTACTAAGCTCGGGCTCATATCTCCGGAGAGATTGTTGTATTGTAGAGTCTATGTGCTCGGTCTAAGTTCATTGCCAATCTGTATGCAATTGCACTGTGTGTTGGCAGATTGTCTGCAGATTGTAACATAGCAGATCTGCCAGACGGAGAGCTCTGTGTGTGTGTAGTGGACCAGCAGACGAGTCTGTGGACAAACTGTTGGTTGGTGGGAAGCTATCGTTTGTTGTGTGTCTGGTGTGGGGGGTGTGTGGACAGTGGAAGAGTCACGGGCTGACCATGCCTTGGTTAGCTAGTCATTGTGGGTGTGTGCTTTATCTGTGACACAGTGTATAATCCATGATGTGGGACTTCTCTTGTCCTCATTACATTGGAGGACAGAAACTCTTCCATTGTGATAGAATAAATATAAATCAGCACACGTATATATATAAAATCCTCAGAAATCCCTTAAAGTCATATCAATATCCTTCCCCTGAAGTACTAATAAAACATATATTCATTGACTTAAACCCAAAAACCCACAGATCCTTGTTGACAAAGTCCGGAAGAGACGAAACGCGTCCAGGGCACGTGACGTTCCCAGAAGTGCTGCGGCAGCCATTTTGGATTCTGGAATCCCCTGTGTGTTGGAGGTCTGGAGAGTAACGGTGCACTTCAGGTATCCCCCTGAGCTACAAAGTGATAGTGCTGGATAGGAGTAGCAAGGGGGAATTATCTGGTGATCGGGAGACCCTCTACACACGGAAAGGGGATCGTATACTGGGCATGAGGAATTTGATGCTGTCTTGCTGATCTTATCGTTTTTATATGTAAGTGGCTACAATACATTTTATATATGATTATAATTCACATACTGATTCCTGGTCTGTTTGTGAGGTCCTGAGGAACAAGAGGATACCAATCTAAGGACACTCTGTACATATGTGGTTGATTACAAGCTGGAATCTGTTTGTTTTAGGGTAATTATGCACTTTATATATAGTTTGCAGTGATATTTATTAATTTTCTTTTCACATGAGTGCTGTGACACTGGAGTGTTTTTTTGCATGATACACGTGTGGCACTTTAGTTCTGGGATTTAAAAGGTAATATACTATGTTGAGATTTTGTTTTTTGAGGTATTTGAAGAGCACCTGTAATTGATTTGCATCTTCTTCTGTGGAGTAGGAAGCGTCTTCCTATCAAGAAATTGATCTTTGTTTGGACACATTATTTGGACTCTTTGCATATTGGAACTTTATTTTATTTTTGTTCTTTTATATATATTTTATATTTTTTATTTTTGGGTAATCTCTTTGGGTCTTGATTTTTTCACTATAATTGTGGGTTTTTGGGTTTAAGTCAATGAATATATGTTTCTTCCATTGTGATGTTTATTCCCAAGCTCTCCCAGAATCCCTCAGCTTGGAATAATGGTCCCTGTGTCTGCAGAAACGTAGAGAATACTTCCATATACCGCGTCTCTTCATCTTGTTCATCCTTCTTGTTGGCAGAACAATGACATCTCAGCTAGACTAGAGGATGTGGGGACCACCACGGGATTATTTGGTGTTTGTAATCACCCCCCTTGTTCCTGCACTGAGGGGTCCCGGCTTCCATTCCTTCTCTATACACAGAACAAAATACTTCAGTTGGGGAGAAGTTTGTCCCTTGTGGGACTTGAGACCTGAAAATGACCCTTGTCTATTATTTGGTTTAAAAACTCCCATGGTTCAACCCGGGGAAACGATGAAAATATGATCTTCCTCATAGAAATTCTAAGAAAATGCAACATTTTCCATTTTAGGTCAAAAATCATTTTAAATTGTTTCCCATCACACAGAAGGAATGTACATGCTTTGTCACTGAGTGGATTGCTAGACAAATGTTTTTATCAATAGACCCCTAAATGTCAGGAGATATACTGTATTCTATTATATTGTATTATATTATGTTATGTTAAATTATATAAAGACGGGAACAGATTCAAACATGATAGTTCAATCAAAATATGAAATCTAAATATACATATAAAGTGCTTAAAAGGTGAAAATCTAATAAAGTGCTTGAATGGTGAAGAATCACTACGATGTGATCGGAATATATAAATTCTATTTGAAAAACACGGTGATCCACCTTAACTCAATGTTCCTCCACCTCAAAAATCGTATGGATGGCCGCTCTCCTCCTACCATGGACCTATGAATGAATACAGGTCAACCAAGCCTGGTAATTCCGATGCTCTAGATGTCAGCAGATGACAGGCACCACCTTCCATAATAATGTAAAACGGAATTCTTCTCAGATGATAGAAGCAGTAACATAGCGATTTGCATTTCAAAACTCCCGCTCTGTAAAAAGCTGGCAATTATGTCACTAGGCTCCGCCGCCACGCGTTACACCACCAACCACGTGGCTTCGTCAGGGAAAAGCCCATATATGCATCTAGGTAACCATGACTACTATTCCTGCTTCATTCTGTAGAGCCTGCAACATCCCACAGCTACATTCCAGCACATAAACTCCCCCTTCTGTCTTGTATGTAATACAATCTCTCATTAAATCACCTTTATTTGTACTTGTTGCTTTAAAATTAGTTCTTTTCTGATTAATCCCTTAGTTCTTGTACATCCATAGCATTTTTTGCATGGGAAAAATCCTTTACCCGTGAAGAAAGAAAACTCACTTTTCTTAGGGGGATTCACCACATTTTTAACTATATTTATCAAAATATTTACCAACCCAACCAAAGTTTGTATATAGGAGAGCCCCAAGGTTGTGTGACCGCATAGCTAAAAATGTGTTGAATCCCCCTAAGAAAAGTGAGTTTTCTTTCTTCACAGGTAAAGGAATATTTTGTTTTTTAATTGTATTGCTTTTTACCTGTTTACTGACTAGATTGGATATATGTCAGGTATTCTATTTCTCGGGGGTTAGGAAAATTTCTTATACATGTCTGTTACAGACCCCATGGTGCTGGGAAGCGTCTATGTGATCTTCCTAATTGGAAGACTCCCCCCACTGCTATGCTTTGGTGGAGACTCTTCCATTCCTTGACCTTGTGTCTGGGTTATTTGGTGTTTTACTGTTTTATGCTGCATATTGTTGTTTTACCACTTGAACTGACGATAGCCATTTTCTGGGTGTCTTTTGTCTCTCCCCTATTTCTTCCTTATTTTTTTATTGTTTTTTATTGAGGGTCATCTTGAGAATTTTTATTTGGTCCTGGATTCTTGATCTCCCCTATGGGGGGATGTGTGGGTCTCCCCATCGCTGTCTTGCATTTTTCTATGTCCACCTTAAGACCTAATAGTGGCGTTGTTCCCTTACTCTCCCATAATGTGCAGGTTCGGGATTCCCCTCTAAGCGTTTCAAGGTTTTTTCTCGTTATAAGTTCCTCGGAGCTGATATACAGTAGGTGCTCTGCAGGAACCCCATTTTGTCTCCTCTTTCACACCACGGTGTATTCATAGAGATTTCCCTGTGTGCTTTTTTGCTAATGCATCTGGGAAAAAACAAGGGGTAGCGCTCTGTTTGGCCCAGCGGTTATCATTTACTGAATCTAAAGTGATACGAGACAAGGAAGGGCGATATCTATTGGTTAAAGGCCACTTGGGGGGAGACTTAGTGACTTTCCTGATTTACTACGCCCCTAATGTGAATCAATTAGACTTTTTTCGATCCCTGTTTCAATCTTTAGCTCCGCAACTGGAAGGCGATGTCATTTTAGTGGGGGATTTGAATTTGGCTTTAGATCAAAGGCTTGATAAATCGCATGCGACCAAACTTGTGTCCCCCCAAAACAAAGTCACAAATTTGCTCAACTTTTATATCGCTATAATTTGGTGGATGCATGGAGAGAGGCCAATCCTACTTCTAGAGACTACTCTCATTTCTCTAGAGCTCACAACCGGTATTCACGTATAGACCACATCTTTCTCCCTATGGAGTTGCTGCCTAAGTTGTGTTCGGCTAAAATTGTATGGACACCCTGGTCAGATCATGACCCGGTGATGCTAACAATCTCCAATTTAACTGCCAATCTGGCCAAGTCACACTGGCAATTGAATGAGTCCCTTCTTAGCAATGAGTCAACTCACCTTGAAGTGGTGGAGCATTTGAACTCTTACTTTCCCATTAGTACAGCGGAAGACACGACCCCGGCTATTAACTGGGCAGCTCATAAAGCTTCTATATCAGAGGTTTTTTTATCCAACAAGTCTCTAGACTAAAGTGATCTCATGAAGAGTTGATTTCTGCCAAAACTAAGGAATACGAGGCTTTACTGGCCCAACATAAAATTTCTCCAACCCCGGACTTGTTACTTAAGGTAGAACAGGCTCGTTTGGAGCTTAATCTTTGTCTCACCACAAAACTGGAAAATGATGGAGGAATCATAACTTCTTCACATGGCGAGACAAACCGGATTCTAAACTTTCCCCTAAACATACTTACTCGGCGCTTCCTAAGCTTAGGCTTCCTGGAGGTCACATCTCACAGGATCCTCAGAAATCCTTCAGGAATTTAATACGTTTTATTCTACCTTATATAGTCCACCCCAGTTTGTTGAGCCTTCCATGCTTCAAGATTTTTTAGGACTCTTGCATCTCTCTTCCCTTGTGGACGCCCTGTCAGGAATGGACTTGCCAATAATGGTGGGACTCACCTGCCTTGTGGGCTGCAGTACCAGGGCTGGCCAGCGGGTGCTCTCAGCAATCAGAGACTTACCCCTGCAGTCAGCCAAACACCTGAAGCTGATTGCAGGGGTTGTATTTAAGGAATGACCAGACTCACAGTCAAGGCCTTGGTGTGTGCTTCTATGGGCCCCTGTATCTTGTATCCTGTATTCCTGTTCCTGTTTCTGTCTGACTTCTTGCCGACCCTGCCTGATCCTGACCTCTGCTGACTTCTGCTTGATCCCTGGCTTGTAACCCTGACCATTCTCTGCCTGACCCTCTGCACCACGCTGCCCGTGAGTTACTGAACCCAGCTTGTGACCCCGACCACTCTCCCGCCTGTTCCTGGTACTCCATTTTGCCCATTTGCTACTGACCCGGCCTGCCTGACGACTCTTGCATTGTATGTATTGTTATGTGTGGGTGGTTTGGTTTGGTTTGTTTGCACTGTGTTTATGTTTAGTTTTGCACTGCGTTTTGTATTGTTAGTCTTAATAAATTATATTGTTTATACCATATCTGAAGCCTGCGTTTCCCTGTCTCAGTCCACACACCTCTGGTCATACCTAGAATCCTGACACGCCCACAGGGAACTTATGGAACGACCTATAACTAGTGAGGAACTTGGTAAAGTTATTAAAATGCTAACATCACATAAGTCCCCGGGCCCCGACGGTTTACCAAATGTTTACTATAAAACCTTCTCTGACCATCTTCTCCCCCATATGGCTCTTTACTTCAGTTCCTTGAGAGAAGACGGGTGATTCCTTTAGATGAAAATAAAGCAGATATTAGTGTTATTCCTAAACCTAATAAAGATGCGACTGATATCCTTAATTATCGGCCTATTTTGCTAATAAATTGCGACCTGAAAATATTGACAAAACTTTTGGCCCTGCATCTTAATTCCTTTTTGGCGAAGTATGTTCACAAAGACCAATCAGGTCTGATTGCCAAACGTTAGATCAGATTTGAAGGTCCGTAGCTTTGATTTCTGCTGTTCGCTCTAATTGGGATGCCCCTCTTTCTTGGGAATTGCTGATTCTTTCTTTGGACCTCCATAAAGCTTTTGATAGCTTAACTTGAGAATATTTGTTTACTGTTTTGCGAGCTTTTGGATTTTGTGCTGCGTTTCTTGTGCTTTTGAAGTCATTATATAACACCCCCTCAGGTCAAGTGTCCATTAGAAGTTACAGATCCCCTGTGTTCCAAATTTGATGTGGCACTAGACAGGGTTGCCCACTCTCCCCACTGCTTTTTGCTTTGGCAATAGAACCCTTAGCTATGGCGATCCGCTCTCATGCCGGAATCCACAGGGTCCTCTGTGGTCATCAGAAACATAAATGCTCTTTATTTGCTGATGATGTTCTCATGTATGTTACATCCCCTCTGGCCACTTTACCTAATCTATTATCTCTCTTGAGTCACTTCTCTGAACTTTCTGGGCTGACTCTAAATTCTCATGAAACGATAGCCCTTAATGTTTTGTTACCTTCTTCAATGGAGCAACGGCTTCAAACTCTATATGACTTTCAGCAACTCCTTCCCCTATTTGGGGGTTAATTTGACGGCCTCAATTGAGACCCTATTATACCAAGCGAACTATCCCCCTTTTTTCAAATGACTTCGGGAAGATCTTCATCGTTGGGCTGCTTACTCTATATCTTGGTTTGGCAGGATCAACTCTATTAAAATGACCTTTTTAACTCGAATATTATTCTTCTTTTGGACCTTACCGGTACCAATTCTGAGACGCGAGCTGCGGCTCCTACAGGCAGAGGTGCTTCGTTTTGTGTGGAACGATAGAAGATATTATACATAAATTTTCAGATATAATCAAATTGCCACTTTTATCTACTTGAAAATTGTTTTACTAGATGGAGCGCCCATTCTTACCAGTTTTGAACTTTCCTGTCAGCATACGAATCTCTCTAGAGGCCGTATTTCTGTGGTGTACATCCTTCTTGCTGATCCAAACTGTAACTCCCCTATATGGATCAATGGGAACGGGACCTGAATGTTAGTTATGATCTATCTGATTGGCAAGACATAGCCCTGGAATTATCTAAAGTTTCCATCATTACTACCTGAATTGAAGCTAACTATAAAACTATTGCGATGGTACCGGGCCCCAACTCAGACAGCGAGGAGGCATCCTTCTGCCTCACCAATGTGCTTTCAGTGTTGCAGCCAGATGGGTTCTATTCCACGTTTGGTGGCAATGTCTGATAGTTACTAGATTTTGGATCTGCATGTTTAACCTTATCTATAGGGTGATGGGGGTTAATGTTGGTAGGGCCCCGGAATCCGCCCTCTTCCATAAATTTCCACTTACAGTACCAAAAAAGACCCTTAACCACTTGCTGACCGCAGATAGCCGAATGACGGATTTACTTCAGTCGGCCAGTTCTGGGAGGGCATCATATGATTCACTCGCCCCCGGAGCACGCACTCTGCGATCTCCATGATTGCTTTGTTCTATGGACACAGCTGATCACATGATGTGGTAAAAGGCCAATCACAGCGGCCTTTTAGCACGTGATCAGCCATGTCCAATGACACAGCAGATCACCGGGAAATGCAGTTGTTAGTTATTGGCTGCACTTTCCTCACACTGTCACAGCATGAGGAAAGTACTGCTGATAACCAGCAATTGTCAGAGGAGGGATCAGCACCGATCATCAGGGCACTGATGATCAGTGACCTGATGATCAGTGCCAAGCAGTGCCAGTCACCTGTGCCCTGCAGTTCCGCCCACAAGTGCCCAGAAGTGCTAGCCACCTGTGCCCATCAGTGCCCACCATTGATGCCCAGCAGTGCCACCCATCAGTGCTCAGCAGTGCCATCAGTCAGTGCCACCCATCAGTGTCACCTCTCAGTGCCTATGAGTGCTTCCTATCAGTGCCCAACATTGTTGCATATCAGTGCATCATCATCAGTGCCGCCTATAAGTTCTGCCTATCTGTGCCACCTCATCAGTGCCCATCAGTGCTGTTCATCAGTGCTGCCTATCATTGCTGCACATCAGTGCTGCCTATCAGTGCTGCCTATCAGTGCAGTGTCATCAGCACACATCAGTGAAGGAGAAAAATTAACTGTTTGCAAAATTTTATAATAGAAACAAAAAAAACCCTTTTTTTTCAAAATGTGTGCTTTTTTTGTTTATAGCTCAAAAAATAAAACCCCCAGCGGTGAGTAAATAACATCAAAAGAAAACTCTATTTGTGTGAAAAAAATGGTAGAAGTTTCATATGGGTACAGTGTTGCATGACCGCGCAATTGTCATTCAAAGTGCGACAGTGCTGAAAGCTGAAAATTGGCCTGGTCAGGAAGGGGATAGAACTGCCCGGTAGGCGAGGGGTTAAGTGTCTTACTTCTATGCTGTTAGCAGCGAGAATCACTATTGCTGAATATTAGAAGAGATCAATTATTCCGCTTCAATATGTTCACAACAAATGAGATTGGATCCTGATTAACGACAGACTCACCTGTGTTTTACATCATAATACCAACATGTGTGATAAAACGTGGGATCCGTGGACTCCATACATCTCCGTGCCCTAGTACTTCCTGATTTGGCTCTCTTCTCCTCTCCTCTCTTCTCCTCTCCTCTCCCCTCCCCTCCCCTCCCCTCTCCTCTCCTCCTCCTCCCCTCTCCTCTCCTCCTCCTCCTCCCCTCTCCTCTCCTCTCCTCTCCTCTCTTCTCCTCTCCTCTCCCCTCCCCTCCCCTCCCCTCTCCTCTCCTCCTCCTCCCCTCTCCTCTCCTCCTCCTCCTCCCCTCTCCTCTCCTCTCCTCTCCTCCTCTCTCTTCTCTTCTCCTCTCCTCCTCTCCCCTCCCCTCTCCTCCTCTCCTCCTCTCCTCCTCTCCCCTCCCCTCTCCTCCCCCCTTCCTCTCTCCTCATCCCCTCCCCTCTCCTCTCATTACTGTTACCCTCCTTTCTTCCTTTCTGCTGTCTTTTATTTTCCCATGTTCTGGTGCTAGTGTAGTTCCATGTTGTATGTGTTGTGCACTATGTGTGGTGTGTATGATGAATGCTCTGTGTGATCCATATGTCTCCTATTATTGCTTCCCCTGTACAAGGTGGACTTAATGCTGGGAATGTTCTATGTGACGTCTCCAGTCATTATTGCACACATTTCCTGCTTCCCTGCGGGATGTCTGTTGTTTATTCATCCGCCTGTTTGTTGGGGATATTTCATACCTTATTTTATAACATGACACTTGTCTATTACATTTTCTGTAACTTGAAAAAACTTCAATAAAAATATTGGAAAATAAATAGTTGGTTGCATAAGAGCTAGATTTATTTTTTCTCAGATTTTTTTTTTAGTTATTTTTGATCTTTCATGGAAACCACAGGAATGGATATTTTATTGTTTCTTGGGGCTGCAGTTCCTCTGAGATCCACAAGGTGGTGATCTCACTTCTATCCAGAAAGGAAGTTATTGTAGAACACAGACAGGAAGTGATGTCAGGCAGAGACAGGAAGTGATGTGAGGCAGAGACAGGAAGTCATCTGGAATAAAGACAAGAAGTTCCATACCATATGAAGTGGTGAGGAGACGGTGGAAGTGGCAGCAGAGGAGGTAATAAGCTGTTATGTTCTATTTACACCCAGTAACCCCCCGTCAGGTCCGTCCTCTTCCTCCATAGTCACGCCCATCCTCTTCCTCCATAGTCACGTCCGACCTCTTCCTCCATAGTCACGTCCGACCTCTTCCTCCATAGTCACGTCCGTCCTCTTCCTCCATAGTCACGTCCGTCCTCTTCCTCCATAGTCACGTCCGTCCTCTTCCTCCATAGTCACGTCCATCCTCTTCCTCCATAGTCATGTCCGTCCTCTTCCTCCATAGTCATGTCCGTCCTCTTCCTCCATAGTCACTGTGACGTCTTTTATCTCCAGCAGATGATGATACACACATATAGAGTGTGGGAACCCAGATGAACCCCTTCAGGGGCACAACATTCCCCCACTTCCGGGGCCGGAACATTCTCCTCATTGTGGAGATAAATTCTAGTAATATGGTCCTCTAAACAAACAGCACTGACAATAAATAGACAAGACAAGGACCATCCTGACCATACATGGCCTACAAAGGGCAATGATGACACTACACAGGCAGCCAATGGGCAATCATTATTATTATACAGGATTTATATATCGGCAACAGTTTGCTCAGCGCTGTACAAAATGAAGGCAGACATTACAGTTACAATACAATTTGGTACAAGAGGAAGCAGAGGGCCCTGATCCTGAGAGCTTACAATCAAGGAGGAAGGGTTGAGTGATACAAAAGGTAATAGCTGTGGGGGGAGGGGCTGATGGAGGAAATAAATGGCAGTGTCAGGGAATGGGAAGATCGCCGCAGCGATCGAATCTGCACATGCGTAGAATCCTGACAAAACGTACAGGCAGGCAGGCACTAGGACCCAGGCGTGCCTGTCACAAATGACGGGCTAGGCAAGCATTAGGACCCAGGAGCACCTGTCAGGAGTCGGGTGGACTATTTAAACCCGGCTCTTGCAATGCTCAAGTGCCGTATGGTCTTATCTGTGTTCCTGAGTTCCTGTGAGTAGATTGTTTGTTGCCGGACCTGCCTGACCCTGATTTGCTGTCCGTCTCCTGCTCTGATCCCTGGCTTTGTCTGACCATTCTCCTGCTTAACCCTGTACGTTCTGACCTCCTGCTAACAAACCCGGCTTGTGACCTGTTTATCCCTCTGCCTGCTGATTTTGTACTACGCCGCCACCACTGTTACCGACCCGGCTTGCCTGACGCTGCTCCTGTTACCTCCTCACATCAGACTCTCACCTGCTATACACCTCCAACGGTGCTTCTACCACAGCTGGGTGAACCCAGGGGCCGCGACCTGGTCTCGGCCTGCTCCAAGTCCATCCCCACCATCAGGGGCCCTGGTGAACAAGCAGGTCGGAGCTTAGATTCCGCGCCTTGGGGGAATCCAGTCTGTGGAGTGCTAGAGGCTACCGCAGTGGGGTCCCTGACAGAACCATACGGCCATGTCAGAGTCTGGAGGAGGACCTTCACCCTGGGAAGAGATGTGCCAACATCTGGCGGCACTCACACAGGCAGTGAAGACCCTGGAAGAAGGATACAAGCACCTGGAGGGACAGGTCCAGAGCCTGGCCGCACCAACACCCACAACTCCAGGCCCAGTGGGTGCGCCTCCGACCATGGGTGCAGCGGGGTCTGCAGTTGGAGCAGCATTTACCATCCCCCCGCCAGAGCCAAGAGTGCCGACCCCTGAGCGGTTCAGTGGGGACCGAGGGAAGTTCAGGGCCTTCCAAAATTCCTGCCAGCTGTACTTTGACCTGCAACCCCGGACCTTCTCTTCTGAATCGGTGAAGGTAGGATTTGTCATATCCTTGCTGCAGGGGGAGCCCCAGGGATGGGCTCATCGCCTGATGGAGGCCCACCACCCACATTTAAATACTGTCACCACATTCTTTAAGGCGATGGCACAACTGTACGATGACCCGCATCGAGCCGCCTCGGCCGAAGCAGCTCTCTATTCATTACAACAGGGACGCCGGGCAGCAGAGGACTATGCCGCTGAGTTCAGGCAATGGAGTGGAGACACACAGTGGAATGATGCAGCTTTACGCCACCAGTTCCGGTTGGGACTGTCAGAACCATTGAAGGACGAGTTAGCGAGAACAGAAATTCCAGACTCCTTGGAAGGTTTAATCGATCGGGCCATACAGATCGATCGCCGGCTGCGGGAAAGGAGACAGGAGAGGTCCAGCCAGGGGCAGAGAACTTCATGGATGATGCCTAGAGTACCAGTCATGCCAAGGGTCAGTGTCGGCAGTCGGAGCTCCGAACCGTCCGAGGGGGCCGAGCCTATGCAACTCGGCCTGATGCGGCCTACTCTTTCTACTGAGGAACGACAGAGGCGTCGAGCCAATAACCTGTGTCTTTACTGCGGAGCAGCGGGTCATATGGTGCGTTCCTGTCCGAAGAAAGACTGTAAGTTCTCTTCTATTCCTTGTAATATATCTACTGTATGTGAAGGCAACCCCACTCACTTGGCTGTACCTGTGTCTTTTCAGCTTCCCGGAGGAAGCACACAGGTGATGGCTATCATTGATTCTGGGGCCTGTAGTTGCTTTGTCGATCTCGGTTTCGCTACCCAGCACCAAATACCGTTGCTCGCCAAAAAACACAGGGTGAATATTTTTCTGGCGGATGGGTCTCGGATAAAATCGGGGACGGTAGACCGGGAAACCCCTCCTATACATACCACAGTGGCGGGTTATCACCAGGAGTTTCTCCGCTTGGACGCCATCGCGTCCCCCCTATTTCCAGTTATTCTGGGGCTCCCTTGGCTACGAGCTCACGACCCCCAAATTGACTGGAAGACCGGGTCAATCCAGTTCCACTCACGATACTGTCAGGAACATTGTCTACCTAGGGCATCACTAGATACCCCGGCCTTATTAACTGTAAGCTCCGAGGCCAAGTTAACTCAGATGGTACCTGCAGCTTACCACAAATTCCTAGACGTGTTTAGTCCACGGGGGGCAGAGGTTCTTCCCCCACATCGGGCCTATGATTGCCCCATCGATCTGCTCCCGGGCTCCGAGATTCCTTTTGGCCGCATTTTTCCCTTATCTGAGCGGGAACTAGGGGCTTTAAGAGAATATATTGATGAGAGCCTCCGGAAGGGATTTATCCGCCCTTCCACATCCCCGGCCGGGGCAGGGATTTTCTTTGTTGAAAAGAAGGACGGATCCCTAAGACCGTGTGTTGATTACAGAGACCTCAATAAGATTACTGTCAAAAACCGCTACCCCCTTCCTTTGGTCCCAGAATTATTTCAGAGATTAAGGACGGCATCCATCTTCTCCAAGTTGGACCTCAAGGGTGCCTATAACTTGGTTCGGATACGTGAGGGAGACGAGTGGAAAACAGCGTTTCGCACTCGGTTCGGACATTTTGAATGTCTTGTCATGCCTTTTGGGCTATGTAATGCACCGGCCACCTTCCAGCACTTTGTCAATGACATTTTCAGGGACTTTCTGGATATCTTTGTCATTGTCTATTTGGACGATATCCTGATATTTTCCTCTTTCCTGGAAGCACATCGGGGACATGTTAAGAGTGTGCTGGAACGTCTCCGTCAGCATGGCCTTTATGCGAAAGCCGAGAAATGCTGCTTTGAACAGGAAAGCATTTCATTTCTTGGTTTAATAATCTCCACTACGGGGATCGCTATGGACCCACAAAAAATCTCAGCTATCCTGGAATGGCCTGCCCCCACGGATAAGAAGGGAGTTCAGAGATTTATTGGATTCGCCAATTTTTATAGAAAGTTCATAAAGAACTTCTCAGGCCTGGTAGCGCCCATTACCCAGCTCACCAAGGTAGGAGTTTGTTTCCAATGGACTCCAGCTGCAAAGGTAGCTTTTGACGCATTGAAAAAACTATTTACAACGGCTCCCATTCTGAGCCACCCTGACGCATCCCTACCCTACATACTAGAGGTAGACGCATCAGAAGTGGCTGTTGGAGCAGTATTGTCACAGAGGGTAGGGGCCAAGGAGCTAATGCATCCAGTGGCTTTTTTCTCCAGGAAGCTATCCCCTTCTGAAAGGAACTACGATATTGGGGATAGGGAGTTACTAGCCATTAAGACAGCTCTGGAGGAATGGCGTTATCTGCTAGAGGGGGCCCTACACCCCATTCTGGTCTATACTGACCACAAAAACCTGGAGTATTTAAAAACAGCCAAACGCCTCCGTCCACGCCAGGCCAGATGGGCACTGTTTTTCGCGAGATTTAGTCTTCACATAACGTATCGTCCTGGGTCAAAGAACACTAAGCCTGATGCCCTTTCTCGGATGTTCGAGGATCCTAGGGAGACGCCCCAGCCAGACACCATACTGCCGGCAGGTAGCTTTCTATTGCTACAGTCAGAACTGCTGTCTAAATTGCAGGCGGCCTCCAACCGGGTTCCTGACCTGCCCGGGGTCTCCCTGCTGAACAAGGAGGGTCTCTTTTGGAGAGGGGAACAGGTCGTGGTACCCAAGGAGGTCCAATCCCTGGTGTTGGGGTTTTGTCATGACCATCCCCTAGCAGGACACTTCGGGATACATAAGACGTTAGAGCTGACACGACGCACATTTTGGTGGCCAAACATGGCCAAGGACTGTGAAGCATATGTGAAATCTTGCCCCGTCTGTAACCGAAACAAACCCACCAGAGACAAGGCCTGGGGCCTATTGAAACCACTGCCAATATCTGACCGACCCTGGAGTATGATCTCATTAGATTTTATTGTTGACTTGCCACCCTCACGAGATCACACTGTGATCTTTGTGGTTGTGGACCGCCTGTCTAAAATGGCCCATTTTCTGCCACTAGCCAAGACACCATCAGCTTCCGAAACAGCCCAAGTATTTATCAAAGAGATTGTGAGGCTGCACGGAGTGCCAAAAGAGATTGTCTCGGACCGTGGAGTACAGTTTACTTCCAGATTCTGGAAAGCATTATATGAGGGGCTGGCGATTAAGTTATCTTTCTCGTCAGCATATCACCCCCAGACAAACGGGCAGACAGAACGAACTAATCAAACGCTTGAGCAATACCTGAGATGCTATACATCTTTCCTGCAGGATGACTGGCTGACACTTCTACCAATGGCAGAATTTGCATATAACAATGCGAATCATTCTGCCACCAACCAATCCCTGTTTTTCGCTAATTATGGGTTTCACCCTACCTTCCTCCCAGACCTGGTTCCTGAGAACTCAGTCCCAGTGGCCCAGGACACCTTAGAATTCTTCACTGCCAATAACAAGCTACTACAAGAGACAATGGCTAAGGCCCAAGAGGACAGTAAAAGGTTCTGTGACAGGAGGAGAAAGGGAGAATTGGCTATACATCCTGGGGATCGGGTTTGGTTATCAACGGTCAACCTGAAACTGACTTGCCCGTCCAGAAAATTGGCACCCAAGTTTGTGGGGCCCTTCCAGGTAGAACGTAAGGTTAACGAAGTAGCGTTTAAATTGACTCTCCCTGAATCCCTCAAGATACACCCAGTCTTCCATGTATCGTTGTTGAAGCCTGTGGTTGCAGACCCCTTTTTAGACCGCAGGTCTAGACCTCCAGAAGCCATAGACATCAATGGGGAGGAGGAATTTGAGGTGGAAGCAATTTTGGATTGTAGGAGGAGGGGTGGTCAGGTACAATATTTAATTAAGTGGAAAGGCTATGGGCCGGAGGAAAACTCGTGGGAACCTGCCCAGAACGTCCATGCCCCCAGATTGATGCGGGAATTCCTACGTAACCAGCCTCAAAGGAGGAATCGGGTGGGCATCCGGAGGCTGCCCGTAAGGGGGGGGCAATGTCAGGGAATGGGAAGATCGCCGCAGCGATCGAATCTGCACATGCGTAGAATCCTGACAAAACGTACAGGCAGGCAGGCACTAGGACCCAGGCGTGCCTGTCACAAATGACGGGCTAGGCAAGCATTAGGACCCAGGAGTCGGGTGGACTATTTAAACCCGGCTCTTGCAATGCTCAAGTGCCGTATGGTCTTATCTGTGTTCCTGAGTTCCTGTGAGTAGATTGTTTGTTGCCGAACCTGCCTGACCCTGATTTGCTGTCCGTCTCCTGCTCTGATCCCTGGCTTTGTCTGACCATTCTCCTGCTTAACCCTGTACGTTCTGACCTCCTGCTAACAAACCCGGCTTGTGACCTGTTTATCCCTCTGCCTGCTGATTTTGTACTACGCCGCCACCACTGTTACCGACCCGGCTTGCCTGACGCTGCTCCTGTTACCTCCTCACATCAGACTCTCACCTGCTATACACCTCCAACGGTGCTTCTACCACAGCTGGGTGAACCCAGGGGCCGCGACCTGGTCTCGGCCTGCTCCAAGTCCATCCCCACCATCAGGGGCCCTGGTGAACAAGCAGGTCGGAGCTTAGATTCCGCGCCTTGGGGGAATCCAGTCTGTGGAGTGCTAGAGGCTACCGCAGTGGGGTCCCTGACAGGCAGTTTACTAAGTAGAAGCAGGATAGGTTTCTTTAAAGAGGTTTTCAGGGATCGTCTAAAGGTGGATAGATTGGGAGACAGCCGGACAGATTGTGGTAGGGAGTTGCATAGGATTGGAGAAGCTCAGGAGAAGTCCTGGAGGCGAGCATGGGAGGAGGTGACACAGGAACTAGAGAGTAGAAGGTCTTGGGAGGATCGAAGAAAGCGGTTTGGTTGATATTTTGAGACCAGGTTGGTGATGCAGCGGAGGGCAGAGTTGTGGATGGATTTGTAACTTGTTAGTATTTTGGGTATAATTTGTTGGGTGAGTGGAAGGATTGGCAGAGAGGGGTAGCAGACAGTGAATAGTTGGTACACTACACAGGCAGCCAATGGGCAATCATTGCAATATGCAGCTAACCCAATGATGGAGTGCCGGGGTCAGGAGTATGGAGCATAGAGCCCCTTACATTGCTGCTCAGGAGGAAGAAAACATTCCCCAGCCGGCCATGAAGAATATGTTCCATCATTGGTGTCAGAGGGAGGGAAATACTGAGGGGTCTGAGGGAAGTAGAGGAGCTGAGGGGTCTCTCAGGGGGTACTGAGGATGGGAAACATTGGGGCCCCTGAGGGAGTAGTGGAGTTCAAAGGCTTTTAGGGGGTAGAGTAGCTGAAGGAATCTGGGTCTTTGATAGGGTTGGCGGGGAGCAGGGCTCTGAGGAAAGAAAAGTTTGTCAGGCTCAGGGGGACACTGAGGCAGGGAGGGGGGCTCTTGGTCTCTGATTGTCCTCTTACCTGCATTTACTTTCCAGACCTCCTTACAGAACTCCTACCAGGAAAGGAAGACAACCTTCACCTTCTTACCATCTCACTGGTCATATATTATTTTCCAGTATACCAAGTGGAATGAAGAAGGACAATCCTTCACCCCTTGGTGGGCACTTGTTCTTAGAGGTCTGTTGGTGCATTATCGACTAAAAGGTAGTCAGGGGTCAGTGCTGAACATCTTCAGGAGAAACTCCAATACCTCCCATGACACAGGTTCTGGCAGTGCCCGGTGCTGGAATTCAGAGCCCCAGGAACCCACCACCACTCTGTACAATGTCCTGGATATTACAGTATACTTGGGAACCAAACCCCTCCCCCCCTGCTGTCCTCCTTCTACCCACACTGGGCTGTCATTGGAGGGAAGAGACAGAATTATCCTGATTAGCCAGGAAAAGTCATCAAGTTCCCCTTCCTGGACCTCATGATGAGCCGACATTGACCTCACAGCACTGCCTCAGAGCAAACAAGTCATAGGAAGGATCGTATTTATCATTCCTTGTCTGCAGATCTAAAACTCATCAAAACCAGTTCAGAGACCAAATAAACCCAACAGAGAAAAGGGGATTTCTGATCTGGCAGGACAAGAGGGTCCCGGGACCTCAAATATGCATCAAACACTAAACAGTCCAAACTAAATGTCTTCCCATGGGGGGAGTAGTTCTTCACTGTCCAGCAACCCTCCTATTCCCCCCTCACATCCACATCCTATTATTGTGTGACCAATACCATCCAAATCATTCTTACTTTCATTTCCCAAAGTTATCCGTCTACAAGGAGACCTGTATAGATCACATGATGGCACCAATGAGGATGGAGGAGGACCGGAGTCACATGACTGAGAAGATACTAAACCTCACCCTGGAGATCATCTACCTGCTGACCGGAGAGGTGAGGAGGATTCTGGGTGGTCACATGACATCACTCTCATCTCTATTAATAAAACACAGACCTGACTGGAGAGGTGAGGAGGATTCTGGGAAGTCACATGACATCACTCTTATCTCTATTAATAAAACACAGACCTGACCGGAGAGGTGAGGAGGATTCTGGGAGGTCACATGACATCACTCTTATCTCTATTAATAATACACAGACCTGACCGGAGAGGTGAGGAGGATTCTGGGAGTCTAACATTATATTCCTATTGGTTCCTCAATACAGAGATTTCCTCTTCTGAAGTCAGGTGATCATATGACCATCACAGTGCCTCCATGTGACTCCCTAAACCCTGAGAGACACAACATGCAGAAGATTCTAGAAGTCACCAAGAAGATGATGGAGCTGCTGACAGGAGAGGTGAGCGGTGCCGGGAATTCTGGGACATTCTCCAGTAACAGACAAGGGATGTGTCTGGATGGTGACTGTATCATTGTGTGTGTCAGGTTCCTATAAGGTGTCAGGGTGTCACTGTCTATTTCTCCATGGAGGAGTGGGAGTATTTAGAAGGACACAAGGATCTCTACAAGGACGTCATGATGGACAATCAGCCGCCCCTCACATCACCGGGTAAGAGGAGACTTTATTGTAAAGGAGAGAGCAGTACGGAGGATCCACCTAGATCCCCCATCATCTGATAAACACATAGAAACAATGGATTCAGTCAGTGTGTGTGTTTCCTACAGATGGATCCAGTCATGGGAACCCACCAGAGAGATGTCCCCGTCCTCTGTATTCCCGGGATTCCACACAGGAAGGTCACACCATCCCTCACCATCATCAGGTAGATGATGACAATTATTGGTAGTTGTGATTTATACACAGCATGTTTTTTACAATGAATGTTTTATTATATCTTTCAGAGTGGAATCCTCGGGGATGAGAATATTGATGTTAAAGAAGAGTATAAAGAGGAGGATGAGGAGTATGGAGTGATGGAGGAGTTTTCAGAAGGACACAAGGATATGATGGAGCCACCTAATACCAGGAACCCACCAGAGAGATGTCCCCGTCCTCTGTATTCCCGGGATTCCACACAGGAAGGTCACACCATCCCTCACCATTACAAGGTTGGTGGGACTGACCATTTAGAACATGAACTTGTAAAGATGATGTGTGGATTGTTTTATGTGACCTTACATTTTACAGATGATATTTTCTCTCATTTCCTTGATTTAGAGTGGAGATCCAATCGATATAGAATTTGAGGTGAAAGCAGAAGAAGAAGAGGCGTATGTGAGGGATGATCAGCAGTCTATGGAGGAGGATGGAATAACGGGGACATTTATAGAGGAGGACACTCCTACAGAGATCAGCACAGGTGGGTCATGAACACTAAATCCATTCCTCCACCCATACTGCTCACTGATTGGTCCAGAGTAGGGCGGGGACTGGGTGATATCAGCCTGTAATCCCCTGGTCACTTTCCTGAGCTGTGTTCCCCGTCCTGTATTCCTGGATTTCTCTCGGATAATCTTCCTTCTCTGTGCTGCAGACACAATTTATGTATCTAGACTGGATTTATGGAGGTTCTGGGGTTCAGCTGGCAGAAAAATGTTCATTTTCACCATAAGTGTTACTAGACCTAGGCACCTGGGGTGTGTGCTTTGAGTCTTCTTCCCTATTTCTGGGTCTAGTAAGATCTCTGACAGAACAATTCTCCCAGGGTTCCTTGCTCTGTTATCTGCTGGCTGTGCCGGGTGGAGGGATATGTCTGTATAGTCTCAGACCCAAGTCACTGAGTGCAGTCTCAGGAGATGGGAGGCAGCGGTGTGGGATCTCTGCAACTTGTCTACAGTAAACATTTAATCTTCCACTGATTACTGAATACCAATATTATGAGTCCTGACCCTTATACTATATAATTTATATTGTACATTACATACTCCTGACCCCTGCACTATATACTCTATGTTGTACATTACATACTCCTGACCCCTGCACTATATACTTTATGTTGTACATTACATACTCCTGACCCCTGCACTATATACTCTGTTGTACATTACATACTCCTGACCCCTGCACTATATACTCTATGTTGTACATTACATACTCCTGACCCCTGCACTATATACTCTATGTTGTACATTACATCCTCCTGAGCCCTGCACTATATACTCTATGTTGTACATTACATACTCCTGACCCCTGCACTATATACTCTATGTTGTACATTACATACACCTGACCCCTGCACTATATACTCTATGTTGTACATTACATACTCCTGACCCCTGCACTATATACTCTGTTATACATTACATACTCCTGACCCCTGCACTATATACTCTATGTTGTACATGACATACTCCTGACCCCTGCACTATATACTCTATGTTGTACATTACATACTCCTGACCCCTGCACTATATACTCTATGTTGTACATGACATACTCCTGACCCCTGCACTATATACTCTGTTGTACATTACATACTCCTGACCCCTGCACTATATACTCTATGTTGTACATTACATACTCCTGACCCCTGAACTTTATTCTCTATGTTGTATATTACATACTACTGATCCCTGCACTATATACTCTATGCTCCTGTCTAGTAATCCTCTTTGTCTTTGTATTTTAGTCCATGGCCGGGAGATGAGGAAAACCTCCGAGGATTGTCTCACTTTGTCTCCAAACTGGAAAGTAGAAGATGAGGACATCACACAGTATAGTCCAGGAGAAAATCCGGCTCCCTCCAATGTCCATCCGGCACCACCCAGTGTAGATGGACCATCGGATTCCTCGTATCCTGAGGAACCTCAGACTGTGCGGGACCGGGCCGGCCTTCCAAAAGGGAGGAGCTTCTCCTGTACGGAGTGTGGGAAAGGTTTCCATTTTAAATCCCATCTAAATATTCATAAAAGATCTCACACGGGAGAGAAGCCGTATTCCTGTCCTGAGTGCCGGAAATGTTTTGCACTAAAATCAGATCTTGTCAGACATGAAAGGTCTCATACAGGGGAGAAGTCGTATTCCTGTTCAGAGTGTGGAAAATGTTTTTTATTGAAATGTCATCTTTACCAACATCAGACATCTCACACGGGAGAGAAGCCATATTCCTGTCCTGTTTGTGGGAAATGTTTTTCAGTGAAGTACCATCTTTACAGACATCAAAGATCTCACACAGGGGAGAAGCCATATTCCTGTCCTGAGTGTGGAAAATGTTTTTCAGTGAAGTATCATCTTTACAGACATCAAAGATCTCACACGGGGGAGAAGCCATATTCCTGTCCTGTTTGTGGGAAATGTTTTTCAGTGAAGTCCCACCTTTACACACATCAAAGATCTCACACAGGGGAGAAGCCGTATTCCTGTCCTGAGTGTGGGAAATGTTTTTCAGATAATTCCAATCTTTACAGACATCAGAGATCTCACACGGGGGAGAAGCCATATTCCTGTCCTGAGTGTGGAAAATGTTTTTCAGTGAAGTCCCATCTTTCCAAACATCAGAGATCTCACACGGGGGTGAAGCCGTATTCCTGTCCTGAGTGCGGGAAATGTTTTTCAAGTAACTCTAATCTTTACACACATCAGAGATCTCACACAGGGGAGAAGCCATATTCCTGTCCTGAGTGTGGGAAATGTTTTGCACATATGTCCATTCTTCACAAACATCAGAGATCTCACACGGGGGATAAGCTATATTCTTGTACTGAGTGCGGGAAATGTTTTTTAGAGAAGTGTTATCTTTCCAGACATCAGAGATCTCATACAGGGGAGAAGCCATATTCCTGTTCTGAGTGCAGGAAAGGTTTTTTGCAGAAATCAGATCTTTCCAGACATCAGAGATCTCACACGGGGGAGAAGCCGTATTCCTGTCCTGAGTGTGGGAAATGTTTTTCACAGAAGTCCGATCTTTCCAGACATCAGAGATCTCACACGGGGGAGAAGCCGTATTCTTGTCCTGAGTGAGGGAAATGTTCCTTACTGAAGTCCTGTCTTCCTGTACATCTGGGATTATAATGAGGTAGACAGATCAGACTGGGGTCAGTACTTATTGGGGGGTGGAATGGGGAAAGATGGGGGAGGAGGGCTATGGCAGATTGTAAGAAGGTTTCCATGTTACAAACAACCAATGGAATTGGTACCATTTGTATGAAAATAAAAAATACACAAATTCCGTATGGACAAGGTGTCAGTGAATGGACAAGGTGTCGGTGAATGAACAAGGTGTCGGTGAATGAACAAGGTGTCAGTGAATGGACAAGGTGTCAGTGAGTGAAAGTGTTTGTTCCCCAATGCCAGAAGTGTGCCCAGCACAATAGGTGAGTTGGAAGGTTTGGTGCATGAAGAGAACTAGGATTGAATTGGTATTGCTGAATCTTGGCTTCATTCCTCACATGACTGGGCCATTCATATTCCTGGCTAGGTTCTCTTTCGGAGAGACGGGGGAAATAGGAAAGATGGTGGTGTCTGTCTCTATGTGAGAAGTGATCTCAGAGCGAGTGTGAAAGAGGACCTAGTTGATGGAGAGTGTGATGAGGCTGAAGTATTATGGGTGGAACTGCACATGGGGGGCGGTACTACAAAGGTCATCATTGGCGTTTGTTATAGGCCTCCCAGTGTTAATGAGAAGGTAGAGACTCAGCTTCTCCCACAGATGGAAAGGGCTGGGACAGTGATAATAATGGGGGATGGTAACTACCCAGAAAGTGACTGGAGTAATGGTACTGCAGGAACAGTTAAAGGGCAAACATTTTTAAAACTACTACAAGACAATTGTACTGTGCAGTTCATAGAGGCCCCAACTAGGAATGGTGCTCTGCTGGACCTGGTCATCTCCAACCATGCAGAGCTTCTTACGAATGTCCATATAAAAGAACATCTGGGTAGCAGTGACCATAACATGATTTCATTTATTGTTAGCTGTAAACAGCAAGCACATTTGTGAAAAATAAAAACGCTCAATTTTAAGAGAGCTAATTTTCCAAGGCTGAGATCTGCTCTCCAAGACTTCGACTGGGAGGGAATATTGGCATCGATGAACACAACACAGAAATGGGAGTTCTTCAAAAAGACTGTATGTGACCACACTGCAAAATATATTCCCATGGGCAACAAGAATAAAAGGCTAAAAATCAAACCTATGTGGCTTACGGCCAAAGTTACAAAAGCTACTGTCAGGAATGGACTCAGCACTGGTGGTGGGACTCACCTGCCGTGTGTGCTGCAGTACCAGGGCTGACCAGCAGGTGCTCTCAACAGCCAGAAGCTCACTCCTGCAGTCAGCCAACACCTGGGGCTGATTGCAGGAGGTGTATTTAAGGAATGACCAGGCCTGTGATCAGGGCCTTGGTGTATTGTTTCCCATGAGTCCCTGTATCTGGTATCCTGTGTTCCTGTTCTACTGACTATCTGATTTGTTGCCGACCCTGCCTGATCTCTGCTGACTTCTCCTGCTTGATCCCTGGCTTGCCTGACCATCCTTCTGCCTGATCCTCCGGTACCTCGCTGCCCGCACGTTGCTGACCTGGCCTTCCTGACTACGCCTGATGCTACCCAGACGAACCATCCATCCATCCCGCATGGATCTGTCCCTGTTACCAGGTCTGCCAGCCTCTTCACGTCAGGCTTTCCCCCGGTACATACCCTTGGCGGACCCCTCTACCACAGTTGGGTGCACTCAGGGGCCGCGACTTGGTCTCAGTCCTGCGCCAAGTCCATCCCCACCATCAGGGGCTCTGGTGAAAAGGCAGACTGGGGCTTAGACTCCGCGCCCTGGAGAATCCCATTCTGTGGGTACTAGAGATCCCGCCGGGCGGTGCCTGACGGTACCTTACGTCCTGCCTCACCATTCCACCTCTCCAGCCCTGACTACGCCTGTGTTCCTGAAGCCTGCTGCTTCCCTGTGTCAGTCCACACATTTCTGGTCATACCCAGATCCCTAACAGCTACAGATAATAAGAAAAGAGCTTTTATTAAATATGAAAATTAAGGAGCGAGATCATTGTTTACACATTACAAAGAATAGAACAGAAGATGCAAAAAAGAAATAAAGGCAAAAACTGAAAACAACAGAAAGATATCAGGACGACCCCAAAACATTCCTCCAATATATGAATAGTAGAAAGGTCCGGTCCCAGCATGTAGGCCCTTTACAGAACCATCTAGAGGGGGTGACTGGGGACAAAGAGAAGGACAATGTATGAAATCCCTTCTTCAGCTCTGTGTATACAAAGGAGCATGGGGGGGCTCTTGTCCATAATGGGGGGTGGTACTGACACCCCCCAGATGATCCACATTGGCTCACAATTGATATGATCCAGAAATATTTAGACAGAATAAAGGTGAATAAAGCCCCTGGACCGGATGGCAGACACCCACGGGGCCTTAAAGAATTCAGCTCTGTCATCTCACAGCCATTGTTTCTCATTTTTAGGGCCTCTTTAATGACTGGCATAGTACCACTGGATTGGTGTAAGGCCAATGTGGGGCCAATATTTATAAAGGGGACAAAATCTTTCCCAAGTAATTATAGAGCTGTTAGTGTAACTTCTATAGTTGGGAAGATACTGGAGAGTTTAATAAAAGACCACAGAGAGGAGTTCTTGCTGGAAACAAATATTGTAACCGGCAGCATGGAGTCATGAAAGATAGAAGTTGTCAAACAAATCTGATTTCTTTTTATGAGGAGGTAAGCAAAACCTTGGACAGAGGGGTGGCGGTGGTATACTTGGACAGGGGGGTGGCTGTGGACATGGTATACATGGACAGAGGGGTTAATGTGGTATCCTTGGACAGAGGGGTGGCAGTAGACGTGGTATACTTGGACAGATGGGTGGCAGTGGTATACTTAGACAAAGGGGTGGCAGTGGACGTGGTATACTTGGACAGAGGGGTTGCTGTGGACATGGTATACTTGGACAGAGGGTTGGTGGTGGACGTGGTATACTTGGACAGAGGGGTGGCGGTGGACATGGTATACTTGGACAGAGGGGTGGCAGTGGACATGGTATACTTGGACAGAGGGGTGGCAGTGGTATACTTAGACAAAGGGGTGGCAGTGGACGTGGTATACTTGGACAGAGGGGTTGCTGTGGACATGGTATACTTGGACAGAGGGTTGGTGGTGGACGTGGTATACTTGGACAGAGGGGTGGCGGTGGACATGGTATACTTGGACAGAGGGGTGGCAGTGGACATGGTATACTTGGACAGAGGGGTGGCAGTGGTATACTTAGACAAAGGGGTGGCAGTGGACGTGGTATACTTGGACAGAGGGGTTGCTGTGGACATGGTATACTTGGACAGAGGGTTGGTGGTGGACGTGGTATACTTGGACAGAGGGGTGGCGGTGGACATGGTATACTTGGACAGAGGGGTGGCAGTGCATGTGGTATACTTGGACAGAGGGGTGGCGGTGGACGTGGTATACTTGGACAGAGGGGTGGCGGTGGACGTGGTATACTTGGACAGAGGGGTGATGGTGGACGTGGTATACTTGGACAGAGGGGTGACGGTGGACGTGGTATACTTGGACAGAGGGGTGGCGGTGGATGTGGTATACTTGGACAGATGGGTGGTGGTGGACGTGGTATACTTGGACAGAGGGGTGGCAGTGGACGTGGTATACTTGGACAGGGGGGTGGCGGTGGACGTGGTATACTTGGACAGAGGGGTGGCGGTGGACGTGGTATACTTGGACAGAGGGGTGGCGGTGGACGTGGTATACTTGGACACAGTTCCCCACACATGGCTAATGTGTAAGGTAAAGTCTATGGGCTGGAAAATCTGAATGCAAATGTTCAGTGTTTGCATTCAGTGTTATTAGTGGGGTACCCCAAGGTTCAGTGTTATTAGTGGGGTACCCCAAGGTTCAGTGTTATTAGTGGAGTACCCCAAGGTTCAGTGTTATTAGTAGGGTACCCCAAGGTTCAGTGTTATTAGTGGGGTAACCCAGGGTTCAGTGTTATTAGTGGAGTACCCCAAGGTTCAGTGTTATTAGTGGGGTACCCCAAGGTGCAGTGTTATTAGTGGAGTACCCCAAGGTTCAGTGTTATTAGTGGGGTACCCCAGGGTTCAGTGTTATTAGTGGGGCACCCCAAGGCTCAGTGTTATTAGTAGGGTACCCCAAGGTTCAGTGTTATTAGTGGGGTACCCCTAGGTTCAGTGTTATTAGTGGGGTACCCCTAGGTTCAGTGTTATTAGTGGAGTACCCCAAGGTTCAGTGTTATTAGTGGGATACCCCAAGGGTCAGTGTTAGTAGTGGGGTTCCCCAAGGTTCAGTGTTATTAGTGGGGTACCCCAAAGTTCAGTGTTATTAGTGGGGTACCCCAAGGGTCAGTGTTATTAGTGGGGTACCCCAAGGTTCAGTGTGATCAGTGGGGGACCCCAGTGTTCAGTGTTATCAGTGGGGTACCCCAAGGTTCAGTGTTATTAGTGGGGTACCCCAGGGTTCAGTGTTAGTAGAGGGGTACCCCAAGGTTCAGTGTTATTAGTGGAGTACCCCAAGGTTCAGTGTTATTAGTGGGGTACCCCAAGGGTCAGTGTTATTAGTGGGGTACCCCAGGGTTCAGTGTTATTAGTGGGGTACCCCAAGGTTCAGTGTTATTAGTGGGGTACCCCAAGGTTCAGTGTTGGGCCCCTTACTTATTAATATATATATAAACAATATGGGGTGTGAGATTATAAATCCCATTCCAGTCTTTGCAGATGACACCAAGCTGTGCCGGGGAATAACGTCCTTACAGGATGTCTCCAACTTACAAGCCGACCTCAATGCTCTGTGTAATGAGATGTTGTAACCTGAGTCCTCTACATATAGTGGGGACCCCCCATTGTTGGACACCACTTTTGGATGTTCTTATCAGTAATCCATCTCTAATACTGAATTGAGATTCGGATGTCACTAATAATTGGTGGTCTTCTCTTTGGGCGTAGTCTTCCTCCAATATAGGGGTGTTACAGGGTCTTCTATGTGTTTATTATTATTATACAGGATTTATGGCACCAACAGTTTGCGCAGCGCTGTACAATATAAGGGGGCGGTACAATTACAATACATTTCAGTACAGAAGGAATAGGAGGGCCCGGCCCGTGGAGCTTACAATCTGAAGGAAGGGGGAGGTGATACAAAAGGTGATAGCTGCGGGGGATGATCTGGTGGAGGTGATTCAAGTACAGTTCTTAGGTGGAGGTGGGGTAGGTCTTCCTGAATAAGTGAGTTTTCAAAGATCGCCTAAAGGCAGACAGGGTGGGGGCTGACCGGACATGCTGTGGTAGGTAGTTCCAGAGGATGGGAGAGGCTCTGGAGAAGTCCTGGAGGCGAGCATCGGAGGAGGTGATGGGGGAGGTAGAGAGGAAGATATCTTGGGAGGAGCGGAGCGGGCGATATGGACGATATCTGCAGATGAGGTTGGTGATGTAGCTAGGGGCAGTGTTGTGGATGGCTTTGTAAGTTGTGGTTAGTATTTTGAATTTTATATGTTGGGTTAGTGGAAGTCAGTGAAGGGATTGGCAGAGAGGGGCAGCAGTCGCTGATCGGTTGGTAAAGTGTATGAGTCTAGTATGAGTCAAGTTTTGAAGGGCCCAGACTGTGGCTAGTAATGCTTTCTCACAGTCATTGGATGTGATGTGTACAGGTGACAGGGAATTACTGGCATAGGCAATGATTGGTTCAGATTGTCTTGTATTTGATCCAGTACAGCATTGATACTGAGGTTTGTGAATCCAGTTCCCAGATAGAAGGGTTTTCCTCCTTCTGGATAAGCCAGGCACGGGGCTTGGGTGAGTTTCCTTGTCAGCTCATTCATGGCTCGCTCCTGAGCCCCCCCCATGTCCATGGTATATTCTTCTTTAGTAATGTCAATAAAGGTTTCCTGATTTCTGCCTAGTCATCAATAAACGTACGTGAGTAATTCATCACACCCACAAATGATCTCACGTCACTGATGTTGGGAAGTGTTTTACACTTCATCACGGCCTCCACTTTCTTCTTTTGTGGATTTAGGCCTTCAGAGGTCACTTCATGTCCAAGGAAGGTGACTTTGGTACGGCACCATTGGGCTTTCTGTAATGACATTGTAACACCTGCCTCTCTCAGCTGATTTAGCCCGTCTCATGTTTTGGATATGCTTTTCAACAGAAGTACTTTTCAATAAAATATCATCCACATATGTTACATTTCCTCTCTCTGCAGCATCAGGCATGGCCTTATGTAAGAACCAGCAAATTCATGGCCTGAGTTTATGTAACCTAAAGGCATACGGGTCCAGGTATATTGTTCTTTATCCAAGGTGAAGGCCAGTCTGCATTGGTCTCCAGGACTTATCCTGACTGTCCAATAACCTTGGGCACAATCCAGCGCAGTAAAGATCTTGGCTCCCTGCATCTGTACCAAGCATTGGTCAATATATGGGACGGGTCAGCCGGACATATATACACATTTGTTGAGCTGTGTGAAGTCGGCACACAGACATCATTGACCATTTGGTTTAAGGATCCCTAAGACAGGATTATTATAAGAACTGTGCACCGGTCTTATCATACCTCTCTGTAAGGTTCCTTATGATTTCTGACAACGAATCGTAACACGCTAGAGGAAGTCCATATTGCTTGATATAGACGGGAGGTGCATCAGGATCAGTCTGGATCCCGGCTATGTGAATGTCTGTAACACCAGTCATAGGAATCTTTACAAACATATCCTGGAATCCCATAAGGACTTCATTTAGCCGTTGGTGCTCTGGGTCATTAGATCATCCATCAGTGAAGGATATTTACATTTTCATCGTCTTCCTCAATCCTGTCAGTGAGGTCATGATATTCCTTTGTTCATTAAGAGGAGGATTAAATATAAGAGAGGATTCCTCCACCTTACAAGTACCTATCTCAGAATGGAAAGCAGACATTGAGCGAATGGTGAACAATCCTTCAGGAGAAGAATGAAATGTTTGCTCAACTATCTGTTCCTCGGTAAGGAATTGTTCAGGAATAAGGCCAATACTTGTATTATGAACCCCAAAGGTGCAAGAATAGGAATCTAAAGCCAAACCAATTATAGTGTTTTGGGGCAAAGAGATTTCATTTGGGGCTCCATTATTAATAATTATTTGGGTTTTCAATGGCTGGATATTCACCATTGGTGTAGGATTTACCAAAATTCCCAATTGTTGCATCTTATTTGAGAGACATATAAACGCATCAGGATTCTTTTTGTCCTTTTTGTACCTGTATAGGTACATCATGTGGTACTAATATGTTTCCTGCATATGGCACTATCTGGGATGATTTAAGGGCTTCATGTTCATCTATACATTTACATAGATCCCCTTTAATCTGGTCCACAATGTGGAATTTACCAGATCCATGTGTATGGCAAAGTGATGTACTACATCGTTACCAATGTAAATCTGATACCGGGGCTCAGTGATTACCAGGAATAAATGATTGGCCGTTTTACCCCCAACTGAAATGGATAACATGCATTTGGCAATAATATTATGACTTTTGGAGTCATTATCCAGATCATGGATCCAGTTATCCTGAGGGTTGGGATACCTGACTACTTTAGGATTAGACATTTGTTTTAGTAGATCTCTACTAATGTAACTATTTCCCGGCGTAAAGCCAGTTTAGCCTTTTTAGTACTTCCCAGGTCATTGACTTTGAAGGGAAAGAACACATCCTCATTCACCTTTCCAATCCTTGCCAGGAATTGTGTATGATTACTGAACCCAGTAGAGTCAGTATCTTCTCTATGGAGGTGAATAGAACGTCCCCTTCCAGGCAGACATCTCTGACTCTTTCAGGGGACACACATATGGTGTTCTCCTCCTGTCCACATAAGGTGGAGGTAGGTGTTGCCTGTAAGAAGGAAACATCTGGAATTTGGCTTTTCCTGAAATGGACCTCAATAGAGTCCGGTCTTTCCTCCATCACGTGGCAGTTACACGGATTGTGATAGGATTGGGAGTGCTCATAATTAATTGGCACATTGACCTGTGACCATATAACCTCACTGATAAAATCAATGACAGGGTTTCATCTCTGAAGGAGATCTATAGCAATAATTAGGGGTCATAGGGCAAACCAACTAGCAGTGTGGGATGGCAGATTCTTTTATTTCCCACTATGAAATGTAGCCAAGCCGTACCTGATACCTTCATGGCTGTACCGGATACACTCACAGGTTTTGCTGGGAAACTTTTCACCTTTATATTTCCCTGAAGAGAAGTCTTGGATTTGTTGGAAATCTTTCTGAGTTCTAATAGTTGCTTGGCTCCCCGTGTCTAATAAAGCCATGATCTTTGGTAAATGATGATGTCATTCCACTTCAATGGAATACCTTTTGTCAATGTCCTGTAATGGGCAGAGGTACCTTGGGTGAGAAGTGAAGGTGTCTTTATGCTTTGTCTCATCCGCTGACCCCCCCTTCTTCTTCACATGGAAGCTCCTTGGACGGCTTGTCACGTTTTCATTGTGGAGGATTCTGTGGGCTGTAATACAGAAACACAAACATTCTGCCCCCCCCTTACCTTTTGGTATAGGACAGGTTCCATCCTTCTCAGACATACAGGCACTTGGCTTCATTTGTGCTCTCTTGTTTATCGGGACATTACAGGCATTATCATTGTTTGATGCTTTAACCTGTTCATTCCTGCTTCCTACTGAGGACGATTTTCTGCAGGATTGGGATTCCCGAAAAAAGGATTCTTAGTGTTAGCAGTGAAGAAATTGGTTATTTCCCCATTTGTTCTGCTAATACACTGAACTGACCTGCATCTGCTCCAGGCTTCATATAGATTACTTCTACTTTTCCAATGAACTTTTGGGTTTGGAGTTTTGGAATTGGATGTCTGGGATCTGACAGAACTTTCTGTTTCAGAACCAGATTGGACCTTTTTCTGGTTGGACCTGTAATTCCGGTAATAACCTCCCTGATTTCTCCTGTCGCTTAGTAAATTGATGCTTTTTGTCTGAGTTGTCAGTGACGGGGACCTTCTTGAAATCCAGATTGGGTTTAGACTTCTTCTGACTGAGAGGTCTGGAGCTTCAACAACTTCAGCATAACTCCTTTTTGGGGATTCAAACTTTCTGGGATCCTTTTTAATCTGAGCCTCAGCTAGGTTTTCTGTGGGCTTTGTAAATCTCCTGCCCTGAGACTCTTCCCCATGCTGTAATCCAGCGTAGAGGGCGGTCCTCTCTGTCAGTAGCCAATCCAGAGTTTTTCTGGGATTGTAATCTCGGGCCAAAATCATTTCTTTTTTATTTGGGAAAGCATCATAAAACAATTGGACACATTCAGGGCTGTCATAATCAGGATCTTTTCCAGCCAGGCTGTAGGCATTCTTGAGAACTGACAAAAACTCTCGGGGACTTTGATTTGGCCGACATTTTAAAGACAAAATGTCTCTTTTATCAGCAGTAGCTGAGCGGTAGGGACCAAATTCTGCTTTTATTTCTGATACCACTTCAGACCATCTTATTACACCCGTGTCTCTGAGGCAAGTCAAGAAATTCCTGTGCTTTGGCTGAGACACCCATGGGACAAATTCAGTTTTCTGTTTGTCAGAATTCAAACTTCGGGTCATCATCGCCTCCTCGAAGGTTTCTGTGTGATCAATTATAGAAGGGATCCTTTCTTAGTAAAGAGGCCCACAGTTTCTGTTAGGAATGGTATCACTTTGGTGGTATCATACACAGGCCTCTGGGATTTTCTCTCACTTTTGGGGTGTTTATGAAGTGAGATGGGTCTTAATTTAGGAAGATAATGTTCCCTACTGGAAGGCATTTCATCCTCATCTGGGGGGTCACTGTAGTTACTCTCAGATTCTGAAGCCTCTGATTTTAATGGGATTACAATTTTAGGCCTCATAGAATGGTCTGGGTGTGAGCTGCTAAAGGGTTCAATGACATTTGTAGTCTGCCAAGTAGAAGGTGTAACCCTTGTACTGCTGGCTTTTAGCTCCTGTGTCTCTGGTACCAATTGCTGATATGTGCGGTTCTGGACATCTACCTCATGCTGGAGATGGGTATTCGCAATGCTCAGCTTTTCACATTCTCATTTCTAAAGTTGATTTTATCCCTTTACAATCAGACAAATCCTCAGAGATCTGATCTAGATTCTTAACCACCTCCCATCCAGCCGTTGTATATAAACAGCCAGATGGTGGCAGTGTCATGTTTCACATGACTGTCATATGCCTTTAAGTGTTTTCTATATTTTTTCTCTGCTCCTCCCTTTCCTTTGGTTTAGTTAATGTGGTATAGATAGCCCTCCCCCTTTCCCAGGAATACATTGCAGCTCTAGCCTCATGGCATGAAGCAGGAAACATTATGATCTTTTTGACCTATTAAATGTTCATTGTTGTAAGAGTCTCTCAGTTTATGGAATAAACTTCACAAGATCTACAAGATGTCTTATTGATTGAGTCACTGACTGTGGTATCCAGCTGAGGTTGAAGTTATCGCTATCTCATCACAACTGTAAGTTACAGAGATCACACTATCAATGCTTAGATTGGAGAGACAGAACAGGCAATGCAGAGGCGGGTGGCTGTTTATAATCAGCCTCCCCGCCCCCTGCTTGTGCACGCTCCCTGGGAGCATGCAGCAATGCGATCCGGTGCCCGCTGTGTCCTCCAGACACAGTGGAACACCGATCGTCGTACGGGACCTCTGTGTGAGGTCCCAATCATGTGATCACCGATTGGCCAATCAGTGATCACATGCAGAGTAGTAAGCTAGATGTCACTTCTGACATCATTGCTTACTATGTGTGAAATCTGTGAATGATCACAGAGGTCACATGGTACAGGGCCATTCACAACAGCCTTGTACCATGTGACAAGCTGTGACCAATCACAGCTCACGCAGTATTTATCAATGGCTGCAAGAATGCAGCCAGAGTGAAGGAGAAATGATTGCTTTTACAGCCTTTATGGGTGTAAAATAATCAGTGTAAAAAAAAAATCTTCATCATCCCCCACAAGTAGTACAGTGTCACCATGGTGACACTGTACTGCTAGGGTGACAGTAGGTAAAAAAACATAAATAATATTCTAAAAAACATTTTTTTTTAAATTATAATTTTTGGTTATACACTAATTTTGTTTTTTTTTTTTACTAAAAAGATAACGGAATACATTTTGTCAAAGTTTATGATGAAATATCAGAGGTCCTCCTCCTCCTAGACCTCTCCGCGGCCTTTGACACAGTCGACCACCCCCTCCTCCTTAATAAACTACTCTCCCTTGGCATCAGAGACACCGCTCTCTCCTGGTTCTCATCCTATCTATCCCAACGCTCCTTCAGCGTTTCCTACAACGGTGCCACCTCCTCCTCACTCCCCCTCTCTGTTGGGGTCCCCCAGGGCTCTGTCCTTGGACCCCTTCTCTTCTCCATCTACACCTCCTCCCTTGGCAAACTCATACACTCTCATGGCTTCAATTACCACCTCTATGCTGATGATACTCAAATCTACCTCTCCACCCCTCACCTCACCCCCACATTCTCCGCCCGCATCACTCACCTCCTAAACGACATCTCTGACTGGATGTCGCTCCATTTCCTCAAACTCAACCTCTCCAAAACCGAGCTTCTCATCTTCCCCCCAGCCCGCGCCCCCCCCCATCCTTTCCATCACTACCAACAACACCACCATCAATCCCGCCCAACAAGCCAAGGTCCTTGGCGTCATTCTGGACTCAAACCTTTCCTTTCAACCTCATGTCAAATCTCTCACAAACACATGCAGACTCCACCTCCGCAATATCGCCAAGATACGCTCCTTCCTTACCCCAGACACTACTAAACTACTCGTACACTCCCTGATTATCTCACGCCTTGACTACTGCAACTCCCTCCTCACCGGCCTACCCCAGTGCAGGCTCTCCCCGCTTCAGACCATCCTGAACTCAGCGGCCAGACTCATCCACCTCACCAGCCGCTCCACCTCTGCCACCCCCCTCTGCCTCTCCCTCCACTGGCTCCCCATTGCCCAACGCATTAAATTTAAATTACTCACCCTGACCTATAAGGCCATTCACAACACTGCCCCTAACTACCTCACCGACCTGATTCCCAGGTACCACCCTACCCGTACCCTTCGCTCTTCACAAGACCTCCTTCTATCTTGCTCCCTGGTCTCCTCCTCCCACGCACGCCTGCAAGACTTCTCCAGGTCCTCCCCCATCCTCTGGAACTCACTACCCCAATCCATCAGACTGTCACCTTCCCTCCTCACCTTCAGGCGCTCCCTGAAAACCCACCTCTTCAGGGTAACCTACCCCACCCTCACCTAACAGCCGCTGCCCTTCCCTCCTCCTACCACTCCATCCCCCACAGCTGTTTCCTCCTGTGCCTCTACCCCCTCCCTCCTAGATTGTAAGCTCGAAAGAGTAGGGCCCTCTAACCCCTCGTGTGCTGTTTGATGTTACTGTTCTGTTTCATGTATTGTCCCCCCTCTATTGTACAGCGCTGAGCAAACCCTTTGGCGCTATATAAACTCGATAAATAAATAATAATAAATAAATATTATTTATTTGCAAAATTTTATAAGAAAAAATATTTTTTCAAAATTTTTGGACTTTTTAATTAATATAGCAAAAAAAATAAAAATCCCAGTGGTGAATAAATACCATCAAAATAAAGCTTTATCTGTCTGAAAAAAATGCTAAACAATTCATATGGGTACAGTGTTGCATGACCGCGCAATTGTCATTCAAAGTGTAACAGTGCTGAAAGCTGAAAACTGGCCTGGACAGGAAGGGGGGGAAAGTGTCCGGACTGGAAGTGGTTAAAGAAGCGATCAATTCTTTATTTTGCAAATAATGTTTCTTAAAATTGAACATTTTATCTGACAATTGTTCCATCTCAGCAGAAATGTTTGTAGATTGAGTTTCTATCTCATGGAGTTTTCTCTGTAAGTGTTTAACATTCTCAGCCTCTGGCCTGATATCCAATTTTGCTTTATTTAATTGTTCTGCCAATTCAAAAATGACATCAAGAAATTCTGGCCGAGATTTATGCAGCCGTGTTTCTTTTTCTTTCTTTGTTTTATCCTCAGCTATTATATACAGATAGCCAGCAACACGTGAATCATCAGAGCAGATATCATTTGTATACCCTGGAATCCTACTCCACATTTCAGTTACCCAATCATTCATATCCTGCTTAATGTCCAACTTATCTTTCACAAAAGACATCCCCTGAAATGTCACCAATTCTCTGACATCTCTCTGACTCAGAATAGCTTCAGATTCGGCACCAGAATGGCTGCATCTACTAGGAACACTTCTCACATCACACATTTTCTGTATTTGTAACTGACAACAGCGCTTTCAGAACCAAGAAAATGACAATAAAATATCTGTACTTGCACCATTATATTTTTCTAATGTAGGCAAATCTTGGTGGGATCTCCGAAATATGACAGAACTTTATCTGTGAGGAAATAATCCGTATACAATTCATGGAAACAGGCGGGATCTGGAATGAAGGAGATTCCCTACTAATTCTCAAAAAGTAACCGACATCCCAGTTCTGTATTTGTGATAATTGGAGGACAAAATAAAAAGCAATAATGTGCAAAAATATATATTTATTAATAATATAAATCAGTGCAAAATGGGGATGAAATATAATAGGTGATGATAAATAATAAACAATACAAGATAACAGTACAATGATCTAATCCACAATAATGGGGAGAAATACAAGCCAGCAATTACTTCCAAATATTAATGAATTACATCCAACTGTCTGGAAATGTCGTGTAAGAAATCAGTAACTCAGCAACATGTGACAACAGATATACAAATCCCCCCCGTGATCTCTCTACACCCAGATATTCAACGCTCAATGTGTACCTTGCCATGACTTGATCTGGAATCCCATACACAGGCCAATCCAATCCGCTTACAATCTGAGATGAAGATGTAATGTTACATGAAGTAGTCTACCTTGTCATATATATACTGTATACATCCGGATAAACCATTGACTAGAAGACAGAATCAGCTTCAGGGATATGTAAAATAAATCTTCCCCAGAGGAGTGAAATGATAATAATTTATACTGCAGGTAAAATGACGTCACATCCCCTCCTGTGCTCACCAGAACCGTTATCGGACTAAACAATGTATCTGGAGATATAAGGGGAGTACAAGTTATCTGAGGAAAATGAAAGTTCTAGTTCCCAATATGGACTGTATGGTGTCAGTGATGTCAGCTTTCAGTGCGCTCACTTCAGGGGGTGTCTGTGTCCGTCTGTTGTCCCTTGTCTCCTGTCTTGTGAGGTCTCTTTGGTGATGTGGTCTCCTCCGTCTCTTACTTTTATCCCCACATAAACCTAGGCAGGCAAAGCTTATCTTCACCTAAAAGTGACCTCAGACTAGGTGTCATTTCTCTATATAAAGAGTTCAATGACCTGAAGGGGGCAGTATAGGATTGGGAAGGATTTGGGTCTTCTGGAACATGACAAGGTCTGGAAGGAGGAGTAGAAGATTCCATTATTAGCTGAGGGCAGGATAGGCTTCCCTAAAGAGATCGGTTTTCAGAGATCACCTAAAAGTGAGCAGAGTAGGCGATAGTCTGATAAATTGTGGTAGAGAGTTTGAAGATGGGGAAAGCTCTGGAGAAGTCCTGCAGATGAGCATGGGAGGAGAAGAAAAGGGAGCTAGAGAGCAGGAGGTCATATGCGGAGTGGAGAGTACGGTTTGGGTGATATTTAGAGACAAGATCGGTGATGTAATTTGGGGCGGAGTTATAAATGGCTTTATATGTTATTGTTAATGTTTTTAATTTTATCTGTTGGGCAATGGGAAGCCAGTGGAGGGATTGGCAGAGAGGGGTGGAGGACACTGAATTGAGACCAGTGGAGGGATTGGCAGAGAGGGGTGGAGGACACTGAGTGGAGGCCAGTGGAGGTCTTGTCAGAGAGGGGTGGAGGACACTGAGTGGAGGGATTGGCAGAGAGGAGTGGAGAACACTGAGTGGAGGTCAGTGGAAGGATTGTCAGTGAGGGGTGGAGGACACTGCATGGAGGCCAGTGGAGGGATTGGCAGAGAGGGGTGGAGGACACTGATTGGAGGCCAGTGGAGGGATTGGTAGAGAGGGATGGAGAACACTGAGTGGGGGCCGGTGGAGAGATTGGCAGAGAGGGGTGGAGGACACTGAGTAGAGGCTGGTGGAGGGATTGGCAGAGAGGGGTGGAGGACACTGAGTAGAGGCCAGTGGAGGGATTGGCAGAGAGGGATTGGCAGATACAGAACAGTTAGTAAGGTGGATGAGTCTGGCAGCAGCATTCATGATAGACTGAAGAGGGGATAGCCTACGATGAGGTTGGCCAATGAGGAGGGAGTTACAATAGTCAAGGCGAGAGATAACAAGGGAGTGAATAAGTTGCTTAGTGGTTTCCGAGGTTAAGAACAGGCATATCTTGGAGATGTTGCGGAGGTGAAGTCTACAAGATTAGGACAGCGATTGGATTTGGGGGTGAAAGGACAGTTGGTTAGTCTAGGATTACACCTCGTACCCTGGCAGGAGGGGAGGGACTGATGGTTGTATTATTGGTCTTGATGGAGAAGTTAGTAGAGGGGGCACGGGAGCTCAGTTTTGGAAAGATTGAGTTTGAGGAAGTGGAGTGACATCCATGCCGATATGTCACTTAGTAGGTTAGTAATGCGAGAGGAGACTGAAGGGGTGAGGTGAGGAGGAGACTGAGGGGGTGAGGTGAGGAGGAGACTGAAGGGGTGGGGTGAGGAGGAGACTGAAGGGGTGAGGTGAGGAGGAGACTGAGGGGGTGAGGTGAGGAGGAGACTGAAGGGGTGAGGTGAGGAGGAGACTGAAGGGGTGAGGTGAGGAGGAGACTGAAGGGGTGAGGTGAGGAGGAGACTGAGGGGGTGAGGTGAGGAGGAGACTGAAGGGGTGGGGTGAGGAGGAGACTGAAGGGGTGAGGTGAGGAGGAGACTGAAGGGGTGAGGTGAGGAGGAGAAAGATAGATTTGTGTGTCATCAGCATAGAGATGGTACTTAAAGCCATGGGAGTTTATCAATAAACCAGAAACCATGAAATAGAATATACAGAACAAAATGGCTTCCAGCATGTCCATGTAGAGATGATAAGTTCAGCCTTCCTGTTTCATTCTGTGAGCCCAGAACAGTTCTGACAACCTGGTGATCTATGATTGGCTCATATCCCTGTGGGGTGGTAACCTGTAGGCACCTGCTGATCTACAATCGGCTCATATCCCTGTGGGGCGATAACCTGTAGGCACCTGCTGATCTATGATTGGCTCATACTCCTGTGTATCCTGTTCAGATGATGATTACAGAACTCCCAATGTTGTTCATGTAATGGAGTGCACAGTGTGTTCCATCCAAGAAGGGCAGCAAGGTAGAAGCCGGCAATTACAGGCCAGTGAGTCTAACATCGGTGGTAGTCAAGTTAATGGAATCACTCCTGAAAGGAAGGATCATTGATCATCTAGAAACACACAACTTGCTGGATCCAAAGCAGCATGGCTTTACTGGGGGCAGACTCGACTGATTGGACTTTTTTACTATATTACCAATGATTTGGACCAGGGTGGTGCTGTGGACATAGAATATCTTGACTTCAGCACGGCAAGTGATACAGTTCCACATAACTATCTAATACAGAAGTTGGACAAGCTAGGACTTAGCCCTTGGGTGGTTCAGTGGATGTGCAGTTGGCTAAAGGAGAGATACCAGAGTGTGGTTGTAAATGGGGTTCACACGGAACAGAGACCAGTCACTAGTGGTGTACCCCAAGGCTCTGTACTGGGTCCTGTTCTATGTAATCTATATGCAAGTGATAGAACTAAAGGGTTGTTGGGTAAGGGGATGTCTCTTTGCCGATGACACAAAGGTGTGTAATAGGGAGGATATCCCTGGAGGTGTCTGTAACATGGAACAGGATTTAGCATTGCAGGAAGATTGGTAAAAAAGTGGAAATTGCAGTTCAATATTTCAAATCTAAAATAATGCACCCAGGAAAAAAGAATCCCTTGAGAAAGTACAACATTGGAGGTACAGTGTTGTCCAGCACTTCAGAAGAAAAGGATTTTGGGTACTTATTTCAGAAGATTGCAAAATGAACAAACAGCATGGCCAGGCAGTGGGGAAAGCGAATAGAATTCTAGGATGCATCACTAGAGGGGTCACCAGCGGGAGGAAGGTATGACAGAATGCGGCATCCGACCTCAGCCCTTCTCACCAACTCGTGACCGAAGGACCAGCCGATCTGCCACTTGCGTAACAATGCCACTCTCAGTTGCGCCCTGAACAAAGATTTTCCAGCTTGTGGGACTACAATCTATGTGCCAGCAGCCTGAGAGCGATTGTTACTGGTTAATTACGCAATTAACCCTTCACACTGCCACCACCACCTTTTTACAGAGAAGGAGGAAACTCACAAATCTTAGCAGTAACACTATGATATTAGTATAAGTGTCTGTAATACACACTGTCACCTCAGACAGGGATATCAGAGGATTATTACATACAGGAACACTCTTCCAGGGACAGGGAAATTCAGAGGATTATCACATACAGGAGCACTCTTCCAGGGACAGGGATATTCAGAGGATTATTATATACAGGAACACTCTTCCAGGGACAGGGATATTCAGAGGATTATCACATACAGGAGCACTCTTCCATGGTCAGAGATTCTTTAATTTGCATTAAAAGCTTTAGAGACAGTTCAACACTTTTCAGAAAATAGGATTTATTACTAAAAAGGTCAAAATGGTGCAATAAAAATATTTAGAAATAAAGATGTAACAAAGATATAAAGAGAGCAATAAAACAACAGAGAAATAAAAGAAAGGAGTTCAGAAGACAGAATACTTGCAATATCCTTGGTTTTAGCAGAGTCCAATTGTCCGAACAAAAAGATTGCCTTGGCTCTCAAGTCTGTTAGATGTTTTCTGATTGATGTTAAATGAGAGCTGTCTTCTCCAGGCTGTCAGTCTTTTTCTACCATATTAAAGGGGTGTCTCCTGAGAACAAATGACCAATCATCCAGTTTGGGGATGGGTGTTAGGCGGTAACCAAGGTTATGACCAAATCCCTTACAATTTTATACTAAGGTCAATAACCTTCAATAGGTACAGGTAGCATCCTAGCAACTGGCAGATTAATATTTAGAAATATATTCTATACCAGTGGCAGACTGACCATTTGGAAACTCGGGCACTGCCCGAGGGCTCGGGGTGAGTAGGGGGCCCCATGAGATTCCCCTGGTACCTTTTTCATAGGCTTTTTTGAGTTTGGGCAAGGACACAGGGGCCCCATGATCCCCTATTGCCCAGGGGCCCCATGAGTTGTCAGTTCACCCCTGTTCGTAACACAAAGATACCAAACATAGCATACCCTTGTCACCCAGGAGGAAAGAGACTGCTTCTTCTCTCTTGTAGGCACTAACATAGTAATGTAAGGTCTTGTGTGACTCATATTAAAATGATCTATCTGTATATATACTTCATATTAATGTGCCCAGTTCCTGCTGAAGTTTATAAATTGTATGAAAAATGACTCTTGTGGAATGTACGTTTTATGGCACGCTCTGCCCTAATAGCCTAACAGGTCATGACTGACTGAGTTATTGTTTTACAACCGGGCAGAGGGAAGTGGTTTTCCAGCAAACCCCCTGGAACCAGACTAATTAGAGGTGTACAGCCCTGGAGCTGATCTATCTGTGTTTTATTTAGGATAAGAGATCCTGTTGACATCCGTCAACTTGTAGCTATGCATTCCATGGACAAAGGGATGAGGGAGGACAGAAGGGAACATGGCTGAAACCTAACAAGATGGCTGTCATGTACAACATCTATGCCTCTATTGCACACAATCATCACAGAAGGAGGTCCTGATTCCTCTATATAGATCTTTATATTGCTAGAGGGGTCACCGGCAGGAGGAAGAAGGTCCCAATTCCTCTATATAGATCTTTATATCACTAAAGGGGTCACTGGCAGGAGGAAGGAGGTCCTCATTCTATATAGATCTTTATATCACTAGAGGGGTCACCGGCAGGAGGAAGGAGGTCCCGATTCCTCTATATAGATCTTTATATCACTAGAGGGGTCACCGGCATGAGGAAGGAGGTCCTGATTCCTCTATATAGATCTTTATATCACTAGAGGGGTCACCGGCAGGAGGAAGGAGATCATGATTCCTCTAGATAGATCTTTATATCACTAGAGGGGTCACCGGCAGCAGGAAGGAGGTCCCGATTCCTCTATATAGATCTTTATATCACTTGAGGGGTCACCAGCAGGAGGAAGGAGGTCCCGATTACTCTATATAGATCTTTATATCACTTGAGGGGTCACCAGCAGGAGGTGGAAGGTCCTGATTCCTCTATATAGATCTTTATATCACTAGAGGGGTCATGAATCATGCTGAGTCCTCTCTGGGTAGTTATGTCTGAGACTGCAGAAGGACCCATGGCTGTTGAGACATCTGACTTGGTTGGTAATTGGTTTTCCATGTGCTCAAGGATTCTTTTGCAACCTCTGCACCATGTAAGACAAGGCAGAGATTGATTGCAGATGTCCCCTATTGCAGAGGCCTCCCTTTCAGACTCCATCATTGGCTGACTGGTACTGTCATGTACCTGATGGGGGACTGAAATGACGAGATTGGCCTTACTTGTGTCACTAGCCCTGACCCCACTGGAAGAGGAACAGAGGGTGTCTAGGGACCAGGGGGACAAGAGCGCCAGCAGGTGTTGTTTGCAGCTCTTGCAATTGGAGACTTTGGAAGACTGATGAACCTCCAATTGAGGCACAGTAGTGATATGCAGAGCTGGTATGGTAGATCGCCAGGTGTGCACCAGAGCAAGGCAGGAAGCAGGCATGGGAGACAGGAGCAATGTCATAGGAATAGCCGGGGTCATTAATGGGCGGACAGCAAGGTACCAAATCATAAGCAAGCCAAAGTCAGGAGCAGAGCCGAAGTCAGGAACCAGTATCAAGCAGGGGAGTAATCAGAGTCAGGTCAGGAACAAGCCGGGTCAGCAACAAGGAAATCACACACAGGAACGAGCAGGAAACAGGGAACAGCTGAAGACCAGTCAGCACTCAGCACAGGCAAAGGCACCTTTTAAATAGTCCACCTGGAGCCAATCTTCACCGTGCATGATCGTGCATTTCTGTGCACATGCGCACGTCTAATCACCAGCCGTCTCACGGGAATTCCCTTACAGAGGGGTCACCGGCGAGAGGAAGGAGGTCCTGATTCCTCTATATAGATCTTTATATCACTAGAGGGGTCACCGGCAGGAGGAAGGAGGTCCCGATTCCTCTATATAGATCTTTCTATCACTAGAGGGGTCACCGGCAGGAGGAAGGAGGTCCTGATTCCTCTATATAGATCTTTTTATCACTAGAGGGGTCACCGGCAGGAGGAAGGAGGTCCCGATTCCTCTATATAGATCTTTCTATCACTAGAGGGGTCACCGGCAGGAGGAAGGAGGTCCCGATTCCTCTATATAGATCTTTCTATCACTAGAGGGGTCACCAGCAACCTCATTTAGAATACTGTGTCCAGTTCTGGAGACCTCACTTACATAAAGGTATTGATAAGATAGAACGAGTCCAGAGACGGGGAATACAAATAGTGATATCAGGAGAGACTTCAGGAACGTAACATGTCCAGTCTGGAGGAGAGAAGGGAAAGGGGAGACATGACTGAAACCTTTACATACAACAAGGGAGTGAATAAGGTTCAGGAGGGCAGGATTTTCAATATGAAACCAAAATGAAAAACACGAGGACATGACCTCCAACTAACTGGAGGAAAGTTCACAACTAATCTCAGAAAGTACTATTTTACTGAAAGAGTAGTTGATGCTTGGAATAAATTTCCAGTAGAGGTAGTGAGCCAGTGACAAATCACAGAGATCATCACAATAGTACACAATGAATGGTTATGAATGAAAGCCATTCATTGTGTACAACTGTCATATGATCACTGTGATTGGTCATAGCAATCACATGGTACTGGGCTGGCCAGATAAAATGATCTGTCATTTGGTGGACACAGCAGGTGACATATCAAGATATAGCAGAGCCACTAGACTTGGAGGACTTCATATGATGTCCTCCCAGGATGGGAAAGATCCCGCTCAGCTGTCATTCTGCTATAGGCCTAGTGGGAAGCAGTTCATTACAGGGGACACTGTACAGGTTCTATATGTAGTCTGGGGGGTCCCTGTGGAAGTCCATGTGTGGACATTTCTACCTATGATAAATGACAGGCTAAACCCACCTGGAGTCTTTCTCCACACCTGGAGTGTGCTGAGTTCTTGGAGAACGTCTACACAGTGTTTCCAGATTGGCTTTATCACCCCAACGAGCTCGCTCCAGTTCATGGATGTCATCATTATGTTTGGAGGATCTCACCAGTCAGGAGCCTTTCCTGTCATCCTACATGTTCCCTTCTGAGGATTGTTCTATCCTTCCAAACAAATGTATGAAATCATGGATGAGTCCTCCTTCTATGTGATCTAGAAGATCTTCAATCACAATGTCTTTATGGATGAAGTGGATGGCCCAGTTTATATATTATTTATTGCTTTACAGCTTTATTCCCTCCAGGATTCATTCTTTATTTATAGAACCATTCAAGGAAGTGTTCTTACTGTGAGAGATCTCCACCACCATTCCTCTGTGACCATTACATCCTTGTCATTTATGTCTAACATCTTCATTATGAGTGCATTGATATATATTATTATACTTTAGGATGTATTTTTGTATTTTTTTTACCCAAAAAGATCTGTTTTGGAGGTCTCTGTTTTATTATGTATTTTGTTTTTATCTTGTGTTCTGTGTCTTTAAGACTTTTCTATCTGTAGTAAAATATATTATATAAACAGTTGGTTGCATAAGAGTTAGGTTTATTGTTTCTTACTTTTTTTAGTTCTTTTTGATCTTCCCTGGTATCTCTGTAAGGTAGATACAATGCAGGAATGGTTATTAGGGGATGTTTCTCGGGGCTGCAGTTCCTCTGAACTCCACAAGATGGTGATCTTATTTCTCCCCAGACAGGACTTCTCTATGGGATACAGATAGGAAGTGATGTCAGGTACAGACAGGAAGTGATGTCAGGTAGACAGGCCATTCCGAGAGGTGAGTGGGGAGGAAGCAGATCAGAGACATTGGTGGACGTGGCAGCAGAGGAGGTAATAAGATGTTATTTCCTATTTACACCCAGTAACCTCACCGTCACGTCCGTCGTCACGTCCATCCTCTTCCTCCATAGTCACGTCCGTCCTCTTCCTCCATAGTCACGTCCGTCCTCTTCCTCCATAGTCACGTCCGTCCTCTTCCTCCATAGTCACGTCCGTCCTCTTCCTCCATAGTCACGTCCGTCCTCTTCCTCCATAGTCACGTCCGTCCTCTTCCTCCATAGTCACGTCCGTCCTCTTCCTCCATAGTCACGTCCGTCCTCTTCCTCCATAGTCACGTCCGTCCTCTTCCTCCATAGTCACGTCCGTCCTCTTCCTCCATAGTCACGTCCGTCCTCTTCCTCCATAGTCGTGTCCGTCCTCTTCCTCCATAGTCGTGTACGTCCTCTTCCTCCATAGTCGTGTCCGTCCTCTTCCTCCATAGTCGTGTCCGTCCTCTTCCTCCATAGTCACGTCCGTCCTCTTCCTCCATAGTCACTGTCAGGGCTCTGGGGTGTGACCAGAGGTATGTGACTGACGCAGGGAAACGCAGGCTTTAGATAAGTTATAAACAATATAATTTATTAAAGACTAACAATACAAACATAAACGCAGTGCAATACTAAAACATAACACAGTGCAAATGAACCAAACCAAACCACCCACAGATAACAGTACATACAATGCAAGCGTCGTCAGGCAGCCCGGGTCAATAACAATCGGGCAGGTAGGAATAGGGGGTCAGGCAGAGAATGGTCGGGGTCACAAGCCAGGGATGAAACAGGAGAAGTCAGCAGAGGTCCGGAATCAGGCAGGGTCAGCAACGAATCAGTCAGACAGGAACAGGGATGCAGGTAACAAGATACAGGGCCCAGGAAAACCACACACCAAGGCAGAGACTGCAGGTCTGGCCATCCCTTAAATACACCTCCGTAATCAGCTTCAGGTGTTTGGCTGGATGCAAGGTTGAGTCTCTGATTGCCGGGAGCACCCGCTGGCCAGCCCTGGTACTGCAGCCCACAAGGCAGGTGAGTCCCACCATTACTGGCAAGTATATTCCTGACAGTCACTGTGATGTCTTTTATCTCCAGCAGATGATGATACACACATATATAGTGTGGGAACCCAGATGAACCCCTTCAGGGGCAGAACATTCCCCCACTTCCGGGGCCGGAACATTCTCCTCATTGTGGAGATAAATTCTAGTAATATGGTCCTCTAAACAAACAGCACTGACAATAAATAGACAAGACAAGGACCATCCTGACCATACATGGCCTACAAAGGACAATGATGACACTACACAGGCAGCCAATGGGCAATCATTACACTATGTAGCCAACACAATGATGGAGTGCCGGGGTCAGGAGTATGGAGCATAGAGCCCCTTACATTGCTGCTCAGGAGGAGGAAAACATTCCTTTTTAACAGAAAATGTATATAAATCTGAGGCTCTTTTAGGAATATCTGGGGTTTCAAAAAGAAATGGGGCTTTATAGCGACTAAAACATTTAATATGTGTAACATTGTTCTGTTTATCTCCTCCTCCCCTCCCCCGCCTGTCTCCAGCACCGCACCCGGGGACTAGTAGGGAGGGGAGATTCCTTGCAGTGTAATGAGAACCGATTGGCTGCTCCTCAGGAAAGGGGAGTGTCCGGCTTATCTTTTATCCCTTTCACTCCCAGAGCCATTTTTGCATTTTTTGCACATTTAAAAAATCATTTTAGCCTGAAGATGACACAAAACCCCCAAAATATAGGTTTTCTAAAAGTAGAGACTTAAGAGAATAAAATAGCGGCAGTTCTATTTTTTTATGTCACAAAATATTATCACAAAGTCTAGGAAATGCCAAATTTCACTAAAAAATACACTTAAGTTAATTTCAGGGCACAAAAAAGCAATAAATGACCCATTTATGTGTAAAAATATAAAAGCCGAGGTTGCAGCGAGTAAATAGATATCCAACATGTCAAACCTTAAGTTGTGTGTGCTGAAATGGTGACAACCTTTAGTCCCGGTATTATCTATAGGGGACACATTTATAGCCCCTTCTAGGTCATCAGTATAGAGTACGGAGGAGGTCTGCTCCTAGAATTATCCTCTCATTCTGGTGTGACCGGCGATATGTAACGTGTATCACAATCAATGTTATCACGTGTAGGCGCTCCAGCGTGTGCTCTTACGTTTGGGTGTGCATATATGTGGGGGAGGGGGGGCCTCAAAATGTTTTAAGGGGAGGAGTTATGTACTTGGGTGTAACTTTAATTCTTTGCATTTAAAAAAAACATTTTTACTTAAGGGGACAAAGTCCTCTATGTGATGACTTTTGATGACAGGTTCTCTTTATTGAGACATCCAGGGTCTAAAAGACCCCCAATGTCTCCCCTGTACTCCATTGGATGGAATGTAGCGCACATCGCACCGCATTACATTCTTTGCCGGCCTCGATGGTCGGGAAATCTGTCATAACGTCACTTCTGGGTCAGGACAAGAAGGGAGTGAACGTGTCCGCTCTCCTCCATCCCCTCTACCCTCCGACACCCGCTGACCCGGGCCCACAGATGGGCAAGCAGAGCCGGGGAAGCATAGTAGGTACAGGAGAGGATCACACACACGGGGTGGCAGAGGCTGGCACCTGAAAGGAGAGCCCAGCGGCTTGCCCTCAGCAGGGATAAAGATTAAAAACAATACTTGCCCGGCCCCCAGAACTACATGTCCCGGGCGTCGGGCGATGTAAAGTGACCATCCCTGCATGATGAGCCGACATTGACCTCACAGCACTGCCTCAGAGCAAACTAGTCATAGGAAGGATCAGATTTATCATTCCTTGTCTGCAGATCTAATACTCATCAAAACCAGTTCAGAGACCAAACAAACCCAACAGAGAAAAGGGGCCCCGGACCTCAAAATTGTAGTAAACACTAAACAGTCCAAACAAATAGTCTTCCCATGGGGGGAGTAGTTCTTCAATGTCCAGCAACCCTCCTATTCCCCCCTCACATCCACATCCTATTATTGTGTGACCAATACCATCCAAATCATTCTTACTTTCATTTCCCAAAGTTATCCGTCTACAAGGAGACCTGTATAGATCACATGATGGCACCAATGAGGATGGAGGAGGACCGGAGTCACATGACTGAGAAGATACTAAACCTCACCCTGGAGATCATCTACCTGCTGACCGGAGAGGTGAGGAGGATTCTGGGAGGTCACATGACATCACTCTTATCTCTATTAATAAAACACAGACCTGACCAGAGAGGTGAGGAGGATTCTGGGAGGTCACATGACATCACTCTTATCTCTATTAATAAAACACATACCTGACCGGAGAGGTGAGGAGGATTCTGGGAGGTAACATGACATCACTTTTATCTCTATGAATAAAACACAGACCTGACCGGAGAGGTGAGGAGGATTCTGGGAGGTCACATGACATCACTCTTCTCTATTAAAAAAACACAGACCTGACCTTAGAGGTGAGGAGGATTCTGGGAGGTCACATGACATCACTCTTATCTCTATTAATAAAACACAGACCTGACCGGAGAGGTGAGGAGGATTCTGGGAGGTCACATGACATCACTCTTATCTCTATTAATAAAACACAGACCTGACCGGAGAGGTGAGGAGGATTCTGGGAGGTCACATGACATCATTCTCATCTCTATTAATAAAACACAGACCTGACCGGAGAGGTGAGGAGGATTCTGGGAGGTGACATGACATCACTCTTATCTCTATTAATAAAACACAGACCTGACCGGAGAGGTGAGGAGGATTCTGGGAGGTCACATGACATCACTCTTATCTCTATTAATAAAACACAGACCTGACTGGAGAGGTGAGGATTCTGGGAGGTCACATGACATCACTCTTATCTCTATTAATAAAACACAGACCTGACCGGAGAGGTGAGGAGGATTCTGGGAGGTCACATGACGTCACTCTCATCTCTATTAATAAAACACAGACCTGACCGGAGAGGTGAGGAGGATTCTGGGAGGTCACATGACATCACTCTTATCTCTATTAATAAAACACAGACCTGACCGGAGAGGCGAGGAGGATTCTGGGAGGTCACATGACATCATTCTCATCTCTATTAATAAAACACAGACCTGACCGGAGAGGCGAGGAGGATTCTGGGAGGTCACATGACATCACTCTTGTCTATTCTGGTCAATAGACCATTTTATTTTTGCACACATTTAGATGATGTCAGGTGGTTGATATTGTTTTATTTGTCTCCTGATCTGTAGGATTATGTTGTAAAGAAGAAGTCTAGTGGGGAGCCAATCTCAGGAGGATGGAGCAGAACCCAGAGCCTCACCATGGTGCCTCCATCTCATTCTCTGATACCTGAGAGGGAGAAAGAGCAGAAGATTCTGGAACTGACCACCATGATGGTCCATCAGCTGACAGGAGAGGTGAGCGGTGCCGGGAATTCTGGGACATTCTCCAGTAACAGACAAGGGATGTGTCTGGATGGTGACTGTATCATTGTGTGTGTCAGGTTCCTATAAGGTGTCAGGGTGTCACTGTCTATTTCTCCATGGAGGAGTGGGAGTATTTAGAAGGACACAAGGACCTCTACAAGGACGTCATGATGGACAATCAGCAGACTTTGGGTTTTGTGAAGATTGTAAGGAAGGAATTTCCCCGGAATGAGACGATATTGAAGCTCACCCTGGAGATCCTCAGCCTGCTGACTGGAGAGGTGAGTGTAATGAAGGGGTTAAATCTGACTCGGCTGTACACTGGGGGGTATTCAGAGTCACTTGAAGTCTTCTGATGTTCTGTAATCAATAACGACATCCACACAAGTACTATGAATACATAAAGTGTCCGGGCTCTATGAGATTTGGTTATAGCACAAGATGGCGGCATTGGTTATAGAAGAGAACAATCTCAGCCTTCGTCCAATCAGGGAGACCCATGATTACCAGCATGCCACGCCCACTGACCACTAAATCCATGGGTGACATTTCCTGGTGGGTCAGTGAGCCTTACTAGTAAACCATTAGTGACTCTATTATATGACTTCTAGAAGGAGCTATAAATCTGACCCCATTGTCATCATATCATTGGATGGAGATGTCTGTCCTTTGCTGAGTCGGCACATTGTGGCCAATCCCTGGAGAATAAATCTAGAGCTGACCATAGAAGTGAGGGATTATGGGAGAGTGAGATTTATCTTTGTATCACACAGAACTGTACAGGAGTCATGAAGAAATCTACCGACAATGACACCAGAAGGAGATCTCATCGTATGACCACAAGATCCTCGAGAATCCAGAATCCCATCATCATCCCCCCACCTCCATCCCTGATCCCTACAAGACAGAAGACACAGAAGATTCTAGAAGTCACCAAGAAGATGATGGAGCTGCTGACAGGAGAGGTGAGCGGTGCCGGGAATTCTGGGACATTCTCCAGTAACAGACAAGGGATGTGTCTGGATGGTGACTGTATCATTGTGTGTGTCAGGTTCCTATAAGGTGTCAGGGTGTCACTGTCTATTTCTCCATGGAGGAGTGGGAGTATTTAGAAGGACACAAGGATCTCTACAAGGATGTCATGATGGACAATCAGCCGCCCCTCACATCACCGGGTAAGAGGAGACTTTATTGTAAAGGAGAGAGCAGTACAGAGGATCCACCTAGATCCCCCATCATCTGATAAACACATAGAAACAATGGATTCAGTCAGTGTGTGTGTTTCCTACAGATGGATCCAGTCATGGGAACCCACCAGAGAGATGTCCCCGTCCTCTGTATTCCCGGGATTCCACACAGGAAGGTCACACCATCCCTCACTATTACAAGGTTGGTGGGATGGAGAATCTAGAACATGGAGATGATATGTGGAAGTGTATGTGACCTTACATTTTACAGATGATATTCTCTCTCATTTCCTTGATTTAGAGTGGAGATCCAATCGATATAGAATTTGAGGTGAAAGCAGAAGAAGAAGAGGCGTATGTGAGGGATGATCAGCAGTCTATGGAGGAGGATGGAATAACGGGGACATTTATAGAGGAGGACACTCCTACAGAGATCAGCACAGGTGGGTCATGAACACTAAATCCATTCCTCCACCCATACTGCTCACTGATTGGTCCAGAGTAGGGCGGGGACTGGGTGATATCAGCCTGTAATCCCCTGGTCACTTTCCTGAGCTGTGTTCCCCGTCCTGTATTCCTGGATTTCTCTCGGATAATCTTCCTTCTCTGTGCTGCAGACAAAAGAATCCAGGACTTTCCTACAGCAATCCCCCCTTATCCCCCCTTATGTATTATACATGGTGATCATATCCCCCCCTTATGTATTATACATGGAGATCATATCCCCCCTTATGTATTATACATGGAGATCATATCCCCCCTTATGTATTATACATGGAGATCATATCCCCCCTTATGTATTATACATGGAGATCATATCCCTCCCTTATGTATTATACATGGAGATCATATCCCCCCTTATGTATTATACATGGAGATCATATCCCCCTTATGTATTATACATGGAGATCATATCCCCCCTTATGTATTATACATGGAGATCATATTCCCCTTATGTATTATACATGGAGATCATATCCCCCCTTATGTATTATACATGGAGATCATATCCCCCTTATGTATTATACATGGAGATCATATCCCCCTTATGTATTATACATGGAGATCATATCCCCCCTTATGTATTATACATGGAGATCATATCCCCCCTTATGTATTATACATGAAGAGCATATCCCCCTTGGGATTTTTAATATCAGACCCAATATTGTTTATAAATATATTAATAAGTCGGGGTCCCAACACTGAACCTTGGGGTACCCCACTAATCACACTGAACCTTGGGGTATCCCAAGTATACCACATCCACCGCCACCCCTCTGTCCAAGTATACCACATCCACCGCCACCCCTCTGTCCAAGTATACCACGTCCACCGCCACCCCTCTGTCCTAGTATACCACGTCCACCGCCACCCCTCTGTCCAAGTATACCACGTCCACCGCCACCCCTCTGTCCAAGTATACCACGTCCACCGCCACCCCTCTGTGCAAGTATACCACGTCCACCGCCACCCCTCTGTGCAAGTATACCACGTCCACCGCCACCCCTCTGTCCAAGTATACCACGTCCACCGCCACCCCTCTGTCCAAGTTTACCACGTCCACCTCCACCCCTCTGTCCAAGTATACCACGTCCACCGCCACCCCTCTGTCCAAGTATACCACGTCCATTGCCACCCCTCTGTCCAAGTATGCCACATCCACTGCCACCCCTCTGTCCAAGGATTTGCTCACCTCCAATCTAACCTGCTTCATGATGGTTTAATCCCAGCTCACCTCTACATGTTGTCTACAGTAAACATTTAAGCTTCCACTGATTACAGAATACTAATACTGTGAGTCCTGACCCTTATACTATATACCTTGTACATTACATACTCCTGACCCCTGCACTATATACTCTATGTTGTACATTAGATACTCCTGACCCCTGCACTATATACTCTTGTACATTACATACTCCTGACCCCTGCACTATATACTCTATGTTGTACATTACATACTCCTGACCCCTGCACTATATACTCTATGTTGTACATTACATACTCCTGACCCCTGCACTATATACTCTATGTTGTACATTACATACTCCTGACCCCTGCACTATATACTCTATGTTGTACATTACATACTCCTGACCCCTGCACTATATACTCTTGTACATTACATACTCCTGACCCCTGCACTATATACTCTATGTTGTACATTACATACTCCTGACCCCAGCACTATATACTCTATGTTGTACATTACATAGTCCTGACCCCTGCACTATATACCCCATATTGTACATTACATACTCCTGACCCCTGCACTATATACTCTATGTTGTACATTACATCCTCCTGACCCCTGCACTATATATTCTGTGTTGTACATGACAACTCCTGAGCTCTGCACTATATACTCTGTTGTACATTCCATACTCCTGACTCCTGCACTATATATTCTATGTTGTACATTACATACTCCTGCTCTATATACTCTGTTGTACATTCCATACTCCTGACCCCTGCACTATATACTTTATGTTGTACATTACATACTCCTGACCCTCCCCGCACTATACACTCTATATTGTACATTACATACTCCTGACCCCTGCACTATATACTCTATGTTGTACATTACATACTCCTGACCCCTGCACTATATACTCTATGTTGTACATTACATACTCCTGACCCCTGCACTATATACTTTAAAGGCAAATTTGTCTTTTTTAGATTTTGGATCAAATCAAACATTACATAACAGGAAAATTATAAGATTATCAACAATAAAATGGGCAAGAATAAAGCACAATATAGGTAGTAGTATGATTCATGGGGATGGAGAAATACGTATCCAACCAGAGCTACAAAAGAGGTGTCCCCAAAGAGGTGATATTCAACAATAACAAAATCATACCATAAAGCCTAGAAAATATACCCAATCAGAGAGCAAGGGAGATAAGGGGGGAGGGAAGGAGAAGGGAGACATCAGATGGAAAGATATTGAAGGAAGAGAGGAAAGTAAAGGGAGAGAGTCAGGAGACAGGCATGGTGACAAGTGCAGACAAGGGGGGAGGGAAGGAGAAGGGAGACATCAGATGGAAAGATATTGAAGGAAGAGAGGAAAGTAAAGGGAGAGGGTAAGGAGACAGGCATGGTGACAAGTGCAGACAAGGGGGAGGGAAGGAGAAGGGAGACATCAGATGGAAAGATATTGAAGGAAGAGAGGAAAGTAAAGGGAGAGAGTCAGGAGACAGGCATGGTGACAAGTGCAGACAAGGGGGGAGGGAAGGAGAAGGGAGATATCAGATGGAAAGATATTGAAGGAAGAGAGGAAAGTAAAGGGAGAGGGTCAGGAGACAGGCATGGTGACAAGTGCAGACAAGGGGGGAGGGAAGGAGAAGGGAGACATCAGATGGAAAGATATTGAAGGAAGAGAGGAAAGTAAAGGGAGAGAGTCAGGAGACAGGCATGGTGACAAGTGCAGACAAGGGTGGAGGGAAGTAGAAGGGAGACATCAGATGGAAAGATATTGAAGGAAGAGAGGAAAGTAAAGTGAGAGAGTCAGGAGACAGGCATGGTGACAAGGGCAGACAAGGAGGGGAGGGAAGGAGAAGGGAGACATCAGATGGAAATATATTGAAGGAAGAGAGGAAAGTAAAGGGAGAGAGTCAGGAGACAGGCATGGTGACAAGTGCAGACAAGGAGGGGAGGGAAGGAGAAGGGACACATAAGATGGAAATATATTGAATGAAGAGAGGAAAGTAAAGGGAGAGGGTCAGGAGACAGGCATGGTGACAAGTGCAGACAAGGGGGGAGGGAAGGAGAAGGGAGACATCAGATGGAAAGATATTGAAGGAAGAGAGGAAAGTAAAGGGAGAGGGTCAGGAGACAGGCATGGTGACAAGTGCAGACAAGGGGGGAGGGAAGGAGAAGGGAGACATCAGATGGAAAGATATTGAAGGAAGAGAGGAAAGTAAAGGGAGAGAGTCAGGAGACAGGCATGGTGACAAGTGCAGACAAGGTGACCATCCATCGGTATCCCAGCAGGGTGATCCCACTGGTTGTATCCCAGCATGGACTACAGAGACTCACCGAGGAACACACCAGAGGGAGTGGGGCACGACTCCATTAAAGCACAACAGGGGAACACAAGTCTCAGAGTAATAAAGAGGAGGAGAAATGGGGCCAGACTGACCACAACAACTTGTGTTTATCGTATCATTAGCAAATGCCAGCATTTCCTCCATACACATGGTATCATTAAGTACCGAGACGCACAGGGGGAGAGGCGGGGGAGTAGTCGATTTCCAAAAGAGAGGTATCAATTGGCAGGTCACGGATAGAAAGTAACAGCAAATTTTTCTTGTGCACAGCCAGTGAACCCGGTAAGATAGAGAGGAGAGCAATTTCCGGCGAGGGGGTCAAGGACTCGCCATAAATCTTGTCATATAGAGCAAAGACCTGTCACCAGAAGGGGTGTATTAGGTCGCAGTCCCACCAGATATGGAGCTTTGGTACAGCCCCAGCATAGATTGGATGTACAAGGAACTATTCTGTGTAAAGAGACGGGGTCTCTGTACCATCGAGAGAGGAGCTTAACCCCTTCCATACCGGGCACTTTACCCCCTTCCTGCCCAGGCCAGTTTTCAGGTTTCAGCGTTCTCACACTTTGAATGACAATTGCGCGGTCATACAACATTGTACCCAAACTAAAATTTTATCAATTTCTTCACACAACTAGAGCTTTCTTTTGGTGTATTTAATCACTGCTGGGGTTTTTATTTTTTGCTAAATTAACAAAAAAAACAAAACATTTTGAAAAAAACACACGTTTTTCTTTGTTTCTGTTATAAAAGTTTGCAAATAAATAATTGTTCTTCATAAATTTAGGCCAAGATGTATTCTGCTACATGTCTTTGGTGAAAACAACCCAAATTAGGATGTATTATTTAGTTTGTAGGAAAGTTATAGAGTTCACAAACTATGGTATAGATCTGAATATTGATCAATCCTGAAGTACTGACAGCCAATCTCATTTCTTGAGGTCCAAGAATGTCAGAACAGTACAGGTATCCCCCAAATGTCAGGACAGTACAGATATCCCCCAAATGTCAGGACGGTACAGATATCCCCCAAATGTCAGGACGGTACAGATATCCCCCAAATGTCAGAACAGTACAGATATCCCCCAAATGTCAGGACAGTACAGATATCCCCCAAATTTCAGAACGGTACAGATATCCCCCAAATTTCAGGACGGTACAGATATCCCCCAAATGTCAGGATGGGACAGATATCCCCCAAATGTCAGGACGGTACAGATATCCTCTAAATGTCAGCACGGTACAGATATCCCCCAAATGTCAGGACGGTACAGATATCCCCCAAATGTCAGAACGGTACAGATATCCCCCAAATTTCAGAACGGTACAGATATCCCCCAAATGTCAGGATGGTACAGATATCCCCCAAATGTCAGGACGGTACAGATATCCCCCAAATGTCAGAACGGTACAGATATCCCCCAAATGTCAGGACGGTACAGATATCCCCCAAATGTCAGGACGGTACAGATATCCCCCAAATGTCAGGACGGTACAGATATCCCCCAAATGTCAGAATGGTACAGATATCCCCCAAATGTCAGAACGGTACAGATATCCTCCAAATGTCAGAACGGTACAGATATCCCCCAAATGTCAGGACGGTACAGATATCCCTCAAATGTCAGGACGGTACAGATATCCCTCAAATGTCAGGACGGTACAGATATCCCTCAAATGTCAGGACAGTACAAATATCCCCCAAATGTCAGGACAGTAAAGATATCCCCCAAATGACCCCTTTTTGCAGAGTAGACAGTCCGACGTACTTCATAAGAGGCATAGCGAGTTTTTTGAAGTTGTATTTTTTTTGTCATTTTTCAGAAAATTAAAAAAATTAGTTTCACTATTTTTTTTTACATCCTGTCACCAGTGCAGTACAGCCTCATCATATAACTGGCATGGCGGTGATCAGGGACACTGACTGGTGACAGTATGAAAAAAAAAATATATTTTTTTTTTTATTTTTTTTTTTTTAAATTTTCATATTTCACTATGTGAAGTGATCAGTATTTTTTTTTTTTTTTTTTTTTACACAATTTGCTTATAGCAAAGAATTACTTTGCTATAAGCAAGCATTTACCTGAATGACATTGATTTCAGTCAGGTTTTTTTTTTTGTGCTTAGCTGTGATTTGGCCACAGCTAATCACATGACATGTGCATGTGATTAGCTGTGACCATTCACAGCTAGGCACTAGTATACAATGGATGGCATGAATGAAGCCATCCATTGTATACAACTGTCATGTGACCTGCTGTGATTGGTCACAGCAGGTCACATGGTATCGGCAATGGGGTCCGATACTCAGATCTGTCATCAGCTGTGTCTGAGGTACATGGCCGGTGACAGATTGTGCCGCTGCGTGGCTCTGCAGGAGTGCAATCTGCGCCTGTGCGGGATGACGCCATATGGCGTCCACCCGGAACGCTGATGACATTTGCCGGCCGCCATTCGGCCATAGGGCGGGGGGGCAAATGGTTAAAGTTCTTTTCTTGTGAATAACAAGAAATAGAGGTGAAATAGAATGACGTGGACCAGTCAGCCGCCAAGATGTCTTTATCGAGATCTCGCGCCCACGCCTTGGTGTAGGGAGGGAGATCGGAATAAAGAGCATTGTGTAGACCTTTATATAAGGAGGTTAGGGCATGTCTAGGCAGATTAGAGAGGGAGCATAGCCGCTCAAACTCAGTAAGCGGACGATGAATGTCGGAAGAAGAGTGTAGGAGTTTGCAAAATGTGGATAAGAGTAAAGTGGTCAACCAATCCCGAGATCCGCCCCGCAGGAGCGGAAGACCTGATTGAGGGCAGATAAAGTCTCGGGCTACGGGCCATAAGGTGCGTGTGAAGGGACCAATGACAGAAGAGCCCAAGCCCTGAGGGAGAGCAGGGTTGTCAAACAGGGTTGATAAAGGAGAGGGATCAGACGATAAAAGAGCAACAATGTCCCGTTGGTACCACAATCGCAATACAGCCACAGTCAATGGGGACAGGCTGAGAAAACGCCGGTGGTCTCGACTATAACCCCACGGCAAAGCCCGAAGATCGACCGGAGACAAATCTTGTTCAATCATACAAGAGGCTTTAAGGAAGGGCCTGGGAAACCAGTCAAGGATCCGGGCCAGCAGTATGGCTCTGTAGTATAGTTCAAAGTCCGGTAAACCTACTCCGCCTCCGGACTTCGGGTATGAAAGCACCCTATATTTTAATCATGAGAAACCTTGGCGCCAAATAAATCTAATTGAAAGGGAATGTAGGGAGAGGAAGAAACTCTTAGGGACAGTGATTGGTACAGTCTGGAAAACGTATAGTAATTTCAGTAAGGTGTCCATTTTGAGGGTGTTGATGCAGCCGAACCAGGGCAACGCCAAAGCACCCCAGGACGCCAGATCCTTTCGGATATGAGAAAGCAAGGGTAAGTGTGATGGAAGCATAAGAAGGACAGAACACACAAGGCAGATGGCAAACACTTAAAGCTTTAATAAAACAGACATCAGTCACTCAATGTGGAGTAGTGCAGGGAGAGAGAGTCCAAAATACTTGTAATCCAGCCCTGGTGGGCAAAGTTAAAGTCTCCACAGCAGTTTGTAATGCAAGAGGCAGTTCATAAGCAGTTAGATAGCACAAGGGAAGCATACACTCACGCAGGGCTGATGCGGTGGTCTCAGGCAGAGCTGATGTGGTGGTCTCAGGAAAAGCTGACAGCATTTCAGGCAGGGCTGATGTAGCTTCAGGGGTCCCCCTTCCTTCAATGGGGCTCAGGCAGAGCCAGGGGGCCACTATAGTCCAGCCGCAGCTGGACCCCTCAGTAGTTGCACAGCAGAAATAGCACACAGGAGAGACCAGCACTGACCTCTTAAACCCCCTGAGCAGGACGAGAGGTGGAGGGGGGTCATTAGCAGGATGGCAATGGAGGGACTGGCGTAATTGAGTTTAGGGACATTTTGGATGACACTGGAGAGAATGGACAGGAATGGAACTACAGTAATTTAATTTGTAGCTGTAAACAGAAAAGACTGGTTGGACAGGATGGACACTGAAACACAATAATTGAATTTGCAGCTGTAAACAGAAAGGACTGGTTGGACAGGATGGACACAATAATTGAGTTTGCAGCTGTAAACAGTGTAACAATGGGGAAAATACATTAATACAAAAGTAAGGCACTAATTAGTGGGGAAGATATTATAATTAGGCAAACGACTGGTTGGACAGGATGGACACAATGTAGGACATCTGGGCACAACACAATATTTAGATTTGTAGCTGTAAATAAGATAACAATGGGGGAGGATACACTAATTTAATTTGGGACCTTTGTGGAGGGGCGCGAGCCCAAACCTATCTGTTCTAAAGTAAGACGTAAGAAACGCTAATCAACGTGATTGAACGCTTTCTCAGCATCAAGTGAGAGGAGGCAAGCCTTTTAAGCCATGTCGCTTGATATAAGAGATGAGATGGATAGTTTTAGAGGTGTTATCCCTAGCCTCACGACCTGGGACAAAACCAACCTGATCACAATGAACCAAAGTTGGTAAAAAAGGTGAGAGGCAGTTCGCTAAAAGCTTCGCAAAAAGCTTAACATCTAAGTTAAGTAGAGAGATTGGGTGGTAGCTACCGCAGAGAGATGGGTCTTTATCCAGCTTCGGGATAACCGAAATGTTGGCCAACAAAAAGGCTGAAGAAGGCACATTCAGATCGTCGATGGTATTAAAAGCTTGGGCTAAAATCGGGGCCAGTGAGGCGGCAAAAAATTTGTAAAAGCAAGGGGTAAACCTGTCCAAGCCCGGGCACTTACCTGCCTTCAGGGCCTTGATCGCCCCAAGGACTTCCACAGTCGAGAAGGGCTCTTCCAGAGCCACTGCATCCTGAGTATCTAAGACAGGCAGTGCCGTCTCCGTAATGTATTGAGACATAGCCGTAAGAGAAGAAGCAGGAAGAGTATCAGGATGCACTGCGGATAGGTTATAACGCTGAGAATAGTAACGCTTAAACGTGGATGAAATTCCTCGATTATGGTAGTTTAGTATTGTCGGGCGCCTTGATGTGCTGGATTGGACGATGGTATGGCCGGGGGTGGAGTACTCGTGCTAAGTGTTGACCACATTTATTTGTTAGGAAGTAATAAGTGTTGCGTGCTTTGTCTCGTGCAATAAGAAAAGAAGAATCTAACAGTTGAAGTAAATCTCTGCGAGCATTAGTTATGTCCACCACAATCCTCGGGTCTATCGTGCTCTTATGAGAAGATTCCAGGCACACAATGAGTAAGAACAAGCGAGGCATTTCTGCCGTTCAAGACTTTTTTAAACGAGCCATGCTTAGTAAGAACTCTAATAACACATTTAAGAGTCTCCTATTGATTAAGAGATACGGTTGTGTCTGAGGAGTGATCAAGAACAAAATGTTGTATAGTCTGCAAAGCCTCTGCGGTACACAAAGAATCCTTGAGCAGAGTATCATTCAACGCCAAGAAATGTGGCGCAAAGATGATGATCGGTCCTGAATCGTAAGATGTATTGGGTCATGGTCAGACCACAGGAAGTGACCGATGGAGGAAGAAGTCGGACAATCAAGGAGAGACTGCGTCACAAAGAAATAGTCAATACAACTGTATGACATGTGAGCCACAGAATAATAACTATATTCGTGCTCTGAAGGGTGTTGGGTTGACCAAACGTCCACAAGGTGTAGGTCATGCAGGCGCGACTTAATAAGGGATAAGATCGATGAAAGGAGAGAAGATTTACCCATGGAAGAATCCAGGTCTGGAGAAAGCGCTACGGTAAAGTCCCCTCCAACAATGTAACAGGGACCCCCAAAATCGGACAGCTTAGAGAGGACCTTTGCAAGAAATGGAGCTTGATCTTGGTTGGGAGCGTATACATTCGCCACTGTGAAAACAAAATCTTGGAACTTTAATTTGAGGAAGAGGTACCGACCCGCTGGGTCTATTAGTGAGTCCAAGACCTCCGGGCCAAAGGTATGATGAAAAGCAATCGACACCCCTAGAGATCTAGCTAGCGGGTTAGTACTATGATACCATTGAGTATAATAATGATTGCGGAGGACTGAGATACCATCGGAGCAGAAATGAGTTTCCTGAAGGAGCAGTATTTGTGAAAATGATAGAGCATCTGACCCCGCATCTCCGGAGTGTTGAAGCCCCTACAATTAATAGAGGAACATTTAATTTGGAGTCATAGTCATTGGCAGTGGAGCAAATAGGAAAAAGACGCATCACAAACAACGCTGCGCAAAACCTTTCCCGAGCTCTGAGGAAAAGAAAGAAGAAGAAGAAGAGAAAGGATAAAAAGAGAAGGGAAAACAAACAAAAAAGGGGGGGGGAGCAGAAAAAAAATGAAAAGCAGAAGAAAAAAACTAACAGACAGACAAGCTGTCTGAAAACACATACAGTGTGGTACAACACAGTACACTGAAGACCTAGGTGGGGAACGTCAAAGGCGCATGAATCCGATCCCGACCCAGGCCTCCCACAGGCAATTAGTAACTTCAGGGAGGGTCCCCCTCAGACAAGAATGACCCCCCTTATAAAACATATTCAATGAACCCTCAAACAGGCATGAAAAAATAGACACCTTCCTCAATAGATAAACATATACACATAACCAGGTGCAGATGAGGTGAATAGAGGGAGGGCCCAAGGCCCCTGAGACCATGGCTGGAGGCACCCCAGTCCACCACAGCAAACGGCGACGGTGTCACCCGAGAACAATCCTTGAGCCATGGCCCCAGGGCCCGGAAGGCAACAAGCACAAATATAAAAGTCACTGAACCAACAGGAGCAACCAAAAGAGGCAATCAACCCATAAAAAATAGGAAAAAGGGTGCAAACGTCTCAAATTACTTGGACAGTAGATCATCTTTCTGGGAAGAGGACCTGGAATGCTTCTTTTGGACGGACCGCTGCCAGGGAGAGGGAAATGGGTGACCTGGTGTCGGGAGCTGAAAGGACCAGTCCGGGAGGGACACCTGAGGTAGCTCGAGCACACCTAGGAATGTGGGACAGTCTCCAAGAGTGCAGAATTGAGTGGATTTACCATGCTGTGAAGCTTGAAGTTGAAACAGAAATCGCCAATGATAGCGGATATGCCTTTCCTGCAACATCTGAGTGAGAGGACGCAGAGCCCTGCGCATGGCCAGAGTCTGGCGGGAGAAGTCAGGAAGTAGCATCACCGACACTTCATTGAATACAATGGTATCCTGCAAGCTGGCTGCACACATGATGGCGTCTTTGATCTTGAAGTAGTGAACCCTGCACAAGGTGTCATGAACAAAAGATGGATCAGGATTCCTGGTGCCCAGCGTGCGATGTACTCGATCCAGCTCTATAGGAGTGTCTTTAGGTTGCTGTAAGAGTTGATTGAAGATAGCGGTAACCACCGTGTCTAAATCTTTAGATTCGATGGATTCTGGATGCCCCTAATCTGCATCTTGTTACGGCGGTTTCTGTTCTCAATGTCATCTTGTTGGTACATGAGATGTTGTATAGGGACCGTGTGGGAGTTAAGAGTCTCTTTGTGGGTTTGTAAGGCGTTCGTTACGCCATCAGCGGTACTTTCAATCCTTTCCAGACACGTACAAATGTCTTGTTTAAGAGCAGAAATTTCCCGTTTGTACGCTCAATATGTTTCACACATTGCTCAAAATCCGTCTTCGTAGGGAGAGATTTGATGTAAGTGTGTAAGGATCGCATGTGGGACTGCAGATCCCAGCTATCCTCAGAACAAAGAGAAGCCGGAGAAGGGCTGCAGGACCCCTGTGTGTCCTGTGGTCTTAGTGTAGAAGAGGGGTTGTGGGACCCCTGTGTGTCCTGTGGTCTTAGTGTAGAAGAGGGGCTGTGGGACCCCTGTGTGTCCTGTGGTCTTAGTGTAGAAGAGGGGCTGTGGGACCCCTGTGTGTCCTGTGGTCTTGGTGTAGAAGAGGGGCTGTGGGACCCCTGTGTGTCCTGTGGTCTTAGTGTAGAAGAGGGGCTGTGGGACCCCTGTGTGTCCTGTGGTCTTAGTGTAGAAGAGGGGCTGCGGGACCCCTGTGTGTCCTGTGGTCCTAGTGTAGAAGAGGGGCTGCCGGACCCCTGTGTGTCCTGTGGTCTCAATGGTGAAGAGGGGCTGTGGGACCCCTGTGTGTCCTGTGGTCTCAATGGTGAAGAAGAGGGGCTGCGGGACCCCTGTGTGTCCTGTGGTCTCAGTGGTGAAGAGGGGCTGTGGGACTCCCGGGCGACCTGTGTTTGCAATGCAGAAGAGGGGCTGTGGGACCCCTGTGTGTCCTGTGGTCTTAGTGTAGAAGAGGGTCTGTGGGACTCCTGTGTGTCCTATGGTCTCAATGGTGAAGAAGAGGGGCTGCGGGACCCCTGTGTGTCCTGTGGTCTTAGTGTAGAAGAGGGGCTGTGGGACCCCTGTGTGTCCTGTGGTCTTAGTGTAGAAGAGGGGCTGTGGGACCCCTGTGTGTCCTGTGGTCTTAGTGTAGAAGAGGGGATGCGGGACCCCTGTGTGTCCTGTGGTCTTAATGGTGAAGAGGGGCTGTGGGACCCCTGTGTGTCCTGTGGTCTTAGTGTAGAAGAGGGGCTGCGGGACCCCTGTGTGTCCTGTGGTCTCAATGGTGAAGAGGGGCTGTGGGACTCCTGTGTGTCCTGTGGTCTTAGTGTACAAGAGGGGCTGTGGGACCCCTGTGTGTCCTGTGGTCTTAGTGTAGAAGAGGGGCTGTGGGACCCCTGTGTGTCCTGTGGTCTTAGTGTAGAAGAGGGGCTGTGGGACCCCTGTGTGTCCTGTGGTCTCAATGGTGAAGAAGAGGGGCTGCGGGACCCCTGTGTGTCCTGTGGTCTTAGTGTAGAAGAGGGGCTGTGGGACCCCTGTGTGTCCTGTAATCTCATAGCAGAAGAGGGGCTGTGGGACCCCTGTGTGTCCTGTAATCTCATAGCAGAAGAGGGGCTGTGGGACCCCTGTGTGTCCTGTAATCTCATAGCAGAAGAGGGGCTGCGGGAACCCTGTGTGTCTCGTAATCTCCGCATAGGAGAGGGGCTGCAGGACTCCTGCAAGTCCTGTGGTATCAGTACAGGAGAAGGTGGTTTTGCAGGATCCCCAGGGAAAGAGAGATAGAGCCCCGTGGGCTTACCTGCCCATCTTCCGGCAGCCCTGTGTATAAGAGGGATGAGGAGGGGAGAGCCATCAGTGCCATCTTTGAGGCCGGGGTGCCGAAGGCCTCGGCCGTGGATTGGGCCAGGAACAGGATTATTGTGCCACCAGACCGGTCCCCCGTTGCTCCCTGGGGGGTCCAGTGTTGTTTCTTGCACATAAGGATGAATGTGGAGAGCCTGGGAGGAAGATAGGAGCCTGTGAAGGAGGTCCAGGCCAGGAGCTGTGCAGAAATGCTGCATAGCTTGTCATGCGCCAAGCCACGCACCCCGCTCTATATACTTTATGTTGTACATTACATCCTCCTGACCCCTGCACTATATACTCTGTGTTGTACATTACATACTCCTGACCCCTGCACTATATACTCTATGTTGTACATTACATACTCCTGACCCCTGCACTATATACTCTATGTTGTACATTACATAGTCCTGACCCCTGCACTATATACTCCATGTTGTACATTACATCCTCCTGACCCCTGCACTATATACTCTATGTTGTACATTACATACTCCTGACCCCTGCACTATATACTCTGTTGTACATTACATACTCCTGACCCCTGCACTATATACTCTGTTGTACGTTACATACTCCTGACCCCTGCACTATATAATCTTTGATGTACATTACATCCTCCTGACCCCTGCACTATGTACTCTGTTGTACATTTCATACTGCTGACCCATGCACTATATACTCTGTTGTACATTACATACTCCTGACCCTTGCACTATATACTCTGTTGTGCATTACATACTCCTGACCCCTGCACTCTATACTGGCTGTTGTACATTACATACTCCTGACCCCTGCACTATATACTCTATGTTGCACATTACATACTCCTGACCCCTGCACTATATACTCTATGTTGTACATTACATACTCCTGACCCCTGCACTATATACTCTATTGTACATTATATACTCCTGACCCCTGTACTATATACTCTGTTGTATGTTACATACTCCTGACCCCTGCACTATATACTCTATGTTGTACATTACATACTCCTGACCCCTGCACTATATAATCTTTGTTGTACATTACATACTCCTGACCCCTGCACTATATACTCTGTTGTACATTACATACTCCTGACCCCTGCACTATATACTGGCTGTTGTACATTACATACTCCTGACCCCTGCACTATATACTCTATGTTGTACATTACATACTCCTGACCCCTGCACTATATACTCTATGTTGTACATTACATACTCCTGACCCCTGCACTATATACTCTATGTTGTACATTACATACTCCTGACCCCTGCACTATATACTGTATGTTGTACATTACATACTCCTGACCCCTGCACTATATACTCTGTTGTACATTACATACTCCTGACCCCTGCACTATATACTGGCTGTTGTACATTACATACTCCTGACCCCTGCTCTATATACTCTGTTGTACATTACATACTCCTGACCCCTGCACTATATACTCTGTGTTGTACATTACATACTCCTGACCCCTACACTATATACTCTATGTTGTACATTACATACTCCTGACCCCTGCACTATATACTCTATGTTGTACATTACATACTCCTGACCCCTGAACTATATACTCTGTTGTACATTACATACTCCTGACCCCTGCACTATATACTCTATGTTGTACATTACATACTCCTGACCCCTGCACTATATACTCTGTTGTACATTACATACTCCTGACCCCTGCACTATATACTCTGTTGAACATTACATACTCCTGATCCCTGCACTATATACTCTATGTTGTACATTCCATAGTCCTGACTTCTGCTCTCCCCCCTCCCCCACTGCTATATATACACATAATATGGATTCTCTTTTGTTCCCCCCATTTCCTCCCAGCTGGACATTTTATATCGGATGATGTGATTGGAGCACAGACTTTTACATGGTGATAATAATGTGATAACATCCTCCAACTTTGGACCCTTAAACAGAAAGTGATAATGAGGGAGGAGTCAATACCCCAATGATGGTGGTCTTCAGGATCAGTCCAGTCTTCATCTTGGTTGTTCTCCCCCCATCCTCACTCTCTGACCTCTGGTGGGGCTCAGCCCCGCTGTTCTTCATGACTAAATCATGGACTAAATAAGGAAGTGCAGTACTTCTTGTGTTGGGAAGATGGCGATGAGTGATAGAGGGGGTGGGGACCCTCGTCCTATAATCCCCTCATCACTGTCCCTCCTATAAAAGACAGTTCTGGTTGTTTCCTCACTCTCTGACTAAGGTCCATGAATAAAGAAATGACCTGGTAGGAGATCAGAGGAGCCATTTCCTAGTTCCCTTGAGGGTGGAATTGTAAGCTCCTCAGAGACCAAGCTGCCTGATGTGGGCGGAGTCCTGGTTTGGGGGAACCAATCAGCTCCTGTCTAGTAATCCTCTTTGTCTTTGTATTTTAGTCCATGGCCGGGAGATGAGGAAAACCTCCGAGGATTGTCTCACTTTGTCTCCAGACTGGAAAGTAGAAGATGAGGACATCACACAGTATAGTCCAGGAGAAAACCCGACTCCCTCCAATGTCCATCCGGCACCACCCAGTGTAGATGGACCATCGGATTCCTCGTATCCTGAGGAACCTCAGACTGTGCGGGACCAGGCCGGCCTTCCAACAGGGAAGAGATTCTCCTGTACTGAGTGCGGGAAGGGTTTCCAATATAAATCCGGTCTTAATGTGCATAAAAGGTCTTGCACAGGAAAGAAGCCGTATTCCTGTCCTGAGTGCGGGAAATGTTACCATTCTAAATCCAAACTTAATGTGCATAAAAGATCTCACACAGGGGAGAAGTCCTATTCTTGTACTGTGTGCGGGAAATGCTTTTCAGACAAGTCCAATCTTTCTGCCCATCAGAGATTGCATACTGGGAAAAAGACATTTTCCTGTCCCGAGTGCGGGAAATGTTTTTCAGTCAAGTCCAGTCTTTGCATACATCAAAGATCTCACACGGGGGAGAAGCCATATTCATGTCCTGAGTGTGGGAAGGATTTCCAGCGTAAATCAGATCTTAATGTGCATAAAAGATCTCATACGGGGGAGAAGCCATATTCCTGTCCTGAGTGCGGGAAATGTTTTTCACAGATATCCAGTCTGCATAAACATCAGAGATCTCATACAGGGGAGAAGCCGTATTCCTGTCCTGAGTGCGGGAAATGTTTTTCACAGACATCCCATCTTTACAGTCATCAGAGATTTCATACGGGGGAGAAGCCGTATTCCTGTCCTGAGTGCGGGAAATGTTTTTCAAATAAGTCCAGTCTTCATAAACATCAAAGATCTCACACGGGGGAGAAGCCTTATTCCTGTCCTGAGTGCGGGAAATGTTTTGTAGAAAAATCAAAACTTGACACACATCAGAGATCTCACACGGGGGAGAAGCCTTATTCCTGTCCTGAGTGCGGGAAATGTTTTGTAGAAAAATCAAAACTTGACACACATCAGAGATCTCACACGGGGGAGAAGCCGTATTCCTGTCCTGAGTGCGGGAAATGTTTTTCAGATTCGTCCAGTCTTCATAAACATCAGAGATCTCACACGGGGGAAAAGCCTTATTCCTGTCCTGAGTGTGGGAAATGTTTTGTAGAAAAATCAAAACTTGACACACATCAGAGATCTCACACGGGGGAGAAGCCTTATTCCTGTCCTGAGTGCGGGAAACATTTTTCACAGAAGTCCCATCTTTCCAGACATCAGAGATCTCACACGGGGGAGAAGCCATATTCCTGCCCTGAATGCTGGAAATGTTTTTCACTGAAGTCCAATCTTTACACACATCAGAGATCTCACACGGGGGAGAAGCTATTTTTCTGTTCTGAGTGTGGGAAGGGTTTCCGGCATAAATCAGAGCTTAATGTGCATGAAAGATCTCACACAGGAGAGAAGCCGTATTCCTGTCCTGAGTGCGGGAAATGTTTTTCAGTGAATTCCAAACTTCATAGTCATCAGAGATCCCACAAGGGGGAGAAGCCGTATTCCTGTCCTGAGTGCGGGAAATGTTTTTCAGTGAAGTCCAATCTTTACACACATCAAAGATCTCACACGGGGGAAAAGCCACATTCCTGTTCTGAGTGTGGGAAGGGTTTCTGGCATAAATCAGTGCTTAATGTGCATGAAAGATCTCACACGGGGGAGAAGCCGTATTCTTGTCCTGAGTGCGGGAAATGTTTTTCAGTGAAGTCCAGTCTTTGCAGACATCAGAGATCTCACACGGGGGAGAAGTTATTTTTCTGTTCTGAGTGTGGGAAATGTTTTTTAGAGAAGTACAAACTTCATAATCATCAGAGATCTCACACGGGGGAGAAGCCGTATTCCTGTCCTGAGTGCAGGAAATGTTTTTCACAGATATCCAATCTTCACACACATCAGAGATCACACACAGTGGAGAAGCCATATTCCTGTCCTGAGTGTGGGAAATGTTTTGTGCGGCAGTCCCTTCTTCATAAACATGAGAGATCTCACAAGCGGGAGAAGCTCTATTCCTGTCCTGAGTGTGGGCAATGTTTTTCAGTGAAGTCCAGTCTTCACATACATCAGAGATCTCACACAGGGGAGAAGCCATATTCCTGTTCTGAGTGCGGGAAATGTTTTTCACAGAAGGGCAATCTTTACAAACATCAGAGATGTCACACAGGGGAGAAGCCATATTCCTGTTCTGAGTGTGGGAAATGTTTTTCACAGAATTCCAATCTTTACAGACATCAGATGTCTCACACGGATGAGAAGCCACTCTGCTGTCCTGAGTGAGGGACATGTTCCTCTCTGAAGTCCTGTCTTCCTGTACATCAGGGGTCCCACACAACCCTGGAGGTGTATTAGTGCCTTGAGTGCGGGAAATGTCTTCTAGATGAATGTTGCTGGACATCCCAGCTCTCATGTGGGGAAGAAGCACACCCTGATATACACCTCAGATATACTCCATGGCTGATCTTCATCATGGAAGAAACAGTTCAAGGAGATCAGAGGCCCCCAAAGACATGGATGAAGTGTGGGACCGGGTTGACCATTGATGGCAGGAGAAGAAGTTTTCAATGTATTTCCCATCAATGGAAGACATTCCAGCAGCTCAGATGTGATCCTAATAACATTGGTTCCCCCATTCACACAGGAGGAATGGACATGAACTCTCACTGAGGGAATTGCTATACAAACATTCTATGAATAGACCCCCAAATGTCAGGAGACGTTTCTATAAAGACGGGAAGTATGGAGCAGAGAAATGAATAGACCTCCCAGCAATGTTATTACCAGGCTGCAGCTAGGGGGAGCTCTAATGTTACCCCAGCAGAGTGATCCCATCTAGCCCACATTAACCCTCTCACTGCCAGAGCTGTTTCTGCATGATTTTGCACACATGGGAAAATGCAGATTTTGGTCCTGAAGATGAGATAAACCCCCAAACATCTATTCTGTGACATCAGAGGCCCTGGAGAATAAAATGGTGGTGATTGTTAAGGTGTTCCCCGTACACAGATTCCCCTTCATATCCGCCTTTATTTCCTCCTTTCCCCCATTTTCTATGTTGGGATCTTTTCTACAATACTTTGTTATAATAATGGAACACGTTGTGTATTGTATTGTACACCAATAATAATGACTCCGCCCCCACATTCCAGACAAAGGATCTTCTTGACCAATCAGATTTCTTCCTTTGTTATTTCCTGATTCTATGATCACAATCTTGTTAAAAATATAATTACAATAAAAAGTTTATTGAATGAAAAAACAAAATTGTGTTGTGAGTGACAAACGTCTTCATCATAAATTGTTCATAGATGACACATTGAGAGCCTTCCCAGGTCATCAGCCTAGAGTGCAGTGGTCAGGAGTGTGTCCTATACAGCCCTGTGTATAGAGTGCAGTGGTCAGGAGTATGTCATATACAGCCCTGTGTATAGAGTGCAGTGGTCAGGAATATGTCCTATACAGCCCTGTGTATAGAGTGCAGTGGTCAGGAAGATGTCATATACAGCCCTGTGTATAGAGTGCAGTGGTCAGGAGTATGTCCTATACAGCCCTGTGTATAGAGTGCAGTGGTCAGGAGTATGTCATATACAGCCCTGTGTATAGAGTGCAGTGGTCAGGAGTATGTCATATACAGCCCGTTGTATAGAGTGCAGTGGTCAGGAATATGTCCTATACAGCCCTGTGTATAGAGTGCAGTGGTCAGGAACATGTCATATACAGCCCTGTGTATAGAGTGCAGTGGTCAGGAGTATATCATATACATGCCCTGTGTATAGAGTGCAGTGGTCAGGAGTATGTCCTATACAGCCCTGTGTATAGAGTGCAGTGGTCAGGAGTATGTCATATGCAGCCCTGTGTATAGAGTGCAGTGGTCAGGAGTATGTCATATACAGCCTTGTGTATAGAGTGCAGTGGTCAGGAATATGTCCTATACAGCCCTGTGTATAGAGTGCAGTGGTCAGGAGTATGTCCTATACAGCCCTGTGTATAGAGTGCAGTGGTTAGGAGTATGTCCTATACAGCCCTGTGTATAGAGTGCAGTGGTCAGGAGTATGTCCTATACAGCCCTGTGTATAGAGTGCAGTGGTCAGGAGTATATCATATACAGCCCTGTGTACAGAGTGCAGTGATCAGGAGTATGTCATATACAGCCCTGTGTATAGAGTGCAGTGGTCAGGAGTATGTCCTATACAGCCCTGTGTATAGAGTGCAGTCGTCAGGAGTATGTCCTATACAGAACTGTGTATAGAGTGCAGTGGTCAGGAGTATGTCATATACAGCCCTGTGTATAGAGTGCAGTGGTCAGGAGTATGTCATATACAGCCCTGTGTATAGAGTGCAGTGGTCAGGAGTATGTCATATACAGCCCTGTGTATAGAGTGCAGTGGTCAGGAGTATGTCATATACAGCCCTGAGTACAGAGTGCAGTGGTCAGGAGTATGTCATATACCAAGGCCTTCCTCTCTGCCTGGCAGTCAAGGAACTTTAGGTATGCCCCAGGAACTGTCTCCATGATGCATTTCAGGGCTTCCTGCATCTAAGGAGAATCTCTACTGGTTACAGGCTCTCTGGTGCTGGCCCACTCAGGTAGTGGTGTGAAGATAACATTTGATGATACTCCAGTGTCAGTCTCTGTATGCCCATCCTGTGAGGCCATCTCTGAGCCCCTGGGATCTGAGGAGGCGGGAACCCCATCATGGTCAGGTTCCCTCGAGTTCTGGTCTGCTCGGCTATCATGCTCCTGTAGGTGCCAAATCAAATCTTTACGAGTTTTGCAACCGATGTCCATTCCTCATGAGGCACATTCAGCACTCAAATTACTTTTGCTCATTTTCTTGCATTCTGCGTCACCAGGCATAATTGCAAGCAAAGATAGAATAGGAAGCAGAAAAAGGAAGGAGCTGTTGCTATATGTCTTTCTCTCTATATACAGTTGTGTTCAAAATAATAGCAGTGTGGAGTTCTATTAGTGAGGTCATTCATTCTTTGAAAAACAGGTGGCAATTATTGCCCTTATTTAAGGAAGGAAGGCAGCAAATGTTGTACATGCTGGTTACAGTGCATTTCTCTCTGAAATTCTGAGGAAAAAGGGTCGTTCCAGACATTGTTCAGAAGAACAGTGTACCTTTATTAAAAAGTTGATTGGAGAGGGGAAAACATATAAAGAAGTGCAGAAAATGATCGGCTGCTCAGCTAAAATTATCACAAATGCTTTAAAATGGCAACCAAAACCTGAAAGACGTGGAAGAAAGCGAAAAACTACCATTGGAATGGATAGAAGAAGAGCCAAAATGGGGCGGACTCAGCCAACAATCAGCTCCAGGAAGATGAAAGAAGGTGTGACGTTCCCTGTGAGGACTGTTACAATTAGAAGACGCCGATGTGAAGCCAAGCTATCTGCAAGAAGTCCCCGCAAAGTCCCACTGTTGGGAAAAAGACGTGTGCTGAAGAGGTTACAATCTGCCAAAGAGCACATTGACTGGCCTAAAGAGAAATGGGGCAACATTTTGTGGACTGATGAAAGTAAGATTGTTCTTTTTGGGTCTAGTGGCCGGAGACAGTTTGTCAGACGACCCCCAAACCCTGAATTCAAGCCACAGTACACTGTGAAGACTGTGAAGCATGGTGGTGCAAGCATCATGATATGGGGATGTTTCTCATACTACGGTGTTGGGCCTATTTATCGCATACCAGGGATCATGGATCAGTTTGAATACATCAGAATACTTGAAGAGGTCATGCTGCCTTATGCTGAAGAGGAAATGCCCTTGAAATGGGTGTCCCAACAAGACAACGACCCCAAACACACCAGTAAATGGGCAACATCTTGGTTCCAGACCAACAAGATGGACGTTATGGAGTGGCCAGCCCAATCCCCGGATCTTCATCCAATAGAAAACTTGTGGGGTGACATCAAAAATGCAGTTTCTGAGGCAAAACCAAGAAATAGAGAAGAACTGTGGAATGTGGTCCAATCATCCTGGGCTGGAATACCTGATCACAGGGGCCAGAAGTTGGGTGACTCCATGCAACACAGATGTACAGCAGTTCTCAGAAACAGTGCGACTACAACCAAATATTCATGAAGTCATTCAAAGGAAAGCAAAATCTTCAAACATTTCCCAGTTTATATAGTGAATGTTTGAGTTTGTAAAGAAGAATACAAACACGGCCATTTTTTTGAACCGTCTAATATTCACTTTTCTTTAAATTTTTTAGAGGAACAACACAAATTTGATGTATTTTTCTTCATGTTGTGATTTGGAATAGAATGTGTCGTGTTCCCAATGCATTTGTGTGGATGGAAATAAAAGTATTAGAAGGATTTTCAGCTTTATTCACTTTTTTCAACACACTGCTATTATTTTGAACACAACTGTATATGAAACATATGCACCGCTTGTCTCTAAGGACTGTTTCCACAAAGGTTACAATCCTTCAGTGCAGAACTAATTCCTAACACTTCACCGAAGCTCTTAATGCAACTATCCCACATACGCTGCCATCCAATATGTGACGGGCGCGGTGTCAGACCCCTGACCTTCTCACCAAACTCATGACCAAAGGACTAGCCAATCTAAAACCGCGCTGTCATGTGCGTAACAATGTCATGCACAGCTGCACCCTGCACAATGATTTTCCAGCTCACTGGACCACAATCGATGTACCGGAAGCCTGAGCGATTGTTACTGGGTCAGGTTAATTACACAATTAACCCTTCACACTGCCACCACCTCCTTTTTGTACAGAGAAAGAGAAAACTTGGCAATATCAGCAATAACACTAGGATGGTTGAATAATTGTCTGTACACCACTGTCACCGCAGGCAGGTTATACAGAGGGTTAAACACACACAGTAGCGCTCTTCAGAGGCAGGAATACATAGTTTGCATTAAAGAGCTTTAGAAACAGTTCAACACTTTCAGAAAGTAAGATTTATTACTAAAAGGTCAAAAGGGTGCAATAAAAATATTTACAGAAAAAGATGTAGCCAATATATATAAAAATATACAGAGAACAATAACACAGCAAAGAGATAACGGAAAGGAGTTTAGAGGGATAAAGTACTTGCCAAAAGCCTTGGGTTAAGCAGCTTCAAGTTTTCTGAGCAAAAGGGCGTTTTTCCCAAAGTTGGTTCCAATGTTAAAGGGAGAATCTTCAACGCTCACCCACCTCAACTCAGCCTAGCTTAGCTTTTTCTAGCAACTCCACAGGGTGTCTGACTGGAGCAGTAAACCAATCGCCTCATTTGGGGAGGGAGTTGTAGGTGGAGACCTCAGGCTATGACCAAAGCCTGCAAAAATTATATTATGGTTTATAACTTATTCTGGATACATATCCACGAGTAGATTATTACACAGAATCTTTGGCTGAACGGATAGATATGAAATATGAAATATCCACTGGAATGGTTAAGAAGATGTAATTTTCAGCTCTCCTGTATATGCCAGCTAGGGGTTGTAATGTACCTGGAGAATGGTCTTAAATTAAGCTGTCCGAATATGGGCTCCATGTTTAGGTAATTATGTTCTATTTGAAGATATAAACTTATATGAAAAGTGAGTTTTTAAATGTAAGTCTATTTTTACGACTCCTTGGAATGTCTTTTGAACTCAGTGAAGGACTTGGTTTATGGCTTTACGAGCCCAGATTGCAAAGTTAACAGACATCTAGGCCCCAGCTCAGTTGTGGGATTTATAGCCCTGACGCCCTCCCATGGAGTTTGCTGCCTGTGATCTGCATCAAACAGACCACATGTCACTCAACAGAGAGGGAGGGGGGATGAGGAAAGCTGATTTGGGAGTAGAGATGATACAGCTTGGAAGATTGTTAACAAGATGGATGACCGTGTCCATCTCGGTGTGCACAATTGCTACAATGTGAAGTCATTTTACCTGCAGTATAAATTATTTTCGTTTCACTCTTCTGGGGAAGATTTATTTTATCCACCTCCCGCCCGCCATATAGTCCAATGATGGGCGCAAAGTGGTTCTCTCATTCTGGGAGGACATCATATGATGTCCTCCCATTCTCACCACGCATGTGTGGCTCTGGGAGCGTGCAGCACGGCGATCGGCAGTGCGCTGTGTCCCTTGGAAAGAGCTGAAGATGTCGGCTTGGTCATGTGATCAGCTGTGTTCAATCACAGATGATCACATGTAAACAGGGAAATGCCGGTTATCGGCATTTCTCTCCTCACGAGCTGTCACGCTGACAGAGGAGAGCCAGTAATCGTCATTCTACAGAGGGGACATGTACACTGATCATCTGGGCACTGATGATCAGTGTCCCCTGATGATCAGTGTGGCCCCAGAAGTACCACCTGCCAGTGTCCATCAGTGCCAGCTGTCAGTGCTGAACAGTGCCACATTCCAGTGCCCATCAGTGCCACATATTTGCCTACCAGTGCACATCAATGCCACATATCAGTGCCCATTTGAGCTGCCTTTCAGTGTCACCAATCAGTGCCAGTCAGTGCCACCTATCAATCCAATCAGTGCCGCCTATCAATGCCAGTCAGTGCTGCCTATCAGTGTGCATCAGTGCCACCTATCAGTGCCAGTCAGTGCTGCCTATCAGTGCTATATATGAGTGCTGCCTTTCAGTGCCCATCAGTGCCACCTACCTGTGCCTCCTCATCAGTGCCCATCAGTGCAGCCTCATTAGCACACATCAGTGAAGGAGAAAAATCACTTACTTACAAAATTTTATAACAAAAACTAAGAAAAAAAAATTTTTTTTCAAAATGTTCAGTAGTTTTTGGTTTGTTTAAGAAAAAATAAAAAACCCAGAGGTGATTAAATACCACCAAATAAAGCTCTATCTATCAGAAAAAATGATAAAAAATGTCATATGGGTACAGTGTTGCATGACCGCTCAATTGTCAAAGTGTGACAGCGCTGAAAGCTAGAAATTGGCCTGGGCAGGAAGGGGGTAGAAGTGCCCGGTAGGCTGATTCTGGCTTCTAGTCAATGGTTTATCCGGATGTATACAGTATATATATGACAAGGCAGACTACTTCATGTAACATTACATCTTCATCTCAGATTGTAAGCGGATTGGATTGGCCTGTGTATGGGATTCCAGATCAAGTCATGGCAAGGTACACGTTGAGCGTTGAATATCTGGCTGTAGAGAGATCACGGGGGGGGATTTGTATATCTGTTGTCACATGTTGCTGAGTTACTGATTTCTTACACGACATTTCCAGACAGTTGGATCTAATTCATTAATATTTGGCAGTAATTGCCGGCTTGTATTTCTCCCCATTATTGTGGATTAGATCATTGTACTGTTATCTTGTATTGTTTATTATTTATCATCACCTATTAGATTTCATCACCATTTTGTACTGATTTATATTATTAATAAATATATATTTTTGCACATTATTGTGTTTTATTTCATCTTCCAATTATCACAAATACAGAACTGGGATGTCGGTTACTTTGTGAGAATTAGTAGGGAATCTCCTTCATTCCAGATCCCGCCTGTTTCCATGAATTGTATACGGATTATTTCCTCACAGATAAAGTTCTGACAATTTGTACCGTTCTGGTGTTTTTGATCCTCAGAAATGAGATCTGCCGTCATCAGACATGATGGATTTTCAGACATCTATCCCATAGTTTGTAGACTCTATAACTCTCCTACACACTGAATCATAGACACTGATTGGGGTTATTGTACCCAAGAAATGGCGCAGAATACACCTTTGTCTACATTTAGAAGGAAAGACGATTTATTTGTAAAAACAAGAAACAAGAAAAATGGTAACAAGTGGTGTTTAATACCACCAAAATAAATATCTATTTGTGTGAAAAAATTACAAAAATATAATTTGGGTACAATGTTGCATGACGGTGTAATTGTCATTCAAAGTGTGAGAGCGCTGATAGTTACCAGTCAGCCTGGGCAGGAAGGGGGGGGGAAGTGTCCGGTATACAGGAGGTAGAAATATTTATTTTTAAAAAGACCTCCAAGTGTTTGTGAAATCTCCCACCACAAAATGTACTCAGCCAATCACAGGGAAGGACTCCATTTTTATTCTTCTCCTGCCATCAATGGCCAACCCGGTCCCACACTTCATCCATGTCTTTGGGGACCTCTGATCTCCTTATGAACTGTTTCTTCCATGATGAAGATCAGCCATGGAGTATATCTGAGGTGTATATCAGGGTGTGTTTCTTCCCATGAGAGCTGGGATGTCCAGCAACATTCATCTAGAAGACATTTCCCACACTCAAGGCACTAATACACCTCCAGGGTTGTGTGGGATCCATGATGTACAGGAAGACAGGACTTTAGTGAGGAACATTTCCATCACTGATGACAAGAAAGTGGTTTTTCGGGGCATGTCCAAAATGGCGACCGGAGCGGCCACCTAATCCAGAGCTCCGGCGCCCAGGATTGTAATCCGCTGTCATCCGGGCAGCGGGGGCATCGTACGGGGTGCCGGAGGCTGCTGCACAGTCCCCTGCATCTGGAGGAGGGGATCCGGGCTGTATTGCCCATCTCCGTGATCGCGGACATCCACGGCCTAGTGTGGCTGCGGAGCCTTGGCCTCATCTCCGCTGCCATCTGGCGACCGCGGACCCATCCGAGTCACAGGGGGGCTCCCTCACTATCCTCTGCATTTGGGAGAGGGGATCCAGACTGAATTACCCCTCTCCACAACCGTGGAGGTCCGAGGCCTGGTGCGACTGCGGAGCCCCAGCACAGAATCCGCGGCCATCTGGGTGGAGGTGGACCCATCCGGGGCATCGGAGGCACCTGGACCATTCCCTATATCTGGGGGGGGCGGCGGACCTTATTTCCCTCCTCTGAGGCGGTGGAGGCCTGCAGCCTAGTGTGACCTGCTCCATCCAGCCCTGATCCTGTCCCATCGGGATCGCAGTGAGTACAAGCAGTATAGTGGGGGCGGGTGCTGGTTTTCTGATCCCCCCCCAACGTTTGGTGGTCCGTGGCTCCCACTATCTGGTCCACGTGCTCCTCCCCCTGTGAATGTGACCCCTGCTGGGCCCAAAGGCCTCCTGTGGTGGGAATTGGAGCCAGCTCTTGGATCCTTGGTCTCGTTGGGGGGCCTGTTGCAGCCTATGTCCACTCTGCATTTCTGCGGCTTAACCACTTGCCTACCAGACACTTATACCCCCTTATTTACCAGGCCAATTTTCAGCTTTCAGCGCTGCCGCACTTTGATTGACAATTGCGCGGTCATGCAACATTGTACCCATATGAAATTTTGATCATTTTTTTCTCACAAATAAAGCTTTCTTTTGGTGGTATTTAATCACCACTGGGTGCTTTACTTTTTGCGCTATAAATTAAAAAAGTGCAAAAAATTTGAAAAAAAAAAAAAAGTTTCTTTGTTTCTATTATAAAATTTTTCAAACAGGTAATTTTTCTCCTTCACTGATGTGCGTTGATGAGGCAGCACTGATGGGCACTGATAGGCGGCACTGATGGGCACTGATAGGCAGCACTAAAGGGCACTGATAGGCAGTACTTATGAGGTGGCACGGATAGGCGGCACTGATAGGCAGCACTAATGAGGTGTCACGGATAGGCGGCACTAATATGCAGCACTGATAGGCGGCACTGATAGGTGACACTGATGATGGGTACTGATAGATGGCACTGACTGGCATCACTGCTGGGCACTGACTGGCGGCACTGACTGGCACAACCGCTGGGCACTGACTGGTGGCACTGACTGGCAGCACTGCTGGGCTGCACTGGTGGGTGGCACTGGTGGGCAGCACTGGTGGGTGGGCACAGGTGAGTGACACTGGTGGGCACAGGTGGGTGGCACTGGTGGGCACAGGTGGGTGGCACTGCTGGGCACAGGTGTGTGACACTGCAGAGTGGCACAGGTGGGTGCACTGCTGGCACAGGTGGATGCACTGCTGGGCACAGGTGGGTGATCTGCTGGGCACAGGTGGGCGGAGCTAGTGGGCGCACTGCTGGGCACAGGTGGGCGGAACTTGTGGGTGGCACTGCTGGGCACCGATCATCAGGGCACTGATCATCAGTGCCCTGATGATCGGTGCCGATCCCCACTCTGACAACTGCTGGTTCTCGGCAGTACTTTCCTCACGATTTGACAGCGTGAGGAAAGTGCAGCCGAGAACCGGCACTTGCATTTCCCTGTGATCAGCGTGTCATTGGACACCGCTGATCACGTGGTAAAAGGCCGGTATGATTGGCCTTTTACCACATCTCGTGATCAGCTGTGTCCGTAGGACACAGCGATCACGGAGATCGCCGGGTGCGCGCCCCCTGGGGCGCGCAGGAGAGCGCGTTCTGGGGGGATGTCATATGACGTCCACCCAGAACTGGCCGGCCGCAGTGCAGCCATCATTCGGCTATCTGCGGTTGGCAACTAGTTAATAATAATTTTTACAATATATCGATTCTGCTGATGTGCCTGACCGCATCCATGTGACTATCATCGTACCTGCTTAGGGCGTTATAGGTCTCCTGGGGTATCTTCCTTGGACATCTAATTTTCAATTGATCACCCCCAAGGGACTTCCTATATGCCATCCACCAAGAAAAAGAAGGGACAAGCTCAAAAGTCCCTTACGACATACCTACTTAAAACGCACGAGATAAGCAACATGTCTCAAGATAATACAGAAGGAGCATCTCCATCCGGTCCCACGCAGAATACCGTAGTTCATACATTAACTCAGGACACTGAATGTGCACAGCAACCTACAAAGGGGGACTTGGAATCTTGCCTGGAAACTATGTACACTAAGCTAGCTGCTAAATTCCAATCAGAACTCCACAAGAGCACGAATGTTCTATCCCAGGAAATAGCGGCATTGGGCTCCAGAACCAACCGCTTGGAAACCAAACATGATGAACTCAGTCTGGCTCATGGTGAGCTTTCCAGGGATCACGATCATTTACAGACAACCTTTGCACAATTGCAGGCACAGGTTGAGGATCTTGATAATCGTAACCGCAGGAATAATTTGCGAGTCAGAGGAGTCCCGGAGTCTGTGAATGACCTTTCAAAAGCCATGACCAAGCTATTCCAATCACTCCTTCCGGACCATGACACCGGGTCCTTTGCTTGTGACCGCATTCACAGAGCCCTGCGCCCAAAGCCTCCTAACGATAAACCACCTCGTGACATTGTCCTTTGTATGAAGGATTTCCTGATTAAAGAAAACTCAGGGCTGCCCGCAATATCCCAACAATCATTTTTGAAAGCTCCGCTTTGCAAATATTCCCAGATGTCTCTCCGGCTACGTTGGAGAGACGCAGAAAAATGAAGGAAATTACATCCACCCTTTTTTCAGCTCGGATCCGCTATAAATGGGGCTTCCCCTTTAAGTTGATAGTCCCCCACAATGGAAGCACATACACAGCTACCTTTCTCCCTGAGGGCCAGGATATTTTGGCCGAATTGGGCTTGGTTGATCCTCCTTCTCGTCGACGTCCTCCTTCCACTCCTCGGGTATCTCCAATATGGCACACTCCATCTCCAAGAAGAGAACGGAGGAGAGTCAGACAAGAACCAGGATAAACCGTTATTGATGGATTTTGCTCGTTTGTGTCTCATACATCCTTTGGATGTTTTTCTTGGTCACTATTGAGATGTCTCTATATCCTGCATATTATGTTTGCATTTTTGGTACTTATATCTGGATGTGTTAAAGTTTAACTAAGGTCTTCGGACCTATATTACACCTCCCGTATGTTCATGGTCTTAAGACTCTTGGACACGTGACCCCCCCTGCCACCTGGCATGGCCGGAGATGTCACCGCCCGATTGTGGGGTGGCGGCTCTGGTTTCCATGCTTTACAGTGTCAGGGTTTGGGCCTGATTGGCCCTTTGATGTTTGATTTTTCTGTTTTTTCAGGTATGGCAAAAGGCCCACCTGATCCATGTTTTCTAGCTAACCTTTTAATTGTAGAAGTTCTTAAAACCTCACCTCTATTGCTTTCTATCTTTCTTCTTTATAAAGCCTTAGTACATGATATTGGTTTTGTGCTGATTTGTGGATGTCCTGGCGCCCACACCGGGGTCTGGATGTTCCTTAAATTGTCACTACAGATTATTGCTTTGTTGTGGATCTGCTGATTCTAATGTCTAGCCAAATAGTTTTTAGAGATGTCCTGTCAATATGTACTTTTATGCCGATAGCTATTATTTCCGTGTTGCCATGGTTATTCAATGTATTTCGCATAATGTGCAGGGTTTCAATTCACCAAACAAGCGCAAAACAGTCTTTCTTCAATATAAGCGATTGGGGGCTAAAATTATTTTACTACAGGAGACCCACTTTGCATCCGCAAAACACCCGACATATTTTCATAAATCCTATAGGCAGGGATATTACACTTTACATTCCTCTAAAAGCAGAGGTGTAGCCATTTTTGTTGCATAATTCATTCCCTTTTGAGGTTCAACATGTGTACCGTGATCCAGACAGTAGGTTTATCATTCTTAAAGGCGCTCTTTCGGGTCGTGAACTTACGATCGCTAATATCTATGCGCCTAATTCGGCACAAGCTTCCTTTTTTTCTCAATTTTTTAGCATTCTTGATAGGTTCTTGTCCCCCCATCTATTGGTGGGTGGTGATTTTAACCTGGTAGCAAATCCGCTTTTGGACCATAGCTCTCCCTCGCAATCTTCCCAAACTTTCCCAAAATCCCTCACTAAAAAACTGGATGCCCTCCAGTTGGTTGATACCTGGAGGGCACATAATGTGGGAGCCAGGGATTACTCATTTTATTCTCACCCACATGACTCTTATGCTAAATTATATTATAGATTAGATTAGATTATATCTACTGTACCCCCATTTTACTATCTAATTCTAGGAAAGCTTGTATCCACTTGAGTCCCTGGTCAGATCACAATATAATGGCCTTATCTATCACATTTATAGGATTGGCACCTACCCCCTTCTCTTGGAGACTTAATGACTCTATGCTCACTGATATTAACTCTCGCCAAGAGGTGGTTACATCTATTCAAGAATATTTTCAATCTAAATCTACTCCTGATATATCTCCAGCCACACTATGGGTAGCCCATAAGGCGGTCCTACGTGGCTGCCTTATCTCTATGGCATCATCCAGAAATAGAAATCGATGGCAGCAAATTCTGCAACTTACCTGAGAATTAGAAACACATATTGCTAATCCATCTCTTCTTAATAAACGGTTACTATCTCAGAAGCGTTTAGAATTGAATACTCTGCTTTCTCAAAAGACTGAAAAAGCTCTCCGCTGGTCAAAGGCCTTGTTCTTGCTGCATAGCAACTCAGCATCCATTATGTTTGCAAGGAAATTGAATCACTCTCTGCGCCCCTCACATATTTATAAGTTACGCACTAACTCGGGCGCTATTTCATCTCTACCTCAAGAAGTTTTGGGTGTTTTTGAAAAATGTTATTCTAACCTACTAGCTCCTCCAGTCAAATTCTGTTCCACCATCTGACTCATGGCTGGATTCTATACCCCTCCCTGCTCTCACACCTTCTCAGCTTGCCTCTCTTAATGCCCCCTGTACTTTGGAGGAAATAACATGTGCGATTAGCGCGCTAAAAAGTTTTACTGCACCGGGTCCTGATGGATTCTCCGCTAGTTATTATAAACATTTTGCCTCTACGTTGGCTCCCTATTTGATAACATTATTTAATGATGTCTTGCAGGGGGGTAAGTTCCCGGAGGAGATGCTGTTGGCTAATATGTCTTTAACCTCTTGCCGACCGCGCATAGCCGAAAGAGGGCTTCACCGCGGCCGGCCAGTTCTGAGTGGACGTCATATGACGTCCTCCCAGAACGCGCTCTCCTGCACGCCCCAGGGGGCACGCACCCGGCGATCTCCGTGATCGCTGTGTCCTGCGGACACAGCTGATCACGTGATGTGGTGAAAGGCCGATCCCACCGGCCTTTTACCATGTGATCAGCGGTGTCCAATGACACGCTGATCACAGGGAAATGCAAGTGCCGGTTCTCGGCTGCACTTTCCTCACGCTGTCAGATCGTGAGGAAAGTACTGCCGAGAACCGGCAGTTGTCAGAGCGGGGATTGGCACCGATCATCAGGGCACTGATGATCAGTGCCCTGATGATCGGTGCCCAGCAGTGACCCCCGCAAGTTCCGATCAGCAGTGCGCCCACTAGCCCCGCCCACCCATTCCCAGCAGTGCCCCCACCTGTGCCCAGCAGTGCCCCCACCTGTGCCCAGCAGTGCACCCACCTGTGCCACTCTGCAGTGCCACCTACCTGTGCCCAGAAGTGCCACCTACATGTGCCCAGCAGTGCCACCCACCTGTGCCCACCCACCTGTGCCCACCAGTGCCACCCACCTGTGCCCACCAGTGCCACCCACCTGTGCCCACCCACCAGTGCTGTCCACCAGTGCCACCCACCAGTGCAGCCCAGCAGTGCTGCCAGTCAGTGCCACCAGTCAGTGCCCAGGGGTTGTGCCAGTCAGTGCCGCCAGTCAGTGCCCAGAAGTGATGCCAGTCAGTGCCGTCTATCAGTACCCATCATCAGTGCCGCCTATCAGTGCTGCATATCAGTGCCGCCTATCCGTGACCCCTAATTAGTGCTGTCTATCAGTGCCGCCTATCCGTGCCACCTCATTAGTACTGCCTATCAGTGCCCTTTAGTGCTGCCTATCAGTGCCCATCAGTGCCGCCTATCAGTGCCCATCAGTGCTGCCTCATCAACGCAAATCAGTGAAGGAGAAAAAATACCTGTTTGAAAAATTTTATAAAAGAAACAAATAAACTTTTTTTTTTTTTCAAATTTTTTGCACTTTTTTTAATTTATAGCGCTAAAAGTAAAGTGCCCAGTGGCGATTAAATACCACCAAAAGAAAGCTTTATTTGTGAGAAAAAAATGATCAAAATTTCATATGGGTACAATGTTGCATGACCGCGCAATTGTCAATCAAATTGCGGCAGCGCTGAAAGCTGAAAATTGGCCTGGTAAGGAAGGGGGTATAAGTGCCTGGTAGGCAAGTGGTTAATACCCAAACCACAGAAAGACCACAGTTTACCACAAAACTATAGACCAATCTCAGTAATGAATAACGATCTGAAAATATTTAGCCGTATTTTGGCAGACAGGTTGGCCCCTATTATCTCCTCTTTGGTCTCTCCGGACCAATCGGGTTTTATTCCAGACAGATTCATTACGCCTCACCCTAAATGTTATTCAAGATGCCAATTTGCATTCTAAAGAGGTTCTGCTGATGAGTCTAGACATAAACAAGGCCTTTGACAGTGTGCTTTGGCCCTATTTATTTTCCTTGTTACAGAAGATGGGCTTCAATGACGGGTTTTTGGCTGGTATACACGCCCTATACGACTCTCCTAAAATGAGAATTAGGCTTCCTGGCTGTAATTCTGATTTTTTTACATTGGGTAGAGGCACCCATCAGGGTTGTCCTTTTTCACCCCTTTTATTTGCGCTGGTGTTGGAACCTTTGGCTACCCATATTTCTGGCTACCCTTTATTAGTTTCACAATTCAAAATAAGCCAATACGTTAAATTCATTGCCTAATCTATGTGCCGTATTGAATGATTTTGCTATAGCGTCAGGTCTCACTGTCAATTTTACTAAATCGGTGATTATGCCTGTTAATGTTCCTGATTCCCTGAGTGCCTCTCTCCGTAGCTCTTTTCTATTTCGTTGGGTCACGGATCGGATTTCCTATTTGGGTATTAATCTCACTCCCATATGTTTGCTGCTAATTATCCACCATGTGTATCACGTCTCTCTACTCTATTAAAGATTTGGCATGGTTACCATATCTCCTTTCTGGGTAGAGTCACGGCAGTTAAAATGAATATTTTGCCTAAACTACTTTATCTTTTTAGAGCACTTCCAGTTTCGGTCTCGAAAACGTTTTTGGATCACTTTCAGCGGTCTATGAATAATTGTATCTGGGGTAATAAACGTCTACGTTTAACTTCGTCTGTTTTGTACCGCTCACAACGGACGGGAGGTCTGGGTCTTCCCAATTTTTGGCTATATTATATCTCATCTCATTTTGCACAACTATCACAGTGGGCAACTATTAACTCTCAGATCCCTTGGATCAAGTTTGAATCTCAATCTATACGGCCATTTTACTTACCGGGTATATTGTGGTCTAAAATCTCCCCTCGATCATTTACTTTTCATAACTCCATAGTGACCCATTCACTGACACTTTGGTCCAAATACAAATTTAAATTGAATCTGGTCTCTTCTATTCCCCCAGGTGTTTCATTTTTTGGTAATCCTGCTTTTGTTGCAGCTTTTTCTTCCCCTCAAGCGTTTCGTTGGTGGTATGATCGATCTTTTATTAGATTATCTGATTTTCAAAGAGGAGGATCTTCTATTACTTTTGATATGCTGCATGTGTTTTTGATGTTCCTCTTCGTGAATACCATCGTTACCAACAGATTAGACATTTGTTTAATTCACATTTTGGCCTCATACCCTCTTCTCCGATTTCATTTATTGAACGTATCAGCCGTGTCTCTCCTAGGGGAAGGGGTCTTATTTCTGATCTTTATCGCCAATCTTTGATCTGTTTTTCTCATACACCCCCTTTTTATAGACGAAGATGGGAGGAGGATAGTGGTATCACTTTTTCGGATGAGGATTGGGATTCCATGGTGGATAACATATGTAAGTGTTCTAGATCTCTTTCTGTCCCTGAAACAACCCTCAAGGTTTTAACCAGATGGTATTATACCCCATCAAGACTACATGTATTGTTCCCTCAGGTGTCCCCTTTATGTTTTGGGGCTTTGGTCTCACAGGTACTTTGGTTCATATATTCTGGGACTGCCCGACCATATCTTTGATTTGGTGTAAGATATCTGAGGTGGCTACCTCACTGGCGGGTGTCCTGGTACGATTGTCTATTCAGACCTGTATATTGGGGGCTCATATCCCGGGGGTCTCTGATGCCACTATGAGACTGATACATACTATTTGTATTGCCACTTTATGGGCTAATGCCTTACATTGGAGGTCCAATGCCGTGCCCTTGGCCTCTGTTTTACAGGGTTGATGCTGTGATGCTCATGGAACGTATTCATTATACCTTACTAGATGGGATGCACCTATTTGATAAAAAATGGGAGTCATGGAGAGATTGTAGACATTTATTGCATGATTAACAACATTCCCAGTGAAGGTTGACTGGCATATACTGGTGACAGATGTATCATTCAACCTACTTTATCGTCTACATATTTCATGTACTTGCAATCTATTCTTTTCTATTTCTTCTCTTTCTTATGTTAATATACTTTTCTGTATTGTATTTTTCAAAAGTGCCTTGTTTTTGCTGTAAGTATCATTTGAAAATGTACTGTTTTACAGTCTACTTTTGCAAAATAAAACCATTTGTAAACAAAAAAAATAAATAAATTTAGGCCAACATGTATTCTGCTCCATGTTTTTGGTGAAAAAATCCCAATAAGTGTATATTGATTGCTTTGTGTGATAGTTATAGCGTCTACAAACTATGGGATAGATAATGGAATTTACGCCATTTTTTTGCTATACAGCGCTGCGCTAGTTTAACGGACAATTGCGCGGTCATGCAATACGGTACATAATGAAATTTATGTATTTTTCACACAAATAGAGCTTTCTTTTGCTGATATTTGATCACCTGTGCGCTTTTTATTTTTGGCGCTATAAACAAAAAAATTTTGAGAAAAAAATGTTTTTTGGAAAAAACAATATTTTCTTGTTTCTCTCATAAAAATTATATATAAAAAAACTAAAATTGCTTCATAAATTTAGGCCAAAATGTATTCTGCTCCATGTTTTTGGTTAAAAATAATCCCAGTAAGTGTATATTGATTGGTTTGTGTGATAGTTATATCATCTACAAACTATGGGAGAGATAATGGAATTTACAGCTTTTACTTTCTGACTGCCCATCACATTTCTTGAGGTGCTACAATACCAGGACAGTACAAACACCCCCAAATGACCCCTTTTTGGAAAGTAGACACCCTAAGCTATCTGCTGAGAGGCATATTGAGTCCATGGCAGATTTTTTTATTTCTACAAGTTTCTGGAAAATGACAAAAACATTTTTTACACAAAGTTGTCATTTAAATGATTTATTTCTCGCACAAGCCATGGGTATATGTGGAATTACACCCCAAAATACATTCTGCTACTTCTACTGAGAATGGGGTTCCACATGTGTGAGACTTTTTGGGAGCCTAGCCACATACAGGATCCTGAAATCCAATGACCACTTTGAAAGCCTGAAGGTGCGTAACTTCCTCATTATACTTCCTCACTACCTATCACAGTTTCGGAGGCCCTGAAATGCCAGGATAGCCCCAAACCCCCCCAAATGACCCCTTTTTGGAAAGTAGACACCCTAAGGAATTTAAAAAGAGGCATGGTGAGTATTTTGCAGATCTAATTTTTTCTCACAAGGTTTTGAAATATAAAAAAAGAAAAGAAAAAATATTTTGCTTTTTTCTTAAATTTTCAAAAACTTGTGGCAACAAATGAGATCTAACAGTAATGGTGTGAACTGTCTTGGAAATTCGCTTTAACGAATTTCTCCTTACCGTGAGTACTCGCAGTTGGATGCGCAGAAATCCCCCATAAAGCTGTGTGAATCTCGCTTACCACGACTGCAGCCAAACTACACGATTCCTGCCCATCCAAATACTTTGGTCCTGTTGATTTGTAGGTGATGGAGCTCCGTTACCCTAGAATGATCACACGACACTCTAAGGCTGGTTGCAATCCACATAAGGGCCGGCTTTAGGCTCAGCTCTCTGTTTTTATTAAAAATACACACATGCCCCCCACATGAATAAAGTCAAACCCCTCCCACCGAACAATGCAATGGGGATTGCCTATACAGAAGATGTACATTCCAATTGGAGCATAGCCTTTGCTATTATCTATCACTGGTCCTCCCCCATGAACCTTCTGAGGTCAGCAGACTTCCTCCCCTTCCCCCCTATGAGCCATCTGAGGTCATATTTCCTGTCCTACTAGCTTCTATTGGTATGTAAAATTCTCTGCACAAGCACTCCCTAAAAATATCAGTCTGTACCTGGATGGGCCCGATACGATCTTTATTAAAACACATCCATCCAAGATACAGTTTCAAGTTGGTAATGGGTTGTAAGATATGCATAAGCCTACACGTGGAGTTCACACCGCTTGCGCATTGCGTTATGAAGCCCACGTGGTACCATGCTGCTGATATGTGGATACAGGCCCACGGTCTACTGACAGCAGCATTCGCATGGAATGCCGTGGTGGTATACACGCCGGTCTATAAGCGCAGATCTGCCATCTCATCCATTACCAAGCCGAGTACTGTAATACATACATTGTACATGCGCATGGCCCAATTGCAGCCTTCAGAGCTTTAATTAAGCCACACGAGAGACATATGAATAACACGAATACATGACACATTTAAAGTTCGACCAACAATACAAAATTTCCATGACATTCCCTCCTGTTTTATCATATTCTCCTCGTGTCCCTTCTTGATCTTCTTCAGCTTGATGGGTGTAGTCTCAAACTTCAAAGAGTTCCTGTAGTTGTCCCTGAGAATAAAGCTCCACGGGGTACCTGAAACAACAAGACCCGACGCAGACTCGACGCAAACAGGCTTGATTGAAGCGATGATCCTCAAGAGCGTTGGAACCTTCACTACAGGAAGGCTCTTGCAAAAACCACAAACAGACTTGTGGTATGAATAAAGCTTGTGATCCCACGGTGGTCTGGGGAGATCCAGCAACAGATTCTCAAATTGCCCCTGCAGACGGGGCCACACAAGGCTGGTCTCGACCCAGACAGTTTTCCAAATCGCAGACACAAACCATGATGAGGCTTGAAGCTTGCTTGAAGGTCTTGGAGAATGTGGTCTTCAGAGAGATAAATTAGAGGGAAGCCAGGACGTAATCTGTAGAGAAGGTGGATGGTTGGTGAGGTCTTCCTCCGATCAGTGGTTGGAGTGGGATCCCAGGAGCGGGCATGGAGATGTGGTCGTCTGCCCGAGCTTGGTTTACACGGTCGATGAGGCAACAGGAACATCTCACCGCGGCATATAAAAGGCAGATGAAAAAGAGAAGCATCAGGATATACACTCCCACTTCCTTCAACCAAGATCCGATGGAGAACAGGAAATCTCCCAATCCTCCCAAACCCTTGAACGGATTCCAACCCTCACTAGCTATAGCTCTAGCTTTTCCCTGTAGTTCACTAACTTTGTCCATATGGGCCTGGACCTTGTCATCGGTGTCTTCTATCCAAGTACAACAATCCTCTCCGATGAACTCACAGAACCCCCCTTTGGCGGCTAAAAGATAATCGAGGGCCATCTTCTCCTGAAGCACTAAAATTCCCATCTGCCGTTGTTCTTGGGCAATTTCTCTGACAGCCTCTACGGTCTCGTTAAACATACTATCCACGATGACAGAAAAATTGTTCAGGCGCTTCATAAGTTCTATTCCCCATCCTGTCCATGAGGGGAACCAAGCCCATGCCTGGTCGCCCTCAGAGAACAGCTCTCTGCGAACTCTCCCTGCCATCCTTACCTTCTTGTGGACCATCAACTCTTCATGATCCATCACTACATAGGATGCGGGGACTAGCTTTATGAGGGCACACGAACCTTTCGCGTTCTGGGGAAATGTTCTATAGGCTGCCGAACCACACAGAAAATAGTATGGACCTGTCAGAGCAGAACAGGAGGAGTTCCTCGTTCGGCCTCTGGTACTGAGCAACAGTTGCACAGACTGGGGGATTGCTCCCTCAGTCTGCACATCACATCCGTCCTTCCAACACACGTGGTCTGGTCGGTCAGTGTGGTTACTCAGAAAGGAAGTCTGGTTAGTCAGATTGACAGTTATACCTCCCTCGCAGGTGGTAGTCCCAACAAACTTGTTACCTGTGCCAAAGCTGATGTTAAAGCACACCTGAGGGCTGCCTAGCTGCCCAGTTACCCATAATGGACTGACGAGGGCCCTACAGGAGCTAGAGCTAATATTGGTGCTGAAACTGATGTTACCTGCTAAAAATGTGTCATTAAGTTCTACCGACAAATGTCTACGTGGGGGCTGACCAGGGGTCCCTTGCTTTTTCATGCCGACGCGGATGTCATATAGGGCATGAACAGCGGCCATTGCGGACATGTGATGACTGGGTGGGGGCTTAGAGCATACCCAACAGTTGGTTTTGTTGGCGGTTCTGGCTAAACGCAGGTGCATTTTAAATAAAAGGTTGGGGTATCTGCCGTCTTTTCCTCCGTTCACACACATGTATGACATACAAACAAAAAGAAAAAGGAAAATGACACCCCTCATTCTCTGGTGTAGCTGAGAAGCTTCTTGCAGTGGCTTGCGTGCACCCAGTTGTCTCGTCCCTCGAGCTTGAGTGAGGTAGGTGTCGTCAGCTGGACTTGGTATGGTCCGGTGAACCGTGGCTCGAGTCCGGTTCTTTGATGTTTCTTTAGGACGACCCAATCACCTGGCTCAATAGAAAGAACACCGGTTATTGTATTTGGATCGGGGAGCGATTCGCGAACCCGATGGTGTATCTTCTGCAGCTCCCGTTGCAGAGATTGCACATAACCTGTAAGCTGTGAATGCAAAGACGACAACTGTTGAGGAAAGTACAACCCTGTTTTGGGAGGTCCCCCAAACAACACCTCGTAGGGTGACAGCCCATGTGGTTGCCGAGGGGCATTCCGGATGGAATAGGGGGCAATGGGGAGACACTCAGGCCAAGGTTTTTGGGTATCGGAAGACGTTCAACCTTACCGTTACTCTCGGGGTGATATGGGGTGTGTCGCCGCTGACTCCAGTTCCACCAAAGAGATGCAGTCGTGTCCTTTGGAAGAGAGATTAGTAGTGGACAAAGAAGACATGTTAGCAGAAGAGGTGTTAGTATTGTTAGTCGTGTTGCAAAATTCAGCACTGTCATTGCTGTCCTCCCCCCCCTTCTCATCTTCCGACACAGGAAGAAGAGAAGCTGGGTTAAGAATAGTGCATCGTTTGATAGTGAGGTTAGTAGGGGTTAGGAGGGTTTTCCCCTGAGAGGGGTACCTTGCCTTGGATGTCCTGTTTTCGCAGGACCGTTCTTGCTGCACTGGTGTCGGTGAGGCAAGGGAGGGGATATTTTAATTCCTCTAGAAAAAGATGGATCTGGGCCGACACCGATTTGTCAACTTCCTATGAGAATTCATAGGAGTTACTTACCATGGTGGTCATAGGGGCGGAGGACTCATCAGGAATGAACTGCCACCGACCTTTAGGTAATTGGGGACAGCTCCTCCTCATGTGCCCCGTTTGGTGGCACTGGAAGCACCTGGGTGGGGGCCTATTCTTCCTGTGACCCAGATCCCTTGGTTTTTCGTGTGGGGTCTGGGACATAAGAACTTTGGCCTTGTCTTGTTTTCTTCTATCCATTTCCCTCTCTATTGCCGCAAGAGTGGAAAGGATAGCAGGGATAGACATCTCATTATATTCGGGTCGGGCCAGAACCAGCCTTTCCCGAATTTTAGTATCGATGCCTTCCAAAAATTTGGCCCGCAACAGAATGTGCGTCGCGGTCACCTTTACCCCTTCAGTTGGAGCATCAGGTCCAACTTCCAGATCCGCATCCAGTGCCGTCTGCTTGAGACGGCGCCAGAAGCAGGCGCTTTCCTCATTAGGACCCTGGGTGAGCTTCATCATGTCCGTAGTAGAGGTAGCACCATACATTTCTGGAAGCTTTGCCTTTAGCTGTGTACAGAACTCTTTGCCCCCTGAAGTCATCTCCTCATGCGTGGTTATAGAGCACCCTGCAATCACTGTACTGGCCACTTCCATGCCCACCTTTGCCCGTAGGATCTGTGCACAATCTGACCCGCTCATACCATAGCTGAACTGGTTTTGTCCAAACATTCGAGCAAATCCTCTCGGATTGACTCGATAGTCCGGGAGCTCAGCCAGAATAGTGCGGATCTCTGCCGGGGTGAAGGGGACATGCCAAACTACCCGTTCCCCTAAAGTCCGTTCCCCCCGTGCATTGGGAGGACCTTCAAATTGCTGCACCCTGACTGGATAGGCCTCGGTCCGGGAAGAGTGCAAGGGCTGACCCAGCATCATCGGTGGGCTTAGATTAACCACCTCGCTTACTGCACCTTCAGGTTTGAGGTCCCTCAGATCAGGGTATAGCTGGAGGGCAGGGGTCTGATCAGTGGTTCGTAGCGCTTTGATGCAATCCGCCCTGTTTTTTAACCGGGTGTCTATTCCCCTTGATTCACAGATAGTCTGCAAATCGGTTGTTGAGAAGGCTTCATAGTTGGAAACAGAAGGAGCTGGGGTGAAGCAGGGAGAAGGGAGAGGTAGAGGTAGAGGCTGAGGCATAGATACAGAAGACACGGAAGGTACATCAAGAGTGACGTCACTAACAGAAGAGACAGGTGCAGTTATACTTATCTCAGCCACTGTTGGTTGTTGGGGGACCCCAGCAGACCCTGATCCTGCCTGCCTTAGTAGAGTCAGCCCTGAAAGAGCTTCCTCCACCTCTGACACCGGATCCTCCTGTTTTATTCCCTCTGGAGGCCAGGTATACATCACCTGGTTCTTCCGGACAGACACCAGTTTATGTATGCCCTGCTTCCCTAATCGGATTGACCTGTGAAGCCATAGCTGTGCGATCTCTAGTTCTGACGCCTGCATCCGTGGTTCAAATTCAGAGATGAATTTTTCCCACCTCCATGCGTCAAATGTACCTTCCCGGGGAATTTCCCATCTGGTACCCTTCGACCATTTATTCCACCTTTTGAGGGGTTCTGTAGACTTCCCCCCCAAACTCACCTTCATCAGTTGTGCAGCTGTCCTTACCCTGAAGAGGGCTGGTTCCCCCTCTCTCTTCATGGACTGACTACTGCCCATCGTGACTAGTCACTGGTATATATCCCGCGTCCGGGTACCTGTTTACCCCCTGGAGCACTCGGTGGGATCCTACCGAGAGGCCTGATTCCACCACTTTCCCAGCACAGCGTAATTTATGTGATACTTATCGATCACCCGAAGCGCATCAAGTGGCGGTCAGACTGAGAGCACACCTCCCACTCCCACAGCGCAATTTGTGTGATCCTGACCACCCGAAGTGTTTGTGGTAACCAGGCTAAGCGTTACTTCCCTGGACCGCCCACTCGCACAGCGTAATTTATGTGGTTCTCATCACCCACTGTGTTTGGCAGGCCACACCGCACAATGATGAAAGTGGCTTTTCTCTCCCTGCACACAGTAGCTAACACAAGTCAAAACAAAAAGAGGGGTTCTTGGATGTTACTTAGGGGTCACTGGTTGGGCAGAAACCTGCTAACTGACCTTTAGGAAATTTGTGTAAAGAAAAAAACTTTCCTAATACACACAGAAAAAAACCCTTTTCAACCTGAAAAACTGTTAAAAAGGACAAAGTGGATCCTTATGAAAAACACGGGACGTTTCACAGTAAAACAATTACACAGAGGTAAACCGAAAAACTGCGCCAAAAGTAACCTTGTTGCTGACGCAAAAATCACTCCTATCAGCACCGCTAAACGATCCACGTTACACACGCAATCTTCACTGCAACCACCTAGAACCGTTTACACAAGAAGTCTGCTGGACACGAAACACGTGACACAGCAGCTTAAAACAAACCCGCTTTACAATAAGGAACTACTTTTAACAGGAAAAACACAAGAAAAACATAATCACTATACAAGAAATCTATGTGCAAAAACCCAGACTACACCGCGCTCACTAAATGTGGAACACGTGAAGGGAAAACTCGCTTAACACACTTTAAATTGGCTGGCAATACGCAAATTTAAAGCTAAAAGCAAACAACTTAGACTGTAAAAATTTGGATTAAAAACACAAAATGGGTCAAATGCATATAGAAAGCTGCATACACATTGCATAGAGATTACTGCACATATGGTAGTCAACAAAATGGCCACCAACAGGGAAAGCACATGGTCATTAACAAAATGGCCACCAAACAAAAGGAGTCCATGTGGTTAGTCAAGAAAATGACCCCCCACAGAGGAGCACATGGTAGATACTAGAATGACCCCCCACAGAGGAGCACACGGCAGACTCTAGCCTCAAAATTGCCTCTAACCTCTTACATAAAACAGACTTTTGGACAGAACATACACTGGACAATTACACAACAATATGAAGTACACATATAACACAATTTGGGCACGATCACAGAACAGACATAAAACACCAACATATCACACTAACATGCACATGTAACAGAAAGGACCCCCTGCTGCATGCTTGCTGGGAGCAGTAGTACCACAAAACACTGCACAGACTACATACACACAGAGATCTTACAACAGTTAACAATTAACCTAAACCTTTCAGCACTGTAATAATGACCTCACGTGGAGGGGGGTAGAGCAATTACCACAGTACCTACAACCCGCAAATACTTACCTAACACTATGCAACAACTTTTACCCGCTAAAACATATACCCGTTTAATTTTTTGTTGGAAGATTTTTAAACTTGACCAAATCCAGCCAACCAAACCCACCCCTCTGCTGCTCTCCGCAGAGACAAATCCTCGTCTTTCACCCACAAATCAAGAGTTTAGGACAAAAAAAAACTAGGTCCTTGCTAAGCGGTAATTCTTGTTAGCTAACAGAGAGCGAAATCAGCCACACGAACACGCAAAAAGCGATCCTCTTAATGGCAGAGAGACCTGAAATGTGCCGGCATACTTTTTGCTAGTTCATGATGGCTATTCCCCCCTCGTACTGGGTTAGCTATGCAAGAATACGCGTTAGTATCCACCAGGCTCGCCAAACTGTCTTGGAAATTCGCTTTAACGAATTTCTCCTTACCGTGAGTACTCGCAGTTGGATGCGCAGAAATCCCCCATAAAGCTGTGCGAATCTTGCTTACCACGACTGCAGCTAAACTACACGAATTCCTGCCCATCCAACTACTTTTAGCTCTGTTGAGATGTGGGGGTGGAGCTCCGTTACCCTAGAATGATCAAACGACACTCTCAGGATGGTGTTGCAATTCACATAAGGGCTGGTTTCAGACCCAGCTCTCTGTTTTATTAAAAATACACACATGCCCCCCACATGAATAAAGTCAATCCCCTCCCACCGAACAATGCAATGGGGAGTGCCTATACACAGGATGTACATTCCAATTGGAGCATAGCCTTTCCTATTATCTATCACTGGTCCTCCCCCATGAGTCTTCTGAGGTCAGCAGACTTCCTCCCCTTCCCCCCCATGAGCCATCTGAGGTCATATTTCCTGTCCTACTAGCTTCTATTGGTATGTAAATTCTTTGTACAAGCATTCCCTAAAAATATCAGTCTGTACCTGGATGGGCCCGATACGATCTTTATTAAAACACATCCATCCAAGATACAGTTTCAAGTTGGTAATGGGTTGTAAGATATGCATAAGCCTACACGTGGAGTTCGTACCGCTTGGCGCCTTGCGTTATGAAGCCCACGTGGTACTATGCTGCTGATATGTGGATACAGGCCCACGGTCTACTGCCAGCGACATTCGCATCGAATGCCGTGGTGGTATACACGCCGGTCTATAAGCGCAGATCTGCCATCTCATCCATTACCGAGCTGAGTACTGTAACACATACATTGTACATGCGCATGGCCCAATTGCAGCCTTCAGAGCTTTAATTAAGCCACACGAGAGACATATGAATAACACGAATATATGACACATTTAAAGTTCGACCAACAATACAAAATTTCCATGACACTGGTCAGGATTGGCCTTGGTGTAATGTCAGGGATCCGGGTATGACCAGAGGTATGTGAACTGACGCAGGGAAACGCAGGCTTCAGATATAGTATAAACAATATAATTTATTTAAGACTAAACAATACATAAACGCAGTGCAAGACTAAACATAAACACAGTGCAAACAAAGCAAACCAAAACCCCCAACAGATAACAAAAGAACAATACTAAGTGTAGTCGGGCAGGCCAGGTCGGTAGCAAACGGGCAGGCAAGGTACAAAGGAGCAGGCAAAGTGTAGTCAGACGGGCTGGGTCAGGAAAAATCAGGCAGACAAGGTACCAAAGGACCAGACTGGAGGGTGGTCAGGAATAGCAGAGGTCAGGACAGGCGGAGTTCAATCAGAGTCAGGGATCAAGCAGGATCAGACAGGAAGCAGACAGAATGCAGGTACAGGGGCTCTTGGGAAAACATACACCAAGGCGCTGATTGCAAGTCTGGCCATTCCTTATATGCACCTCCTGCAATCAGCCTCGGGTGTTTTGGCGGACTGCAGAAGTGAGCCTCTGGTTGCTAAGAGCACCTGCTGGCCAGTCCTGGTACTGCAAACCACAAGGCAGGTGAGTCCCACCACTATTGGTGAGTCCATTCCTGACAACTACATTCTGTACTCTGGGATGTAAATCACATACTCCTTACCACTACACTCTGGGATGTAAATCACATACTCCTGACCACTACACTCTGTACTCTGGGATGGAAATCACATACTCCTGACCACTACACTCTGTACTCTGGGATGGAAATCACATACTCCTGACCACTACACTCTGTACTCTGGGATGGAAATCACATACTCCTGACTACTGCACTCTGGGATGGAAATCACATACTCCTGACCACTACACTCTGTACTCTGGGATGGAAATCACATACTCCTGACTACTGCACTCTGGAATGGAAATCACATACTGCTGACCACTACACTCTGTACTCTGGGATGGAAATCACATACTCACCACTGCATGTTGTTTTCAGGGCTGTATGAAGTAGTCTCCTGACCCCTGCACTCTGGGCCATTATTCATGGTGAACCAGAAACTGGATGACCTGTAAAGGCTTGTAAAGTTGTCAGGGATCGCGGGTCCTCTCCCGGCGCACGCACACTTGCGACAGCTCACGCCTGGACACAGGCACTAGATCCCGGCGGGCCGCGACTGACAGGACACTGGGCATGCACAGTAGGAGCCGCGGGCGCGCCTCGGGCGGCCAATGACAGCCCGGGGGCGTGTCCTGGCCGGCCAATGACAGTGCAGGGCGCACTATTTAAAGATGCCCTGCACTTTCACAGATTGCCGCAAGGTCTATCTGTGATCCTGACGTTCCTGTACCTGATTAGTGACCCTGATTGCCCTGGCTACGCTGCCTTCTCCTGTGATTTGACCCAGATTGCCCTGGCTACGCTGCCTTCTCCTGTGATTTGACCCTGATTGCCCTGGCTACGCTGCCTTCTCCTGTGATTTGACCCTGATTGCCCTGGCTACGCTGCCTTCTCCTGTGATTTGACCCCGATTGCCCTGGCTACGTTGCCTTCTCCTGTGATTTGACCCGGATTGCCCTGACTACTCTGCCTTCTCCTTTCCTGACCCCCGGCTTGTTTGACCATTCTGCGGACTGACTTATCTTGCTGACCCTGCAAGTGACCTGACTATTCTTCGCCTGCTGATTCGGTACCTCGCTTACCCCACGGGACCACGGCTCATGGCCATCCTGCTAGGTCCTGCCATCCTTCTCACATCTGGCTCTCCCGGTACCTGCATACATCCCCGGAGGCTCCCTCTGCCACTGGTGGGCCTGCTCGGAGGTCGTGACCTGGCCCTGGTCTGTTACAAGTCCATCCCCACCATCAGGGGCCTTGGTGAAAGCACAGACTGGGCTTAGACTACACACTCTGGGTAGGACTGTCAAGTGGGCAGCCTGAGGCACCACCTGGCGGATCATAACAAAAGTGTCTCCTGTGAGAAATGTTTGGGCCCCAGAGATCCCCATCGTTGCCCCGACACACACAATTCTTTTCACTCAATAAATTCTTTATTATAGTTTTACTTCTAATAAGATTGTAATCATAGAATCAGGAAATAACAAAGGAAGGAATCTGATTGGTCAGGAAGATCCCTTGTCTGGAATGCGAGGGCGGAGTCATTATTATTGGTGTACAATACAATACACAACGTGTTCCATTATTATAACAAAGTATTGTAGAAAAGATCCCAACATGTGACATGGCTGAATGATTGCTGGTCATATTAGTTCATCTATTCTCTAAGTGGGGCGGTATCTATTGGGCCAATCCCTTTTACAAACCACACATAATATCGCCCTTCAAAGTGAAAACAGAAACGATTTGTACAAAATCAAAGAGTAGAAATATTTTCCGGTGGATCCCCTCTACCCAGACCCCATATGTAGACATAGAACAACAAGCTGTGTTCCCTCTCGTGCCGCACTCCTCCAACCACCCAAACCCACACAGAAGCAAAGGGAAATAATGAGAGGAAAGTTCCCCCCTAGTTTGGGGCGGAGTTCTCCTTCCCTCCTGTTGGGGGATGGGAGAAGGATGGACTGAAGACAGAGAGACGCTTTGGGGTCACCACTGTTCTGTAGAGCCTTGAAATGAAGGACATCAACTTCAGAAGTTCTTGTTGTCTGTGTAAAGTTCCCCGATAACGAGATCTGGGCTCTCCCGGCTTCTAGCTCTGTAACCCGCTATATCATTATCAGGAAACGCAACTCCGACACCCAAGAAGGGCTGAAGTTGTGTCCTTCATTTCCAGGATCTACTGACCACTCTGCACCCCAACATTTACTGCACTTCATCCATGTCTTTGGGGGCCTCTCATCTCCTTATCAACTGTTTCTTCCATGATGAAGATCAGCCATGGAGTATATCTGAGGTGTATATCAGGGTGTGCTTCTTCCCCACATGAGAGCTGGGATGTCCAGCAACATTCATCTAGAAGACATTTCCCGCACTCAAGGCACTAATATACCTCCAGGGTTGTGTGGGACCCCTCATGTACAGGAAGACAGGACTTCAGTGAGGAACAATCACCTCACTCAGGACAGGAATATGGCTTCTCCGCCATGTGAGATCTCTGATGTTTCGAAAGACCGTACTTCTGTGAAAAACATTGGCCGCACTCAGGACAGGAATATGGCTTCTCCCCCGTATGAAATCTCTGATGTCTGAAAAGACTGCACTTCCGTGAAAAACATTTCCCGCAATCAGGACAGGAATACGGCTTCTCCCCCGTATGAGATCTCTGATGTTTGTAAAGACTGGATTTTACTGAAAAACATTTCCCGCACTCAGGACAGGAATACGGCTTCTCCCCTGTGTGAGATCTCTGATGTGTGTAAAGATGGGACTTGTCTAAAAAACTTTTCCCACACTCAGGACAGGAATATTTCTTCTCCCCTGTGTGAAATTTCAGATGTCTGTAAAGACTGGAATTCTGTGAAAAACATTTTCCACACTCAGGACAAGAATACTTCTTCTCCCCCTTGTGAAATCTCAGATGTCTGTAAAGATTGGTCGTCTGTGAAAAACATTTCCCACACTCAGGACAGGAATACGGCTTCTCCCCCGTGTGAAATCTCAGATGTCTGTAAAGATTGGACGTCTGTGAAAAACATTTCCCGCACTCAGGACAGGAATACGGCTTCTCTCCTATGTGAGATCTTTTATGCACATTAAGTTTGGATTTAGAACAGAAACCCTTCCCGCACTCAGGACAGGAATACGGCTTCTCCCCCGTGTGAGATCTCTGATGTGTGTTAAGATTTGACTTATCTGAAAAACATTTCCCGCACTCAGAACAAGAATGTGACTTCTCCCCCGTGTGAGATCTTTTATGCCTATTAAGGTGGGATTTAAAATGGAATCCCTTCCCGCACTCAGTACAGGGAAACCTCTTCCCTGTTGGAAGGCCGGCCTTGTCCCGCACAGTCTGAGGTTCCTCAGGATACGAGGAATCCAATGGTCCATCTACACTGGGTGGTGCCGGATGGACATTGGAGGGAGCCGGGTTTTCTCCTGGACTATACTGTGTGATGTCCTCATCTTCTACTTTCCAGTCTGGAGACAAAGTGAGACAATCCTCGGAGGTTTTCCTCATCTCCCGGCCATGGACTAAAATACAAAGACAAAGAGGATTACTAGACAGGAGCTGATTGGTTCCCCCAAACCAGGACTCCACCCACATCAGGCAGCTTGGTCTCTGAGGAGCTTACAATTCCACCCTCAAGGGAACTAGGACATGGCTCTTCTGATCTCCTACCAGGTCATTTCTTTATTCCTGAACCTTAGTCAGAGAGTGAGGAAACAACCAGAACTGTCTTTTATAGGAGGGACAGTGATGAGGGGATTATAGGACGAGGGTCCCCACCCCCTCTATCATTCATCGCCATCTTCCCAACACAAGAAGTACTGCACTTCCTTATTTAGTCCATGATTTAGTCATGAAGAACAGCGGGGCTGAGCCCCACCAGAGGTCAGAGAGTGAGGATGGGGGGAGAACAACCAAGATAAAGACTGGACTGATCCTGAAGACCACCATCATTGGGGTATTGACTCCTCCCTCATTATCACTTTCTGTTTAAGGGTCCAAAGTTGGAGGATGTTATCACATTATTATCACCATGTAAAAGTCTGTGCTCCAATCACATCATCCGATATAAAATGTCCAGCTGGTAGGAAATGGGTGTAACAAAAGAGAATCCATATTATGTGTATATATAGCTGTCAGGGAATTCCATGATCCCCGTAGCGATGGTCCCGGCGCAGGCGCAGTATGCCACCCTGTGCAGGGACACTGGCACTAGGTCCAGGCCGGACGCTGCGTTCGAGTTCGCGGATGCACAGTAGAAGCCGCGGCCACCCGCTGGGCACCAATGGCAGCGCAGGGCGGGATATTTAAATGGGCCTGAGCTGTCATTCAGTGCCTTCTGGTCTCCTTGTATCCTGTGAACCTGTGCCCTGTAAGTTATTGACCTGGATTGTACCTGACCTTGCTATAGACTCCGTGCTCTGGGAACGCCTATTCAGTGGAGTGCTAGTGGTACCGTCGGGCGGTCCCTTACAATAGCAGTGGGGGAGGGTGGAGAGCAGAAGTCAGGACTATGGAATGTACAACATAGAATATATAGTGCAGGGGTCAGGAGTATGTAATGTACAACATAGGGTATATAGTGCGGGGGTCAGGAGTATGTAATGTGCAACATAGAGTATATAGTGCAAGGGTCAGGAGTATGTAATGTACAACATAGAGTATATAGTGCAGGGCTCAGGAGTATGTAATGTACAACAGAGTATATAGTGCAGGGGTCAGGAGTATGTAATGTACAACATAGAGTATATAGTGCAGGGGTCAGGAGTATGTAATGTACAATATAGAGTATATAGTGCAGGGGTAAGGAGGATGTAATGTACAACAGAGTATATAGTGCAGGGGTCAGGTGTATGTAATGTACAACATAGAGTATATAGTGCAGGGGTCAGGAGTAAGTAATGTACAACATAGAGTATATAGTGCAGAGGTCAGGAGGATGTAATGTACAACATAGAGTATATAGTGCAGGGGTCAGGAGTATGTAATGTACAACATAGAGTATATAGTGCAGGGGTCAGGAGTATGTAATGTACAACATAGAGTATATAGTGCAGGGGTCAGGAGTATGTAATGTACAACATATAGTATATAGTGCAGGGGTCAGGAGTATGTAATGTACAACATAGAGTATATAGTGCAGAAGTCAGGACTATGGAATGTACAACACAGAGTATATAGTGCATGGGTCAGGAGTATCTAATGTACAACATAGATTATATAGTGCAGGGGTCAGGAGAATGTAATGTACAACATGGAGTATATAGTGCAGGGGTCAGGAGTATGTAATGTACAACATAGAGTATATAGTGCAGGGGTCAGGAGTATGTCATGTACAACATAGAGTCTATAGTGCAGGGGTCAGGAGTATGTCATGTACAACATAGAGTATATAGTGCAGGGGGCAGGGGTATGTCATGTACAATATAGAGTATATAGTGCAGGGGTCAGGAGTATGCAAAGTACAACATATAGTATATAGTGCAGAAGTCAGGACTATGGAATGTACAAAACAGAGTATATAGTGGAGGGGTCAGGAGTATCTAATGTACAACATAGATTATATAGTGCAGGGGTCAGGAGTATGTAATGTACAACATAGAGTATATAGTGCAAGGGTCAGGAGTATGTAATGTAAAATATAGAGTATATAGTGCAGTGGTCAGGAGTATGTAATGTACAACATGGAGTATATAGTGCAGGGGTCAGGAGTATGTAATGTACAACATAAAGTATTTATTGCAGGGGTCAGGTGTATGTTATGTACAACATAGAGTATATAGTGCAGGGGTCAGGAGTATGTCATCTACAACATAGAGTATATAGTGCAGGGGTTAGGAGTATGGAATGTACAACAAAGTATATAGTGCAGGGGTCAGGAGTATGGAATGTACAACAGAGTATATAGTGCAGGGGTCAGGAGTATGGAATGTACAACAGAGTATATAGTGCAGGGGTCAGGAGAATGTAATGTAAAACATAGAGTATATAGTGCAGGGGTCAGGAGTATGTAAAGTACAATATAGAGTATATAGTGCAGGGGTCAGGAGTATGTCATGTACAGCATAGAAAATAGAGTGCAGGGGTGAGGAGGATGTCATCTACAACATAGAGTATATAGTGCAGGAGTCAGGAGTATGTAAAGTACAACATAGAATATATAGTGTAGGGGTCAGGAGTATGCAATGTACAACATAGAGTATATAGTGCAGGGGTCAGGAGTATGTAAAGTACAACATAGAGTATATAGTGCAGGGGTCAGGAGGATGTAATGTACAACATAGAGTATATAGTGCAGGGGTCAGGAGTATGTAATGTACAACATAGAGTATATAGTGCAGGGGTCAGGGGTATGTAATGTAAAACACAGTGTATATAGTACAGAGGTCAGGAGTTTTTAATATATAGTGCAGGGGTCAGGAGTATGTAATGTCAAACATACAGTAAATAGTGCATAGCGTCAGGAGAATGTAATGTACAACAGAGTATAAAGTGCAGGCGTCAGGAGTATGTAATGTACAACCTAAAGTATATAGTGCAGGGGTCAGGAGTATGTAATATACAACATAGAGTATATAGTGCATGGGTCAGGAGTATGTAATGTACAACATGGAGTATATTGTGAAGGGGTCAGGAGTATGTGATGTACAACAGAGTATATAGTGCAGGGGTCAGGAGAATGGAATGTACAACATAGAGTATATAGTGCAGGGGTCAGGAGTATGTAATGTACAACAGAGTATATAGTGCAGGGGTCAGGAGTATGTAATGTACAACATAGAGAATATAGTGCAGGGGTTAGGAGGATGTAATGTACAACAGAGTATATAGTGCAGGGGTCAGGAGGATGTAATGTACAACAGAGTATATAGTGCAGGGGTCAGGAGGATGTAATGTACAAGTTATATAGTATAAGGGTCAGGACTCTCAGTATTAGTATTCTGTAATCAGTGGAAGCTTAAATGTTTACTGTAGAAAACATCTAGAGGTGAGCTGGGATTAAACCATCATGAAACAGGTTAGATTGGATGTGACGGTGTAAGTGGTATACTTGGACAGAGGGGTGGCAGTGGACGTGGTATACTTGGACAGAGGGGTGGCGGTGGATGTGGTATACTTGGACAGAGGGGTGGAGGTGGACGTGGTATACTTGGACAGAGGGGTGATGGTGGACGTGGTATACTTGGACAGAGGGGTGGCAGTGGACGTGGTTAACTTGGACAGAGGGGTGGCAGTGGACATGATAAACTTGGACAGAGGGGTGGCAGTGGACGTGGTATACTTGGACAGGGGGGTGGCGGTGGACGTGGTATATTTAGACAGAGGGGTGGCGGTGGACGTGGTATACTTGGACAGAGGGGTGGCGGTGGACGTGGTATACTTGGACAGAGGGGTGGCGGTGGACGTGGTATACTTGGACAGAGGGGTGGCGGTGGACGTGGTATACTTGGACAGAGGGGTGGCGGTGGATGTGGTATACTTGGACAAAGGGGTGATGTGGACGTGGTATACTTGGACAGAGGGGGGGCGATGGATGTGGTATACTTGGACAGAGGGGTGTTGGTGGACGTGGTATACTTGGACAGAGGGGTGGCGGTGGACGTGGTATACTTGGACAGAGGGGTGGCGGTGGACGTGGTATACTTGGACAGAGGGGTGGCGGTGGACGTGGTATACTTGGACAGAGGGGTGGCGGTGGACATGGTATACTTGGACAGAGGGGTGGCGGTGGACGTGGTATACTTGGACAGAGGGGTGGCGGTGGACGTGGTATACTTGGACAGAGGGGTGGCGGTGGACATGGTATACTTGGACAGAGGGGTGGCGGTGGACGTGGTATACTTGGACACAGTTCCCTACACATGGCTAATGTGTAAGGTAAAGTCTATGGGCTGGAAAAATCTGGATGTAAATGGATAGAAAACTGGCTAAAAGATCGTATTCAGAGAGTAGTGGGTAATGATTCATACTCTGAATGGTCTAGGGGTGTCAGTAGTGTACCCCAAGGTTCAGTGTTATTAGTGGGGTACCCCAAGGTTCAGTGTTATTAGTGGGGTACCCCAAGATTCAGTGTTATTAGTGGGGTACCGCAAAGGTTCAGAGTTATTAGTGGGGTACCCCAAGGATCAGTGTGATTAGCGGTGTACCCCAAGGTTCAGTGTTATTAGAGGGGTACCCTAAGGTTCAGTGATATTAGTGGTGTACCCCAAGGTTCAGTGTTATTAGTGGGGTACCCCAATGTTCAGTGTTATTAGTGGGGTACCCCAAGGTTCAGTGTTATTAGTGGTGTACCCCAAGGTTCAGCGTTATTGTGGGGTACCCCAGGGGTCAGTGTTGTTAGTGGGGTACCCCGAGGTTCAGTGTTATTAGTGGTGTACCCCGAGGTTCAGTGTGATTAGTGGGGTACCCCAAGGTTCAGTGTGATTAGTGGGGTACCCCAAGATTCAGTGTTATTAGTGGGGTACCCCAGGGTTCAGAATCATCAGTGGTGTACCCCAAGGTTCAGTGTTATTGGTGTGGTATAGAGGTTCAGTGTTATTAGTGGGGTACCCCAAGGCTCAGTGTGATTAGTGGGGTACACCAATGCTCTGTGTTATTAGTGGGGAACCCCAAGGTTCAGTGTTATTAGTGGGGTACCCCAAGGTTCAGTGTTATTAGTGGTGTACCCCAAGGTTCAGTGTTATTAGTGGTGAACCCCAAGGCTTAGTGTGATTAGTGGTGTACCCCAAGGTTCATTGTTATTAGTGGTGTACCCCAAGGTTCAGTGTTATTAGTGGGGTACCCCAAGGCTCAGTGTTATTAGTGGGGTACCCCAAGGTTAAGTGTTATTAGTGGGGTACCCCAGGGTTCAGTGTTATTAGTGGTGTACCCCAAGGGTCAGTGTTATTAGTGGGGTACCCCAAGGTTCAGTGTTATTAGTGGGGTACCCCAAGGTCCAGTGTTATTAGTGGGGTATCCCAAGGTTCAGTGTTATTAGTGGGGTACCCCAAGGTTCAGTGTCATCAGTGGTGTACCCCAAGGTTCAGTGTTATTAGTGGTGTACCCCAAGGGTCAGTGTTATTAGTGGGGTACCCCAAGGTTCAGTGTTATTAGTGGGGTACCCCAAGGTCCAGTGTTATTAGTGGGGTATCCCAAGGTTCAGTGTTATTAGTGGGGTACCCCAAGGTTCAGTGTCATCAGTGGTGTACCCCAAGGTTCAGTGTTATTAGTGGGGTACCCCAAGGTTCAGTGTTATTAGTGGGGTACCCTAAGGTTCAGTGTTATTATCCGGTTCCTGCCCGATCTATGGCCAGATGGTGGCCGGGTGAGCACCTCGTCCCTCCGGGTGAAAGCCATATGGCGTCCATCCAGGTATGCGCAGTTTGCATGCCCGCAGAACCGTGCAGAGGCGCGATCTGTCACCGGCCATGTACCTCGGACACGGCCAATGACAGATCTGTGTACCGGCCCCATTGTCTGTACCATGTGACCTGCTGTGACCAATCACTGTAGGTCACATGACAGTTGTATACAATGGATGGCTTCATTTTCTTCCCAAAAAAAGAACACACATTTTTAAATAAAGATATGTTTTTCTTTGTTTCTGTTATAAAAGTTTTCAAATAAATAATTGTTCTTCATAAATTTAGGCCGAGATGTATTCTGCTACATGTCTTTGGTGAAAATAACCCAAATTAGGATTTCTGAACTCTATAACTTCCCTACAGACTAAATCATAAACTATGGGAGATATCTGAAAATTGATCAATCCTGAAGTACTGACAGCCAATCTTATTTCTTGAGGTCCAAGAATGTCAGAATAGTACAGATATCCCCCAAATGTCAGAACGCTACAGATATCCCCCAAATGTCAGAACGGTACACATATCCCCCAAATGTCAGGACAGTACAGATATCCCCCAAATGTCAGGACGGCACAGATATCCCCCAAATGTCAGGACAGTACAGATATCCCCCAAATGACAGGACAGTACAGATATCCCCCAAATGTCAGGACGGCACAGATATCCCCCAAATGTCAGAACGGTACAGATATCCCCCAAATGTCAGGACAGGACAGATATCCCCCAAATGTCAGCACAGTACAGATATCCCCCAAATGTCAGGACAGTACAGATATCCCCCAAATGTCAGGACAGTACAGACATCCCCCAAATGTCAGGACAGTACAGACATCCCCCAAATGTCAGGACAGTACAGACATCCCCCAAATGTCAGGACGGTACAGATATCCCCCCAAATGTCAGAACGGTACAGATATCCCCCAAATGTCAGGACAGGACAGATATCCCCCAAATATAAGGACGGTACAGATATCCCTCAAATGTCAGAACGGTATAGATATCCCCCAAATGTCAGGACGGTACAGATATCCCCCAAATGTCAGGACAGTACAGATATCCCCCAAATGTCAGGACGGCACAGATATCCCCCAAATGTCAGAACGGTACAGATATCCCCCAAATGTCAGGACAGATATCCCCCAAATGTCAGCACAGTACAGATATCCCCCAAATGTCAGGACGGTACAGATATCCCCCAAATGTCAGGACAGTACAGACATCCCCCAAATGTCAGGACAGTACAGACATCCCCCAAATGTCAGGACAGTACAGATATCCCCCAAATGTCAGGACAGTACAGATATCCCCCAAATGTCAGGACAGTACAGATATCCCCCAAATGTCAGGACGGTACAGATATCCCCCAAATATCAGGACAGTATAGATATCCCCCAAATGTCAGGACAGTAAAGATATCCCCCAAATGTCAGGACAGTACAGATATCCCCCAAATGTCAGAACAGTACAGATATCCCCCAAATGTCAGGACAGTACAGATATCCCTCAAATATCAGGACAGTACAGATATCCCCCAAATGTCAGGACGGTACAGATATCCCCCAAATGTCAGGACGGTACAGATATCCCCCAAATGTCAGGACAGTACAGATATCCCCCAAATGTCAGAACAGTACAGATATCCCCCAAATGTCAGGACAGTACAGATATCCCCCAAATATCAGGACAGTACAGATATCCCCCAAATGTCAGGACGGTACAGATATCCCCCAAATGTCAGGACGGTACAGATATCCCCCAAATGTCAGGAAGTACAGATATCCCCCAAATGTCAGGACGGTACAGATATCCCCCAAATGTCAGGAAAGTACAGATACCCCTAAATTTTAGTTTGGGTACAATGTTGCATTACCGTGCAATTGTCATTCAAAGTGTGAGAGCGCTGAAACCTGAAAATTGGCCTGGGCACGAAGGGGGTAGAAGTGCCCGGTATGGAGGGGTTAGTGGGGTACCACAAGGTTCAGTGTTATTAGTGGGGTACCCCAAGATTCATTGTTGGGACCCCAACTTATTAATATATTTATAAACAATATCGGGTCTGATATTAAAGATCACAAGGGGGGATATGATCTCCATGTATAATACATAAGGGGGGGATATGATCTCCATGTATAATACATAAGGGGGGATATGATCTCCATGTATAATACATAAGGGGGGGATATGATCTCCATGTATAATACATAAGGGGGATATGATCTCCATGTATAATACATAAGGGGGGATATGATCACCATGTATAATACATAAGGGGGGGATATGATCTCCATGTATAATACATAAGGGGGGATATGATCTCCATGTATAATACATAAGGGGGGGATATGATCTCCATGTATAATACATAAGGGGGATATGATCTCCATGTATAATACATAAGAGGGATATGATCTCCATGTATAATACATAAGGGGGGGATATGATCACCATGTATAATACATAAGGGGGATATGATCTCCATGTATAATACATAAGGGGGGATATGATCTCCATGTATAATACATAAGGGGGGGATATGATCTCCATGTATAATACATAAGGGGGGATATGATCTCCATGTATAATACATAAGGGGGATATGATCTCCATGTATAATACATAAGGGGGGGATATGATCTCCATGTATAATACATAAGGGGGGGATATGATCTCCATGTATAATACATAAGGGGGGATATGATCTCCATGTATAATACATAAGGGGGGATATGATCTCCATGTATAATACATAAGGGGGATATGATCTCCATGTATAATACATAAGGGGGATATGATCTCCATGTATAATATATAAGGGGGGATATGATCTCCATGTATAATACATAAGGGGGGGTATGATCTCCATGTATAATACATAAGGGGGGATATGATCTCCATGTATAATACATAAGGGGGGATATGATCTCCATGTATAATACATAAGGGGGGATATGATCTCCATGTATAATACATAAGGGGGGGATATGATCTCCATGTATAATACATAAGGGGGATATGATCTCCATGTATAATACATAAGGGGGGATATGATCACCATGTATAATACATAAGGGGGGGATATGATCTCCATGTATAATACATAAGGGGGGATATGATCTCCATGTATAATACATAAGGGGGATATGATCTCCATGTATAATACATAAGGGGGGGATATGATCTCCATGTATAATACATAAGGGGGGGATATGATCTCCATGTATAATACATAAGGGGGGATATGATCTCCATGTATAATACATAAGGGGGGATATGATCTCCATGTATAATACATAAGGGGGATATGATCTCCATGTATAATACATAAGAGGGGATATGATCTCCATGTATAATACATAAGGGGGGATATGATCTCCATGTATAATACATAAGGGGGGGATATGATCTCCATGTATAATACATAGGGGGGGATATGATCTCCATGTATAATACATAAGGGGGGGATATGAACTCCATGTATAATACATAAGGGGGGATATGATCTCCATGTATAATACATAAGGGGGGATATGATCTCCATGTATAATACATAAGGGGGGATATGATCTCCATGTATAATACATAAGGGGGATATGATCTCCATGTATAATACATAAGGGGGGATATGATCTCCATATATAATACATAAGGGGGATATGATCTCCATGTAAAATACATAAGGGGGATATGATCTCCATGTATAATACATAAGGGGGGATATGATATCCATGTATTATACATAAGGGGGGGATATGATCTCCATGTATTATACATAAGGGGGGGATATGATCTCCATGTATAATACATAAGGGGGGGATATGATCTCCATGTATAATACATAAGGGGGGATATGATCACCGTGTATAATACATAAGGGGGGGTATGATCTCCATGTATAATACATAAGGGGGGATATGATCTCCATGTATAATACATAAGGGGGATATGATCTCCATGTATAATACATAAGGGGGGATATGATCACCATGTATAATACATAAGGGGGGATATGATCTCCATGTATAATACATAAGGGGGGATATGATCACCATGTATAATACATAAGGGGGATATGATCTCCATGTATAATACATAAGGGGGATATGATCTCCATGTATAATACATAAGGGGGGATATGATCACCATGTATAATACATAAGGGGGATATGATCTCCATGTATAATACATAAGGGGGATATGATCTCCATGTATAATACATAAGGGGGGATATGATCTCCATGTATAATACATAAGGGGGATATGATCACCATGTATAATACATAAGGGGGGGATATGATCACCATGTATAATACATAAGGGGGATATGATCTCCATGTATAATACATAAGGGGGGATATGATCACCATGTATAATACATAAGGGGGATATGATCTCCATGTATAATACATAAGGGGGATATGATCACCATGTATAATACATAAGGGGGATATGATCACCATGTATAATACATAAGGGGGGGATATGATCACCATGTATAATACATAAGGGGGGGATATGAGCTCCATGTATAATACATAAGGGGGATATGATCTCCATGTATAATACATAAGGGGGGATATGATCACCATGTATAATACATAAGGGGGGGATATGATCTCCATGTATAATACATAAGGGGGATATGATCTCCATGTATAATACATAAGGGGGGATATGATCTCCATGTATAATACATAAGGGGGATATGATCTCCATGTATAATACATAAGGGGGGGATATGATCTCCATGTATAATACATAAGGGGGGATATGATCACCATGTATAATACATAAGGGGGGGATATGATCTCCATGTATAATACATAAGGGGGGATATGATCTCCATGTATAATACATAAGGGGGGTTGCTGTAGGAAAGTCCTGGATTCTTTCTTGGATACACAGAATGTAACTGGATATAACATTTATAGGGAAAGTTGATCCAGGGAATATCCGATTGCCTCTCGGGGGGTCAGGAAGAAATTTTTTCCCCTGCAGGAGCAGATTGGATCGGGCTTTGCTGGGTTTTTGCCTTCTGGTGGATCAGCTGTGGGTGTAGGATTATAACTTTTATTTTTAATGGTTCAACTAGATGGACTGTCTTGTATCAGCCAGACTAACTATGTAACTATGTAGGTCCCACACCGCTGCCTCCCATCTCCTGAGACTGCACTCAGTGACTTGGGTCTGAGACACTACAGACATATCCCTCCACCCGGCACAGCCAGCAGATAACAGAGAAGGTCCCCTGGAAGAGTCAGGCACAAGGCAGGAGACCCCAGTCACATGTCCTGGGTGCCTACATTATGCAATGCTTAGAGTAAAAATCAACATTTTGCTGCCAGCTGAACCCCAGAACCTCCATAAATCCAGTCTAGATACATAAATTGTGTCTGCAGCACAGAGAAGGAAGATTATCCAAGAGAAATCCAGGAATACAGGACGGGGAACACAGCTCAGGAAAGTGACCAGGGGATTACAGGCTGATATCACCCAGTCCCCGCCCTACTCTGGACCAATCAGTGAGCAGTATGGGTGGAGGAATTGATTTAGTGTTCATGACCCACCTGTGCTGATCTCTGTAGGAGTGTCCTCCTCTATAAATGTCCCCGTTATTCCATCCTCCTCCATAGACTGCTGATCATCCCTCACATACGCCTCTTCTTCTTCTGCTTTCACCTCAAATTCTATATCGATTGGATCTCCACTCTAAATCAAGGAAATATATTATCTTTAAAAAAAACTCACATAAAAATATCCACACATCATCTCTACAAGTCCATGTTCTAGATTCTCCCTCCCACCAACCTTGTAATAGTGAGGGATGGTGTGACCTTCCTGTGTGGAATCCCGGGAATACAGAGGACGGGGACATCTCTCTGGTGGGTTCCTGGTATTAGGTGGCTCCATCACATCCCTGTGTCCTTCTGAAAACTCCTCCATCACTCCATACTCCTCATCCTCCTCTTTAACATCAATATTATCATCCCCGAGGATTCCACTCTGAAAGATATAATAAAACATTCATTGTAACAAACATGCTGTGTATAAATCACAACTACCAATAATTGTCATCATCTACCTGATGATGGTGAGGGATGGTGTGACCTTCCTGTGTGGAATCCCGGGAATACAGAGGATGGGGACATCTCTCTGGTGGGTTCCCATGACTGGATCCATCTGTAGGAAACACACACACTGACTGAATCCATTGTTTCTATGTGTTTATCAGATGATGGGGGATCTAGGTGGATCCTCCGTACTGCTCTCTCCTTTACAATAAAGTCTCCTCTTACCCGGTGATGTGAGGGGCGGCTGATTGTCCATCATGACGTCCTTGTAGAGATCCTTGTGTCCTTCTAAATACTCCCACTCCTCCATGGAGAAATAGACAGTGACACCCTGACACCTTATAGGAACCTGACACACACAATGATACAGTCACCATCCAGACACATCCCTTGTCTGTTACTGGAGAATGTCCCAGAATTCCCAGCATTGCTCACCTCTCCTGTCAGCAGCTTCATCATCTTCTTGGTGACTTCTAGAATCTTCTGCATGTTGTGTCTCTCAGGGTTTAGGGAGTCACATGGAGGCACTGTGATGGTCATATGATCACCTGACTTCAGAAGAGGAAATCTCTGTATTGAGGAACCAATAGAATATCATGATAGAATCCCAGAATCCTCCTCACCTCTCCGGTCAGGTCTGTGTTTTATTAATAGAGATGAGAGTGATGTCATGTGACCTCCCAGAATCCTCCTCACCTCTCCGGTCAGGTCTGTGTTTTATTAATAGAGATGAGAGTGATTTCATGTGACCTCCCAGAATCCTCCTCACCTCTCCGGTCAGGTCTGTGTTTTATTAATAGAGATGAGAGTGATGTCATGTGACCTCCCAGAATCCTCCTCACCTCTCCGGTCAGCAGGTAGATGATCTCCAGGGTGAGGTTTAGTATCTTCTCAGTTATGTGACTCCGGTCCTCCTCCATCCTCATTGGTGCCATCATGTGATCTATACAGGTCTCCTTGTAGACGGATAACTTTGGGAAATGAAAGTAAGAATGATTTGGATGGTATTGGTCACACAATAATAGGATGTGGATGTGAGGGGGGAATAGGAGGGTTGCTGGACATTGAAGAACTACTCCCCCCATGGGAAGACATTTAATCTGAACTGTTTAGTATTTTTTACATTTTGGAGGTCCCGGGACAATCTTGTCCTGCCAGATCAGGAATTCCCTTTTCTCTGTTGGGTTTCTTTGGTCTCTGAACTGGTTTTTATGAGTTTTAGATCTGCAGACAAGGAATGATAAATCTGATCCTTCCTATGACTTGTTTGCTCTGAGGCAGTGCTGTGAGGTCAATGTCGGCTCATCATGATGTCCAGGAAGGGGAACTTGATGACTTTCGCCTGGAGTTGCTGACTTTAATAGCCAGAACTCTGACTGCAAGACTTCAATCTCTGGCAGCCTGCTGACTGACAGGAGTGATGTCACTGTCACTCTCTGCAATAAGAGAAGGGATTGGATTGGATAGCAGGAGGATGCTACTGGTGTAGTAGAGAGAGGAGTCTGCTCTCTTCCAACCAATGGCAGCCCATCGTGGGTAGGAGGAGAACAACATAAGGGAGTGGTTAGTTCTCTTCATTGCTAAGTATACTGTAATATCCAGGACATTGTACAGAGTGGTGGTGGGTTCCTGGGGCTCTGAATTCCAGCACCGGCACTGCCAGAGCCTGTGTCATGGGAGGTATTGGAGTGTCTCCCGCAGATGTTCAGCACTGACCCTCAACTACCTTTTAGTCAATAATGCACCAACAGACCTCCTCTAAGAACAAGTGACCACCAAGGGGTGAAGGACCAACCTCCTTCATTCCACTTGGTATACTGGAAAATTATATTTGACCGATGAAATGGTAAGAAGGTGAAGGTTGCCTTCTTTTCCTGGCTGGAGTTCTGTAAGGAGGTCTGCAAAGTAAATGCAGGTGGGAGAGTAATCAGAGACTAAGAGCCCCCCTCCCTACCTCAGAGTCCCCCTGAGCTCTACAACCTTCTCTTCCCTCAGAGCCCTGCTCCCCGCCAACCCTATCCAACCAGATTCCTTCAGCTACTCTACCCCCTCAAAGCTCTTGAACTCCACTACCCCTTAGGGGACAGAAAGTCTCTCATCCTCAGTAACCCCTGAGAGACCCCTCAGCTCCTCTACTTCCCTCAGACCCCTCAGTATTTCCCTCCCTCTGACACCAATGATGGAACATATTCTTCATGGCCGGCTGGGGAATGTTTTCTTCCTCCTGAGCAGCAATGTAAGGGGCTCTATGCTCCATACTCCTGACCCCGGCACTCCATCATTGTGTTGGCTGCATAGTGTAATGATTGCCCATTGGCTGCCTGTGTAGTGTCATCATTGCCCTTTGTAGGCCATGTATGGTCAGGATGGTCCTTGTCTTGTCTATTTATTGTCAGTGCTGTTTGTTTAGAGGACCATATTACTAGAATTTATCTCCACAATGAGGAGAATGTTCCGGCCCCGGAAGTGGGGGAATGTTCTGCCCCTGAAGGGGTTCATCTGGGTTCCCACACTATATATGTGTGTATCATCATCTGCTGGAGATAAAAGACATCACAGTGACTATGGAGGAAGAGGACGGACATGACTATGGAGGAAGAGGATGGATGTGACTATGGAGGAAGAGGACAGACGTGACTATGGAGGAAGAGGACGGACATGACTATGGAAGAAGAGGACGGATGTGACTATGGAGGAAGAGGACGGAAATGACTATGGAGGAAGAGGACGGACGTGACTATGGAGGAAGAGGTCGGACGTGACTATGGAGGAAGAGGTCGGACGTGACTATGGAGGAAGAGGACGGACATGACCATGGAGGAAGAGGACGGACGTGACTATGGAGGAAGAGGATGGACATGACTATGGAGGAGAAGGAAGGACGTGACTATGGAGGAAGAGGACGGACATGACTATGGAGGAAGAGTACGGACGTGACTATGGAGGAAGAGGATGGACGTGACTATGGAGGAAGAGGATGGACGTGACTATGGAGGAAGAGGACGGACGTGACTATGGAGGAAGAGGACGGACGTGACTATGGAGGAAGAGGACGGACATGACTATGGGGGAAGAGGACGGACGTGACTATGGAGGAAGAGGACGGACATGACGGAGGGTTACTGGGTGTAAATAGGACATAACATCTTATTACCTCCTCTGCTGCCATGTCCACCAACGTCTCCTCTCTACTTCCTGTCTGTACCTGACATCACTTCCTGTTCATATTCCATAGAGAAGTCTTGTCTGGGTAGTAGATATGAGATCACCATCTTGTGGAGTTCAAAGGAACTGCAGCCCTGAGAAATGTCCCCTAATAACCATTCCTGCAATGTATCTACCTTACAGAGATACCAGGAAAGTGCCAAAAAGAACTAAAAAGAGTATGAAACAATAAACCTAACTCTTATGCAACCAACTGTTTAAAAAAGATATTTTACTACAAATAGAAAAGTCTTAAAGACACAGAACACAAGATAAAAACAAAAGGTATACATAATAAAACAGAGACCTCCAAAACAGATAATTTTGGGTAAAAAAATACAAAAATAATCCTACAGTATAAAGATATATCTCAATCCACTGATAATGAAGATGTTAGACATAAATGACAAGGATGTAATGGTCACAGAGGAATGGTGGTGGAGATCTCTCACAGTAAGAACACTTCCTTGAATGGTTCTATAAATAAAGAATGAATCCTGGAGGGAATAAAGCTGTAAAGCAATAAATAATATATAAACTGGGCCATCCACTTCATCCATAAAGACATTGTGATTGAAGATCTTCTAGATCACATAGAAGGAGGACTCATCCATGATTTCATACATTTGTTTGGAAGGATAGAACAATCCTCAGAAGGGAACATGTAGGATGACAGGAAAGGCTCCTGACTGGTGAGATCCTCCAAACATAATGATGACATCCATGAACTGGAGCGAGCTCGTTGGGGTGATAAAGCCAATCTGGAAACACTGTGTAGACGTTCTCCAAGAACTCAGCACACTCCAGGTGTGGAGAAAGTCTCCAGGTGGGTTTAGCCTGTCATTTATCATAGGTAGACATGTCCACACATGGACTTCCACAGGGACCCATGAGACTACATATAGAACTTGGAGGTACCTGTAACATGGAACAGGGGTTGGTGTTGCTGGAAGACTGGTCAGAGCAGTGGAAATTGCAGTTCAATGTTTCTGAATCGTGGGTTGGGGATGGGTAGCGGGTACAAAGCTCCCTGGGATGGGCACACTTTCAGGGACAGATACCAGTCCAGTGATGTGGTGTCACACAGTGTAGTGTTTATTGGTGCTGATTACAGGTGCTGTGCAATGTTCCACAAAGTAATGGCAAAAACCTCAAAACCAAAATCCTAGCCATGTCCCGGCACTAACTACACAAACACGATTCCTGACTATCAGGGTACTGGGGCAGTGACCATTTTTTATTCTGTTGAATTGTTGGGATAGAGACACACTGGACACCTTAGCTGCCATTGTGCTTACATGCTGCTTGTCCAATGCGCTCCGGTACCTTTAACCACCTCCTGTCCAGCCGTTGTATATAAACGGCTGGACAGTGGCAGTGCAGGGGTGGGTGGCCATTTATAAACATCCTCCCCACCCCCTGATCATGCTCACTCCCTGGGAGCACACAGCACCACAATCCAGTGCCCGCTGTATCCTCCGGACACAGTGGAACACCAATCGTCGTACGGGACCTCTGTGTGAGGTCCTGATCATGTGATCACTTACCATTACCAAGTCTTTCCCTTTTGTAAGGTCAGCCAGTAGAGCTGTTAAAGTTGCACAATTTTGGATAGACCTTCTATAGTACCCCACAATACCAAGGAAGGTTCTGACCTGCTTTTTGTTTGCAGGACATGCCATTCTTGGATGGCTTTTATTTTGTTTTATGACGTCTTGTCCAATAGTGTAGCCCAAATATACGGCATTTGCCATAAAACCTTCCTTGAAGAGAGAATCCAAGACTGCCTGGACAAGGGGCAAGTGAGAGTCCCATTCAGTGCTATGTATCACTATGTCATCCAGATAGACTGCTCCATACTGTTGATGAGGTCCTAGGGTCCTGTCCATAGCCCTCTGAAGTGTTTCAGTGGCATTTTGTAAACCAAAAGGCATTTCTTTATATTATATGAACCCTCAGGGGGTCAACAAATGCAATCTTTTCACTGGCACTTTCAGTCAGGAGGATTTTCCAGTATGCTTTCTGAAGGGAAATGTATGTCTTTTAGCTCTTTCATTTTGTTTTCCCCTCCACTCCATTTTATATTTTGTACTACCATGTTGATTAATTGTTTTGTATTATACCCAGAATGAGTTAATGTAAATATGCTGTCTGTTATGTGTTACAGAAATGTACTCACAATATTCTTCTATTTCTTATCTTAGCTTAGCCTTGGTAGAGGAGATAGTATCCAACTATTTCTTTGTACTAACAGCACCTGTTTCTGTTATGATATAATTAAAAGTCAAATACTTCTGTCCCATGGGAAAATAATTGTTGGATACTTGTAACTGATTTCAAAGTCTGAGAAAGTCATGCTCATAGCCTTGACAAGTATCTAGCGAGATTCTATTGTATGTAGTAGATAAGTGTTTTAAAACAATGCAGAAACTTTCCTTATTCCTGGGAAAGTGAAACTCCACTTCTCATCACTTTTCAGAATTGACATCAACGTTTGTCTTTTTGTTTTCAGCCAATCAATTACTGACAACTCAGCTTTTTGATACTCTGTGCCCCCCACCTTTCTTTTTTCTGTTATATTAATTTTCTTCCCGCTAATAAACTTGAGAGATTGATTTCACCTATCACTGTGTGTATGTCTGTTGTTTCTGAGATGAAGTCAATCTTCCCGACGCGTCAGTACCTTCAACAGCCTGATAAAGACAGATAGCCAGGGGCTATCGACAACCTTTCACTTTCGTCAAGTCCATAGTGGTCAGGAAACGGGCCTTCCCAAGCCTGTCCCTGAGTTCATCTACCCTGAGGATAGGGTACGTGTTAAATTTTGTCACTGAATTAAGCTTTCTGAAGTCATTACAAAACCTCAAAGTACCATCTTGTTTTGGGACTAAAATGATAGGACTAGACCAGTCACTATTAGACCCCTCAATGATGTCTAGCTCCAGCATCCTCTTGACTTTGTCACTGATGTACTTTCTCCTAGCTTCAGGAATCGGTATGGTTTGAGTTTGTCACGGTCCCCAGGTTCAGTAATAATATCATCCTAAAACACTGAAGTCATACCAGGTAACTCTGAAAATGTGTCTCTGCTCCTTATCAGGAACTCTCTAGCTCCCTGCTTTTGGGAATGAGACAGTCTGTCTGGAATTGTGACTTCAGGGACTAGAGGGGACTCAGTACTCCCAGGAGTTCCAGGGGCAGACCCCACAGTCAGTGCCACCCTATCCTTCCAGGGGCATAACAGGTGTACATGGTATATCTGCTCAGGATTTCTTTTATCCGATTCATATACTTTGTAATTCCCCAACTCTTTTAACCACTTCAAAGGACCCTTTTACTTAGCCAGGAACTTGCTTTCGACAGTGGGAACCAACACCAGGACCCGGTCACCAGATGAGAAAACCCCATTGTGAAGAACCGTCCCTTTGTGATAACATTTTCCCTTTCCATTCCTGGTTTATCCCCTTGTTAAGTGGCCTTCTCATTCTACATTTTTTTTAAACTGTATATATTTAGCAGCTGTTATGTAGACAGGCATTCTGCAGTTTGCTTGTGTAATGGGGACTTGTAGCCTTTCACTTATCCAAATTTCATACTGTGCTGATTACTGCTGTATTGTACTGTAGAGTTTTGGGTGTGGGTGGGGAACCAGGAGCCAGACTGTCTGGTGGGTGTGGAGGGGGCAGGGCTCTGCCAGCATGTACTGTATAAGTTGAATTGTATTCAATAAAGCATTCATTCATTCATTCGCCCTACACGAAGTTCCGACTCATGGTTTGGGATATCGGGGAAGGATCGTCTTTGAGCTTTAATACCTGCCTTGGCAGAGTGATGGAAGACTTGACGGGAAAGGGGACCATTGGCCGAGACTACGCCACGGGCGCCGCATCGCTCCACAAGAGGAAGCCCAGGCAGAACGGTTCCGCCACAATTAGTTGGCAGCAGTGGGATCTTTCCTCATTGCAGAGAAAGTCCAAACCACCAACCGGGACCCCATCCTTTTCACTGAGACATCCGTGCTTGTCCAGATGGATGTACGGGACCTCTGGAAGCAAGCTCTCCAAAGCCTGCTTGTTGCTCGGGGAGGTATTTCTGGCTCCAAGACCAGAGAGGAACTATTGGCTGAGATTATGGCCCTGGACCAAGCAGATGCACACCCCACTTCACCTGATGTGTACTCCGCTACGCTTGAAGCAAACACCGCTCTGCCAAAAGCGAACTCCGCTTCATGAGAGGAGTTGGAGGAACAGAGCAGCTGATCGGCCCCTGAAATGCCAGGCCAACTTAGCACTGTACGGAGACCCCTATACCATTCAGATTTACAAGAGGTGGAGTGGAGTTTGGCTCTGTTTGGCAGCGCTCCCACCCCCGAACAGATTTCCAAGGCCCTAGATGGAAGGTTGGTGGAAGCTGTAAAACTGCATCTCTGGAGACTGACAAGCACTAGGCTTGCTCACCCTGATAGTCAGGAATCATGTTTGTGTAGTTAGTGCCGGGACACGGCTAGGATTTTGGTTTTGAGGTTTTTGCTGTTACTTTGTGGAACATTGTACAGCACCTGTAATCAGCACCAATAAACACTGCACTGTGTGACACTACATCACTGGACTGGTATCTGTCCCTGAAAGTGTGCCCATCCCAGGGAGCTTTGTACCCGCTACCCATCCCCAGCCCACGATTCAGAAACATTGAATTGCAATTTCCACTGCTCTGACCAGTCTTCCAGCAACACCAACTCCTGTTCCATGTTACAGGTACCTCCAAGTTCTATATGTAGTCTCGGGGTCCCTGTGGAAGTCCATGTGTGGACATTTCTACCTATGATAAATGACAGGCTAAACCCACCTGGAGACTTTCTCCACACCTGGAGTGTGCTGAGTTCTTGGAGAACGTCTACACAGTGTTTCCAGATTGGCTTTATCACCCCAACGAGCTCGCTCCAGTTCATGGATGTCATCATTATGTTTGGAGGATCTCACCAGTCAGGAGCCTTTCCTGTCATCCTACATGTTCCCTTCTGAGGATTGTTCTATCCTTCCAAACAAATGTATGAAATCATGGATGAGTCCTCCTTCTATGTGATCTAGAAGATCTTCAATCACAATGTCTTTATGGATGAAGTGGATGGCCCAGTTTATATATTATTTATTGCTTTACAGCTTTATTCCCTCCAGGATTCATTCTTTATTTATAGAACCATTCAAGGAAGTGTTCTTACTGTGAGAGATCTCCACCACCATTCCTCTGTGACCATTACATCCTTGTCATTTATGTCTAACATCTTCATTATGAGTGGATTGATAGATATTTATATATTTTTATAGTTTAGGGTGTATTTTTGCTTTTTTTTACCCAAAAAGATCTGTTTTGGAGGTTTCTGTTTTATTATGTATACCTTTGTTTTTATCTTGTTTTTTGTGTCTTTAAGACTTTTCTATCTGTAGTAAAACATCCTTTTTAAACAGTTGATTGCACAAGAGTTAGGTTTATTTTTTCTTACTTTTTTTTAGTTCTTTTTGAACTTTCCTGGTATCTCTGTATGGTAGATACAATCCTGGAATGGGTATTAGGGGACATTTCTCGAGGTTGCAGTTCCTCTGAACTCCACAAGATGGTGATCGCATTTCTCCCCAGACAGGACTTCTCTATGGAATACAGACAGGAAGTGATGTCAGGTACAGACAGGAAGTGATGTCAGGTACAGACAGGACTTTCATAGAGGTGAGTTGGGAGGAAGCAGAGAGGAGACATTGGTGGACGTGGCAGCAGAGGAGGTAATAAGATGTTATTTCCACCCAGTAACCCCCATCATGTCTGTCCTCTTCCTCCGTAGTCATGTCCATCCTCTTCCTCCATAGTCACGTCCGTCCTCTTCCTCCATAGTCATGTCTGTCCTCTTCCTCCATAGTCACGTCCATCCTCTTCCTCCATAGTCACGTCCGTCCTCTTCCTCCATAGTCATGTCTGTCCTCTTCCTCCATAGTCACGTCCATCCCTCTTCCTCCATAGTCACGTCCGTCCTCTTCCTCCATAGTCATGTCTGTCCTCTTCCTCCATAGTCACATCCGTCCTCTTCCTCCATAGTCATACCCGTCCTCTTCCTCCATAGTCACGTCCATCCTCTTCCTCCATAGTCATGTCCGTCCTCTTCCTCCATAGTCACTGTCACATCTTTTATCTCCAGCAGATGATGATACACACATATATAGTGTGGGAACCCAGATGAACCCCTTCAGGGGCAGAACATTCCCCCACTTCCGGGGCCGGAACATTCTCCTCATTGTGGAGATAAATTCTAGTAATATGGTCCTCTAAACAAACAGCACTGACAATAAATAGACAAGACAAGGACCATCCTGACCATACATGGCCTACAAAGGACAATGATGACACTACACAGGCAGCCAATGGGCAATCATTACACTATGCAGCCAACACAATGATGGAGTGCCGGGGTCAGGAGTATGGAGCATAGAGCCCCTTACATTGCTGCTCAGGAGGAAGGAAACATTCCCCAGCCGGCCATGAAGAATATGTTCCATCATTGGTGTCAGAGGGAGGGAAATACTGAGAGTTCTGAGGGAAGTAGAGGAGCTGAGGGGTCTCTCAGGGGTTACTGAGGATGAGGAACTTTAGGTCCCTTACGGGGGTAGTGCAGTTCAAGGGCTTTGAGGGGGTAGAGTAGCTGAAGGAATCTGGGTGGATAGGGTTGGCAGTGCTCTGAGGAAAAAGGTTGTCGGACTCAGGGGGACTCTAAGGTAGGGAGGGGGGCTCTTAGTCTCTGATTACTCTCCCACATGCATTTACTTTCCAGACCTTACTGAACTCCTACCAGGAAAGGAAGGCAACCTTAACCTTACCATGTCACCGGTCATATATTATTTTCCAGTATACCAAGTGGAATTAAAGAGGGCAATGCTTCACCCCTTGGTGGGTACTTGTTCTTAGAGGGGGTCTGTTGGTGCATTATTGACTAAAAGGTAGTCAGGGGTCAGTGCTATACATCTTCAGGAGACACTCCAATACCTTCCTATGACACAGGCTCTGGCAGTGCCCGGTGCTGGAATTCAGAGCCCCAGGAACCCACCACCACTCTGTACAATGTCCTGGATATTACAGTATACTTGGCAATGAAGAGAACTAACCCCTCCCTTATGTTATTCTCCTCCTACCCACGATGGGCTGTCATTGGAGGGAAGAGAGCAGACTCCTCCCACAGAGCTCTCTAATACACCAGTAGCATCCTCCTGCTATCCAATCCAATCCCTTCTCTTATTGCAGAGAGTGACAGTGACATCACTCCTGTCAGTCAGCAGGCTGCCAGAGATTGGAGCCTTGCAGAGTTCTGGCTATTAAAGTCAGCAACTCCGGCCAAAAGTCCGCAAGTTCCCCTTCCTGGACATCATGATGAGCCGACATTGACCTCACAGCACTGCCTCAGAGCAAACAAGTCATAGGAAGGATCAGATTTATCATTCCTTGTCTGCAGATCTAAAACTCATGAAAACCAGTTCAGAGACCAAACAAACCCAAAAGAGAAAAGGGGATTTCTGATCTGGCAGGACAAGAGGGTCTCAGGACCTCTAAGATATAGCAAATACTAAACAGTTCAGATTAAATGTCTTCCCATGGGGGGAGTAGTTCTTCAATGTCCATCAACCCTCCTATTCCCCCCTCACATCCACATCCTATTATTGTGTGACCAATACCATCCAAATCATTCTTACTTTCATTTCCCAAAGTTATCCGTCTACAAGGAGACCTGTATAGATCACATGATGGCACCAATGAGGATGGAGGAGGACCGGAGTCACATGACTGAGAAGATACTAAACCTCACCCTGGAGATCATCTACCTGCTGACCGGAGAGGTGAGGAGGATTCTGGGAGGTCACATGACATCACTCTTATCTCTATTAATAAAACAGACCTGACCGGAGAGGTGAGGAGGATTCTGGGAGGTCACATGACATCACTCTCATCTCTATTAATAAAACACAGACCTGACCGGTGAGGTGAGGAGGATTCTGGGAGGTCACATGACATCACTCTCATCTCTATTAATAAATCACAGATCTGACAGGAGAGGTGAGGAGGATTCTGGGAATCTAACATGATATTCCCATTGGTTCCTCAGAGATTTCCTCTTCTGAAGTCAGGTGATCATATGACCATCACAGTGCCTCCATGTGACTCCCTAAACCCTGAGAGACACAACATGCAGAAGATTCTAGAAGTCACCAGAGAGATCACTGAGCTGCTGACAGGAGAGGTGAGCGGTGCCGGGAATTCTGGGACATTCTACAGTAACAGACAAGGGATGTGTCTGGATGGTGACTGTATCATTGTGTGTGTCAGGTTCCTATAAGGTGTCAGGGTGTCACTGTCTATTTCTCCATGGAGGAGTGGGAGTATTTAGAAGGACACAAGGATCTCTACAAGGACGTCATGATGGACAATCAGCCGCCCCTCACATCACCGGGTAAGAGGAGACTTTATTGTAAAGGAGAGAGCAGTACGGAGGATCCACCTAGATCCCCCATCATCTGATAAACACATAGAAACAATGGATTCAGTCAGTGTGTGTGTTTCCTACAGATGGATCCAGTCATGGGAACCCACCAGAGAGATGTCCCCGTCCTCTGTATTCCCGGGATTCCACACAGGAAGGTCACACCATCCCTCACCATCATCAGGTAGATGATGACAATTATTGGTAGTTGTGATTTATACACAGCATGTTTGTTACAATGAATGTTTTATTATATCTTTCAGAGTGGAATCCTCGGGGATGATAATATTGATGTTAAAGAAGAGTATAAAGAGGAGGATGAGGAGTATGGAGTGATGGAGGAGTTTTCAGAAGGACACAAGGAAATGATGGAGCCACCTAATACCAGGAACCCCCCAGAGAGATGTCCCCGTCCTCTGTATTCCCGGGATTCCATACAGGAAGGTCACACCATCCCTCACTATTACAAGGTTGGTGGGATGGAGAATCTAGAACATGAACTGTGGAGATGATGTGGGGATGTTTATGTGACCTTATATCTTACAGATGATATTTTCTCTCATTTCCTTGATTTAGAGTGGAGATCCAATCGATATAGAATTTGAGGTGAAAGCAGAAGAAGAAGAGGCGTATGTGAGGGATGATCAGCAGTCTATGGAGGAGGATGGAATAACGGGGACATTTATAGAGGAGGACACTCCTACAGAGATCAGCACAGGTGGGTCATGAACACTAAATCCATTCCTCCACCCATACTGCTCACTGATTGGTCCAGAGTAGGGTGGGGACTGGGTGATATCAGCCTGTAATCCCCTGGTCACTTTCCTGAGCTGTGTTCCCCGTCCTGTATTCCTGGATTTCTCTCGGATAATCTTCCTTCTCTGTGCTGCAGACACAATTTATGTCTCTTGACTGGATTTATGGAGGTTCTGGGGTTCAGCTGGCAGAAAAATGTTCATTTCACCATAAGTGTTACTAGACCTAGGCACCTGGGGTATGTGCTTTTGATCTTATTCCTCATGGTGGTGACATAGCAATTCTACCAGTATTTGTCACCTGTGCCGGGTGGAGGGATATGTCTGTAGTGTCTCAGACCCAAGTCACTGAGTGCAGTCTCAGGAGATGGGAGGCAGCGGTGTGGGATCCCTGCAACTTGTCTACAGTAAACATTTAAATTTCCACTGATTACTAAATACCAATATTATGAGTCCTGACCCTTACACTGTTTAATTTATATTGTACATTACATCCTCCTGACCCCTGCACTATATACGCTGTTATACATTACATACTCCTGACCCCTGCGCTATATACTCTATGTTGTACATTACATACTCCTGACCCCTGCACTATATACTCTATGTTGTACATTACATACTCCTGACCCCTGCACTATATACTCTATGTTGTACATTACATACTCCTGACCCCTGCACTATATACTCTGTTGTACATTACATACTCCTGACCCCTGCACTATATACTCTATGTTGTACATTACATACTCCTGACCCCTGCACTATATATTCTATGTTGTACATTACATAGTCCTGACTTCTGCTCTCCCCCTCCCCCCACTGCTATATATACACATAATATGGATTCTCTTTTGTTCCCCCCATTTCCTCCCAGCTGGACATTTTATATCGGATGATGTGATTGGAGCACAGACTTTTACATGGTGATAATAATGTGATAACATCCTCCAACTTTGGACCCTTAAACAGAAAGTGATAATGAGGGAGGAGTCAATACCCCAATGATGGTGGTCTTCAGGATCAGTCCAGTCTTCATCTTGGTTGTTCTACCCCCATCCTCACTCTCTGACCTCTGGTGGGGCTCAGCCCCGCTGTTCTTCATGACTAAATCATGGACTAAATAAGGAAGTGCAGTACTTCTTGTGTTGGGAAGATGGCGATGAGTGATAGAGGGGGTGGGGACCCTCGTCCTATAATCCCCTCATCACTGTCCCTCCTATAAAAGACAGTTCTGGTTGTTTCCTCACTCTCTGACTAAGGTCCATGAATAAAGAAATGACCTGGTAGGAGATCAGAGGAGCCATTTCCTAGTTCCCTTGAGGGTGGAATTGTAAGCGCCTCAGAGACCAAGCTGCCTGATGTGGGCGGAGTCCTGGTTTGGGGAACCAATCAGCTCCTGTCTAGTAATCCTCTTTGTCTTTGTATTTTAGTCCATGGCCGGGAGATGAGGAAAATCTCCGAGGATTGTCTCACTTTGTCTCCAGACTGGAAAGTAGAAGATGAGGACATCACACAGTATAGTCCAGGAGAAAACCCGGCTCCCTCCAATGTCCATCCGGCACCACCCAGTGTAGATGGACCATCGGATTCCTTGTATCCTGAGGAACCTCAGACTGTCCGGGACCGGGCCGGCCTTCCAACAGGGAAGAACTTCTCCTGTACTGAGTGCGGGAAGAGGTTCCGTTCTAAATCCTATCTTAATGTGCATAAAAGATCTCACACGGGAGAGAAGCCACATTCCTGTCCTGAGTGCGGGAAATGTTTTTCAGTGATGTCCAATCTTTACAGACATCAGAGATCTCATACGGGGGAAAAGCCATATTCCTGTCCTGAGTGCGGGAAATCTTTTTCTAATAAGTCAAATCTTTACACACATCGAAGGTGTCACACGGGTGAGAAGCCGTATTCCTGTCCTGAGTGTGGGAAATGTTTTTTAGACAAAGCTAGTCTTCACGCACATCAGAGATCTCACACGGGGGAGAAGCCATTTTCCTGCCCTGACTGCGGGAAATGTTTTTCAGAGAAGTACAGTCTTTACACACATCAGAGATCTCACACGGGGGAGAAGCCATATTCTTGTCCTGAGTGCGGGAAATGTTTTTCACAGAATTCCAGTCTGCACAAACATAAGAGATCTCACACAGGGGAGAAGCCATATTCCTGTCCTGAGTGCGGGAAATGTTTTTCAGAGCATTCCAGTTTGTACAAACATCAGAGAACTCACACAGGGGACAAGCCGTATTCCTGTCCTGAGTGTGGGAAATGTTTTTCAAAGTCATCAAATCTTTACACACATCAGAGATCTCACACTGGGGAGAAGCTGTATTCCTGTTCTGAGTGCGGGAAATGTTTTATAGAGAAATCAAAACTTGTCAGACATCAAAGATCTCACACGGGGGAGAAGCCGTTTTTCTGTCCTGAGTGTGGGAAATGTTTTTCAGAGAAGTCCAGTCTGCACAAACATCAGAGATCTCACACGGGTGAGAAGCCACTTTCCTGTCCTGAGTGAGGGAAATGTTCCTCACTGAAGTCCTGTCTTCCTGTACATCGGGTCCCACACAACCCTGGAGGTGTATTAGTGCCTTGAGTGCGGAAAATGTCTTCTAGATGAATGTTGCTGGACATCCCAGCTCTCATGTGGGGAAGAAGCACACCCTGATATACACCTCAGATATACTCCATGGCTGATCTTCATCATGGAAGAAACAGTTCATAAGGAGATCAGAGGCCCCCAAAGACATGGATGAAGTGTGGGACCGGGTTGACCATTGATGGCAGGAGAAGAATAAAAATGGAGTCCTGCCCTGTGATTGGCTGAGGACATTTTGTGGTGGGAGATTTCACAAACACTTGGAGGTCTATGGAGAACAATGTTGAACGGATGTGACCGGCATTCTCCAGCAGGGAGGAGTTTTGGCCGTATTTTATTTCTTATGATCATTGGCTCCATCTAGTGGCCATAATATCATATTGGGCTAGTTTTACTGAAATCTCTGTGTTACTTGAGGTCACACTCCCGCACTCTGAGGTCACACTCCCGCACTCTGAGGTCACACTCCCGCACCCTGTGGTCACACTCCCGCACCCTGAGGTCACACTCCCGCACCCTGAGGTCACACTCCCGCACCCTGAGGTCACACTCCCGCACTCTGAGGTCACACTCCCGCACTCTGAGGTCACACTCCCTCACTCTGAGGTCACACTCCCTCACTCTGAGGTCACACTCCCTCACTCTGAGGTCACACTCCCTCACTCTGAGATCACACTCCCACACCCTGAGGTCACACTCCCACACCCTGAGGTCACACTCCCTCACTCTGAGGTCACACTCCCACACCCTGAGGTCACACTCCCTCACTCTGAGGTCACACTCCCTCACTCTGAGGTCACACTCCCGCACCCTGAGGCCATACTCCCGCACTCTGAGGTCGTACTCCCGCTCTCTGAGGTCACACTCTCGCATTCTGAGGTCACACTCCCGCACTCTGAGACCCATAAAACTTTATTTTGGTGGTATTTATTCACCTCTGGAATTTTTTTTTTTTTTTGCTATAGAAATGAAAATGTCCAAAAACTTTGTAAAAAAAGTGTTTCTCTTATAAAATATTGCAAATAAATAATCTTTCTTCATAAATTTTGGCCAAAATATATTCAGATATCTTTTTAGTAAAAAAAAAACCCAAATTAGTTTATAACTAAAAATTATAATTTTTCAAAAAAAATTTACATTTTTATTTTTTTATATTATTATTTATGTTTTTTTACACCCATAAAGGCTGTAAAAACAATTATTTCTCCTTCTCTCCGGCTGCTTTCCTGCAGCCATTAAGAAATACTGTGAGAGCTGTGATTGGTCACAGCTTGTCACATGGTACAAGTCTGTTGGGAATAGCCCTGTACCATGTGACCTCGGTGATCATTCACAGATTTCACTAGTAGTAAGCAATGATATCAGGAAGTGACATTCTCCTTACTACTGTTCATGTGATCACTTGTCTTCAGTTCACTGGTCTTCCCAGTGAATGGCTGTGCAGGGAGGGGAGATGTCAAGACAAGTCTGATGATTGGAGGAGAGCAGACTGAGCTCCCAGCACAGCTACAGAACTGACCACGCTGAGCTCTCATGCCTACTGTGGTCAGTTTTTAATAGGAAATCAGAGGGACTGGCAGGATCACCGGGGATCTCACACAAAGGAAGCAATGCAGAGAGAAGAGGAGACGTCTTCATACCAGGACATGGGACAGCCGGCACAGATCAGGAATAGGACGTGTTGGAGGAACATATTCTTTGAAGGAGAAGTTCAGGCAAAGCTCTTTTGTCTGTACTTCTCCTGTGGATCAGAGGAGTGCAGTTCATTCTGATCTCCTGTGACCCGTTTTCAGGTGAAGCCCGCTGTCAGCTGACGTCACTCAGCCGGTCCAGGCTGGTGAAAGATTCCGACATCAGAGTCTGGACCAGCCGCACCCTCCCCCTCCACAGCCCAGTGAGTGTGGGGGGGGGGGGCAGGGCAGAGAGCGGTGACTGACAGTCACCACTCTCTGCTCAGAACGGCTGTGAGAACTCCTGGTCAGCAATCACGTGATCGCTGAGTTCTCACACTTGGACCCAGCGGGGGATGGGTGCAGCATCCACCTAGGGGCAAGGATGATTGAAAGTCAATAAATAAATGCCATACTTTTCTGGCCTTTAGATGGCGCTAAGTATCATAGAAATTACAACCATCTTATTGCCAAATGTGGTATTCTCCATTTTATATCCATGGAAACCATTCACCCCGCCCAGCACAGAGCCTACTCCCTCTACTCCCCCCATCCCATTCACACAGAGGGAATGACAGGCACATTCACCGGGTGTATTGCTGTGCAATTGTTTTATGAACAGACTCCTAGATGATTACAGCTACTTATATAGGGCCATCAATTTACATATTACCCATCAGTCCCCGCCCCCGAGGAGCCTACAGTCTAAGGTCCCTAACATTCAACATACACATACTAGGGCCAATATAGACAGGAGCCAAATCACCTTCCAGCATGTCTTTACCCATGCAAGTACCCAGAGGAAACCCACGCAGGCACAGGGAGAACACGCAAACTCCAGGCAGGTATGGCAGTGGTTGGGATTTAAACCAACAACGCCAGTTCTTCTAGGAGGAAGTGCTAACCATTTATATGTTTCTATAAAGGTGGGAAGTATGTAGCAGTGAATAGACCTCCCAGCTATGTTATTACCAGGCTGCAGCTAGGGGGCGCTCTAATGTGTACAGTGTGACCCCAGCAGAGTGATCCCATCTAGCCCACCTTAACCCTCTCACTGCCAGAGCTGTTTCCTCATTATTTTGCACACATGGGAAAATGCAGATTTTAGGCCTGAAGATGAGATAAACCCCCAAACATCTATTATTAGAGGCCCTGGAGAATAAAGTTTTGGTAATTTTCGGGGAATTCCGGATCATCATATACTAAGCAGGATTTGGATCCCGGTGGAGAACTTTCACCCCAAGAAAAAATGAGGGTGAGGTCAGCAGAGGAGCCCATAGTAAAGGAGGAAACTCTGAAATGTTTTCTTCAGAAGGTCGGTGTTTACTGGACAAGTGAATGTAAAATACACCATCAACGCGTTTCATGGCTTCAAAGTGTCACTTCATCAGGACAGGTGTAAGAAGACGATATAAAAATAGGGAATGAAGTAACAGTCCAGTATATGGTATTATAAAGACCCGAGTCACATACAATTCATGGACAGGACTGAGATTTATAGCATTCAGGATTTGTATGATGTTAGACAAGGTGAAGAGATATATGGAGAGGATGATCAATACATGGAGAAATCAATCTATTCTATCATAGAAGGGAATCAATAGATCAATCAATGACATCAACCAATCAATAAGATCCATTTCATGGGATAGATTTATCATTCTGTGCACTGGTTATGTTGGAGGATCAAACCGTGATCACTGGATATTGGAAACATTCCTATTGATCTGATGATTGCTGGCATGGATTCCTGATTGATTATTGCTGGGAATAAAGTCCAATAAACACGCAGATTTGATGGGATTATTGATAGAAAAATCTCTTCATATTCCATGGAATAAATATGTGTAGAATAGTTTGGATTTGATGGAATAAATCTCTATAAAAAGACTTTGTGGGGTTTGTTGGATCTTTTCTATTCCTCTCTAGGTCTGGATTTCAGGAAGAAGAAACAATTCCTCCAATTTCTAGTGGATGGTGAGGAGGGGAGAGATTTGGGGGAGTTTTGTACATACAGGAGGTAATAGAGAGAATCCGGCTAGTAATTGATGAGAGGAGATTTCACTGGAGAGTTCCATTGGTGAGAATTCAGGGCTGGGGGCACTGCTGGGGCCTGAAGGGTTCTGATTGGACCACCAGTATATGTGTCATATTAATCTGGGGGTGTGCACTGCTGGGGCCTGAAGGGTTCTGATTGGACCACCAGTACACGTGTTGTATTAATCTGGGGGTGTGCACTGCTGGGGCCTGGAGGGTTCTGATTGGACCACCAGCACACGTGTCGTATTAATCTGGGGGTGTGCACTGCTGGGGCCTGGAGGGTTCTGATTGGACCACCAGTACGTGTCATATTAATCTGGGGGTGTGCACTGCTGGGGCCTGGAGGGTTCTGATTGGACCACCAGCACACGTGTCGTATTAATCTGGGGGTGTGCACTGCTGGGGCCTGGAGGGTTCTGATTGGACCACCAGTACGTGTCGTATTAATCTAGGGGTGTGCACTGCTGGGGCCTGGAGGGTTCTCATTGGACCACCAGTACGTGTTGTATTAATCTGGGGGTGTGCACTGCTGGGGCCTGGAGGGTTCTCATTGGACCACCAGTACATGTGTCATATTAATCTGGTGGTGTGTGTTTTATCATTGGAATGATTCTGGAAAGATGACCTCCAGATGTACACATGGGGGGTGTCCCGGGGGGGTTACAATGTAGAGGGTGGAGAGAGAATACTGTACAGTGTGTAATAATATATTTGGAAAGCTGCCCCTATATAGGATGGTGTGAAATCTAGTTGCAGAGCGCCCCCTACATACAATGGTGTCATAGGGAGGCCTCTTTTCCTGGTCCTGTTCTGGTGACAACCCAAATCTCAGGATTTTATATCACTTTCGGTAATAATTGTAAACAGGACAAATAGAGAGGCTGAATCTCCCTAAAGGAGGCCGAGGCAGCAATAGAAACCAACAGGAGGTCTCATCCCTCTCCACTCTCCAGAAAATCAATGCCTTTAGTTCTTCTGTAAAACAACCCAGTGAAGGGATGGGGGGGGAATATGTTTGTCTTTTCCAGAAGGTTGGATGCAGAATACTTTCATGTCCAGCATACTAAATGGGTCCAATACTGGGATCATCTGAGAAATGTGTTCTGTATTCCTGGGAGGGAGGCACCTATGGGTTGGTGTTTGTAGAAAATGAACACAGTGAGGACAATGGCAAGTGCTGAATGGCAGAGGTGACTGCATGGAGTCTGTAGTACCAGAAACTTACTCAAATGTATTCCCCTCCCATCCTCTCCATGGTCCTTCCCCACCCCATCTTTTCTATGCTCCTTTCCCTCCCCAAACTCTCTAAGCTCAATTGCCTACAATTTCTCTAAGTTCCCTTCACTCTCCATCCTCTCTAGGCTTCTTCCCTTCTCATCCTCTCTAGGCTCCTTCCCCTCCCCATCCTCTCTAGGCTCCTTCCCTTCTCATCCTCTCTAGGCTCCTTCCCCTCCCCATCCTCTCTAGGCTCCTTCCCTTCTCATCCTCTCTGGGCTCCTTCCACTCATTGTCCTCTCTAGGCTCCTTCCCTTCCACATCCTTTCTATGCTCCTTTCCCATTCTCTATACTTTTTTTCCCTTCCCTATCCACCCTAGTCTCCCTCTCTCCCATTTTCCTTAGGTTTCTGCCCCCCACCCATCCTCTCTAGGCTCCTTCTCCCCCCCATTCTCTCTAGGCTCCATCCCCTCCCCCTCCTTTCTAGGCTCCGTTCCCTCTCTAGGCTCCTTCTCCTCCTCGTCATCTCTAGGCTCCATCCCCTCCTCATCATCTCTAGGCTCCTTCTCATCCTTTCTAGGCTTCTTCACCTCCCCATGCTCTCTAGGCTTCTTCACCTTCCCATTTTTTCCAGGTTCCTCCTGCTCCTCATCCTCTCTTGGCTCCTTCTGCTTCCCATCCAAGTGCTGTTTTCTAATGCATTGTCTTCCGGCTGCATAGTGGAAGTGTAGAGTTATGCCGTGTAGTCATCTGTGGATGATTAGGTCTGCAAAGAGGTCTAGTGTGTCCGGTGTGCTGTGGGCTGAAGAAGCTCACGTGACTCAGTGGATGAAACACATTGACATCACAACATCATGACGCCCGTGTCCCCGGCATCCAGGCCTCTCCACATGGCCTCACCACCTGGCCGCATTGCTCTGGACACACTAGACCTCTTTGCAGACCTCCTCATCCACAGATGATTACACGGCGTGCCTCTACACTTCCACTATGCAGCGGGAGGACAATGCATTAGCAAACGGCACTTGGATGGGTGAGCGGACTCTGTTTTTTGGACTAAGGCACTAATACACTGCGGGAGTCCCCATTCATGGAAATTGCTTGGCTGAGCTCCACCTGTCTGATGTCCTTGTTCCTATCGCTGGCACACAGGGCTCTATCAGTCTCATATTTCTGCTCACCCACTGCCTACTGCACTATCTATCCTGTCATTATAACCCGCCATCCATATACTGGCAACACTGCTATTACCACAATTATCCGTGGATGACTACGTGGATTACCCCCTATGGGATCTATATGGGTCTGCCATGTATGTATATGACCTCACTGAGGATTGAGGGACTCTCCTGTGCTGAAAGTGAATGGTGACCGCTGCCTCCTTTGACTCTACAAGTGCCCCGTTCCGTCATCTCTTTACATCCATCTACTGGCTGTCTTTGTGCCAAGTGTGAGATAGCAGCGTGTGGCTTTATCTGATATCTCAGTGACTATCATCTACATATGAGGATACCTGAGGATTGCCCTCCATGACACCACAAGGGTCTATTATACATGTATGTGACCCCCATGAGGACTGATCGGGTCTGCCTCTACTATCAAGGAGCTTGATTCTGCCCGTCCCTTCATCACCTTCCATTGACTACAATGTCCACATTATCTATCCATTCTATTCTATTTCATGTTGTGTCAGTAATAAAAGTCCCGGAGGGTTGGGAACCCTGCAAGGGGGGCAGAGATATGTAACTGCCTAGTCCAGCCTTTCTCAGCCAGGGTTCCTCCAAAGGGTTCTAGGGCTTCCTTGTCACTTCATTGGGCTGTATATGGAAGTGTCACCGACCAGCCGTTTCTGGATACACAGCTTTGTCATCATTGCACACACACAGGATTTTGTTTTTGTTCAATACATTTTTTATTATAATTTCACTTTCAACAAGATTGCAGAAAAAAAACATTCAGGAAATAGTAAAGGCAGAAATCTGATTGGTCAGGAAGATCCCTTGTCTGGAATGTGGGAGCGGAGTCATTATTATTGGTGTACAATACAATACACAACGTGTTCCATTATTATAACAAAGTATTGTAGAAAAGATCCCAACATAGAAAATGGGGGAAAGGAGGAAATAAAGGCGGATATGAAGGGGAATCTGTGTACGGGGAACACCTTAACAATCACCACGTTAGAAAATATATTTTTTGGGGAGGGGTTTAGCTAACCTTCAGGCCCCAGATCTGCATTTTCCCATTTGTGCAAAAACAGCCCTGGCAGTGAAAGGGTTAATGGGAGCCAGTATGAGTATTTGTGGACATGGAGTGAATTGTGGGGCCCCCTTTGTGAGAATAGCTGCCACATGTGTGGGACTGTGTTTGTAGGAGCGTGGTGCAGGTTTCTGATGTGTGGGTTTTTGTGGTGTGGTGCAGGTCTCTGTGGTGTGGTGCAGGTCTCTGTGGTGTAGTGTAGGTCTCTGTGGTGTAGTGCGGGTTTCTGTGGTGTGGTGCGGGTCTCTGTGGTGTAGTGCAGGTCTCTGTGGTGTGGTGTGGGTCTCGGTGGTGTGGTGTAGTACAAGTTTCTGTGGTGCGGTGCGGGTCTCTGTGGTGTGGTGTGGGTTTCTGTGGTGTGGGTCTTTGTGGTGCGGTGCAGGTCTCTGTGGTGCGGTGCGGGTCTCTGTGGTGCAGTGTGGGTTTCTGTGGTGCGGTGCGGGTCTCTGTGGTGCGGTGCGGGTCTCTGTGATGTGGTGCGGGTCTCTGTGGTGTAGTATGGGTTTTTGTGGTGTGGTGCGGGTCTCTATTGTGTGGTGCGGGTTTCTGTGGTGTAGTGCGGGTTTCTGTGGTGTAGTGTGGGTTTCTGTGGTGTAGTGTGGGTTTCTGTGGTGTAGTGTGGGTCTCTGTGGTGTAGTGTGGGTTTCTGTGGTGTAGTGTGGGTTTCTATGGTGCGGTGCAGGTTTCTGTGGTGTAGTTTGGGGTCTCTGTGGTGTGGTGCAGGTCTCTGTGGTGTGGTGCAGGTCTCTGTGGTGTAGTGTGGGTTTCTGTGGTGTAGTGTGGGTTCCTGTGGTGTGGTGTGGGTCTTTGTGGTGTAGTGTGGGTTTCTATGGTGCGGTGCAGGTTTCTGTGGTGTAGTTCGGGTCTCTGTGGTGTGGTGCAGGTCTCTGTGGTGTGGTGCCGGTCTCTGTGGTGTAGTGTGGGTTTCTGTGGTGTAGTGCAGGTTTCTGTGGTGTGGGTCTCTGTGGTGTAGTGCGGGTTCCTGTGGTGTGGGTCTCTGTGGTGTAGTGTGGGTTTCTATGGTGCGGTGCAGGTTTCTGTGGTGTAGTTCTGGTCTCTGTGGTGTGGTGCAGGTCTCTGTGGTGTGGTGTAGTGCGGGTTTCTGTGGTGTAGTGCGGGTTTCTGTGGTGTGGGTTTCTGTGGTGTAGTGCGGGTTTCTGTAGTGTGGGTTTCTGTGGTGTGGGTCTCTGTGGTGTCGTGCGGGTTTCTGTGGTGTAGTGCGGGTTTCTGTGGTGTAGTGCGGGTTTCTGTGGTGTGGGTCTCTGTGGTGTAGTGTGGGTTTCTATGGTGCGGTGCAGGTTTCTGTGGTGTAGTTCGGGTCTCTGTGGTGTGGTGCGGGTCTCTGTGGTGTGGTGCAGTGGGCTCCAACCTTTCCTCCTTTCCAACTGCTTGCAGGCAAGCCCCATCCCACTAGGCCTCCTTCCTCCAGCCTCACATCTTCCACCTGACTGCTCACACTCCACTCCCCACTCCTACTACTCAGCAGGATCTTACACTATTGAGGGAGTCCCAGCCCCTTGTCAAGCCTTCTGTTGGGGATTGGCTGAAATGCCTGAAGAGTGCAGCCTGGCTGGCTCCTCAGATCCACCCACTTCCTCCAAGGCCCTCTTCTAAAAGGTTCAAAACAGGGATATTCCAGAGGGGCTGCCTGCAGAGTCTCTCAGCCCTGACCACAATCTGACCCCTCTGGCTATCACACCATTAGGGTGTAGCTCCCCCTGGCTGTACTAGGAGGGCGCTACAATGTATAATGTTGTGTCTCAGAAGTCTCACTTCACTATAATTGTTGTATGTCTATATGAGCTAGAAGGAATCACTCTCCTGTGGTCGACTCTAAACATTAGAGCTCCCCCTAGCTGCAGCCTGGTAATGACATTGCTGGGAGGTCTGTTCAGTTACCTGCTCCATACTTCCCGTCTTTATAATATAATACAATACAATACAATATGATACAATAGAATACAATATAATATAATATGATACAATATAATATAATACAATATGATATAATACAATATATCTCCTGACATTTCGGGGTCTATTGATAAAACCTTTGTCTAGCAGTGCGCTCAGTGACAAAGCATGTACATTCCTTCTGTATAAATGGGGAACAATTTAAAATGATTTTTGACCTAAAATGTAAAATGTTGCCTTTTGTTAGAATTTCTATGAGGAAGATCATATTTTCATCGTTTCCCCGGGTTGAACCATGGGAGTTATTATACCAAATAATAGACAAGGGTCATTTTCAGGTCTCAAGTCCCACAAGGGACAAACTTCTCCCCAACTGAAGTATTTCGTTCTGTGTATAGAGAAGGAATGGAAGCCGGGACCCCTCAGTGCAGGAACAAGGGGGGGGGGGGGGTGATTACAAACACCAAATAATCCCGTGGTGGTCCCCACATCCTCTAGTCTAGCTGAGATGTCATTGTTCTGCCAACGAGAAGGATGAACAAGATGAAGAGACGCGGTATATGGAAGTATTCTCTACGTTTCTGCAGACACAGGGGCCATTATTCCAAGCTGAGGGATTCTGGGAGAGCTCGGGAATAAACGTCACAATGGAAGAGTTTCTGTCCTCCAATGTAATGAGGACAAGAGAAGTCCCACATCATGGACTATAGTAGGAATGACAACTCTACAAAGCTGCACACCCTCCTCCATGTCTATGGATCCATCTAGGGATCTTCTCATGATTCTCATATTTATAGATTACTGGCTGACATGGCTGAATGAATGCTGGTTATATTAGTTCATCTATTCTCTAAGTGGGGCGGTATCTATTGGGCCAATCCCTTTTACAAACCACACATAATATTGCCCTTCAAAGTGAAAACAGAAACGATTTGCACAAAATCAAAGAGTAGAAATATTTTCCGGTGGATCCCCTCTACCCAGACCCCATATGTAGACATAGAACAACAAGCTGTGTTCCCTCTCGTGCCGCACTCCTCCAACCACCCAAACCCACACAGAAGCCAAGGGAAATAATGAGGAAAGTTCCCCCCTAGTTTGGGGCAGAGTTCTCCTTCCGTCCTGTTGGGGGATGGGAGAAGGATGGACTGAAGACAGAGAGAGGCTTCGGGGTCACCACTGTTCTGTAGAGCCTTGAAATGAAGGACATCAACTTCAGAAGTTCTTGTTGTCTGTGTAAAGTTCCCCGATAACGAGATCTGGGCTCTCCCGGCTTCTAGCTCTGTAACCCGCTATATCATTATCAGGAAACGCAACTCCGACACCCAAGAAGGGCTGAAGTTGTGTCCTTCATTTCCAGGATCTACTGACCACTCTGCACCCCGACATTTACTGCACTTCATCCATGTCTTTGGGGGCCTCTCATCTCCTTATCAACTGTTTCTTCCATGATGAAGATCAGCCATGGAGTATATCTGAGGTGTATATCAGGGTGTGCTTCTTCCCCACATGAGAGCTGGGATGTCCAGCAACATTCATCTAGAAGACATTTCCCGCACTCAAGGCACTAATACACCTCCAGGGTTGTGTGGGACCCCTGATGTACAGGAAGACAGGACTTCAGTGAGGAACATTTCCCTCACTCAGGACAGGAAAGTGGCTGCTTCCCCGTGTGAGATCTCTGATGTTTGGAAAGATGCGACTTCCATGAAAAACATTTCCCGCACTTAGGACATGAATACAGCTTCTCCCCCGTGTGAGATCTCTAATGCCTATAAAGGTGGGAATTCTGTGAAAAACATTTCCTGCACTCCAGACAGAAATATCGCTTTTCCCCTGTGTGAGATCTCTGTGTGTGAAGATGTGACTTCCATGAAAAACATTTTCCGCACTTAGGACAGGAATACAGCTTCTCCCCCGTGTGAGATCTCTGATGTGTGTGAAGGCTAGACTTCACTGAAAAACATTTTCCGCACTCAGAACAGGAATTTCTGTGTGAGATCTCTGAGTGTGTGACATTTCTGATGTGTGTAAAGATTGAACTTCCATGAAAAACATTTCCCAAACTGAGGACAAGAATACATCATCTACCCTGTGTGAGACTTCTTCCCCGTGTGAGATCTCTGATGGTTGGAAAGACTGGACTTCAGTGAAAAACATTTCCCACAGTCAGGACAGGAAAGTGGCTTCTCCTCCGTGTGAGATCTCTGATGAATGGAAAGACTGGTCTTAGCTAAAAAACATTTCCCACACTCAGGGCAGGAATATGGCTTCTCCCCCATGTGAGATCTTTGATGTCTGGAAAAATTGTACTTCTGTGAAAAACATTTCCCGCACTCAGAACAGGAATACGGCTTCTCCCCTGTGTGAGATCTCTGATGTTTGGAAAAATTGGATTTTGTTAAAAAACATTTCCCGCACTCAGGACAGGAATATGGCTTCTCCCCTGTATGAGATCTCTGATGTGTGTGAAGACTGACCTTGTCTGAAAAACATTTCCCACAATCTAGACAGGAATAAGGCTTCTCCCCTGTGTGAGATCTCTGATGTGTGTGAAGATGGGACTTGACTGAAAAACATTTCCCACACTCTAGACAGGAATAAGGCTTCTCCCCTGTGTGAGATCTCTGATGTGTGTGAAGACTGGACTTGTCTGAAAAACATTTCCCACACTCAGGACAGGAATATGGCTTTTTCCCTGTGTGAGATCTCTGATGTGTGTGAAGATGGGACTTGCCTGAAAAACATTTCCCACACTCTAGACAGGAATATGGCTTCTCCCCTGTGTGAGATCTCTGATGTGTGTGAAGATGGGACTTGCCTGAAAAACATTTCCCACAGTCTAGACAGGAATACGGCTTCTCCCCTGTGTGAGATCTCTGATGTGTGTGAAGACTGGACTTGACTGAAAAACATTTCCCACACTCTAGACAGGAATACGGCTTCTCCCCTGTGTGAGATCTCTGATGTATGTAAAGATGTGACTTCTGTGTAAAACATTTCCCGCACTCAGGACAGGAATACGGCTTCTCCCCCGTGTGAGATCTCTGATGTATGTAAAGATGTGACTTCCGTGTAAAACATTTCCCGCACTCAGGACAGGGATATGGAATCTCCCCTGTGTGAGATCTCTGATGTCTGGAAAGATGATACTTATCTGAAAAACATTTCCCACACTCAAAACAGAAATACGGCTTCTCCCCCGTGTGAGATCTTTGATGTCTGGAAAGATAATACTTATCTGAAAAACATTTCCCACACTCAAAACAGGAATACGGCTTCTCCCCCGTGTGAGATCTTTGATGTTTGAAAAGACTGGACTTCACTGAAAAACATTTCCCACACTTAGTACAGGAATACGGCTTCTCCCCCGTGTGAGATGTCTGATGTGTGTGAAGACAATACTTGTCTGAAAAACATTTCCCACACTCAGGACAGGAATACAGCTTCTCCCCTGTGTGAGATCTCTGATGTGTGTAAAGATGGGACGTCTGGGAAAAACATTTCCCGCACTCAGGACAGGAATACGGCTTCTCCCCCGTGTGAGATCTCTGATGTGTGGAAAGATTGGACTTCTGTGAAAAACATTTCCCGCACTCAGGACAGGAATACGGCTTCTCCCCTGTGTGATATCTTTTATGCACATTAAGATGGTATGTAGAACTTAACCTCTTCCCGCACTCAGTACAGGAATATGACTTCTCCCCTGTGTGAGATCTTTTATGCCTATCAAGATTGGATTTATAACGAAAACCCTTCCCACACTCAGTACAGGAATATGACTTCTCCCCAGTGTGAAATCTCTGATGTGTGTGAAGATAGGACAGTCGTGAAAAACATTTCCCGCACTCAGGACAGGAATACGGCTTCTCCCCTGTGTGACATCTTTTATGCACATTAAGTCTGGATTGATAACAAAAACCCTTCCCGCACTCAGTACAGGAGAAGCTCTTCCCTGTTGGAAGGCCGGCCCGGTCCCGCACAGTCTGAGATTCCTCAGGATACGAGGAATCCGATGGTCCATCTACACTGGGTGGTGCCGGATGGACATTGGAGGGAGCCGGGTTTTCTCCTGGACTATACTGTGTGATGTCCTCATCTTCTACTTTCCAGTCTGGAGACAAAGTGAGACAATCCTCGGAGGTTTTCCTCATCTCCCGGCCATGGACTAAAATACAAAGAGGATTACTAGACAGGAGCTGATTGGTTCCCCCAAACCAGGACTCCGCCCACATCAGGCAGCTTGGTCTCTGAGGAGCTTACAATTCCACCCTCAAGGGAACTAGGAAATGGCTCCTCTGATCTCCTACCAGGTCATTTCTTTATTCATGGACCTTAGTCAGAGAGTGAGGAAACAACCAGAACTGTCTTTTATAGGAGGGACAGTGATGAGGGGATTATAGGACGAGGGTCCCCACCCCCTCTATCACTCATCGCCATCTTCCCAACACAAGAAGTACTGCACTTCCTTATTTAGTCCATGATTTAGTCATGAAGAACAGCGGGGCTGAGCCCCACCAGAGGTCAGAGAGTGAGGATGGGGGGAGAACAACCAAGATGAAGACTGGACTGATCCTGAAGACCACCATCATTGGGGTATTGGCTCCTCCCTCATTATCACTTTCTGTTTAAGGGTCCAAAGTTGGAGGATGTTATCACATTATTATCACCATGTAAAAGTCTGTGCTCCAATCACATCATCCGATATAAAATGTCCAGCTGGGAGGAAAGAGGTGTAACAAAAGAGAATACATATTATGTGTATATATAGCAGTGGGGGGAGGGGGGAGAGCAGAAGTCAGGACTATGGAATGTACAACATAGAGTATATAGTGCAGGGGTCAGGAGTAGGTAATGTACAACATAGAGTATATAGTGCAGGGGTCAGGAGTATGTAATGTACAACATAGAGTATATAGTGCAGGGGTCAGGAGGATGTAATGTACAAGTTATATAGTATAAGGGTCAGGACTCTCAGTATTAGTATTCTGTAATCAGTGGAAGCTTAAATGTTTACTGTAGACAACATGTAGAGGTGAGCTGGGATTAAACCATCATGAAACAGGTTAGATTGGAGGTGAGAAAATCCTTGGACAGAGGGGTGGTGGTGCACATGATATACAAGGACAGAGAGGTGATTATGGACGTGGCATACTTGGACAGAAGGGTGATTGTGGACATGGCATACTTGGACAGAGGAGTGGCGGGGGGACATGGTATACTTGGACAAAGGAGTGGCGGGGGATGTGGTATACTTGGACAGAGGGGTGGCGGGAGGATGTGGTATACTTGGACAGAGGAGTCGCGGGGGGATGTGGTATACTTGGACAGAGAAATCTGAATGTAAATGGATTGAAAACTGGCTAAAAGATCGTATTCAGAGAGTAGTGGTTAATTATTCATACTCTGAATGGTCTGGGGGTGTCAGTGGAGCACCCCAAGGTTCAGTGTTATTAGTGGGGTACACCAAGGTTCAGTGTGATTAATGGGGTACCCCAAGGTTCAGTGTTATTAGTGGGGTACCCCAAGGTTCAGTGTTATTAGTGGGGTACCCCAAGGTTCAGTGTGATTAATGGGGTACCCCAAGGTTCAGTGTTATTAGTGGGGTACCCCAAGGTTCAGTATTATTAGTGGGGTAACCCAAGGTTCAGTGTTATTAGTGGGGTACCCCAGGGATCAGTGTTAGTGGGGTACCCCAAGGTTCAGTGTTATTAGTGGGGTACCCCAAGGGTCAGTGTTATTAGTGGGGTACCCCAGGGATCAGTGTTAGTGGGGTACCCCAAGGTTCAGTGTTATTAGTGGGGTACCCCAAGGGTCAGGGTTATTAGTGGGGTACCCCAAGGTTCAGTATTATTAGTGGTGTACCCCAGGGTTCAGTGTTATTAGTGGGGTACCCCAAGGGTCAGGGTTATTAGTGGGGTACCCCAAGGTTCAGTATTATTAGTGGTGTACCCCAAGGTTCAGTGTGATTAGTGGGGTACCCCAGGGTTCAGTGTTATTAGTGGGGTACCCCAAGGTTCAGTGTTATTAGTGGTGTACCCCAGGGTTCAGTGTTATTAGTGGGGTACCCCAAGGTTCAGTGTTATTAGTGGGGTACCCCAAGGTTCAGTGTGATTAGTGGGGTACCCCAGGGTTCAGTGTTATTAGTGGGGTACCCCAAGGTTCAGTGTTATTAGTGGTGTACCCCAAGGTTCAGTGTTATTAGTGGGGTACCCCAGGGTTCAGTGTTGGGCCCCTTACTTATTAATATATATATAAACAATATGGGGTGTGAGATTATAAATCCCATTCCAGTCTTTGCAGATGACACCAAGCTGTGCCGGGGAATAACGTCCTTACAGGATGTCTCCAACTTACAAGCCGACCTCAATGCTCTGTGTAATTGGGGGGCTATGGGGCCAATGAGGGCTAATGGTGATAAATGTAAGGTCCTGCACTTGGGGGGGCTAAGAATATGCATCATACATACTAGGGGGATACAACTGGGGGGGACAATGGTGGAGAAGGATCTGGAGGTGTCAATGGTGAAGGATCTGGGGGGGGTCAATGGTGAAGGATCTGGGGGGGACTCAATGGTGGAGAAGGATTTGGGGGGGTCAAAGAACATTGGGGAACTGGAGAAAGTACAAAGAAAGGCAACCAAACTGATACGAGGTATGGAGGAGATCAGCTATGAGGAAAGATTAGAGGAACTGAATGTATTCTCTACTGAGAAGAGGAGATTAAGGGGGGATATGATCTCCATGTATAATACATAGGGGGGGATATGATCTCCATGTATAATACATAAGGGGGGATATGATCTCCATGTATAATACATAAGGGGGGATATGATCTCCATGTATAATACATAAGGAGGGGATATGATCTCCATGTATAATACATAAGGGGGGGATATGATCTCCATGTATAATACATAAGGAGGGGATATGATCTCCATGTATAATACATAGGGGGGGATATGATCTCCATGTATAATACATAAGGGGGGGATATGATCTCCATGTATAATACATAAGGGGGGATATGATCTCCATGTATAATACATAAGGGGGGATATGATCTCCATGTATAATACATAAGGGGGGATATGATCTCCATGTATAATACATAAGGGGGATATGATCTCCATGTATAATACATAAGGGGGGGTATGATCTCCATGTATAATACATAAGGGGGGATATGATCTCCACGTATAATACATAAGGTGGGATATGATCTCCACGTATAATACATAAGGGGGGGATATGATCTCCATGTATAATACATAAGGGGGGATATGATCTCCATGTATAATACATAAGGGGGGATATGATCTCCATGTATAATACATAAGGGGGGATATGATCTCCATGTATAATACATAAGGGGGGATATGATCTCCATGTATAATACATAAGGGGGATATGATCTCCATGTATAATACATAAGGGGGATATGATCTCCATGTATAATACATAAGGGGGGGTATGATCTCCATGTATAATACATAAGGGGGGATATGATCTCCATGTATAATACATAAGGGGGGATATGATCTCCATGTATAATACATAAGGGGGGATATGATCTCCATGTATAATACATAAGGGGGGGATATGATCTCCATGTATAATACATAAGGGGGGATATGATCTCCATGTATAATACATAAGGGGGGATATGATCTCCATGTATAATACATAAGGGGGGATATGATCTCCATGTATAATACATAAGGGGGGATATGATCTCAATGTATTATACATAAGGGGGGATATGATCTCCATGTATAATACATAAGGGGGATATGATCTCCATGTATAATACATAAGGGGGGATATGATCTCCATGTATAATACATAAGGGGGGATATGATCTCCATGTATAATACATAAGGGGGGATATGATCTCCATGTATAATACATAAGGGGGGATATGATCTCCATGTATAATACATAAGGGGGGATATGATCTCAATGTATTATACATAAGGGGGGATATGATCTCCATGTATAATACATAAGGGGGATATGATCTCCATGTATAATACATAAGGTGGGATATGATCTCCACGTATAATACATAAGGGGGGGATATGATCTCCATGTATAATACATAAGGGGGGATATGATCTCCATGTATAATACATAAGGGGGGGGATATGATCTCCATGTATAATACATAAGGGGGGATATGATCTCAATGTATTGTACATAAGGGGGATATGATCTCCATGTATAATACATAAGGGGGGATATGATCTCCATGTATAATACATAAGGGGGGATATGATCACCATGTATTATACATAAGGGGGATATGATCTCCATGTATAATACATAAGGGGGGATATGATCTCCATGTATAATACATAAGGGGGGATATGATCTCCATGTATAATACATAAGGGGGGATATGATCTCCATGTATAATACATAAGGGGGGATATGATCTCCATGTGTAATACATAAGGGGGGATATGATCTCAATGTATTGTACATAAGGGGGATATGATCTCCATGTATAATACATAAGGGGGGATATGATCTCCATGTATAATACATAAGGGGGGATATGATCTCCATGTATAATACATAAGGGGGGATATGATCTCCATGTATAATACATAAGGGGGGATATGATCTCCATGTATAATACATAAGGGGGGATATGATCTCCATGTATAATACATAAGGGGGGATATGATCTCCATGTATAATACATAAGGGGGGATATGATCTCCATGTATAATACATAAGGGGGGATATGATCTCCATGTATAATACATAAGGGGGGGGATATGATCTCCATGTATAATACATAAGGGGGGATATGATCTCAATGTATTGTACATAAGGGGGATATGATCTCCATGTATAATACATAAGGGGGGATATGATCTCCATGTATAATACGTAAGGGGGGATATGATCTCCATGTATAATATGTAAGGGGGGATATGATCTCCATGTATAATACGTAAGGGGGATATGATCTCCATATATAATACATAAGGGGGGGATATGATCTCCATGTATAATACATAAGGGGGGATATGATCTCCATGTATAATACATAAGGGGGATATGATCTCCATGTATAATACATAAGGGGGGATATGATCTCCAGGTATAATACATAAGGGGGGATATGATCTCCATGTATAATACATAAGGGGTGATATGATCTCCATGTATAATACATAAGGGGGGATAAGATCTCCATATATAATACATAAGGGGGGATATGTTCTCCATGTATAATACATAAGGGGGGATATGATCACCATGTATACTACATAAGGGGGGATATGATCTCCATGTATAATACATAAGGGGGATATGATCTCCCTGTATAATACATAAGGGGGATATGATCTCCATGTATCATACATAAGGGGGGGATACGCTCTCCATGTATAATACATAAGGGGGGGGGATATGATCTCCATGTATAATACATAAGGGGGGATATGATCTCCATGTATAATACATAAGAGGGGATATGATCTCCATGTAAAATACATAAGGGGGATATGCTCTCCATGTATAATACATAAGGGGGGGTATGATCTCCATGTATAATACATAAGGGGGGATATGATCTCCATGTATAATACATAAGGGGGGGATATGATCTCCATGTATAATACATAAGGGGGGATATGATCTCCATATATAATACATAAGGGGGGGATATGATCTCCATGTATAATACATAAGGGGGGATATGATCTCCATGTATAATACATAAGGGGGATATGATCTCCATGTATAATACATAAGGGGGATATGATCTCCATGTATAATACATAAGGGGGGGATATGATCTCCATGTATAATACATAAGGGGGGGATATGATCTCCATGTATAATACATAAGGGGGGATTTGATCTCCATGTACAATACATAAGGGGGGATATGATCACCATGTATAATACATAAGGGGGGGATATGATCTCCATGTATAATACATAAGGGGGATATGATCTCCATGTATAATACATAAGGGGGGATATGATCTCCATGTATAATACATAAGGGGGGATATGATCTCCATGTATAATACATAAGGGGGGATATGATCTCCATGTATAATACATAAGGGGGGATATGATCTCCATGTATAATACATAAGGGGGATATGATCTCCATGTATAATACATAAGGGGGATATGATCTCCATGTATAATACATAAGGGGGGGTATGATCTCCATGTATAATACATAAGGGGGGATATGATCTCCATGTATAATACATAAGGGGGGATATGATCTCCATGTATAATACATAAGGGGGGATATGATCTCCATGTATAATACATAAGGGGGGGATATGATCTCCATGTATAATACATAAGGGGGGATATGATCTCCATGTATAATACATAAGGGGGGATATGATCTCCATGTATAATACATAAGGGGGGATATGATCTCCATGTATAATACATAAGGGGGGATATGATCTCAATGTATTATACATAAGGGGGGATATGATCTCCATGTATAATACATAAGGGGGATATGATCTCCATGTATAATACATAAGGGGGGATATGATCTCCATGTATAATACATAAGGGGGGATATGATCTCCATGTATAATACATAAGGGGGGATATGATCTCCATGTATAATACATAAGGGGGGATATGATCTCCATGTATAATACATAAGGGGGGATATGATCTCAATGTATTATACATAAGGGGGGATATGATCTCCATGTATAATACATAAGGGGGATATGATCTCCATGTATAATACATAAGGTGGGATATGATCTCCACGTATAATACATAAGGGGGGGATATGATCTCCATGTATAATACATAAGGGGGGATATGATCTCCATGTATAATACATAAGGGGGGGGATATGATCTCCATGTATAATACATAAGGGGGGATATGATCTCAATGTATTGTACATAAGGGGGATATGATCTCCATGTATAATACATAAGGGGGGATATGATCTCCATGTATAATACATAAGGGGGGATATGATCACCATGTATTATACATAAGGGGGATATGATCTCCATGTATAATACATAAGGGGGGATATGATCTCCATGTATAATACATAAGGGGGGATATGATCTCCATGTATAATACATAAGGGGGGATATGATCTCCATGTATAATACATAAGGGGGGATATGATCTCCATGTGTAATACATAAGGGGGGATATGATCTCAATGTATTGTACATAAGGGGGATATGATCTCCATGTATAATACATAAGGGGGGATATGATCTCCATGTATAATACATAAGGGGGGATATGATCTCCATGTATAATACATAAGGGGGGATATGATCTCCATGTATAATACATAAGGGGGGATATGATCTCCATGTATAATACATAAGGGGGGATATGATCTCCATGTATAATACATAAGGGGGGATATGATCTCCATGTATAATACATAAGGGGGGGGGATATGATCTCCATGTATAATACATAAGGGGGGATATGATCTCAATGTATTGTACATAAGGGGGATATGATCTCCATGTATAATACATAAGGGGGGATATGATCTCCATGTATAATACGTAAGGGGGGATATGATCTCCATGTATAATATGTAAGGGGGGATATGATCTCCATGTATAATACGTAAGGGGGATATGATCTCCATATATAATACATAAGGGGGGGATATGATCTCCATGTATAATACATAAGGGGGGATATGATCTCCATGTATAATACATAAGGGGGATATGATCTCCATGTATAATACATAAGGGGGGATATGATCTCCAGGTATAATACATAAGGGGGGATATGATCTCCATGTATAATACATAAGGGGTGATATGATCTCCATGTATAATACATAAGGGGGGATAAGATCTCCATATATAATACATAAGGGGGGATATGTTCTCCATGTATAATACATAAGGGGGGATATGATCACCATGTATACTACATAAGGGGGGATATGATCTCCATGTATAATACATAAGGGGGATATGATCTCCCTGTATAATACATAAGGGGGATATGATCTCCATGTATCATACATAAGGGGGGGATACGCTCTCCATGTATAATACATAAGGGGGGGGGATATGATCTCCATGTATAATACATAAGGGGGGATATGATCTCCATGTATAATACATAAGAGGGGATATGATCTCCATGTAAAATACATAAGGGGGATATGCTCTCCATGTATAATACATAAGGGGGGGTATGATCTCCATGTATAATACATAAGGGGGGATATGATCTCCATGTATAATACATAAGGGGGGGATATGATCTCCATGTATAATACATAAGGGGGGATATGATCTCCATATATAATACATAAGGGGGGGATATGATCTCCATGTATAATACATAAGGGGGGATATGATCTCCATGTATAATACATAAGGGGGATATGATCTCCATGTATAATACATAAGGGGGATATGATCTCCATGTATAATACATAAGGGGGGGATATGATCTCCATGTATAATACATAAGGGGGGGATATGATCTCCATGTATAATACATAAGGGGGGATTTGATCTCCATGTACAATACATAAGGGGGGATATGATCACCATGTATAATACATAAGGGGGGGATATGATCTCCATGTATAATACATAAGGGGGATATGATCTCCATGTATAATACATAAGGGGGGGATATGATCTCCATGTATAATACATAAGGGGGGATATGATCTCCATGTATAATACATAAGGGGGATATGATCTCCATGTATAATACATAAGGGGGGGTATGATCACCATGTATAATACATAAGGGGGGATATGATCTACATGTATAATACATAAGGGGGGGATATGATCTCCATGTATAATACATAAGGGGGATATGATCTCCATGTATAATACATAAGGGGGGGATATGATCTCCATGTATAATACATAAGGGGGGATATGATCTCCATGTATAATACATAAGGGGGGGATACGCTCTCCATGTATAATACATAAGGGGGATATGATCTCCATGTATAATACATAAGGGGGGGTTGCTGTAGGAAAGTCCTGGATTCTTTCTTGGATACACAGAATATAACTGGATATAACATTTATAGGGAAAGTTGATCCAGGGAATATCTGATTGCCTCTCGGGGGGTCAGGAAGGATTTTTTTGCCTTCTGGTGGATCAGCTGTGGGTGTCGGATTATAACTTTTATTTTTATTGGTACAACTAGATGGAATGTCTTTTTTCAGCCAGACTAACTATGTAACTATGTAGGTCCCACACCGCTGCCTCCCATCTCCTGAGACTGCACTCAGTGACTTGGGTCTGAGACACTACAGACATATCCCTCCACCCGGCACAGCCAGCAGACAACAGAGAAGGTCCCCTGGAGGAGTCAGGCACAAGGCAGGAGATCCCAGTCACATGTCCTGGGTGCCTACATTATGCAATGCTTATAGTAAAAATCAACATTTTGCTGCCAGCTGAACCCCAGAATCTCCATAAATCCAGTCTAGATACATAAATTGTGTCTGCAGCACAGAGAAGGAAGATTATCCGAGAGAAATCCAGGAATACAGGACGGGGAACACAGCTCAGGAAAGTGACCAGGGGATTACAGGCTGATATCACCCAGTCCCCGCCCTACTCTGGACCAATCAGTGAGCAGTATGGGTGGAGGAATGGATTTAGTGTTCATGACCCACCTGTGCTGATCTCTGTAGGAGTGTCCTCCTCTATAAATGTCCCCGTTATTCCATCCTCCTCCATAGACTGCTGATCATCCCTCACATACGCCTCTTCTTCTTCTGCTTTCACCTCAAATTCTATATCGATTGGATCTCCACTCTAAATCAAGGAAATGAGAGAAAATATCATCTGTAAAATATAAGGTCACATAAAAATCCACACATCATCTTTACAAGTCAATGTTCTAGATTCTCCATCCCACCAACCTTGCAATAGTGAGGGATGGTGTGACCTTCCTGTGTGGAATCCCGGGAATACAGAGGACGGGGACATCTCTCTGGTGGGTTCCCATGACTGGATCCATCTGTAGGAAACACACACACTGACTGAATCCATTGTTTCTATGTGTTTATCAGATGATGGGGGATCTAGGTGGATCCTCCGTACTGCTCTCTCCTTTACAATAAAGTCTCCTCTTACCCGGTGATGTGAGGGGCGGCTGATTGTCCATCATGACGTCCTTGTAGAGATCCTTGTGTCCTTCTAAATACTCCCACTCCTCCATGGAGAAATAGACAGTGACACCCTGACACCTTATAGGAACCTGACACACACAATGATACAGTCACCATCCAGACACATCCCTTGTCTGTTACTGGAGAATGTCCCAGAATTCCCGGCACCGCTCACCTCTCCTGTCAGCAGCTCCATCATCTTCTTGGTGACTTCTAGAATCTTCTGTGTCTTCTGTCTTGTAGGGATCAGGGATGGAGGTGGGGGGATGGTGATGGGATTCTGGATTCTCGAGGATCTTGTGGTCATACGATGAGATCTCCTTCTTGTGTCATTGTCGGTAGATTTCTTCATGACTCCTGTACAGTTCTGTGTGATACAAAGAGGTCTTACCTGTCCATAATGGACAACAAGAGGAAGTACTTGGTATAGCAGAGTCCAATGTTTGGTGAAAGAATTGGTGCAAAGCTGAAGGTTTTGGTTCTGTTAGTCATGATGCCATCAGGTGGTCTGACATTGAGCTGTACAATAGAGATGGTCTGCATCCCTCACACAAGGGCGCTCAGCTCCTTACTATGGAATTTAGGAGGTTTTTGGACATGCATTTAAACTGAGAATTGGGGGCAGAGATGTCATTGTTGAGGATCATTTCTGTCCCCAGCAGGCTGAAACAAATGTGAGGTTGGTGTTGCTCAGGACGGGGCTGATGGGGTCACTTCAGTTACAGTTTCTGCTGGTAAACATAAAGCAGTAGATGGCAGTGCTTGTCTGGTCATTGCACTAATGATCCGAGTTTAGGCAACAAGCTTTGTGAGCTGACAGCTCTTATGTCTAGGGACCACTTGGACCTTGTTGTAATTACAGAGACGTGGTTCAAGGATTCAGATGACTGGGAACTATACCAGGCTATACACTATACAGGAAAGACAGAGAAGGGGGAGGGGAGGTGGAGTTGTCATATATGTCAGAAATAGCATAAGGAGAACATTAATTCAAACAACAAATGAAATACTGGAAACCCTCTGGGTCTGCCTTCCAACCAGAGAGGGATCTTCCCTTAGAATTGGTGTCATATACAGACCCCCAGGACAGGCTGAAGATTAGGAGGACTTCTTGATTGATGAGATAACTCAAATGGCAATGAAGGGGGAGGTTTTCATTAAGAGTGACGTCACCACGCCTGACATTAACTGGAATTATCAAACTGTTATTACAAGCAGGAGCAGGGATGTCATGGAAGCACTGAATGGGGCTTCTCTAAAACAGTAAAAAGTCCAACCCAAGGTGATCATATTCTAGACCTAATACTGACAAATGGGGATCAACTGTCTAATATTGAGGTAGAAGAAAACTTGGGTTCTAGTGATCACCAATGTCTTTGGTTTGATATTAAATTAAGAACTGAAAAATCAAAAACAAAAGATTTAGATTCCAAAAAGACAAATTTTGGTGAAATGGGCGAATTTCTAAAAAAATGAGTTGAAAGGTTGGAGTAAAAGGACCGGAGTAAGTAATCAGTGGGCACTGTTAGAGTCTACCATCCTGGAGGCAACTAGATTATATGTCAGGCAAGTTAGTAAGAATAAACAGAAGAAAAAACTGATAAAAAAATAGACAAAAGGAGGCCAAACACATTATCAGCGCTGCCAAAGCACAGAAAGAGGAGGAAATTGCTAAATCTATGAAGAAAGGAGATAAAACCTTTTTTAGGTACATTAGTGATAGAAAAAATATGATGGGATCACTAAAATGAAATCTGGGCACCACACCTATGTTGGGGGAGACCTGGATGTAGCAAACCACTTAAACAATGACTTTTGTCTTCTCAGAAATAAATTATACTAACAATAATAAGTTGGGAAATCATATTGGTTCCAGTATTGATGGATCATTTTTAGGATTTCCAGAGACAGAGGTAGCAGAGGAATTGGCTCAGTTAAAGATTAATAAATCAATGGGCCCTGATGGATCATCCCAGAGATCTCAGAGAACTTCGAGGTCTAGTTGTTGGACCAGTAATGGATCTTTTTAATCAATCTCTTCTAACAGGAGAAGTCCCCCCTGACTGACAGACAGCTAATATTGTACTGATCCACAAGAAGGGCAGCAAGGTAGAAGCCGGCAATTACAGGCCAGTGAGTCTAACATCGGTGGTAGTCAAGTTACTGGAATCACTCCTGAAAGGAAGGATCATTGATCATCTAGAAACACACAACTTGCTGGATCCAAAGCAGCATGGCTTTACTGGGGGCAGACCATGGCTCATCTGATTGGGATTTTTTTTACTATATTACCAATGATTTGGACCAGGGTGGTGCTGTGGACATAGAATATCTTGATTCCAGCAAGGCATGTGATACAGTTCCACATAATGATCTAATACAGAAGTTGGACAAGCTAGGACTTAGCCCTTGGGGGGTTCAGTGGATGTGCAGCTGGCTAAATGATAGATACCAGAGTGTGGTTGTAAATGGGGTTCACTCAGAACAGAGAGCAGTCACTAGTGGTGTACCCCAAGGTTCTGTACTGGGACCTGTTCTATGTAATCTATATGTAAGTGATAGAACTAAAGGGTTGTTGGGTAAGGGGATGTCTCTTTGCTGATGACACAAAGGTGTGTAATAGGGAGGATATCCCTGGAGGTGTCTGTAACATGGAACAGGATTTGGCATTGCTAGAAGATTGGTCAAAAAAGTGGAAATTTCAGTTCAATGTTTCTAAATGTAACATAATGCACCCAGGGAAAAATAATCCCTTAGGAGTGAACAACATGGGGGTACAGTGCTGGCCAACATTACAGAGGAAAAGGACTTGGGTACTTATTTCAGATGATTGCAAAATGAGCAAACAGTGGGGAAAGCAAATAGAATTCTAGAATGCATAACTAGAGGGGTCCATAAAGGAGGAAGGAGGTCCCAATTCCTCTATATAGATCTTTATATTACTAGAGGGGTCACCAGCGGGAGGAAGGAGGTCCTGATTCCTCTATATAGATCTTTATATCACTAGAGGGGTCACCGGCGGGAGGAAGGAGGTCCCGATTCCTCTATATAGATCTTTATATTACTAGAGGGGTCACCGGCGGGAGGAAGGAGGTCCTGATTCCTCTATATAGATCTTTATATCACTAGAGGGGTCACCGGCAGGAGAAAGGAGGTCCTGATTCCTCTATATAGATCCTATCACTAGAGGGGTCACCGGCAGGAGGAAGGAGGTCCTGATTCCTCTATATAGATCCTATCACTAGAGGGGACACCGGCGAGAGGAAGGAGGTCCTGATTCCTCTATATAGATATATATATCACTAGAGGGGTCACCAGCAGGAGGAAGGAGGTCCTGATTCCTCTATATAGATCTTTATATCACTAGAGGGGTCACCGGCAGGAGGTCCTGATTCCTCTATATAGATCTATATATCACTAGAGTGGTCACCGGCAGGAGGAAGGAGGTCCTGATTCCTCTATATAGATCTATATATCACTAGAGGGGTCACCGGCAGGAGGAAGGAGGTCCCGATTCCTCTATATAGATCTTTATATCACTAGAGGGGTCACCGGCAGGAGGTCCTGATTCCTCTATATAGATCTATATATCACTAGAGTGGTCACCGGCAGGAGGAAGGAGGTCCTGATTCCTCTATATAGATCTATATATCACTAGAGGGGTCACCGGCGGGAGGAAGGAGGTCCTGATTCCCCTATATAGATCTTTATATCACTAGAGAGGTCACCAGCGGGAGGAAGGAGGTCCTGATTCCTCTATATAGATCTTTATATCAATAGAGGGGTCACCGGCGGGAGGAAGGAGGTCCTGATTCCTCTCTATAGATCTTTATATCACTAGAGGGGTCACCGGCAGGAGGAAGGAGGTCCCGATTCCCCTATATAGATCTTTATATCACTAGAGGGGTCTCCGGCAGGAGGAAGGAGGTCCCGATTCCTCTATATAGATCTTTATATCACTAGAGGGGTCACCAGTGGGAGGAAGGAGGTCCTGATTCCCCTATATACAGTAGATCTTTAGTTGGACCTCATGTAGAATACTGTGTCCAGTTCTGGAGACCTCACTTACATGAAGATATTGATAAGATAGAACGAGTCCAGAGACGGGGAACAAAAATGGTGAAAGGTCTGGGGGGGGGATAGAACATATCAGGAGAGACTTCAGGAACTTAACATGTCCAGTCTGGAGGAGAGAAGGGAAAGGGGAGACATGACTGAAACTGTTAAATACAACAAGGGAGTGAAGAAGGTTCAGGAGGGCAGGATTTTCAACATGAAACCAAAATGAAGAACACGAGGACATGACCTCCAACTAACTGGAGGAAAGTTCACAACTAATCTCAGAAAGTATTATTTTACTGACAGAGTAGTTGATGCTTGGAGTGAACTTCCAGCAGAGGTAGTGAGCCAGTCAACAGCAAATAGCATCAAACATGCTTGGGACAAACATAGATCTATACTCAGACAAAAAACAAAATAAAAAACAAGTCCAAAACATATATATAGATCAAATGTGCTTTAATATCAACCTGAAATCCAACCAGCTCTCCTCTGCAAGTACTTTACTGGCTCCTCCTCCCATTCCCCATCAGAAATCCATGTCCCTGAGGAAGTCACATGATTCATTATGTAATGAAGAAAGTGTGATGACATCATTTCCGGTCAGACGGTGGCCACCATCTTGGTACACCTGTCCCTGTGTATGTTATTACCAATGCTTGTATGGGTCTGCCGGCCCGATTTTGAGTATTCTCTACCCGGTTTTATACATTAAACATGAAGTATTACACTATGAGATGTCCTCTGATGTTTTTTTGAACACGGATTTCTGATGAGGAATTGGAGGCGCCAGTAAAGTACTTACAGAGGAGAGCTGGTTGGATTTTGAGTTGATATTAAAGCACATTTTAGATATATTCCGAGATGAAAATGGGAGGGGAGCGTGCACGCTCGCTGGTGGAGGATTCTTCCAAGTCACATGTGGAATATCTGCTGATATGAAGATTATTCTGCATTACAGATCTTGATTTTTCCTGCATTTACAGACATTTATTCACAGACTGTCACTGTGTTGAGGGCTCAGCCGGGTGTTTAATGGAATATTATTATCTTTATATTTTGTGTGATTTGTTATATATATTATTATTTATGCCTTGATATATATTACTCAGACGATCTATTTGCACATTTGTTGAAGTTGCACTCATTGGTTTGCTCACATTTGGTGTGGCCTAGCAGGACATCCATTGTTTTTGGATCTTTTCCTTCCCTTGTGTTTGGTGATTCTCTAGGTATGCACTTCTATCACCTTAGTTAGGGGCTCTGTCAGGTGTTTACTTTATGGTTAGCTTTAGTGAGTAGCTCAGCACTATTTATCTCTCCATTTATTTTGTAGTGTTGTGGGAACCCAGTTTGGTGTTTGCAGACACTCTTAGTTCATCATATTAGGTTTGGCAGCACAAGAGGATTTTTTCTTTATTTAACCCCTTCATTACACTCACCTCTCCAGTCAGCAGACTGAGGATCTCCAGGGTGAGCTTCAATATCACCTCATTCTGGGGAAATTCCTTCCTTACAATCTTCCTGAAAGTCTGCTGATCGTCCATCATGACGTCCTTGTAGAGATCCTTGTGTCCTTCTAAATACTCCCACTCCTCCATGGAGAAATAGACAGTGACACCCTGACACCTTATAGGAACCTGACACACACAATGATACAGTCACCATCCAGACACATCCCTTGTCTGTTACTGGAGAATGTCCCAGAATTCCCGGCACCGCTCACCTCTCCTGTCAGCAGCTCCATCATCTTCTTGGTGACTTCTAGAATCTTCTGCATGTTGTGTCTCTCAGGGTTTAGGGAGTCACATGGAGGCACTGTGATGGTCATATGATCACCTGACTTCAGAAGAGGAAATCTCTGTATTGAGGAACCAATAGGAATATCATGTTAGACTCCCAGAATCCTCCTCACCTCTCCGGTCAGGTCTGTGTTTTATTAATAGAGATGAGAGTGATGTCATGTGACCTCCCAGAATCCTCCTCACCTCTCCGGTCAGGGCTGTTTTATTAATAGATATAAGAGTAATGTCATGTGACCTCCCAGAATCCTCCTCACCTCTCCGGTCAGGTCTGTGTGATGTCATGTGACCTCCCAGAATCCTCCTCACCTCTCCGGTCAGGTCTGTGTTTTATTAATAGAGATAAGAGTGATATCATGTGACCTCCCAGAATCCTCCTCACCTCTCCGGTCAGGTCTGTGTTTTATTAATAGATATAAGAGTAATGTCATGTGACCTCCCAGAATCCTCCTCACCTCCCCGGTCAGGTCTGTGTTTTATTAATAGAGATGAGAGTGATGTCATGTGACCTCCCAGAATCCTCCTCACCTCTCCGGTCAGGTCTGTGTTTTATTAATAGAGATAAGAGTGATGTCACGTGACCTCCCAGAATCCTCCTCACCTCTCCGGTCAGGTCTGTGTTTTATTAATAGAGATAAGAGTGATGTCACGTGACCTCCCAGAATCCTCCTCACCTCTCCGGTCAGCAGGTAGATGATCTCCAGGGTGAGGTTTAGTATCTTCTCAGTCATGTGACTCCGGTCCTCCTCCATCCTCATTGGTGCCATCATGTGATCTATACAGGTCTCCTTGTAGACGGATAACTTTGGGAAATGAAAGTAAGAATGATTTGGATGGTATTGGTCACACAATAATAGGATGTGGATGTGAGGGGGGAATAGGAGGGTTGATGGACATTGAAGAACTACTCCCCCCATGGGAAGACATTTAATCTGAACTGTTTAGTATTTGCTACATCTTGGAGGTCCCGGGACCCTCTTGACCTGTCAGATCAGAAATCCCCTTTTCTCTGTTGGGTTTGTTTGGTCTCTGAACTGGTTTTGATGAGTTTTAGATCTGCAGACAAGGAATGATAAATACGACCCTTCCTATGACTTGTTTGCTCTGAGGCAGTGCTGTGAGGTCAATGTCGGGTCATCATGATGTCCAGGAAGGGGAACTTGCGGACTTTTGGCCGGAGTTGCTGACTTTAATAGCCAGAACTCTGACTGCAAGGCTCCAATCTCTAGCAGCCTGCTGACTGACAGGAGTGATGTCACTGTCACTCTCTGCAATAAGAGAAGAGATTGGATTGGATACCAAGAGGATGCTACTGGTGTAATAGAGAGCTCTGGGGGAGGAGTCTGTTCTCTTCCCTCCAATGACAGCCCATCGTGGGTAGGAAGAGAACAACATAAGGGAAGGGTTAGTTCTCTTCATTGCCAAGTATACTGTGATATCCAGGACATTGTACAGGGTGGTGGTGGGTTCCTGGGGCTCTGAATTCCAGCACCGGGTACTGCCAGAGCCTGTGTCATGGGAGGTATTGGAGTGTCTCCTGAAGATGTTCAGCACTGACCCCTGACTACCTTTTAGTCGATAATACACCAACAGACCTCCTCTAAGAATAAGTGCCCACCAAGGGGTGAAAGACCGACCTCCTTCATTCCACTTGGTATACTGGAAAATAATGAGATGGTAAGAAGGTGAAGGTTGTCTTCCTTTCCTGATAGGAGTTCTGTAAGGAGGTCTGGAAAGTAAATACAGCAATGTAAGGGGCTCTATGCTCCATACTCCTGACCCCGGCACTCCATCATTGTGTTGGCTGCATAGTGTAATGATTGCCCATTGGCTGCCTGTGTAGTGTCATCATTGCCCTTTGTAGGCCATGTATGGTCAGGATGGTCCTTGTCTTGTCTATTTATTGTCAGTGCTGTTTGTTTAGAGGACCATATTACTAGAATTTATCTCCACAATGAGGAGAATGTTCCGGCCCCGGAAGTGGGGGAATGTTCTGCCCCTGAAGGGGTTCATCTGGGTTCCCACACTATATATATGTGTATCATCATCTGCTGGAGATAAAAGATGTCACAGTGACTATGGAGGAAGAGGACGGACATGACTATGGAGGAAGAGGACGGACATGACTATGGAGGAAGAGGACGGACATGACTATGGAGGAAGAGGATGGACGTGACTATGGAGGAAGAGGACGGGTATGACTATGGAGGAAGAGGACGGATGTGACTATGGAGGAAGAGGACAGACATGACTATGGAGGAAGAGGACGGACGTGACTATGGAGGAAGAGGATGGACGTGACTATGGAGGAAGAGGACAGACATGACTATGGAGGAAGAGGACGGACGTGACTATGGAGGAAGAGGATGGACGTGACTATGGAGGAAGAGGATGGACGTGACTATGGAGGAAGAGGACAGACATGACTATGGAGGAAGAGGACGGATGTGACTATGGAGGAAGAGGATGGACATGACTACGGAGAAAGAGGACAGACATGATGGGGGTTACTGGGTGGAAATAACATCTTATTACCTCCTCTGCTGCCACGTCCACCAATGTCTCCTCTCTGCTTCCTCCCAACTCACCTCTATGAAAGTCCTGTCTGTACCTGACATCACTTCCTGTCTGTACCTGACATCACTTCCTGTCTGTATTCCATAGAGAAGTCCTGTCTGGGGAGAAATGCGATCACCATCTTGTGGAGTTCAGAGGAACTGCAACCTCGAGAAATGTCCCCTAATACCCATTCCAGGATTGTATCTACCATACAGAGATACCAGGAAAGTTCAAAAAGAACTAAAAAAAAGTAAGAAAAAATAAACCTAACTCTTGTGCAATCAACTGTTTAAAAAGGATGTTTTACTACAGATAGAAAAGTCTTAAAGACACAAAACACAAGCTAAAAACAAAAGTATACATAATAAAACAGAAACCTCCAAAACAGATCTTTTTGGGTAAAAAAAAGCAAAAATACACCCTAAACTATAAAAATATATAAATATCTATCAATCCACTGATAATGAAGATGTTAGACATAAATGACAAGGATGTAATGGTCACAGAGGAATGGTGGTGGAGATCTCTCACAGTAAGAACACTTCCTTGAATGGTTCTATAAATAAAGAATGAATCCTGGAGGGAATAAAGCTGTAAAGCAATAAATAATATATAAACTGGGCCATCCACTTCATCCATAAAGACATTGTGATTGAAGATCTTCTAGATCACATAGAAGGAGGACTCATCCATGATTTCATACATTTGTTTGGAAGGATAGAACAATCCTCAGAAGGGAACATGTAGGATGACAGGAAAGGCTCCTGACTGGTGAGATCCTCCAAACATAATGATGACATCCATGAACTGGAGCGAGCTCGTTGGGGTGATAAAGCCAATCTGGAAACACTGTGTAGACGTTCTCCAAGAACTCAGCACACTCCAGGTGTGGAGAAAGTCTCCAGGTGGGTTTAGCCTGTCATTTATCATAGATACAAACACACTGTAACCGGGATGGATCACTCTGCCATTTGCTCTCTTTTTTAGTCTGCTGGCATAGCTGTGTCCAAATTCGATAGATCTGTACCTATGATCCGCTGTGCTTTATTTCTCCTCCCGAGACCGACACTTCCTATCCTCCACCCTACAGCCATCATACTACACTGCAGTGTGGATGGGAAGAATACTCTCCATGGTGCAATGATAGAAATGGACCAGAATTCCTGGACACCAAAACACCAATCATATGAATGTGGAACTCTTTGGAGTAATCCTCTTTGGTGCAATGCCTTTTTTTTTTACACAAGTTTTCTTTTTTACACAAAATTGACACTTAAATGGTATATTTCTCACACAAGCCATGGGTAAATGTGGAATTACACCCCAAAATACATTCTGCTTCTGCCACATGTGTGAGACTTTTTGGGAGCCTAGCCACATACAGAGCCTGAAATCCAATGACCACTTTGAAAGCCTGACAGTGTGTAGCTTCCTCATTTCACTTCCTCACTACCTATCACAGTTTCGGAGGCCCTGAAATACCAGGATAGCACCCCCCCAAATCACAGGTCTGATATACAGATCTGACCCCATATCTGGCACGCTTGCTGGTGAGAAATTGTTTGAATGCAAGGTGGCCAGAAAAATTAATGAAGGACTCATCAAAGCAGATGTTTTGCTGGGGAGTATAGATATCTGCACATTTTTGGTTAAGGGGATTTAAAAGGGGATGAATTTTGTTGAGCCGGTCAAATTCAGAGTCACCCCAAGGATGACAGAGTGTATTGTCATTGAAATGCATAAATTGCATTATATACTAATATCTATGCCTGGCCATGACAGCAGAGAACATGGCATATCATGAATTGGATTTGTGGACCAATACAACTGTAAATCATTTTTTTTAGTAATGCCCATGTTGAGGGTTAGGCGCAAAAAAACCTTAAATTCAGAAGCCGTAATGGTTTCCATGCAAATGGTCTGGCAAGGTTTGAATTTGGGTTGGTGGCGATAAATTGTTGTGCATGTAAATTGCTTTGATACAGATCCTCCGTGAAAAACAGCTCCAAAAAATCAAGGGGAGGAGTTAGATTTGCTGTTTCCACCTGAATTTCGGGTTGGGAAGTGAATGGGGGAAGTACGGGTGCTGCAGAATTTGTGGGCTGCCAATCGGGATTTGCAAGCACATCTGGAAGGATACTAGGGGCTCTACGGGCCTGTGTGCGAATTCTTGGTGGTTGCTGGACAATACTTGTACTCACCACCTCACCAGCTTGTACTGCACTTATGGAACTCACCACGTCACCAAGTCATACTGCAGTGCTGGTATGTGAAAGACCAGGATGTACTAGGCAGCTGGTGATTGCCATTTCACCAAAAGGTAGTGCTGCACTAGTACTGGCATTCTGCTGCATATGAGAGTCATCATGTGATTGTAACACCTCATCACCCTGGGAATGGGGTCGGGTACACCTGACCTTAGCAGGAACCTCTTCTCCATCGTCTGAGCGATCTGTCAGGGTAGCACTGCTGTCTACAGGTTCGTATTCTGATTGTGTCAGTGAGTCTTCCCCTTCGCTCTCACCTGACATGCTCAGAATCCCGTAAGTCTCTTCACTAGAGTACCTTCCGTTTGACATTTTGGCTACTAAATTTTTAGGTACCTAGTGCGACTCAAAAAGAGAGCACCTGGCTGTCAGGGACTGCTTGAACTGCTACAAAAAAATTGGCTTCCAAGTGCTAACAGAGATCAGGCCTGATTCTGCCAACACTGCGGTTTTGTGTGCAATGTATCAAGTGACAGTGACCTACTGACACTGCACTTGCTGGGGGAGAAGTGGGGGTAAGTGTAGGGGCTAAACGCAGGTGCTGGCAGGTGCCGGGGCTGATCCCACTAATGCTGCATTTTTGGGGACTCTATACTATTGAGAATGCTGGTATAGTGCTGATCTGATCAAAGATATTGATCCGTTTAGACACTATACTAGCAATGGAGGTTTATTGTGTTTGAGCGTCTTCCTGGCAATCAAGGGGTTAAATGTGATGACTGAAATAAAAAACATATGGTGCCTTATCCCAGAGATAATAACAGCTTTAATGTGCTTCCATAATGCACTCACATGTATTATATAACATTGCGCTTTAGATGTGTCAATATCCGCAATTTGCAGTAAAGGACAAAGCAGAGGGTGTGTGTTCACACACCTTCAGTACTCGCCGTATGTTAGGTGAGATGGTTGGTGACGTCACTGCCCCTCACCAACGTGTTGCGCTACACAACATCCCCCGGACGAAGATACAAAATCCCTGTAGCGCAACGCATTGGGGAGGGGCAGTGACGTCACCGTGCATCTCATCTACCATACGGCGAGCACTGAATTTGTGTGGACACACACCCTCTGCTTTGTCCTTTACTGCAAATTGCAGATATTGACACATCTAAAGCGCAATGTTATATAATACATGTGAGTGCATTATGGAAGCACATTAAAGCGGTTTTTATCTCTGGGATAAGGCACCATATGTTGTTTTTTCCTCTTTTACACGAGACATACGAGGAACACAAAGGCAGTGGATTAAGAAACGGATCAAAGGAGGGAGTATCCCTCACAGGCTCACAGCATTACTGCAAAGAACCAATCCGTATATTGAAGGAGAGTATATCTGCTTTTGCTGGAATATCATTTGCACAGTGTCACTTGGGACAGTATTGTTGATGATTTCACATTATATAGTATTTAGTTTTTATATTTATTCCACCATGAATCTTTCTGTGGTTTATTTATGGAACATTTGCACATCTATATGAATATTGCACATTCAGTGATTTGGTATTATGATATCACCATTTTAATTTATTTTATTGAATTTTATTATTTAATCACATAAGTCACCATATATTATATCTTTATTCTTTTATAAACACTTTTATTGGTATTAGAGCGCGGTAATTACATAAATATTTAATTGATATTAAATGCACATCTTCTGAGAGTGGGCAAACTAACCAGCAACCTAATACACATATTTGTCAGTATACCTCAGTGGCTCACAAGTTAATTAGTATTTTTAAATGTGATGACTGATGTAGTGACGGACAATCTGACACCATCTGGGAGGGACACTAACTGATGCTAATGCTATCTGAAGTCGCTGGTGACACTAATACAGTGATCAGCAAACAACCTGTACACTGTACTAATGACACTGGTGACTGGGCAGCGAAGGGGTTAACTGGGGGGGATCAAGGGGTTAAATGAGTCCTAAATGTGATTTTACTGTGTGTGTGTAATGCATGGATCTTTCTTCTCTCTCTGGGATGGAATGTGCCCAGAGAGAGAAGATTGTTTCATTTCCTGTACCTGTGTAATGTAAACACAGGTACAGGAAGATCTCTGATAGGGCAGGGATCGATCATCAGATCCGAACATCACTGGCCTGAACATGATGATTGATCGGTCAGGAACTGAATCACAGCAACGGCAGGTTGGTGCATGCATGCGGTCACCACAGGAGCACGAACCACATAAATATATATATATGTACACATGATTTTGTGCAGGGACTCCGCCCTGTGGCAGTATTTCTGCTATAGGGGGGACTTAAAGCAGTTAAGGAAAGCTTGGCGCTGTATTTCTATTTATTGACATTTTTACACATTTACATATATGAGTATGTTTAGGTGTGGGCAGCGTTTAGTTGAATTCACTGTTAAGTTGGTTTATTGATTATTGATCACCTTTTTTAGCTGCTTGTGGGAATACTTTGTATTATTTGTGCTCCTCTTCACTAGTGTACCTTTCCAGTTCCTGTGTTTATAAATATGGACACAGAATGATCTCTGATTCTGTACAGGTGATCAGCAGGTCCAGGTGATCAGCAGGTCCAGGTGATCAGCAGGTCCAGACCAGAAATCATTGGCCTGGACCTGATAATCGGCTTGTGCTGTACTGAATGACAGCACAGTCAGGGCGGTGGGCTCACACGTGTACATGTACTGTATGTGATCTGGAACAGAGGGGCTGCCCTGCCGCAGTATAAGTGTGGTGGTCGGTCCTGAACTGGGTAAAATCAGATTGTTTGCTGATGATCTTTTACTTACTTTGGTCCAACCCAACACCTCCCTGCCAGTCCTATTCTCTGTACTCCATACATTTCCCTTTCCTCTGTAAAACAGAATTACAGTTTCCTTGGCCCACCTCCTACCTGGATTATTTGGGCATTCATCTCCCTCGCTCGTACAACACACTCCATGAGGCCAACTACATCCCCACTTTCAAATACTTGAGAGTCCTACTTCTGTCCTGGACTCATCTTCACCTCTCCTGGATAGGGAGGATCAGTGATGGAAAATTGGCAATTTTACCAAAACTCCTTTACTTGTTCTGTACTCTTCCCCATCCCCACCCCCACCGATCCCCATCTCCTCCTATACTCTGAAATCTTTTTAAAATCAGGTCTTGTGATTCAACTGAGCAAACAAAGGGCCACGAATCTCAAGACATGCTATGTATATACATTAAACTATAAAAAATACAGTGAGCGCTCCAATGGTCAGCAGCTGAACAATCAAGGAAAACACATAAAAGTCCCAAAAATATATATATAAAGAAAATGCAGCGCTGTGTAATGTTACTATATTGCGGGCAGATATAAATAATAAATGAAACCAAAGCAAAATGAAAAATTGAATAAATAAATCAATAAATAAATAATTAAATCACAGTCCAGTAATGGTGCTCGCTGATTCCCAGTGCAAAAGTTAGAAATGCGCACTAACCAGAAACATATTAATAATACGCATGTGTATATGATATCATGGAGATTCCCCTCTCTTTTCTGGCCTGGTATTGGGCAGGAGCTGAAGATAGTAGAGATGAAGCGCCCTCGTGTGGCGAAATGGAGGTCCAGCAGGTCACAGAAATCCTTATGGAATCCTTCACACACTTCTGTAAGGATTTCTGTGACCTGCTGGACCTCCATTTCACCACACGAGGGCGCTTCATCTCTACTATCTTCAGCTCCTGCCCAATACCAGACCAGAAAAGAGAGGGGAATCTCCATGATATCATATACACATGCGTATTATTAATACGTTTCTGGTTAGTGTGCATTTCTAACTTTTGCACTGGGAATCAGCGAGCACCATTACTGGACTGTGATTTATTTATTCATTTTTTCATTTTGCTTTGGTTTCATTATTTATATCTGCCCGCAATATAGTAACATCACACAGCGCTGCTTTATCTTTATATATATGTTTATACATTAGAAACAAGGAGGTTTGGGTGTTCCAAATGTTACTAAATATTTCTTGGTGCCCAGATTACCCCACTAACCCCCCTTTACACCACAATACATGGCTCCTTATGGGCTGACTTAGAAGCATTGCTCTGTTCTCAAACTTCTCACCATTCACTCCCATGGCGTCCTCCTAAATCCAGACCTACGTCTATCAGCCTCTTGATGGGTCACACACTCTGCACCTGGGACTCTAATAAATATTCCAGCAACTTCATATCCCCTCACTTGCCTCTCTGTCCTCTTTTGGGCGATCCTAAAAAGGTCCTAAAATGGCTACAAACATTACTAACCTGCCACTTTCCCAGGAACCCTTGGTACATCTTATGGCATTTGAACCCCCAGACCTCACAAGTTCCCAATTTAAAATTGGCTATAAATGTTCTACTAGCGGCAAAACAAAGACTTGGAAACAAGAGCTTGGCCCCCTCGTGGAAGTCCATCTTAGCAAAGATGCCGTCTAAGAAAGATGTCTAATAAGAAATTCTTAGAAACCTGGGCCCCGTGTATACATTACACTCGCCCCTCCATGTCCCCTGACACCTACACACTGCTATAGGCATTGAGGCCCCAGGTTTCTGGTAAGGGGGTCCCCGATGTCCTCCATCTGTTCTTCATCTTACCACCTTGTTCTATTTCCTTCCCTATTCCTTTTCTCTCGGCCCCCTGACCTGGGAGGCCTTGGTTACTGGGTATCTTGCCTCTCCTCTGTGCAGGACCCGACTCTCACACCCAGTCCAAGAGAGTCTCCCGAATTATGGCTAACTCAAGATTTCCCCTCCCCCTCATTTTATTCTCTTCTCCTTCCCTAATTATCCTCTTGTTGCCATTCTTACAATGTGTATGGTTACTGTAAACCCGATCTTGTAACACGCCGCGCTCATTGATCTTTATATCCATCACTTGTATTCTCTTGTATGATTTACGGATGCACGCTGGAATTGTTTTCATGGGTTGGTTACTTCTGAACATTTGTACGAGTTGCACAATGTATCCTACAAAACTTTAATTATAAAAACTTACTGCAAGTGAAAGTTAGTTGGACAAATGTGAGGAGCATTTCCCCCGCCGAGATACATTGTGGCCATCATTTATTTTACACAATGATTTCCTATGATGGTCAGCTCCATCTAGTGGCCTCAATGCAGCATTTTCCTGAAATCCCTCTGTGATATGGGGGTTTGTTAGCTCCTGTGGTAGATGTTTGTAAGTGAGTCCACGTCAGTCAAGACTTGCGGTTTATCGGCACGGCAGCCCACTTTTATTAAGAAGGAAAATGAAAGTCTTTACACCATAAGGTTTCCCACGCAGGGGATTGTCCAGCTTTGTCAATACATCAGATCACTGAAAATGCTAGCTCACCTGGCTACACTTCAGCAGCACCACTGATCTTTACACTGGTCCCCCAGACTAGGACTTCTTCAGGATTACTCAGCCTTGGTTACAGCCCCTCACTACACAGGTCCACTCCTGGCCTCTACATCGGGTTCCCCACCCCCCTCAAGCTTGATCACTCCTCCATTGACTTCTGGACTCCCTCCACCCCCATGGACTCCCTCCAGCCCCATGGACTCACAAGTCACTTCAGGTCCCCCAGACTCTTGGAGCTGTCCTGACTTTCCCAGTCCTTGGGCAAGGAATCCCACCTCACAAGGGATGCAGTCTCCAGCAGGAACCCCCAGCTCTCCTGACAGAGTCCTGTCTCCAAATGGCAGAAGACCTGGCCTATAATGATCTGCCCACCTATGTACTCACACAGGCTGCAGGCATCTAGCAAAGCCTGGACATGGGACTGAAGGTCTTGTCCCCACCAAGAATCTCTGGAACCTTCAAGCTCCAGGTTCCGACCCGGAACTACCAAATCCATTGACAATCTAGAACACAGTTTTCTCTGCTCACAATATACATATTGGAGCTTCTCAAACAGAAGCCAGGAGGACCCGGTGTCATTGTCACAGTGGCAGGACCTCACACTTCCACACCTCCATCAGACCTCCAAGTGTTTGTGAGAGCTTCTGCTAGAACATTGCCTCCATTTTTATTTTTCTATCAATGGCCGACCCAGTTCCACACTTCATCCATGTCTTTGGGGACCTCTGATCTCCTTATGGACTGTTTCTTCCATGATGAAGATCAGAAATGGAGTATATCTGAGGTGTATATCAGGGTGTGCTTCTTCCCCACATGAGAGCTTGGATGTCCAGCAATATTCATCTAGAAGACATTTCCCACACTCAAGGCACTAATACACCTCCAGGGTTGTGTGGGATCCCTGATGTACAGGAAGACAGGACTTCAGTGAGGAACATTTCCCTCACTAAAGACAGGAAAGTGGCTTCTTCCTCATGTGAGATCTCTGATGTTTGTAAAGATGGGACTTGTCTGAAAAACATTTCCCACACTCAGGACAGAAATATGGCTTTTCCCCCGTATGACTTCTCTGATGTACAACAAGTTTTGATTTTTGTGCAAAACATTTCTCGCACTCAGAACAGGAATATGGCTTCTGTCCCTTGTGCAATCTCTGATGATTTAAAAGACTGGACTTAGTTGAAAAACATTTCCCGCACTCAGGGCATGAATACGGCTTTTCCCCCGTGTGACATCTCTGATGTATAACAAGTCCTGTTTTGTATGCAAAATATTTCCCACACTCAGGACAGGAAAGTGGCTTCTCCCCCGTGTGAGATCTCTGATGTCTGTAAAGACTAGACTTGCCTGAAAAACATTTCCCACACTCGGGACAGGAATATGGCTTTTCCCCAGTGTGATGTCTCTGATGTACAACAAATGTTGATTTTTGTGCAAAACATTTCCCACACTCAGAACAGGAATATGGTTTCTTTCCCATGTGAGATCTCTGATGACTATAAAGATTGGACTTAGCTGAAAAACATTTCTCGCATTCAGGACATGAATACGGCTTCTCTCCTGTGTGAGATCTCTGATGTGTGGAAAGATAGGACTTAGCTGAAAAACATTTTTTGCACTTAGGGCAAGAATGTGGCTTCTCACCTGTGTGAAGCCTTTGATGTCTTTTAAAATTAGACTTTTGTGAAAAACATTTCCCGCACTCAGGACAGAAATATGGTTTTTCACCTGTGTGAGATCTTTTATGCACATTAAGACGGAATTCAGAAGGGAACCATTTGCTGCACTCAGTACAGGAGAACCTCTTCCCTGTTGGAAGGCCGGCCTGGTCCTGCACAGTCTGAGGTTCCTCAGGATACGAGGAATCTGATGGTCCATCTACACTGGGTGGTGCCGGATGGACATTGGAGGGAGCCGGGTTTTCTCCTGGACTATACTGTGTGATGTCCTCATCTTCTACTTTCCAGTCTGGAGACAAAGTGAGACAATCCTCGGAGGTTTTCCTCATCTCCCGGCCATGGACTAAAATACAAAGACAAAGAGGATTACTAGACAGGAGCTGATTGGTTCCCCCAAACCAGGACTCCGCCCACATCAGGCAGGATGGGGAGCAAAGCTCAGGAAAGTGACCAGGGGATTACAGGCTGATATCACCCAGTCCCCGCCCTACTCTGGACCAATCAGTGAGCAGTATGGGTGGAGGAATGGATTTAGTGTTCATGACCCACCTGTGCTGATCTCTGTAGGAGTGTCCTCCTCTATAAATGTCCCCGTTATTCCATCCTCCTCCATAGACTGCTGATCATCCCTCACATACGCCTCTTCTTCTGCTTTCACCTCAACTTTTATATCTATCAGATCTTCACCCTAAACCAAGGAAATGAGAGAAAATATCATCTATAAAATATAAGCTCACATAAAAAAATCCAAATATTGTCCCAAGTCCATGCTCTCCGCCCCACCAACCTTGTAATGGTGAGGGATGGTGTGACCTTCCTGTGTGGAATCCCAGGAATACAGAGGATGGGGACATCTCTCTGGTGGGTTCCTGGTATTAGGTGGCTCCATCATATCCTTGTGTCCTTCTGAAAACTCCTCCATCACTCCATACTCCTCATCCTCCTCTTTATACTCTTCTTTAACATCAATATTATCATCCCCGAGGATTCCACTCTGAAAGATATAATAAAACATTCATTGTAACAAACATGCTGTGTATAAATCACAACTACCAATAATTGTCATCATCTACCTGATGATGGGGAGGGATGGTGTGACCTTCCTGTGTGGAATCCCGGGAATACAGAGGACGGGGACATCTCTCTGGTGGGTTCCCATGACTGGATCCATCTGTAGGAAACACACACACTGACTGAATCCATTGTTTCTATGTGTTTATCAGATGATGGGGGATCTAGGTGGATCCTCCGTACTGCTCTCTCCTTTACAATAAAGTCTCCTCTTACCCGGTGATGTGAGGGGCGGCTGATTGTCCATCATGACGTCCTTGTAGAGATCCTTGTGTCCTTCTAAATACTCCCACTCCTCCATGGAGAAATAGACAGTGACACCCTGACACCTTATAGGAACCTGACACACACAATGATACAGTCACCATCCAGACACATCCCTTGTCTGTTACTGGAGAATGTCCCAGAATTCCCGGCACCGCTCACCTCTCCTGTCAGCAGCTCAGTGATCTCTCTGGTGACTTCTAGAATCTTCTTCTTCTTTCTCTCTTCTATCAGGGAGGGAGGTGGAGGCAATGTGATGTCATATGATCTCCAGACTTCACAGGAGGAAAACTCTACATCTGAACACAAATAGTCACATCAAATGATATTCCCAGAATCCTCCTCACCTCTCCATTCAGGTCTCCATTTTATTAAAGCCCCACTTCAGGCTGAGGTATAATTTCCCCCACAGGACCCCCACACTACGCAGGGTATAAGGAATTCTGACACAACGCAGGATCTACAGTTCTGTTTTGCTTATGAGGATGCCAAGCGTTCTCCCACATCCTAAGACCATAGAATAAAAAGAAAGGAGCCAGATGGAGGGACATTGGGAGGAGGAGCTGTGAGGTCAGTGTGATGTCATAGGATTCTCTGACTCTGGATGGAGGGACATTGGGAGGGGGAGCTGTGAGGTCAGTGTGATGTCATAGGATTCTCTGATTCTGGATGGAGGGACATTGGGAGCTGTGAGGTCAGTGTGATGTCATAGGATTCTCTGATTCTGGATGGAGGGACACTGGGAGGGGGAGCTGTGAGGTCAGTGTGATGTCATAGGATTCTCTGACTCTGGATGGAGGGACATTGGGAGGAGGAGCTGTGAGGCCAGTGTGATGTCATAGGATTCTCCATCCCCTGCCACTTATAAAAGTGGTATAATCCTTTGGTATAGACTGATGAGGTGAGAAGGTGACACCTCTCCACAATGAGGAGAAAGTTCCGGCCCCGGAAGTGGGGGAATGTTCTGCCCCTGAAGGGGTTAATCTGGGTTCCCACACTATATATGTGTGTATCATCATCTGCTGGAGATAAAAGACGTCACAGTGACTATGGAGGAAGAGGACGGACATGACTATGGAGGAAGAGGACGGACATGACTATGGAGGAAGAGGACGGACGTGACTATGGAGGAAGAGGACGGACATGACGGGGGGTTACTGGGTGTAAATAGGAAATAACATCTTATTACCTCCTCTGCTGCCACTTCCAGCAACGTCTCCTCTCTGCTTCCTCCCAACTCAGCTCTCACACGCAACTTCCTGTCTGTACCTGACATCACTTCCTGTCTCTACCTGATATCACTTCCTGTCTGTCTTCCATAGAGACTTCCTGTCTGGGTAGAAGTGAGATCCCCACCTTGTGGAGCTCAGAGGAACTGCAGCCCCGAGAAGCATCTGGTAGTGTGGCCCCGGCCTTGTGCTGGGTGTGTATGGACTGTAGATCCTTGTGTAGGGAGGAAATGACTCCTATCTGTGACTGCTGTAACCTGCTGACTGGCATCTCCTGTGAAATCTGACACTGGCACTGGATACACACAAGGCAGTCAGGGATTTCAGCCCCTCCCTTCTCCTCTCAGACTGTAATACAGAGAGAGCCAATCAGAAGAGGTATTAAAGGAGCCAATGACAGGGACTTTCTCAGCAGGAGGTGCAGCTGCAAAGCATTGTGGAATATGCAGTCCTGAACAGAAATGGCCTGATATCTGATATGAGGGATGGAACTACAGAGACCAGCATGCTTAGTGAGAGGAGAGTGAAGGACTCCATCTTGTTTTTCCTGAGGGGAGGCAGTCTGCATGTGGCAGGAGACAGTCTGGACCTGGCAGAGAAGTGCTCAGGGTCAGTTCACAGCATGTTTAGGTATCTGCATCAGTCAGGGAACATCCAACCTGAGAGATGTGGCCTACAGTACAGTGCCTACACCGACAGTGTGAAGGGCTCATCGTGAGGTGACCACAGGAGACGGTCATTTCCAGGACCATGGTTTGGGCCTTAGTCCCAGGATCTGGTGAGAGGGATTTTGCCCCCTGGCAGATGACAGGAACACGGCACACAGAGACATGACACTTCTCCCATACTCACCAGGCACTGGGTTGTGTAGATGGTCCTGCTATACAGACACAGTGTTTGCTTTGCTATACAAATCCTGCCACGGGATTACAATGATACTTTACCATAGGAGTGTAAGTGCACCAATGAAAGTGTCTCGCTGAAGACCCCAACATTCATCCTGTTACCAAGAGACTGAAGTTACTGGTGCCATACGGGCACGCGCATGCGTATTCAGGCCTCTATATTGCATGGTGTGGGAGGGAATAGCTCTACCTTGGAAAGTAGCTATGAAGCATCAGTTGGGCGCAGTGTTTGCCTATTGGGCTTGTGGTGTCGGGGGTTAGAAGGGAGAAGTCTGACACCACAGAGAGTCATCCTTCTGCTCTCCTCCAGACATACCTAGGGTCGGCACAGGGGGTGATGCCAGTTAGAGGGGTGGGAGATTAGTGAACATTCTCTCCTGGATCTCCCCTTCTTTCATTGAACATTTACTCCTGGATTTCCACTTCCCATGGTGAACGTTCACTCCTGGATTTCTCCCTCCTGGAGTGAGCATTCGCTCATGGATCTCCCCTTCCTTTAGTGAATGTTCGCTCCTGGATCTCTCTTCCTTCAGTGAACATTGACTGGTGGATATGAGAGGATGGGGAGACGTCAGAGGTCCATCAGCTTCATCAGATGACAGGAGAGACATTAGAGGTCTATCAGCTTCATCTGAGAACAGGGGAGACATCAAAATGTCCATCAGCTTCATTGTAGAACAAGGGAGACATCAGAGGTCCATCAGCTTTATCAGAGGGCAGGGGAGTCATCAGAGGTCCATCAGCTTCATCAGAGGATAGGCAGACATCAGAGGTCCATCAGCTTCATCAGAGGATAGGCAGACATCAGAGGTCCATCAGCCTCATTGGAGATGGGAGACATCAGAGGTCCATTAGCTTCATCAGAGGATGGGGAGTCATCAGAGGTCTATCAGCTTCATCAGAGGACAGGGGAGACATCAGAGGTCCATCAGCTTCATCGTAAGACAAGGAAGACATCAGAGTTCCATCAGCTTTATTGGAGGACAGGGGAGTCATCAGAGTTCCATCAACTTCATCAGAGGACAAGGGAGACATCAGAGGTCCATCAACTTCATCAGAGGACTGGGGAGACATCAGAGGTCCATCAACTTCATCAGAGGACAAGGGAGACATCAGAGGTCCATCAGCTTTATTGGATGACAGAGGAGTCATCAGAGGCTGTCACAGATCCCACCCACATGCACACGCCCACAGCGACTTGCTAACAGAGGCGTGCATGTCTGGCCATGACTTGGTGTAAAGAGGGAATGAGGGGGACTTATTGTGTCACAGCCCGCACTACCTCTCCTCTCATATTAGGACCCATGCAGTTTATGTTGTCTATATGGAGGAGGTGTAGGGTTAGATTCATCCTAGGCTCTAAGTGTTCCCCCTTGACCAACATCATTTTTAATCCAAGTCTCCCAGATAGTCTGGCCATTGGTTGAGTCCATCCTTGGGCTGAGGCTAATCTATTCCAATTGCAACAATTACAACCTTAAATCCTTCCCTGACATTCACAAAGCTGCTCGCATTCCACCCCATCAGTATTTTATCTACAGATACAACACATTTTTGCCTCCAAAGCCTCTTCTCTGACTCTTGAACAACCTACCCCTTTAGATCATATCTGCATCCAAGGCCCACACCACCGGGACATCATTTCCGCTACGTATACATTGCTGGTAGATGTCGCCCTTTTTCTATTGGTTCTCCCCTTTATATGTGTAAATGGTCCCGTTTCCTTCAATGTGATATTGGGTTGGATCCATGGAGTAGGATTTGGGAGGCCTCTTCTAAATCTTCTGTGTGTGTAATGTGTACAGAAAATCCTTCTAAGACCCCGATGTTTTGGTATCAGACCCCTGAGGTTCTCCATGATAGTAACCTGAATGTTTCTTCTGTTTGCTGGTGTTGTGGGACGGAAACTGACACTCTTTTCCACATTTTTTAAAGCCGGTCCATTGCGCCCTTTTGGAGGCGGTCCTTACCCCATTGTGGTTACTTTTCCTGGCTCCTGTCCCTTTTGAGCCCATTTACTTTCTGTTGGGTCTACCTTTTCGGGTCTCTCTAAATGTGCAAGAAAACTTTCCACCTACATGAGGGCAGCCAGGAGAACCATTCCCATGCATTGGCTGTCTTCTATGTCCCCCATGTTACCGGCACTGATGAAGGTCAGAGCAGAAATGAGAAAGTTGGAGTACCTACCTGCTTTACACCCTGCTACTGTCCCTGCGCTGGAGGCAGTTCAGGACCCACGGGACACCTATGACACCGATCTGTCTGCTCCGATCGTTTGTGATTGATGGCCATGTCACTGTTTTGTATTGACATTGTATGTTCTTATGTACCTCTCATCGATGAGCTGCTTTATCAGCCTTCTCTCCCTCTCTGCTTTTATTTTACATTTACCTTTGTGACTGCTTGTTGTAATGTGTGACATAGAGAGGGAAATGGGTGCTAATAGGCTGCAGGAGATCTGCTGAGACATAGAGAGGGAAATGGGTGCTAATAGGCTGCAGGAGATCTGCTGAGACATAGAGAGGGAAATGGGTGCTAATAGGCTGCAGGAGATCCGCTGAGACATAGAGAGGGAAATGGGTGCTAATAGGCTGCAGGAGATCCGCTGAGACATAGAGAGGGAAATGGGTGCTAATAGGCTGCAGGAGATCCGCTGAGACATAGAGAGGGAAATGGGTGCTAATAGGCTGCAGGAGATCCGCTGAGACATAGAGAGGGAAATGGGTGCTAATAGGCTGCAGGAGATCCGCTGAGACATAGAAAGGGAAATGGGAGCTAATAGGCTGCAGGAGATCCGCTGAGACATAGAGAGGGAAATGGGAGCTAATAGGCTGCAGGAGATCTGCTGAGACAATGAAATGTGTATGAAATGGATGGATGTGCAGACACTCCCAGAAGATGATGTCATTATGAGTGGATTGATATATATTTTTGCATTGTCCCCCCCAGAAGGATCAGGTTTGGCGGGATCGCTCTCATTAGCTATACATTTGTATTTTGTGTTCTGTGTTTGTAAGACTTTTCTATATGTAATAAGAGATGTTTGTTGAACAGTTGGTTACATAAGAGTTACATTTATTTCTTCTTCCTTTATTCAGTAATGTTTCATCTCCCGTAGTATCCCTGTAAGGTACATATTATACAGGAAGGGGGATTATGGGATGGATCTCGGGGCTGCAGTTCCTCTGAACTCCACAAGGTGCTGATCTCACCTATACTCACACAGGAAGTCTCCATGGAATACAGACAGGAAGTGATGTCAGGTGCAGACAGGAAGTGATGTCAGGCACAGACAGGAAGTGATGTCAGGCACAGACAGGAAGTTTCAGATGAGAGGTGAGGCGGGAAGAAGTATAGAGGAGACGGTGGAAGTGGCAGCAGAGGAGGTAATAAGATGTTATTTCCTATTTACAACAAATGTATATAAATCTGAGGCTCTTTTAGGAATGTTTTCGGCTTTAAAAAAATTAAAGGGGCTTTATAGCAACTTAAATGTGTAATTTGTGTAAGATTGCGCTGTTTATCTCCTCTTCCCCTCCCCCGCCTGTCTCCAGCACTGCACCCTGGGACTAGCAGGGAGGGGAGACTCCTTGCGGTGTAATGAGAACCGATTGGCTGCTCCTCAGGAAAGGGGAGTGTCCTGCTTATCCTTTCTCCCTTTCACTCCCAGAGCCCTATTTTGCACATTTAAAAAATCATTTTATCCTGAAGATGACACAAAACCCCCAAAATATAGATTTTCTGAAAGTAGAGACTTTAGAGAATAAAATAGCAGCAGTTCTAATTTTTTATGTCACAAAATATTATCACAAAGTCTAGGAAATGCCAAATTTCATTAAAAAATACACTTAAGCTGATTTCAGGGCACAAAAAGCAATAAATGACCCATTTATGTGTAAAAATATAAAAGCCGAGGTTGCAGCGAGTAAATAGATATCCAACATGTCAAACCTTAAGTTGTGTGTGCTGAAATGGTGACAACCTTTAGTCCCGGTATTATCTATAGGGGACACATTTATAGCCCCTTCTAGGTCATCAGTATAGAGTACGGAGGAGGTCTGCTCCTAGAATTATCCTCTCATTCTGGTGTGACCGGCGATATGTAACGTGTATCACAATCAATGTTATCACGTGTAGGGGCTCCAGCGTGTGCTCTTATGTTTGGGCGTGCATATATGTGGGGGAGGGGAGCCTGAAAATTTTTCAAAGGGAGGAGTTATGTACTTGGGTGTAACTTTAATTCTTTACAATGAAAAAAAAAAACATTTTTACTTAATGGGACAAAGTCCTCTATGAGATGAATTTTGATGACAGGTTCTCTTTATTGAGACATCCAGGTTCTAAAAGACCCCCAATGTCTCCCCTGTACTCCATTGGATGTAATGTAGAGCACATCGCACCGCATTACATTCTTTGCTGGCCTCGATGGTCTGGAAATCTGTCATAATGTCACTTCTGGGTCAGGACAAGAAGGGAGTGAACATGTCCGCTCTCCTCCATCCCCTCTACCCTCCAACACCCACTGACCTGGGCCCACAGATGGGCAAGCAGAGCCGGGGAAGCATAGTAGGTACAGGGGAGGTTCTCACACACGGGGTGGCAGAGGCTGGCACCTGAAAGGAGAGCCCTGCGGCTTGCCCTCAGCAGGGATAAAGATTAAACACAATACTTGCCCGGCCCCCAGAACTACATGTCCTGGGCGTCGGGTGATGTAAAGTGACCATCCCTGCATGATGAGCCGACATTGACCTCACAGCACTGCCTCAGAGCAAACTAGTCATAGGAAGGATCAGATTTATCATTCCTTGTCTGCAGATCTAATACTCATCAAACCAGTTCAGAGACCAAACAAACCCAACAGAGAAAAGGGGCCCCGGACCTCAAAATTGTAGTAAACACTAAACAGTCCAAACAAAATGTCTTCCCATGGGGGGAGTAGTTCTTCAATGTCCAGCAACCCTCCTATTCCCCCCTCACATCCACATCCTATTATTGTGTGACCAATACCATCCAAATCATTCTTACTTTCATTTCCCAAAGTTATTCGTCTACAAGGAGACCTGTATAGATCACATGATGGCACCAATGAGGATGGAGGAGGACCGGAGTCACATGACTGAGAAGATACTAAACCTCACCCTGGAGATCATCTACCTGCTGACCGGAGAGGTGAGGAGGATTCTGGGAGGTCACATGACATCCCTCTTATTTCTATTAATAAAACACAGACCTGACCGGAGAGGTGAGGAGGATTCTGGGAGGTCACATGACATCACTCTGATCTCTATTAATAAACACAGACCTGACCGGAGAGGTGAGGAGGATTCTGGGAGGTCACATGACATCCCTCTTATCTCTATTAATAAAACACAGACCTGACCGGAGAGGTGAGGAGGATTCTGGGAGGTCACATGACATCACTCTGATCTCTATTAATAAAACACATACCTGACCGGAGAGGTGAGGAGGATTGTGGGAGTCTAACATGATATTCCTATTGGTTCCCCAATACAGAGATTTCCTCTTCTGAAGTCAGGTGATCATATGACCATCACAGTGCCTCCATGTGACTCCCTAAACCCTGAGAGACACAACATGCAGAAGATTCTAGAAGTCACCAAGAAGATGATGGAGCTGCTGACAGGAGAGGTGAGCGGTGCCGGGAATTCTGGGATATTATCCAATCACTGATAGTATCATTAGGATCTGTACATTATCTGCATTGTTACCATTGATGTCATTTTTATTATATATTCAGAGTGGAAACCTGAGAGATCCTAAAGTTGAGGTTAAAGAAGAGATAAAAGAGGAGGAGGATGAGGATGGGGGGATGGAGGAGTCAGTGCTTCTAAGAGAATGCAAAGATCTGTACCAGGACACCATGGTGGAGTCATCCAGCTACAGGAACCCACCAGAGAGATGTCCCCGTCCTCTGTATTCCCGGGATTCCACACAGGAAGGTCACACCATCCCTCACTATTACAAGGTTGGTGGGATGGAGCATCTAGAACATGGACTCCTAGAGACAATGTGTGGATTGTTTATGTGACCTTATATTTTACAGATGATATTTTCTCTCATTTCCTTGATTTAGAGTGGAGATCCAATCGATATAGAATTTGAGGTGAAAGCAGAAGAAGAAGAGGCGTATGTGAGGGATGATCAGCAGTCTATGGAGGAGGATGGAATAACGGGGACATTTATAGAGGAGGACACTCCTACAGAGATCAGCACAGGTGGGTCATGAACACTAAATCCATTCCTCCACCCATACTGCTCACTGATTGGTCCAGAGTAGGGCGGGGACTGGGTGATATCAGCCTGTAATCCCCTGGTCACTTTCCTGAGCTGTGTTCCCCGTCCTGTATTCCTGGATTTCTCTCGGATAATCTTCCTTCTCTGTGCTGCAGACACAATTTATGTATCTAGACTGGATTTATGGAGGTTCTGGGGTTCAGCTGGCAGAAAAATGTTGATGTTCACCAAAAGCGTTACTAGACATAAGCACCTGGGGTGTGAGTCTTGGATCTCCTTCCACATGCCGGGTTACTTGCTCAGTTGTCTGCTGGCTGTGCCGGGTGGAGGGATATGTCTGTATAGTCTCAGACCCAAGTCACTGAGTGCAGTCTCAGGAGATGGGAGGCAGCGGTGTGGGATCTCTGCAACTTGTCTACAGTAAACATTTAAGCTTCCACTGATTACTGAATACCAATATTATGAGTCCTGACCCTTACACTGTATAATTTATATTGTACATTACAACTCCTGACCCCTGCACTATATACTCTATGTTGTACATTACATACTCCTGACCCCTGCACTATATACTCTATGTTGTACATTACATACTCCTGACCCCTGCACTATATACTCTATGTTGTACATTACATACTCCTGACCCCTGCACTATATACTCTGTTGTACATTACATCCTCCTGACCCCTGCACTATATACTCTATGTTGTACATTACATACTCCTGACCCCTGCACTATATACTCTATGGTGTACATTACATACTCCTGACCCCTGCACTATATACTCTATGTTGTACATTACATACTCCTGACCCCTGCACTATATACTCCATGTTGTACATTCCATACTCCTGACCCCTGCACTATATACTCTATGTTGTACATTACATACTCCTGACCCCTGCACTATTGTCAAGGTCCTACCTTTTCCCTGAGGTTATGTTACTCCATGTGCTGGTGTCCATCTTGGATTCTGCTGTGCATGATGGGTATCCTTTTTATGTCTTTAGGTCTCTGAGATCCACCCCCCAGAGGGGCGTGGCTGATGACATATAAGCCTGTGGCCCGCACATGCTCTTTGCACTTGTGTCTTGTGTCTTTGTGTTACTATTACTCTGTTCTGACTCTCGTGACTCTCCTGGTATTCTGATTCGGCTTGTGACTTGATTATTCTCTGTATTCTCCTTTGATCTGACCCTCTGTTGCTGAACCCGGCTTGTGACCTGTGATTCTCGTCTGCTGTCCTGTACTGTTTTGTCCTGTTGTTGTTGACCCCAGCTTGTCTGACTACTCTTTTGTTTCTTCCACCAGCTACACGCCATTGGCGGCGGCCATTACCGCAGCTGAGGTGTCTCGAGGGCCGCGACCTGGTTCCTGGCTGCGTCAAGTCCATCCCCACCATCAGGGGCCCTGGTGAAGGGCAGCCTGGGACTTAGACTCCGCGCCCTGGGGGACTTCGGTCTGTGGGTGGTGGTTGTCGTCAGCCAGTGCGTTACATTGTTAGGCCTGCCTGTCCGTTCCTCAGCTCCTGCCCTGATATTACACAAGTGCCATGAACCCTGACGGTGCAGGCACGCCTTCGCTCCCAACGCTAGTCGCCAGACTCGATCAACAGGATCACCTGTTGGATCAGTTCGCTCAGGCGTTGCAAACTCTGCTCGCACGCACTGCACACCTTGCTCCTGGTGCTATTAGGCCGGTAGTCACTCCGGTGGTCTCTCCCGCTGCTTCTCCGCCTATTGCGTCCACCACCTCGGTGGCTGCAGCAGCTGCACCCAGAGGTATGACTGGCTCTGCCCCTCTTCCACAGCACTTTGGGGGTGAGCCGAGTCAGTGTCGTGGGTTCCTCAACCAGGTGGGTATTTATTTTGAATTAATACCCCACGCCTTCCCGTCTGAGAGGTCAAAGGTTGGGTTCCTAATTTCACTACTCTCAGACAAGGCCTTGGCCTGGGCAAATCCATTATGGGAGAGGAACGACCCGGTGATTCAAGATTTTTCCGGTTTTGTCGATGCCTTCCGTAAGGTATTCGATGTACCGGCTCGTTCCGCCTCGGCGGCCAAGCTGCTCATGACCATGCATCAGGGTTCACGGACCGTGGCCGAGTACGCCATAGAGTTTCGTACCCTGGCGGCTGAGGTCGGTTGGAACAATGAGGCTCTGGTGGCTGCGTTTTCCCATGGTCTTTCTGACACACTGAAGGACGAGATTGCAGCTAAGGAACTGCCTGTGGTGTTGGAGGAGCTCATCTCTTTCCTGATCCTGATTGACACCAGGCTCAGGGAGAGGCCTTCACTCAAGGAACGCCTGCGGAGGCCTTCCAATCGACTGGCACCTGCGTTTTCTGTCCCACCCGTTCCTCCCTCTCCTCCCACGCCTCCTGGGGATGGATTGTCTGGTGGTGAGCCCATGCAGCTGGGGTTTGCTCGCCTTTCCGAGGGGGAGCGGGCCGCTCGGCGTCGGAAGGTTTGCTGCCTGTACTGTGGTCTTGGTGGGCACTTTCGGCAGTCCTCTCCGGTCCGTCCGGGAAACGCTCGCACCGGTGTTCCGCAGAGATAAGCCACTGATCACCATTGTCCTCTCTTGGGCGGAGGGCTCAGTGACGGCCCAGGCATTGGTAGATTCTGGGGCCAGCGGGTTGTTTATGGACAGCTCGTTTGCTGCCCAGCACTCCATTCCCCTGCAGGCTCGAGTTACCCCATTGGTTCTCGAGGCGATAGATGGCAGGCCCCTGCAACCACCGCAGGTTACCCACGAGACTGTGCCAGTGGAAGTAGCTATTGGGGCTGTTCACAGGGAGTTGGCCTGTTTCCAGGTGATTTCTTCTCCGCACTATTCAGTGGTTTTGGGGTATCCCTGGCTCCAGATGCACAATCCAACCTTCAATTGGCAAACAGCCGAGATTCTCTCGTGGTCTCCACAGTGTGGGGCCGGGTGCATCCGTGGGCCGGTTAAGGTGTTGTGTGCCTCCTCGGACTCTGCGTTGCCCTCTGATTATGGGGAGTACCAGGACGTGTTTGATAAGGTACGCGCTGGTGCCTTACCTGCTCATCGTCCTTACGACTGCGCCATATCCTTGCAACCCGGTGCCACTCCTCCGCGTGGCAGGGTGTATCCTCTCTCGGTTGCGGAGAATAAGGCCATGGAGGAGTACGTTGCAGATGCGCTTTCCCGGGGGCACATTCGTAAGTCTACTTCCCCAGCAGGAGCGGGCTTTTTCTTTGTAAAGAAGAAGGGTGGTGAATTGAGGCCTTGCATCGATTATAGGGGTCTTAATCGAATCACCACTAAGAATGCCTACCCGATTCCCTTGATTACTGAGTTATTCGACCGCCTTAAGGGGGCAACAGTCTTTACCAAACTTGACCTTAGGGCGGCGTACAACCTCGTACGGATCAAACAGGGGGATGAGTGGAAGACCGCGTTTAACACCAGAACCGGTCACTACGAATACCTGGTGATGCCCTTCGGGTTGTGTAACGCGCCCGCAGTGTTTCAGGAATTCATAAATGATGTCCTTCGTGATTTGTTGCAGCAGTGCGTGGTAGTTTACTTGGATGACATCCTGGTTTACTCTGCCTCCATGGAGTCCCATATCCAGGATGTCAAGCAGGTGCTGCAACGATTACGTGAGAACGAACTTTTTTGTAAACTTGAGAAGTGCGAATTCCATCGATCCCAAGTTGCCTTTTTAGGCTACATCATTTCTGCGGAGGGATTCTCCATGGACCCTCAGAAGGTTTCGGCGGTTCTGCAGTGGCCTCGTCCCAATGGTCTTCGGCCCATTCAGCGTTTTTTGGGTTTTGCCAACTACTATCGGAAGTTCATCCGGAACTTCTCCACGCTGGCAAAGCCTCTCTCAGACCTAACCAAGAAGGGCAGTAATCCTCACGAGTGGCCACCCGAGGCCATCGTAGCGTTCGAGGCTCTGAAATCCGCCTTCGCGTCGGCTCCGATACTGTCTCTTCCCAATCCTGGATTGCCCTTCGTCCTTGAGGTTGATGCATCCGAGACGGGAGTAGGCGCTCTCCTGTCTCAACGTCGGTCGCCCGATGGACCCCTACTTCCCTGTGGGTTCTACTCCAGGAAGCTTTCCTCTGCAGAGTGCAACTACCAGATTGGAGATCGGGAGTTGTTGGCAATCATTCTGGCTCTCAAGGAATGGAGGCACCTGCTCGAGGGCTCCGCGGTTCCGGTCCTCATTCTTACCGATCATAAGAACCTGACGTATCTTTCGGAGGCCAAAAGATTGACACCCCGCCAGGCCAGATGGGCTCTGTTCTTGTCACGCTTCAACTATGTGGTTTCTTATTTGCCTGGTTCCAAGAATGTCAGGGCTGATGCGTTATCACGGCAATACTCTGAGTTGTCCAGGGAAGACTCTGAGCCAATCTCTGTTATTCCTCCAGATCAGATCCTGGCCGCCATTCGCACCAGTCTGACCTCTCCTCTTGGGGAGCAGATTTTGGCGGCTCAATCTGATGCTCCTCCCGGGAAGCCGGAGGGTAGATGTTTTGTACCCGAGGGATTGCGCACCCGCCTGCTGCGTACCTACCATAACGCCAAAACTGCCGGGCATCCGGGGAAGAACCAGCTATGTTGGGTCGTCTCTCGCTTATTCTGGTGGCCAACCCTCCGTGCCGACATTGCCTCTTATGTAGCGGCATGTTCGATCTGTGCCCAGAATAAGTCTCCACGGCATCTCCCTTTGGGTCTTCTGCAACCCATTCCCAATGGGGAGCGTCCTTGGTCACACCTGGGCATGGACTTTATTGTAGACCTCCCGGTGTCTCGGGGTCATACGGTCATCCTCATGATCGTCGATCGGTTTTCCAAGATGTGCCATTGCATTCCACTCAAGAAATTACCAACAGCGCAAGAACTGGCCACGGTCTTTTCCAGGGAGATTTTTCGCCTGCATGGGTTGCCTAAGGTGATTGTCTCGGACCGCGGGAGTCAGTTCGTGTCCAGATTCTGGCGCGCCTTCTGCTCCCAGTTGGGTATTAGTCTCTCCTTTTCCTCAGCCTACCACCCGCAGTCCAATGGGGCTGCGGAGCGTTCCAATTAGAGATGAGCGAAGAATTGAAAAATTTGATTCGGCTGATTCGGCGAATTCCAGTATGAAATTCGATTTGATGCGAATTTATCCGCTACGAAGATGACTTATAAAAAGGGTTTCTAGGCTTCAGAGAGCCTTTAAATTAGTGCAGAACACTGTACCTTTAATTTAAATGCCCTTGGAGATCAGGAAGGAGAAGGAGAAGGATGAGAAGAAGGAGAAGGATGAGAAGAAGGAGAAGGATGAGAAGATGGAGAAGGAGAAGGATGAGAAGAAGGAGAAGGAGAAGGATGAGAAGAAGGAGAAGGATGAGAAGAAGGAGAAGGATGAGAAGAAGGAGAAGGAGAAGGAGAAGGATGAGAAGAAGGAGAAGGATGAGAAGAAGGAGAAGGATGAGAAGAAGGAGAAGGATGAGAAGAAGGATGAGGAGAAGGAGAAGGATGAGGAGAAGGAGAAGGATGAGAAGAAGGAGAAGGATGAGAAGAAGGAGAAGGATGAGAAGAAGGAGAAGGAGAAGGATGAGAAGAAGGAGAAGGATGAGAAGAAGGAGAAGGAGAAGGATGAGAAGAAGGAGAATGATGAGAAGAAGGAGAAGGATGAGGAGAAGGAGAAGGATGAGAAGAAGGAGAAGGATGAGAAGAAGGAGAAGGATGAGGAGAAGGAGAAGGATGAGAAGAAGGAGAAGGATGAGAAGAAGGATGAGAAGAAGGAGAAGGATGAGAAGAAGGAGAAGGATGAGAAGAAGGAGAAGGAGAAGAAGGAGAAGGATGAGAAGAAGGAGAAGGATGAGAAGAAGGAGAAGGAGAAGGATGAGAAGAAGGAGAAGGATGAGAAGAAGGAGAAGGAGAAGGATGAGAAGGAGAAGAAGGAGAAGGATGATAAGAAGGAGAAGGATGAGAAGAAGGAGAAGGAGAAGGATGAGAAGATGGAGAAGGAGAAGGATGAGAAGAAGGAGAAGGATGAGAAGAAGGAGAAGGATGCGAAGATGGAGAAGGAGAAGGATGAGAAGAAGGAGAAGGATGAGAAGAAGGAGAAGGATGAGAAGAAGGAGAAGGATGAGGAGAAGGATGAGAAGAAGGAGAAGGATGAGAAGAAGGAGAAGGATGAGAAGAAGGAGAAGGATAAGAAGAAGGAGAAGCAGAAGGAGAAGGATGAGAAGAAGGAGAAGGAGAAGGATGAGAAGAAGGAGAAGGAGAAGGATGAGAAGAAGGAGAAGGATAAGAAGAAGGAGAAGGATGAGGAGAAGGAGAAGGATGAGGAGATGGAGAAGGATGAGAAGAAGGAGAAGAAGGAGAAGGATGAGAAGAAGGATGAGAAGAAGGAGAAGGATGAGAAGAAGGAGAAGGATGAGAAGAAGGAGAAGGATGAGAAGAAGGAGAAGCAGAAGGAGAAGGATGAGAAGAAGGAAAAGGAGAAGGATGAGAAGATGGAGAAGGAGAAGGATGAGAAGAAGGAGAAGGAGAAGGATGAGAAGAAGGAGAAGGATGAGAAGAAGGAGAAGGATGAGAAGAAGGATGAGAAGAAGGAGAAGGATGAGAAGAAGGAGAAGGATGAGAAGAAGGAGAAGGATGAGAAGAAGGAGAAGGATGAGAAGAAGGACAGTTCTGTGACAGTTTCTATCTATTTCTGACAGTTCTATGACATTCCCTCCATACAGCGGTTGAAACATTGTATCTATTTTTTTCCATAAATGACATTCTGCAGATACACTTAGAGGAGCGCTGCAGATACACTTTTTGCCTACTTCTTCTTCTTCTTCATCCTCATCCTTATAAGAAGAAGAAGAGGATGAGGATGAAGAAGAAGAAGAAGTAGGCAAAAAGTGTATCTGCAGCGCTCCTCTAAGTGTATCTGCAGAATGTCATTTATGGAAAAAAATAGATACAATGTTTCAACCGCTGTATGGAGTGAATGTCCCATAACTGTCATAAATAGTCTATTTCTGACAGTTCTGGGACATTCACTCCATACAGCGGTTTCAACCGCTGTATGGAGGGAATGTCATAGAACTGTCAGAAATAGACTATTTATGACAGTTCTGGGACATTCCTTCCATACAGCGGTTGAAACATTGTATCTATTTGTTTCCATTTAGGATACAGATGTTTCAACCGCTGTACATGTGAAGAAGCTGTCAGAGAACTGTCAGAAATAGAGGAACTCTGCACATACACTTTTTGCCGGCTTGGAATTATTCTTCTTTTCATCCTACTTCTTCTTCTTCTTCTTCATCCTCATCCTCAGAAGAAGAGGATGAAGAAGAAGAAGAAGAAGAAGTAGGATGAAAAGAAGAAGAATTCCAAGCCGGCAAAAAGTGTATGTGCAGAGTTCCTCTATTTCTGACAGTTCTCTGACAGCTTCTTCACATGTACAGCGGTTGAAACATCTGTATCCTAAATGGAAACTAATAGATACAAATTGATACACACTTTTTGCCGGCTTGGAATTATTCTTCTTTTCATCCTACTTCTTCTTCTTCATCCTCATCCTCTTCTTCTGAGGATGAGGATGAAGAAGAAGTAGGATGAAAATAAGTACAGCGGTTGAAACATCTGTATCCTAAATGTAAACTAATAGATACAATGTTTCAACCGCTAAACATGTGTTCCTTCTGTCAGAGAACTGTCAGAAATAGCGGAGCTCACTGCAGGGACACTTTTGCCGGCTGATCGGGAAATGTTCGATTCGCGCACCCGAAGTAGGCAAAATTTCGGATTCGACGCGAATCGAATATTTCCTGAAATTCGACTCGAATTCCGGTTCGCCTGGTTCGATTCGCTCATCTCTAGTTCCAATCAGGCCTTAGAACAATTCCTTCGATGTTATATTTCAGACCATCAGGACGATTGGGCCGATCTCCTGCCTTGGGCAGAGTTTGCCAGGAACTCGGCGGTCAACTCCTCCTCCGGGATGTCGCCCTTCATGGCCAACTATGGGTTCCAACCCGCAGTATTACCTGAGAGGTTCTCACCACAGGACATTCCGGCTGTGGAGAACCATCTTGCTGCCCTGCGTTCTTCATGGGGGCAGATCCAGAGGGCCTTGAGGGACTCAGCTCAGCGCCAAAAGTTCCAGGCTGATCGCAGACGGTTGCCTGCTCCTTCATACCAGGTCGGCGATCGGGTGTGGTTGTCTACTCGCAACCTCAATCTTCGGGTGCCCACATCCAAACTAGCTCCCCGTTTTGTCGGTCCTTTCCGTATTCTCCGCAAAGTGAATCCGGTGGCCTAAGCCCTTGCCCTTCCGTCTGGGATGCGGATCTCCAATATCTTTCATGTTTCCCTGTTGAAACCTCTGATCTGCAATCGCTTCACTACCTCTCTGCCTCGGCCCCGTCCTGTCCGGGTTGACGGTCATGAGGAGTATGAGGTGAGCCGGATCGTGGACTCTCGATTGGTGCACGGTCGATTACAGTTCCTGGTTCATTGGCGCGGTTATGGTCCTGAGGAGCGTTCCTGGGTTCCTTCCGCGGATGTCCATGCTCCTGCCCTCTTCCGCGCTTTTCATACCCGCTTTCCTCAGAAACCTTTTGTTGAGCCGCGGAGGGGGAGGGGCCCTTGAGGAGGAGGTACTGTCAAGGTCCTACCTTTTCCCTGAGGTTATGTTACTCCATGTGCTGGCGTCCATCTTGGATTCTGCTGTGCATGATGGGTATCCTTTTTATGTCTTTAGGTCTCTGAGGTCCACCCCCCAGAGGGGCGTGGCTGATGACATATAAGCCTGTGGCCCGCACATGCTCTTTGCACTTGTGTCTTGTGTCTTTGTGTTACTATTACTCTGTTCTGACTCTCGTGACTCTCCTGGTATCTGATTCGGCTTGTGACTTGACTATTCTCTGTATTCTCCTTTGATCTGACCCTCTGTTGCTGAACCCGGCTTGTGACCTGTGATTCTCGTCTGCTGTCCTGTACTGTTTTGTCCTGTTGTTGTTGACCCCGGCCTGTCTGACTACTCTTTTGTTTCTTCCACCAGCTACACGCCATTGGCGGCGGCCATTATCGGAGCTGAGGTGTCTCGGGGGCCGCGACCTGGTTCCTGGCTGCGTCAAGTCCATCCCCACCATCAGGGGCCCTGGTGAAGGGCAGCCTGGGACTTAGACTCCGCGCCCTGGGGGACTTCGGTCTGTGGGTGGTGGTTGTCGTCAGCCAGTGCGTTACATTGTAAGGCCTGCCTGTCCGTTCCTCAGCTCCTGCCCTGACAACTATATACTCCATGTTGTACATTACATACTCCTGATCCCTGCACTATATACTCCATGTTGTACATTACATACTCCTGATCCCTGCACTATAGACTCTATGTTGTATATTACATCCTCCTGACACCTGCACTATGTACTCTATGTTGTACATTACATCCTCCTGACCCCTGCACTATATACTCTATGTTGTACATTACATACTCCTGACCCCTGCACTATATACTCTATGTTGTACATTACATACTCCTGACCCCTGCACTATATACTCTATGTTGTACATTACATACTCCTGACCCCTGCACTATATACTCTATGTTGTACATTACATATTCCTGACCCCTGCACTATATACTCTATGTTGTACATTACATACTCCTGACCCCTGCACTATATACTCTATGTTGTATATTACATCCTCCTGACCCCTGCACTATATACTCTATGGACCCTTAAACAGAAAGTGATAATGAGGGAGGAGTCAATACCCTAATGATGGTGGTCTTCAGGAACAGTCCAGTCTTCATCTTGGTTGTTCTCCCCCCATCCTCACTCTCTGACCTCTGGTGGGGCTCAGCCCCGCTGTTCTTCATGACTAAATCATGGACTAAATAAGGAAGTGCAGTACTTCTTGTGTTGGGAAGATGGTGATGAGTGATAGAGGGGGTGGGGACCCTCGTCCTATAATCCCCTCATCACTGTCCCTCCTATAAAAGACAGTTCTGGTTGTTTCCTCACTCTCTGACTAAGGTCCATGAATAAAGAAATGACCTGGTAGGAGATCAGAGGAGCCATTTCCTAGTTCCCTTGAGGGTGGAATTGTAAGCTCCTCAGAGACCAAGCTGCCTGATGTGGGCGGAGTCCTGGTTTGGGGGAACCAATCAGCTCCTGTCTAGTAATCCTCTTTGTCTTTGTATTTTAGTCCATGGCCGGGAGATGAGGAAAACCTCCGAGGATTGTCTCACTTTGTCTCCAGACTGGAAAGTAGAAGATGAGGACATCACACAGTATAGTCCAGGAGAAAACCCGGCTCCCTCCAATGTCCATCCGGCACCATCCAGTGTAGATGGACCATCGGATTCCTCGTATCCTGAGGAACCTCAGACTGTGCGGGACAGAGCCTGTTTTCCAACAAGGAAGAGGTTCTCCTGTACTGAGTGTGCGAAGAGGTTTCATTCTACATACCATCTTAATGTGCATAAAAGATCTCACACGGGGGAGGAGCCATATTCCTGTTCTGAGTGTGGGAAATGTTTCAGTTCTAAATCCCATCTTAATGGGCATAAAAGATCTCACATGGAGGAGAAGCCGTATTCCTGTCCTGAGTGTGGGAAATGTTTTTCAGTGAAGTCCAATCTTTACAAACATCAGAGATCTCACACAGGGGAGAAGCCGTATTCTTGTCTAGAGTGCGGGAAATGTTTTTCAGAGAAGTCCAATCTTTACACACATCAGAGATCTCACACAGGGGAAAAGCCATATTCCTGTCCCGAGTGCGGGAAATGTTTTTCAACGAAGACCCATCTGTGCACACATCAGAGATCTCACACGGGGGAGAAGCCGTATTCCTGTTCTGAGTGTGGGAAATGTTTTTCAGTGAAGTCCAGTCTTTACACACATCAGAGATCTCACACAGGGGAGAAGCCATATTCCTGTCCTGAGTGCGGGAAATGTTTTTCAAGTAAATCCAGTCTTTACACACATCAGAGATCTCACACGGGGGAGAAGCCGTATTCCTGTCCCGAGTGCGGGAAATGTTTTTCAATGAAGTCCCATCTATACACACATCAGAGATCTCACACAGGGGAGAAGGCATATTCCTGTCCTGAGTGCGAGAAATGTTTTACAAGGAAGTCTAATCTTTACAAACATCAGAGATCTCACATGGGGCAGAATCCACTTTCCTGTCCTGAGTGAGGGAAATGTTCCTCACTGAAGTCCTGTGTTCCTGTACATCAGGGGTCCCACACAACCCTGGAGGTGTATTAGTGCCTTGGGTGCGGGAAATGTCTTCTAGATGAATGTTGCTGGACATCCCAGCTCTCATGTGGGGAAGAAGCCCCCCCTGATATACACCTCAGATATACTCCATGGCTGATCTTCATCATGGAAGAAACAGTTGATAAGGAGATGAGAGGCCCCCAAAGACATGGATGAAGTGCAGTAAATGTTGGGGTGCAGAGTGGTCAGTAGATCCTGGAAATGAAGGACACAACTTCAGCCCTTCTTGGGTGTCGGAGTTGCGTTTCCTGATAATGATATAGCGGGTTACAGAGCTAGAAGCCGGGAGAGCCCAGATCTCGTTATCGGGGAACTTTACACAGACAACAAGAACTTCTGAAGTTGATGTCCTTCATTTCAAGGCTCTACAGAACAGTGGTGACCCCGAAGCGTCTCTCTGTCTTCAGTCCATCCTTCTCCCATCCCCCAACAGGAGGGAAGGAGAACTCCACCCCAAACTAGGGGGGAACTTTCCTCTCATTATTTCCCTTGGCTTCTGTGTGGGTTTGGGTGGTTGGAGGAGTGCGGCACGAGAGGGAACACAGCTTGTTGTTCTATGTCTACATATGGGGTCTGGGTAGAGGGGATCCACCGGAAAATATTTCTACTCTTTGATTTTGTGCAAATCGTTTCTGTTTTCACTTTGAAGGGCAATATTATGTGTGGCTTGTAAAAGGGATTGGCCCAATACATACCACCCCACTTAGAGAATAGATGAACTAATATGACCAGCATTCATTCAGCCATGTCACATGTTGGGATCTTTTCTACAATACTTTGTTATAATAATGGAACACGTTGTGTATTGTATTGTACACCAATAATAATGACTCCGCCCCCACATTCCAGACAAGGGATCTTCCTGACCAATCAGATTATTTCCTTTGTTATTTCCTGATTCTATGATTACAATCTTGTTAGAAGTAAAACTATAATAAAGAATTTATTGAGTGAAAAGAATTGTGTGTGTTGGGGCCACAATGGGGATCTTTGGGGGCCAAACATTTCTCACAGGAGACACTTTACAAGACTTTACAGGTCATCCAGTTTCTGGTTCACCATGAATAATGGCCCAGAGTGCAGGGGTCAGGAGACTACTTCATACAGCCCTGCAAACAACGTGCAGTGGTCAGGAGTATGTGATTTCCATCCCAGAGTACAGAATGTAGTGGTCAGGAGTATGTGATTTACCTCCCAGAGTACAGAGTGTAGTGGTCAGGAGTATGTGATTTCCATCCCAGAGTACAGAGTGTAGTGGTCAGGAGTATGTGATTTACATCCCAGAGTACAGAATGTAGTGGTCAGGAGTATGTGATTTCCATCCCAGAGTACAGAGTGTAGTGGTCAGGAGTATGTGATTTACATCCCAGAGTACAGAGTGTAGTGGTCAGGAGTATGTGATTTCCATCCCAGAGTACAGAATGTAGTGGTCAGGAGTATGTGATTTCCATCCCAGAGTACAGAGTGTAGTGGTCAGGAGTATGTGATTTACATCCCAGAGTACAGAGTGCAGTGGTCAGGAGTATGTGATTTACATCCCAGAGTACAGAATGTAGTGGTCAGGAGTATGTGATTTCCATCCCAGAGTACAGAGTGTAGTGGTCAGGAGTATGTGATTTACCTCCCATAGTACAGAGTGTAGTGGTCAGGAGTATGTGATTTACATCCCAGAGTACAGAGTGTAGTGGTCAGGAGTATGTGATTTACATCCCAGAGTATAGAGTGCAGTGGTCAGGAGTATGTGATTTCCATCCCAGAGTACAGAGTGTAGTGGTCAGGAGTATGTGATTTACATCGAGGAGTGTAGTGGTCAGGAGTATGTGATTTACATCCCAGAATACAGAGTGTAGTGGTCAGGAGTATGTGATTTACATCCCAGAGTACAGAGTGTAGTGCTCAGGAGTATGTGATTTCCATCCCAGAGTACAGAGTGTAGTGGTCAGGAGTATGTGATTTACATCCCAGAGTACAGAGTGTAGTGGTCAGGAGTATGTGATTTACATCCCAGAGTACAGAGTGTAGTGGTCAGGAGTATGTGATTTCCATCCCAGAGTACAGAGTGTAGTGGTCAGGAGTATGTGATTTCCATCCCAGAGTACAGAGTGTAGTGGTCAGGAGTATGTGATTTACATCCCAGAGTACAGAGTGTAGTGGTCAGGAGTATGTGATATACATCCCAGAGTATAGAGTGCAGTGGTCAGGAGTATGTGATTTACATCCCAGAGTACAGAGTGCAGTGGTCAGGAGTATGTGATTTCCATCCCAGAGTACAGAGTGTAGTGGTCAGGAGTATGTGATTTACATCCCAGAGTACAGAGTGTAGTGGTCAGGAGTATGTGATTTACATCCCAGAATACAGAATGTAGTGGTCAGGAGTATGTGATTTACATCCCAGAATACAGAATGCAGTGGTCAGGAGTATGTGATTTACTTCCCAGAGTACAGTGTGTAGTGGTCAGGAGTATGTGATTTACATCCCAGAGTACAGAGTGTAGTGGTCAGGAGTATATGATATACAGTCCTCATACAGAGTGAAGTAGTTAGATGTAGTATGTCATGTACAGCGCACAGTGGGTAAGATCATTTCTTATACAGCCCAGCATTTAGAAGTGGTCATTGGTCAGGAACATGTCATACACGGCTCAGCAAAAGGAGTGCAGTGGTTTGGAACATGTCATGTACAGCCCATCATACAGAGTGTAGAGGTCAGGTTTATATTTTAGGCCTGTGTACAGAGCGCAGTGGCCATGAATATATCATATACAGCCCTGTCTATACCTGACATCACTTCCCATCTATACCTGACATCACTTCCTGTCTGGGTAGAAGGAAGGTCATCACCTGGTGAAGCTCAGAGGCACTGCAGCTCCAAGAAATGTCTCATAGTTTGAACCTTGTTGTTGTTTCCAAATGTTCTCCAATGATCCTTTCCATGTCTGGCAGGTTCCAGGACTCTTCAGAGTGGCAGTGAGGTGATGACTCCGGAACACTCTCTGGGTTCCATCACCAGGCACTGCAATTATACCCGACTGCTGGGAGCCGTCATCTCCTTTCCTACAGTGAAAGTATAATTGTGACATCAGCAGAGAGATAGTGGGAGGGTGGGATCAGGTAAGTACCACCACTGACCACCAATGCTGGGCTGGGAGTACACTTTATTCTCACTGACACCAATAATGGGGCTTATTTTATCTCACTGACACCAACAATGGGGCTTATTTTATCTCACTGACACCACCAATGGGGCTTATTTTATCTAACTGACACCAACAATGGGGATTATTTTATCTCACTGACACCAATGATGGATGTCAAGGAAATCAGGCCCACGGTGACTGGGTAACTGGAGATCCATGATTGGTGGAGAAGGAATGAGGGTGGGGCTTTCTCTGAATTCTCTAGAGTTCTCATCTGCTGACAATTGATGGACTGATCTGAATTCTGTGTGAAATATATCTGGTTGTTAATGATTGGCTGGAAATCAGGCGGTCACACCCCTAACCGATGACTCCTCATCTGTCGGCAGGTTTCCCCACTGACAGCTGAATGTCCACAAAAGAATTGTCAGCAATTACAAATTGTGGAAAACCCCTCAGAATGTCTCTGAGAAGAAATGATATTTTATCTTCTCTCCAACTCAGACTATATTTGTCTTAGACGTCAGAGGCCCAAAATCCCGAGTCCCTGTCAGGTCTGAGCTCCAGCCGGATACAATCACCTTCTCCACTCACATAGTTTGCTTTTGTAAATGAAGTGAGTACAGAATTGAGGAAAGCGAGGACACCCGGCAACAATGGGATTCTGTCCTATCTCCTGCACCCGGAGCAAATGAACAACATGTACCAGCCTTCCCAGCCCCATCAATGTACACTGTGGAGGCATCTTGTATGTAGACTCTGGATTCAACAAACCAGCAGCCTGGCCATTCAGGAACGTACCATTGTTCAGCTCTGGGGGGGGAACAAACATCTCTCATGGAAAGGAGCTCTGGGGAGTCAACAGACCAATCTTTCATCTATACATATGTTTCCATCTCTCCACATCACTCCATTCTTTTTCTGGACAAAACCATTATAAATATCAGCGACAGATTTACAAATCTAGGATTTTACAATGAGAACACAATGTCACAAGGGATCTATAAAAGATTTTATCCGGACACAAGATCCCATTGTAAGAAAGGAATTCTGAATATGAACAGCGACTGTTATGTGGGATCCCATTATATTCAGTGCGGGGAAATGTATCTTTTATATTTTACTGAAACCTCAGATAATAAATTACATTTATGTCCCAGAAATTAACTTTACTGTATTTTTAACTGAAATTGTACCTTTCATAAATCATTGCACTAATATTGTGTAAAATAATAAAAATCATAAAACATCAGAACTACTAACAATTATCCTCTAGTGTGTCTGCTGTTGTGAAGAAATATATATAATATTTGGGGGTTTTAAGTAATTTTAAGGTATAAATGGCTTTTAAAACATGTAAACAAAAAAAATATAAATGTCTCCAGGACTCCATGGACCCCTTCATTCCACACAGTCTCCAGGAACCGGGAAACCACAGAGAAACCAAGTGTCCCCCGACTTCCTCTCCAGGCTGGGATGTCCCCCTGGTTGGGTGCCCCCTACAGTAGAAGAAGCAGACTGCACCTGCCTACATCTTCTTTATGCTTTGTCTGATCAGGATGGCGGTCATTTCTCCCTGAACACGGAGCCCCCTAAACACGAGGTAAATGTGGTGCAGCATTGAGCCCCGTCCAGCTGTAGTGTAGACTTTGACAGGCTGCAGGCAGCGGGGCTGGACGCTGTACCTGTGCCTACCAGGTGTATTATAATGCCAGCATTGCACCCACAGGGGCTGGATCCCCCCATGTACAAGGGGCCTAAGAGATACCATCAGCTGGTGTCCCATTCCACCAGACCCCTATAACTGGAAGAGGACATGTTTGGGGGGGGATGTGTTGTAGAAGAACCCAGACCACGGTATTGTGTGATGAAATTATAATTCAACTTTATTAATCATATATATGTGACACTTTAACAACAGAAGAAAAGAGATAGATTGTTTACATTTCAAGGATCTATTTATATCATCTATGCTAAGAAACTGATAAACTTATGACACACCCCTCATTAATACCAGCCCCGCCCACTTATGTGACCCTCTAAACATCCAAATCCCTGTAAATTCCCAGAAGACACTTTCATCTTTTATCCACAACAAGCTGATTGGGTACAAAAGAACCCCGAGCCCCTCCTGCTTATTCCCACACAAGTCCATGTCACCATCTACAAGGTGAGAGGACCTGAAGGAGAACAAGACCAGGACCACCAGGACCATCGCCTGACTGAAGCCATGCTCACATTTCTTTCTAATGCTGCTTCTATGGTCTCCTCAGATACAGATTTGGCAGATGTACATTAGTGGAACCCTTTCACTCCGGCCAATGTAAGGTTTCCATCAGCAGCAGCACGGCCTTATAGCTATAGCCCCCGGGGGTTGTCTACATTTGTTAGGCCAACTGTCAGCTTTCTTGTAGAAGTGATTCAGCCGCACTGAAGGTCCTCCCCCCACCATGTATACCGGGCTCAGTTGTATCTCCTGCAAGGCCAAGACAGGCATGGTGGGTGTCAGTGGTGAGAGCAGAAGGAGATCAGCAAACATCTGATCTCCCCTTCAGTGAATGGATGTGGGAGGTGGGAGATTATGTCATTTCTGGGTTCAGCGCTGTCATTCTTCAGTCACTATAGTTTGGGAAGGAACTGATTAGGCATGATCTGTGCTTGACCATCTTTCTTGGGGTACAGAGGTGACATTGGGGGTCTAATAATGTTCTGATGTCTCTTTAAAGAGGACCTGTGACCAGAAATATGTATCACAGGGGCTATGAACTCATCTGATAAAAGCCATGTTAAGTGAAAAGAAGAGTTTAAAAAAAATTAAAGCAACACTATAAAAATAAAATCCCACAAAACAAATCACACGACACATTGTACATATCATTGCACAAGCGAGAGTGAGAACAATCATTCTGAGGCCATCGTTCACGGATAACTATCTGAACTGATAACCTATAAAGGCTCTTAAAGCGTCACCTTTGAACAGTTTTTGGTACTGAAGTTTGTCACCATTTCACAAGTACACACAGTTTGTAAAGTTTGACATGTTTGGTATCTATTTACTTGATGACAACCCCATATTTTATATTTCACCAAACAAATTGGGTCATATATTGTGTTCTTTGTGCACTAACATTATCTTTTTTACAGAAAATATGTATTTGATAAACAGCTGTACTAATATTCTGTGACATGAAAAATGGCAGCTACCCCCATTATATTCTCCAGAGTCTCTGCTTTCAGAAAGTAAAAGAAATTTTTGGGATTTAACTAATCATATGGCCTGAAATGTGAATTTAACTAAAAACAAAAGCAAAATAAACTCTGGCAGTGAAAGAAAATACAGCAACATATAACATTTCAAAATCAAAACTATGATAGCAACTAATGGCTTAAGAAGCAAACCCACCATATTACTCAACCAGGTTCCAACTAAACCCACCCAAAACATTGGATCCCACCTCCTCCCACCCAGGTTCCTGTTGGAACTCCTTTACCTTGTGTAGATATCCCCTTCTGAGATCCTCATGATCTAATATAAATGTACAACACTCTCCATCTGACATCATTTGTAGACTCCACCTTGGTCTGCCAAGAGATAGTCAGCTGCCATGCAGTTCTGTGACACCACCTTAGGTGGTGGAGCCACTTCTGCTGTCAGCTCTGCTATAACATCAATGGTGTCATTGGTTATCTGATCCATGACTCCAGTACATCTTACGTATCTTAGATTCCCCATCCCGTCTATGAAGGGCTCACTGCATAAAGCAGCTCCAGTCCATAGAAAATGTTTCTTATCACTGGAAGGCCAGGGGAGTATTGGGAGAAATTGAGGTTTCCCTTACAGATATGGGGGGAGGGGCAACATAACCTAATGTACATCTATGGGTGCAATTGAAGGGAAGACATTTTAGGGTGCTCCTTCCACACAAGAAGTAAATGTTATCTGGAAGGACTAGGAATCCATTGGACCAATGGGGATTAAACATTCTGCAATTACGTTGAGAAACCATGAAATGTTACTGTCCTGTGATTGGCTCTCCTATTGTTAGTGAAGTAAGTGAGACTCCCCTTGTCGGTGTCATTAATGGAAACAAACCATGTGAAATGTTTCTTCCAAATCCAAAAAGGTGATCCCCTTGGGTAAGTACCCATCCTACTATTCCTGATATGAGGTTGTAGTCCCTGCTACTACAGGAAATATGTGGGCAATCATTTACACCTTTTACAGCAGGACAGTAAATATCAGAACACAATTCAAACAGAAGACCAACAGCAGGAAGTCTGCTGACTGAATGTGTAATGCAATCTGTCATTAGCATTCCCAGAGTTCCCTCTGCAACATAGTTGTATCAGCTGTTGGTCCTGTCTATAGATCTGTTATTTCCCCACCTTCTGTAACAGGGTGACAACCCTGATCATTCTGCAGGAACATTACACAGCAGCGTTGTCACCCTGTACAGGGAAGTCTTAGATAGATTATAAGTAAGACACACAACAAGTAAAGTCCAACTCCAGCTAACGCTTCTACAGCAGTTACAGCAACAGGATTTCTATTAGGTTCAACCCACCATATGAATGGAAGATGACAGTTGTAAGCACCCCCAGCAGTGTTATATGGTGTTTCCCAACCCCCCCACTTTAATTTTTGCCAAATAGCTTGGCCTTCTACATGAAGCAGAAAAAACAGATCTACTAGGAGGGTCAACAGGTAATAAAAATGTTATAAGGGGAGACTTGGAAAAACATAAAACGTTTATGCTAATGACAGATTGCACCATTTATGAAATTATTGATTTTGCCCATTGTTACACTTTAGTGCCAATGTCTTAGCATTTCCAGGAATAATTAGTGCTCTTTGCTAACTTTGCCCCAAAAAGGGACCCGTTCATTCAGAGTCATTAAGGTGAACCCCAATAAGAGGAATTTCAGTCTCCCAGAAGAAGTGGTAGGAATATGACCGCACACTTAGCACTTTGTAAGTTCAGATCTCTTGCAGTTGTACCGTGTGAATAGTTTATGGAGATGAGCAATAGCTGGACAGAAAAAAAAAGATAACAAGAACATCCAATCTTCACCTGATAGAATCCCTTTTGAGAAAACCAGATGAAACATAAGTGGCCAGCTGGGATTAGGTGGTACTGTTGAATACATCCCCTAAAACAGCATTAACTCCGTGTTGGAAGGCCTACACCAGCTTAAGAAGTTACTCTCTAACCAGAGACCTCTATCTGGCTGGTATCTCAGCTACAGACCTGCCTGCAAAGCTGTCATCCATGAGAGGAGATGGAACATGGAAAGGAGGCATTGATCATGGGAGAGGAGGTGGTACATGTAATGGGAGGTGTGGACAAGGTGGGCTTAGCTGGAACCCTCAAGCCTAGCTTATGATGTATCAGTTCTCAAAAGAACCTGGAATGGACTCTCCTAATGAGGTTTCAGAGGCTTGGCAAGAAGCCATTGGACCCCATCCTAGACTCTGGTACTGAGGCAATGTTGGTCATGTATTGGTTGGTCAGATTCTGGCAATGAAGAAAACACATGGGAACATAGCTCAGTTAGTGAATGATGAAAATGAATTACATGTTCAGTCAATGCTCCATAAAAAAGGATAAAGATGAGAATGATGAGGAATACAGTTCAGTCATTGCTGCTTATCTGAAAAAATGTTCACAGGCCTTCTAGATGTGTTTCTGATGGACATAAGCATTAAACCCAATGAATCCGATTAGAGTCCTGTTTGTTCAAAGTTTTTTTTCAAGTAGCATCATGTCTTCCCTAGTTTGTGTGAAGACATTGGGCCTGTGAGCCTAATGGGACTGCTGTGACTTCTTTAATATTTCCCCTTCTTCTGGAGTTTCCTCTCTGCAGCTCAAGCTTGTGAATCCTCTGGTGATAGATTAGCCCGGAATTACCTGTAAAAGCTTTGCCACATTCTGAACATTGATATGGCTTCTCTCCAGTATGAACCCTCTCATGTATGACAAGGTTTCCTCTCCGTTTAAAAGTTTTATCACATTCAGAACACTGATATGACTTCTCTCCAGTGTGGACCCTCTGGTGTGCTATAAGATATGACTTCTGTGTAAAAGCTTTGTGACATTCAAAACATTGATATGACTTCTGTCCAGTGTGGATCCTCTGGTGCCTAATAAGATATGACTTCACTGTAAAAGCTTTGCCACATTCAGAACATTGATATGGTTTTTCTCCAGTGTGAATCCTCTGGTGTGCTATAATATCTGACTTCTGTGTAAAACCTTTGTCACATTCAGAACATTGATATTTCTTCCATCCAGTGTGGACCCCGTGGTGTGCTATAAGATCTGACTTCTGTGTAAAAGCTTTGTCACATTCAGAACATTGATATGGCTTCTCTCCAGTGTGGATCCTCCGGTGTATGATAAGATGTGACTTCTGTGTAAAAGCTTTGCCACATTCAGAACACTGATATGGCTTTTCTCCAGTGTGGACCCTCTGGTGTGCTATAATATCTGACTTCTGTGTAAAAGCTTTGTCACATTCTGAACACTGATATGGCTTCTCTCCAGTGTGGATCCTCTTGTGTGTGATAAGATGTGACTTCCATTTAAAAGCTTTGTCACATTCAGAACATTGATATGACTTCTCTCCCGTGTGGATCCTCTGGTGCCTGATAAGATATGACTTCCATTTAAAAGCTTTGTCACATTCAGAACATTGATATGACTTCTCTCCAGTGTGGATCCTCTGGTGTGATATAAGATCTGACTTCTGTGTAAAAGCTTTGTCACATTCAGAACACTGATATAGCTTCTCTCCAGTGTGCATCCTCTGGTGTCTGATAAGATGTGACTTCCTTGTAAAAGCTTTGTCACATTCAGTACACTGATATGGCTTCTCCCCAGTGTGAACCCTCTGGTGTATGATAAGCTCTTTCTTGGTTAAAAAAGCTTTGTCACATTCAGAACATGGATATGGCTTCTCTACAGTGTGAACCCTCTGGTGTCTGATAAGATGTGACTTCCATGTAAAAGCTTTGTCACATTCAGTACACTGATATGGCTTCTCTCCAGTGTGAACCTTCTGGTGTGCAATATGTTTTGCCTCCATTGTAAAATATTTGTCACGTTTCAAACAAGAAATCGCTTGAAATGACTCCTCTTATGTATACATGGGTTGGACTTTACTGTAAAGCAATTGTCACTTCCAGAACACTGAAATGACTTTTCTCATGTTGTCCTCTGAGGTTGGATCAGTGTTGAAGAGGACCCAAAGCACTTATGACATTTAGAACATGGATATGACTTGTGTCCTGTGTGACTCCTCCAGTGAACTGCAATAAAAACTTTCAGTCAATTAAGACACCCAGATGTTTGGTTTCCCATGTGACCGAGTTGTATTCATGAAGACCAGCATGACCGAAAACGTGGCTCATCAATCCACCTGTACAAAAAAAAATAAAAATCAGAATTCTATATAAAGGGGCTAAAGTTGGTTTTTATTTTTAATGATCATTATTAAATATATCTTATATATCATCACGGGCTGTGTCAGCATTATGGTTGTCCTCAAAGGACCAGTTGTAACTGTAAGACTAGATGTCCAGAGCACCTCACCCCCCCCATTACATCAGATGCCAAGAACCCCACACCCACCCTAACATCACCGTGCACCTCCTTTGGGGGAAGAGCTGGAAAGCAGAAAGTGCAGGGTCTGGAGGAGGACCAGAGGAGGAGTGGAGTCAATTACCAGAGTCTGCTGAATGCTGAGACCAATGGAGACAAGGATGAGGGGATGCTGCAGCTGCACTGAGAGGTGCAGGATTTGTCAGAGGAGTTCTATTCTCCTCTCTGCTGCCGACTCCTGAGACAAGGTGGGGGAGGAGACAAGGGGGTACCTGCAGGAGAGGTGCAAGGGCCACATGAAATAACCTAGAGAGCTGATATAGATGTTTGACACGTATGATATACAGTTGTGACCAAAATTATTCAACCCCCACTGAAATTGAGTGTTTTGGCCAGTTTGACATTGCTTTTGATCATTCAGTCATCTTGCTTACATTTACATTAAAGAGGCACTTGTAGGTCAGACAAATATAACATAACAGTTATAATGAAATAACCACAAATGTCTTTTCTGTGCTCACAGCATTATCAGTTTTATTCAACCCCCAAGTGACATTCAATCTTAGTACTTAGTACAGCATCCTTTTACAGTTATAACAGCTTTTAAACGTGAAGCATAGCTTGACACAAGTGTCTTGCAGCGATCTACGGGTATCTTCGCCCATTCTTCATGGGCAAAGGCCTCCAGTTCAGTCACATTCTTAGGCTTGCGCACTGCAACTGCTTTCTTTAAGTCCCACCAGAGGTTCTCAATCGGATTTAAGTCTGGTGACTGCGATGGCCACTCCAAAATGTTCCAGCCTTTCCTCTGCAACCATGCTCTAGTGGACTTGGAGGTATGCTTGGGATCATTGTCCTGTTGAAAGGTCCAACGTCTCCCAAGCCTCAGGTGTGTGACGGACTGCATCACGTTTCCATCCAATATCTCCTGGTACTGAAGAGAATTCATGGTACCTTGCACACGCTGAAGCTTCCCTGTACCTGCAGAAGCAAAACAGCCCCAAAGCATGATTGACCCTCCACCATGCTTCACAGTAGGCAAGGTGTTCTTTTCATCATAGGCCTTGTTCTTCCTCCTCCAAACATAGCGTTGATCCATGGGCCCAAACAGTTCTAATTTTGTTTCATCAGTCCACAGAACACTATCCCACAACTTTTGTGGTTTGTCCACATGGCTTTTGGCATACTGCAGTCGACTCTTCTTATTCTTTGGAGACAGCAAGGGGGTACGCCTGGGAGTTCTGGCACGGAGGCCTTCATTACGCAGTGTGCGTCTTATTGTCTGGGCTGAAACTTCTGTACCCACATCTGACAAATCTTTTCTCAGTTCCTCAGCAGTCACACGGGGACTTCTCTCCACTCTACGCTTCAGGTAGCGCACAGCAGTCGAAGTCAGCATCTTCTTTCTGCCACGACCAGGTAGCGTTTCAACAGTGCCCTTTGCCTTGAATTTGCGAATGATGCTTCCTAAGGTGTCTCTTGGTATGTTTAACATCTTTGCAATCTTCTTATAGCCATTGCCCTTCCTGTGAAGAGAAATCACCTCTTCTCTTGTCTTCCTGGACCATTCTCTTGCCTTCACCATGTTTGTAACCACACCAGTAAATGTCTAGAAGGAGCTGAGTATCACAGTCATTTTAAAGCTGCCTAATTGGTGCTTATTATGCTTGATTGCTGCTCGGTGACATCCACAGGTGTTTTCAATACCTGATGGAAAGCACCTGTATGAACCTCTGTTCTTCAGAGTGGTAGTCTTTAAGGGGTTGAATAATTGTGGCAATGAAGAAACCACATAAGAACCATTTACTACTGTATTACATAAACAATTGATGTCATTTTAGTTGCATTTGGGTAGTTACAACGTCCTTGTAGGATTTGATTCTGAATACAATTCCAAATGTACACTATAGTCCCTAAACCCCTTTACAGCATTGGGGGTTGAATAATTTTGGTCACAACTGTATATTGAAAGCATATGTACAATGTACATCATTATGTATATATATATATAGTATATACAGTGGGGATGGAAAGTTTCGGCACCCCAGCTAAAAATGTGTATTAATGTGCATAAAGAAGCCAAGGAAAGATGGAAAAATCTCCAAAAGGCATCAAATTACAGATTAGACATTCTTATAATATGTCAACAAAAGTTAGATTTTATTTCCATCATTTACACTTTCAAAATAACAAAAAAAATGTTGTCTGCAAAAGTTTGGGCCCCCTGCAGAGTTAATATCTTGTACTACCCCCTTTGGCAAGTATCACAGCTTGTAAACGCTTTTTGTAGCCAGCCAAGAGTCTTTCAATTCTTGTTTGAGGTATCTTTGCCCATTCTTCCTTACAAAAGTCTTCCAGTTCTTTGAGATTTCTGGGCTGTCTGTCACGCACGGCTCTTTTAAGGTCTATCCATAGATTTTCAATTATGTTGAGGTCAGGAGATTGTGAAGGCCATGGCAAAACCTTCAGTTTACGCCTCTTGATCTAATCCCCCGTGGATTTCGAGGTGTGTTTAGGATCATTATCCATTTGTAGAAGCCATCCTCTCTTTAACTTCAGCTTTTTCACAGATGGCATCAAGTTACCATGTGCTGAAATTTTATTGAATCCATTTTTCCTTCTACTCGTGAGATGTTCCCTGTGCCACTGGCTGCAACACAACCCCAAAGCATGATTGATCCAACCCCATGCTTAACAGTTGGACAGAGGTTTTTCATTAAATTCTGTGCCCCTTCTTCTCCAAACGTACCTTTGCTCATTCCGGCCAAAAAGTTCAATTTTAACCTCATCGGTCCACAGAACTTGTTTCTAAAATGCATCAGGCTTGTCTATATGTTCATTTGCAAAGTTCAAACGATGATTTTTGTGGTGAGGACGTAGAAGAGGTTTTCTTCTGATGACTCTTCCATGAAGACCATATTTGTACAAGTATCTCTTTATAGTGGAATAGTGACCACAACTCCAGTGTCTGCCAGATCTTTCTGGAGGGATCGTGCCGTCAAACGTGGGATTTGAATTGTTTTTCTCACAATCCTGCGAGCTGTTCTGTCTGATATTTTTCTTTGTCTTCCAGATCTTGCTTTAACTTCCACTGTTCCTGATGACTGCCATTTCTTAATTACATTCCGAACAGAGGATATTGACATCTGAAAACGCTTTGCTATCTTCTTATAGCCTTCTCCAGCTTTGTGAGCGTCAACTATTTTCAGTTTCAGTTTTCTAGACAACTGCTTAGAAGAACCCATGGTGCTGATTGTTGGGGCAAGGTCAGATGAGTCTGGGCATTTAAAACCTTTGAGATTGACATCACCTGGTCTTCCCAGACGATGATTGAGAACAATCCATGACACTGGCAGGTCTCAGCTTTGCAAAGGGGGCAGTGCAGGCTATAAATTCTGCAGGGTGCCCAAGCTTTTGCAGACGCCATTTTTTTGTTTTCTGTTATTTTGAAAGTGTAAATGATGGAAATAAAATCTAACTTTTGTTGACATATTATAAGAATGTATAATTTGTAATTTGATGCCTTTTGGAGATTTTTCCATCTTTCCTTGGCTTCTTTATGCACATTAATACCAATTTTTAGCTGGGGTGCCCAAACTTTCAATCCCCAATGTATATATATAAAATATATTTTTTTATTACATTAAATTGTATTTAAGACAGTTTTAGTGCACACAGTATATCCAACATTCAGCCCAGACAATGGAGTCATACATTCTCATGTACAAGCAGTTGTGGCAATGTTACAGATCATACAGAACAATAACTTGCTTTGTCTCTGGTGTCACTTTTACTTTCTATAAACAAATGAAAAGAGAAATAAGAAGCAACGTAGAACAATTCACCTGTACATGGCAAGTAACTCTCTCCAGTATAGACATAGATAGCTGACTCCGTTCAAGTAGGCCTGTGTCTACAGCATCATACACCAAGTATCGGCCTCCAATGTAGTTACCATTTAGTAGGGTACAGTTGGCCGGGTCCATTTTTAGGGGCCTAAAAAAGTTAAACCTATAAAAAGCTATGACAAATGAAGTATGGGGAGTGAGTACCGGAGTATCCAGCCAGTTCTGCCAGAGAGCCATAAGTCTCCTAGGAGAAGTTAGGTTTTCACGTATTAATGTGGAGTTCACCTGCTCAATCCATGCCTGGTGGGAGTATGAGTTGACAACCAGAATGCTTGGATTCGATTTGCAGGTTTGTTCAGAAAGTGCATCTAAGAATCCAAAAATTACAAGCTTAATCTCAGCTAGGGAGAGACTTTGTTCAATTAAAAGAAAAACTTCAAAGACAAGTGAGAAAATGTAAATGAGCAGCTGAGAGAAGAGCTAAAAAACACTAAAAAATACCCCACAGATCTATCCTAGAAATTCAGTCTAAAATGTAACAATTACACCAAGAAAACCCTCAACTGAGAGAAGAGATAATGACACCAAAGATACAAATGGAGCTCAACAATCAGGAAAGAGAATCAAAGAGGATGATTTATACAAAGTACCCATCAAGGAACAACAGACCGGTGAGACCAATCAGCTTCCCAAATGTAACAAGACAAAGACCAGCAATAGCCAAGACAACTCTACTAATCCTGAGACCACAAATAGTGATGGCCGAACACCCCCCTGTTCAGGTCGCGGTCAAACATCCGAACCTACAGAATGTTCTACAGTGAATGTCGAACACAAAGAACTGAGAGGTGTCTTACCGCATCTGAGTATGAAGATCCCGCTCAGTTACTAAAATCCGGCATGAGTTATATGATGAAGTCACGCGGTATTTTAGTAGTGAGACATACAAGACTGGTATGGATTTTGAGAGGAACCCTCCATGCCAATTATTTTTTTAAAAATGGCATGGGGGTCCCCTAAAAATCCATATCAGACCCTTATCCTAGCATGCAGCCCGGCAGGTCAGGAAATGTCCTCAACATGGGGGGGTGCCTTAGGCCAGGAGCCCCCCAAAGCACCTTGTCCACATATTGATGGGGACAAGGGCCTCTTTCCCACATCCATAGCTTGTGGTTGTGGGGGTCTGTAGCCTGGGGGGCTTATTGGAATCTGGAAGCCCCCTTTAACAAGGGGGCCCCAAGATCCTGGCCCCCCACCTATGAGAATGAGTAGGCGGTATATGGTATTGCTACCCATTCACAAAAAAATGTGTAGTGTAAAAAGTGATAGGAGTCAGTCTTTGACAAGTCCTTTATTAAAAATAAACATTTTAAAAAATGTCCCCCAAAGTAGATGCAACATCAATCACGATCCTGCCACCACCACCGCTACCCAAAAAAGGGGAACAAAGCTCTGCTTGTGATGCTGGCTCCTGGCTGTCTGACAGCTGGGGCCGTGAAAACAGCTTTTATATACCCCACCCCCCTGTGACATCACCACACACTGTGATTGGTCAAAGTATTACACTTGACTTGTGGTTAGGTGCATTGCTTTGTCCAATCACAATGCATTGTCAGGGCACAGTGCATTGTGGGGCACGGTGGGCAAACAGCCCACTGAATGCCCGTACCGTTTGTGTTTACCGAACACACGAACGGCCCATGTTCAAATCAAACTTAGGTTCAACTCGAACATGAAGCTCATCCCTACAAACAAACAATCATCAAACCACAAGAACAGCCAACAAACTCCGGATTCTTATTGTTATTAATAGACTCCAATGGGAAATATCTAAACACCAAACGGCTCTTCCCAGGAACAAGAGACAACAAAATTCAAGTCCAACAACTGAACAAGCGACAGGAGTCATCAATGATCCGTATTTCACCAACCCCAAACATATCATCATACACACCGACCCAAACATATCATCATACACACCGACCCAAACGTATCATCATACACACAGACCCAAACGTATCATCATACACACCGACCCAAACATATCATCATACACACCGACCCAAACATATCATCATACACACCGACCCAAACATATCATCATACACACCGACCCAAACATATCATCATACACACCGACCCAAACATATCATCATACACACCGACCCAAACATATCATCATACACACCGACCCAAACGTATCATCATACACACCGACCCAAACATATCATCATACACACCGACCCAAACATATCATACACACCGACCCAAACATATCATCATACACACCGACCCAAACATATCATCATACACACCGACCCAAACATATCATCATACACACCGACCCAAACATATCATCATACACACCGACCCAAACATATCATCATACACACCGACCCAAACATATCATCATACACACCGACCCAAACGTATCATCATACACACCGACCCAAACATATCATCATACACACCGACCCAAACATATCATCATACACACCGACCCAAACGTATCATCATACACACCGACCCAAACATATCATCATACACACCGACCCAAACGTATCATCATACACACCGACCCAAACGTATCATCATACACACCGACCCAAACATATCATCATACACACCGACCCAAACATATCATACACACCGACCCAAACATATCATCATACACACCGACCCAAACATATCATCATACACACCGACCCAAACATATCATCATACACACCGACCCCAACGTATCATCATACACACCGACCCAAACATCCTCCAGGGACAAAAGGAAGCCTCTGAGAATAAACTATTACAACCAACAGAGACCGCACAACAAAAATGTCCTCACTCCAACATCATACTGTCCTCCCTAATTCCAAGGATGGACATAACAAACAGATAAATCCAGGTCAGAGCCTACCATTCACCTGACACAACATCATTCCATCATGACCCAACACCTCTATGACTACAAACACCTCAACTAACAAGGGGGCAGTCAACTAGCAAGAGAACCCAAAAACATTGTACTGAATGGAACTCACAACCCGGGATCTGGCACAAACCATCTCAGATGGACACAATGGGTTTGATTTACTAAAACTGGAGTGTGCAAAATCTGGGGCAGCTGTGCATGGGGGACAAATAAGGTTCTAACTTTAGCTTGTTCAATTAAGTTTTGACCATAAACCTGGAAGCTGATTGGTTCCTATGCAGAGCTGCACCAGACTTTGCACTCTCCAGTGTCTCATTGTCATCATATGCTGTGTCCATAATGACCACCCATCCCCCCTTATTAGCTGGGTTCAATGTTATATCTCCCCTTGCTGCTAATGATGGCAATGCACCTTTCTCCTCAATGGTCCCATTATTAGGATATGACCCCAGAGTTCCTGATTATAGACTGTCATACTTCACCATCTTTATCATCCAAATGAAGAAACATTTCTGCTGCTGCATATGTAGTGGGTGGTGGAAAATTCCATTTTGTCTGTAAACCTCAGACAGACCTACTCAGTGGTGTGACTACAGATGATCCCTCAATATCGCCTCTCCAAGAATAATGTCCCTTCAATCTAATATTCCTGAGACATCTATACAAGTCCTGTGCCAACAACAACTTCTTCATGATACCTTTAGGGCTGAAGCCCAAACCTTTCCCCAGAAGGTCCATCTTACCCGATGTCAGTCCAGCTGAGGAGAAGGTGAGAATTCCGTCTATTTCTGTTGATGATGAATCATCTGTTGGGATGGTTGGATGAGTGGGAGATCCCTTGTTGCAGCGTTGATGTTTCCTACCTCCCCTGTGGCCGGATCTTTGCTGTTTCCTTGATTCTGATGGACAATACGAGGTCGGTGTTGTCCCTCTATAGATCCTAATAAAGTGCCTCCAGCAGAGGAGGGAAGTGATGGGTCAGAGGCTGTAGAAGAAGCTCTAGTGAGCAGTCTAGATGGACAAGGTGAGTCTTGTGTAGGTGGTGCTCCAAGAGTACGCCTGATTAGTAGATGGTTAGATGTTGGACTCCTTCAGCTGCTTGGCTGACAATGCAGACTGTAGTGTAGACTCCACCTGTGTGATCTGTACAGCCAGAGCAGGTTCTTCCTTCTGGAGAAATGAAACTGGGAGAAAAATGGAGCTTTTGTTTAGGACTTGTGTAAACAGACCACTGGACTCCTTCCTGTCCACAAACAGACCACTGGACTTCTCCCTGTCCACAAACAGACCACTGGACTCCTCCCTGTCCACAAACAGACCACTGGACTCCTCCCTGTCCACAAACAGACCACTGGACTCCTCCCTGTCCACAAACAGACCACTGGACTCCTCCCTGTCCACAAACAGACCATTGGACTCCTCCCTGTCCACAAACAGACCACTGGACTCCTCCCTGTCCACAAACTAAGCTGGGGTCAGTTTACCTCCTAGACCCCTCAGAATACGCTGTTTTCTAAGATTCAGCTAAAGTTATCTTTTTACATAGACAAGACAGTTATCTTTTTAGGAACTTGATGTAATTTACAAAAAAAAAACCCTGTTCCCCTCCTCCACAGAGGGCACCCCTCCCCCACTAAAGACACCCTCTCCACTGAAGATACTCCATTCCCCTCTTTTCCTCCTCTTAAGACACCCCTCCCCCTCCTTTCCTGCACTGGGGACACCCTTCCCCCTCCCCTTATGAGGACACTATCTCCCCTAGTGTTGTCACCCCTCCCCCACTCAAGACACTCTTTCCACTGAGATCATCCCCTCCAGTTTAACACATTGCCACCCGGCCTATAGCCAGATGGCGGTCAGGCGAACAGCTCGTGCCTCCAGGTGGATGTCATATGGCAAAAATAAAAAAAATTTAAAAAATTTTAATTTTTTTTTTTGTGCTGTCACCAGTCAGTGTCCCTGATCCCCACCATGCCAGTTATATGATGACGCTGTACTGCACTGGTGACAGGATGTAAAAAAAATAGTGAAAATCATTTTTTTTAATTTCTTCATTTTCCAGAAATTTATGACAAAAAAGTTACAACTTCAAAGAACTCGCCATGCATCTTATGAAATACGTCGGACTGTCTACTTTGCAAAAAGAGGTAATTTGCGGGATATCTGTACCGTCCTGACATTTGGGGGATATCTGTACCGTCCTGACATTTGGGGGATATCTGTACTGTCCTGAAATTTGGGGGATATCTGTACCGTCCTGACATTTGGGGGATATCTGTACTGTCCTGACATTTGGGGGATATCTGTACGGTTCTGACATTTGGGGGGGATATCTGTACTGTCCTGACATTTGGGGGATATCTGTACTGTGCTGACATTTGGGGGATATCTGTACTGTCCTGACATTTGGGGGATATCTGTACTGTCCTGACATTTGGGGGGGATATCTGTACTGTCCTGACATTTGGGGGATATCTGTACTGTGCTGACATTTGGGGGATATCTGTACCGTCCTGACATTTGGGGGATATCTGTACCGTCCTGACATTTGGGGGATATCTGTACTGTCCTGACATTTGTGGGATATCTGTACTGTCCTGACATTTGGGGGATATCTGTACTGTCCTGACATTTGTGGGATAGCTGTACCGTCCCAACATTTGGAAGATATCTGTACCGTCCTGACATTTGGGGGATATCTGTACCATCTGAACATTTGGGGGATATCTGTACTGTCCTGACATTTGTGGGATAGCTGTACCGTCCCAACATTTGGAAGATATCTGTACCGTCCTGACATTTGGGGGATGTCTGTACCGTCCCAACATTTGGGGGATATCTGTACCATCTGAACATTTGGGGGATATCTGTACCGTTCTGACTTTGGGGGATATCTGTACTGTCCTGACATTTGGGGGATATCTGTACTGTTCTGACATTCTTGGACCTCAAGAAAATAGATTGGCTGTCAGTACTTCAGGATTGATCAATATTCAGATATCTCCCATAGTTTGTGAACTCTATAACTTTCCTACAGAATAAATCGTAAATACTAATTTGGGTTATTTTCACCAAAGACATGTATCAGAATACATCTCGGCCTAAATTTATGAAGAACAATTATTTATTTGCAAACTTTTATAACATAAACAAAAAAACATGTTTTTTTTTCAAAATTTTCAGTCTTTTTTTGTTAATTTAGCAAAAATTAAAAACCCCAGCGGTGATTAAATACCACCAAAAGAAAGTTCTAGTTATGTGAAGAAAATGATAATATTTTAGTTTGGGTACAATGTTGTATGACCGCGCAATTGTCATTCAAAGTGTGAGAGCGCTGAAACCTGAAAATTGGCCTGGGCAGGAAGGGGGTAATGTGCCCGGTATGGAAGGGGTTAAGAAGCTCCGGGTAGTTCTGGTTATTAAGGATACGTGTGAATGTGGTAAAACCTTGAGATTGGAAATAATATTTGGCCTTGCTCCAAATTCTTTCAATCAGTGCTAGAGTGGGGAACTGTGCTAGGGCTTTGAACTCGCCTGCTTCCAGGCATTCCACTAAATGATCTGTGGACACAATCCCTAGAAGAAGTGACCTGACCGGGTCTGGGTGTGGATTGTCCTGCCAGGCTGGAAAGTGTTGTAACTGGGCCACAATATAATAAAGAGAAGGATTGGGAACCTCAGGGCCTCCCATATCTTTAGCCTCCTGTAGGGCCAAGTGGGGAGAATTTTTTAAGAGATCTAAGGAAGTATCCAAAACTGTGTTAATGTCCCCCATTACCAATAATGGTGTTTGTGGATGGGTGGCTATAAATTGAAACAGACATCTCACCGTCTCCATATGAAATGGTGGAGGTACATACATATTTGCAAGAACACATAAATGAGAGTCCCAACTGTATAACAGAAATATATAACGACCCAACGGATCTATTTTGGATGAGATAACCATGAAAGGTACTCCTCTGACAACCATGATACTCATGCCCCTAGAGTACTGAGAGTGTGCAGCATGGAACTGAAGGGGGAACTCAGAGCGTTTCAAAAGATGAAGAGCATCCAAAGTCATGTGAGTCTCCTGAAGGCATACAATGGAAGGGTCTTGATGGCTGAGGAATGTGAAGACAGACGTTCTCTTCTTTGGGTCATGCAGGCCACAGACATTCCAAGAAAGGACAATATCCTTTTGATTACTCATAGTTATGAAGGAGGTTATGAAGACTAGGAGTGTGATTCCTCCGGGGTAGTGTTCCGTGTCCCAAGGAAGTGTTTGGTGGGATATCGTCAGCACAATATATACAATTATAGGGAACACCCAGAGACGATGGATCTCCTCTCACACTCCAGTAGGCGATAATTGGTGTAGGATGTTTTCCGGTCCAGAGACAGCATGGCAAGTGAAAAAAAATATAAAAAAATACCAGCTTAGGCCAAAACATGGGCAAACCTGAGTCAACTCAAAAACGCCCTGCAGGGTAGCAGAAGGGGGAAGCAAAGGGACTATATGTGACATTCCAAAGGGTGTAGCCATGAGAGTCATCTGTTACTAAAGCAAAACAGGCAATCTACTCATCCCTGAACTCCGCTTTCATACTAAGGGAGAGACAAGGAGAAATTTGAGTTGGGAACGCCGGGCAATGGATAAGTCATACTGGAGCTGGACATAAGCACCTTTCATTCCTATCCAGCCAGGTAGCTGCTGCTGCAGGGGAGTCATAGAATTGTACGGAGCCATCTATTATGACTCGTAGCTTCTCAGGATAAAGCATGGAGTAAGACATTTGGATCACACGTAGGCGGCATTTAACATCAGTAGATCTGGCTCACTTACGCTGGATTTCAGCTGAGAAATCTGGAAATACAGATATTTTTGCACCTTGTATTTCCATGGCAGGTGGTTGTCTAGCAAGATGGAGGATGACATCTCTATCCTTGTAATGTAAAAGTTTCAGTAGACAAGGTCTGTCAGGGGCCCCCGATGGAGGAGGACGGGGTGGGACCCTATAGGCTCTTTCCACTGAGAAAAAAGGTGTTAGGTCATCTTTGCCGAATGTATTCAGTAACCAAGTCTCAATAAATCCCACAGGATTCTTTCCCTCAGCTTTCTCAGGCAAGCCTACCAGGCGAAGGTTGCTCCTACGTAGGTGATTCTCCAGGTCCTCTGATCTGGCCAGGTGCTCAGATGTTCTCATGGTGTTAGAATGTACATCTTGTTACAATGGAGGGAGTTCATCCTCCAATGTGCTCACCCTGCCTTCAATGGTGGTCGCCCTCTCTCTCATCTTGTGCATATCATGGCGGATAAATAAAATGTCCTCTTTCATGCGTTTATATTCCACAGTAAGCTGTGTGAGCGATGTGCCATGAGTGTGGACTGCTGTTAATATTTCTTTCAGCGATGGTTCTGGGGGTTCAGGAACCTCTGCATGGCTGTCAGAGTGGGGAATAGGAGAGCAGGTACTCACTGTGCCGGAGGGCAGAGAAGGCTTTGCAGAGGCCTGAGGGAGCTGCCACCCCCTCTATCACTCATTGCCATCTTCCCAACACAAGAAGTACTGAGGTCAGAGAGTGAGGAAACAACCAGAACTGTCTTTTATAGGAGGGACAGTGATGAGGGGATTATAGGACGAGGGTCCCCACCCCCTCTATCACTCATCGCCATCTTCCCAACACAAGAAGTACTGCACTTCCTTATTTAGTCCATGATTTAGTCATGAAGAACAGCGGGGCTGAGCCCCACCAGAGGTCAGAGAGTGAGGAAACAACCAGAACTGTCTTTTATAGGAGGGACAGTGATGAGGGAATTATAGGATGAGGGTCCCCACCCCCTCTATCACTCATCGCCATCTTCCCAACACAAGAAGTACTGCACTTCCTTATTTAGTCCATGATTTAGTCATGAAGAACAGCGAGGCTGAGCCCCACCAGAGGTATTGTAGCCCCACCTGGCAAGTATTGTTTTTAATCTTTACCCCTGCTGTGGGCAAGCTGCAGGGCTCTCCTTTCAGGTGCCAGCCTCTGCCACCCCGTGTGTGTGAACCTCCCCTGTACCTACTATGCTTCCCTGACTCTGCTTGCCCATTTGTGGACCCGGTTCAGTGGGTCCCGGAGGGTAGAGGGGACGGAGGAGATGTTCACTCCCTTCTTGTCCTGACCCAGAAGTGATGTTATGACAGATTTCCCGACCACCGAGGATGGCAAAGAATGTAATGCGATGCGATGTGCACTACATTACATCCAATGGAGTACAGGGGAAATATTGGGGGTCTTTTAGACCCTGGATGTCTCAATAAAGAGAACCTCTCATCAAAAGTCATCACATAGATGACTTTGTCCTCTTAAGTAAAATGTTTTTCTTTAATTGTAAAGAATTAAAGTTACACCCAAGTACATAACTCCTCCCCTTGAAAAATTTTAAGACCCCCCACCCCCACATATATGCATGGCAAAAGGTATCCAACATGTCAACTTAAGGTTTGACATGTTGGATATCTATTTACTCGCTGCAACCTCGGCTTTTATATTTTTACAAATAAATGGGTCATTTATTGCTTTTTTGTGCCCTGAAATTAACTTAAGTGTATCCTCCTTCGCACTCACACAATACACTCAATCCTCCACCCACATCGATGGGAACACCCTGGTCCTCATCTTCTCCCACCTCTGTACCCTCAACCAGTTCCCTAACACCCCCTTCCCTCTCTCCGACTACCACCTCCTCATGTTCTCCGTCTCCCCTTCCCCCAACCCCCCCCCAAAAGCGGCAAACCATCACCAGCCGCAACCTGAACCCGGCCCCCCTCCACTTGGCTGCCGACCACCTACACGGCAGCATCTTTCCACTGTCATGTACTGACCTAGCCACCACCACATACAACGACTCACTGTCAGCTGCCCTAGACTCTCTGGCACCCCTTACTACACGCAACATCAAACCTATACCGCTTCAACCATGACAGAACGACCGCACTAAATGCCTCAAACGTCGCAGTCACGCACTGGAGAGACTATGGCGAAAAACCAGGTCCCCTCATTCATTCTCCCTCTACAAATCTGCCTTCCTCACTTACACCTCCTCCCTCCACGCCGCCAAGGAGGCCTACTTCGTAAACCTGATCAACACTCTCTCCTCCTGTCCTCGCTGACTCTTCTCCACCTTCAACTCCCTACTCTCTCCCCCCCTCCTCCACTCAGTACCTCACTCACCGCCAACGAGATTGCCACTCATTTCCACAACAAGATTGACGCAATCCGTAAGGACATAGTCAACTCGCAACCTACCTCCCCACCTAGCCTCCCCCCCATCACCCCCTCTTCTCTCCCCTCCCCTGACCTCGCAACCACACTGCCCCCCACCACACCCAAGGCCCCGCTTACCGTAACCCCCCCAGCACTGCACTCCTACAGCCCTGCTACCACTGAGGAAGTCACCAGGGTCTTCTCAGAAGCCCACCTCACTACCTGCCCCCTGGACCCTATCCCCTCTCAACTCCTCCGGTCACCCCCCTCTTCCCTCATCCGCTCCCTTACCCACATCTTCAATCTCTCCCTCTCTACTGGCACATTCCCCTCCCCCCTAAAGCATGCGCACATCACCCCCATACTCAAAAAGCCCTCCCTGGACCCCACTGACCCAAACAACCTCAGACCCATCTCCCTGCTGCCACTCACCTCCAAGCTCCTTGAGCGCCTAGTCTACTGACAACAACCTCCTTGATCCACTACAGTCTGGCTTCCGTCCCCTACACTCCACCAAAACCGCCCTCCTCAAAATCACTAACGACCTGCTAACCGCCAAAGCCAACTGCTCTGTCCTCCTTCTCCTGGACCTCTCTGCGGCCTTCGACACAGTTGACCACCCCCTCCTCCTTAATAAACTACTCTCCCTTGGCATCAGAGACACTGCTCTCTCCTGGTTTTCCTCTTACCTATCCCGACGCTCCTTCAGCGTTTCCTACAACGGTGCCACCTCCCCCTCCCTCTCTGTTGGGGTCCCCCAGGGCTCTGTCCTTGGACCCCTTCTCTTCTCCATCTACACCTCCTCCCGCGGCAAACACATACACTCTCACGGCTTCAACTATCACCTCTACGCTGATGACATTCAAATTTACCTCTCCACCCCTCTCCTCACCCCCACATTCTCCGCCCGCATCACTCACCTCCTAAACGACATCTCAGACTGGATGTCGCTCCATTTCCTCAAGATTAACCTCTCCAAAACCGAGCTCCTCGTCTTTCCCTCTGCCCACACCCCCCCCCCATCCTATCCATCACCACCACCAACACCACCATCATTCCCGCCCCGCAAGCCAAAGTCCTTGGCGTCATTCTGGACTCAAATCTCTCCTTCCTCCCTTATGTCAAATCACTTACAAACACATGCAGGCTCCACCTCCACAACATCGCCAAGATACGCTCCTTCCTCACCCCAGACACCACTAAACTACTTGTACACTCCCTGATTATCTCACGTCTGGACTACTGCAACTCCCTCCTCACCGGCCTACACCAGTGCAGGCTCTTCCCGCTTCAGACCATCCTGAACTCAGCGGCCAGACTCATCCACCTCACCAGCCGCTCTACCTCTGCCACCCCCCTCTGCCTCTCCCTCCACTGGCTCCACCCCCCTCTGCCAATCCCTCCACTGGCTCCACCCCCCTCTGCCAATCCCTCCACTGGCTCCACCCCCCTCTGCCTCTCCCTCCACTGGCTCCCGATTGCCCAACGCATCAAATTCAAACTACTCACTCTGACCTACAAAGCCATTCATAACACTGCCCCTAACTACCTCACCAACCTGATTCCCAAGTACCACCCTACCCGTACCCTTCACTCTTCACAGGACCTCCTTCTATCCTGCTCCCTGGTCTCCTCCTCCCACGCACGACTGCAAGACTTCTCCAGGTCCTCCCCCTTCCTCTGGAACTCACTACCCCAATCCATCAGACTGTCACCTTCCCTCCTCTCCTTCAGGCGCTCCCTGAAATCCCACCTCTTCATGGAAGCCTACCCCACCCTCACCTAACTGCCACTCTCCTTCATTCCTCCTACCACTCCATCCCCCACAGCCACTTCCTCCTGTACCACTACCCCCTCCCTCCTAGATTGTAAGCTCCTAAGAGTAGGGCCCTCTTACCCCTCGTGTGCCGTTTGTAGTTGCTGTTCTGTTTCATGTATTGTCCCCCCTCTATTGTACAGCGCTGAGTAAACCCTTTGGTGCTATATAAACTCAATGTAATAATAATTTTTTACTGAAATTTGGCATTTCCTAGACTTTGTGATAATATTTTGTGACATAAAAATTAGAACTGCCACTATTTTATTCTCTAAAGTCTCTACTTTCAGAAAATTGATATTTTGGGGGTTTTGTGTCATCTTCAGGATAAAATGATTTTTTAAATGTGCAAAAAATGCCAAAACGTCTCTGGGAGTGAAAGGGAGAAAAATAAGCCGGACACTCCCCTTTCCTGAGGAGCAGCCAATCGGTTCTCATTACACTGCAAGGTCTCTCCCCTCCCTGCTAGTCCCAGGTGCAGTGCTGGAGACAGGCGGGGGAGGGGAGGAGGAGATAAACAGAACAATGTTACACATATTACACATTTAAGTTGCTATAAAGTGCCTTTAGTTTTTTAAAGCCCCCAACATTCCTAAAAGAGCCTCAGATTTATATACATTTGTTGTAAATAGGAAATAACATCTTATTACCTCCTCTGCTGCCACTTCCACCAACGTCTCCTCTGTACTTCTTCCCGCCTCGCCTCTCATCTGGAACTTCCTGTCTGGCCTGACATCACTTCCTGTCTGTAGCTGACATCACTTCCTGTCTGTCTTCCATAGAGACTTCCTGTGTGAGTATAGGTGAGATCCCCACCTTGTGGAGATCAGAGGAACTGCAGCCCCGAGATCCATCCCATAATCCCCCTTCCTGTATAATATGTACCTTACAGGGATACTACGGGAGATGAAACATTACTGAATAAAGGAAGAAGAAATAAATGTAACTCTTATGTAACCAACTGTTCAACAAACATCTCTTATTACATATAGAAAAGTCTTACAAACACAGAACACAAAATACAAATGTATAGCTAATGAGAGCGATCCCGCCAAACCTGATCCTTCTGGGGGGGACAATGCAAAAATATATATCAATCCACTCATAATGACATCATCTTCTGGGAGTGTCTGCACATCCATCCATTTCATACACATTTCACTGTCTCAGCAGATCTCCTGCAGCCTATTAGCTCCCATTTCCCTTTCTATGTCTCGGCAGATCTCCCGCAGCCTATTAGCGCCCATTTCCCTCTCTATGTCTCAGCAGATCTCCTGCAGCCTATTAGCACCCATTTCCCTCTCTATGTCTCAGCAGATCTCCTGCAGCCTATTAGCTCCCATTTCCCTTTCTATGTCTCAGCAGATCTCCCACAGCCTATTAGCACCCATTTCCCTCTCTACGTCTCAGCGGATCTCCCGCAGCCTGTTAGCTCCCATTTCCCTCTCTACGTCTCAGCAGATCTCCCGCAGCCTGTTAGCTCCCATTTCCCTTTCTATGTCTCAGCAGATCTCCTGCAGCCTGTTAGCTCCCATTTCCCTCTCTATGTCTCAGCGGATCTCCCGTAGCCTATTAGCACCCATTTCCCTTTCTATATCTCAGCAGATCCCCTGCAGCCTATTAGCTCCCATTTCCCTATGTCTCAGCAGATCTCCTGCAGCCTATTAGCTCCCATTTCCCTATGTCTCAGCAGATCTCCTGCAGCCTATTAGCTCCCATTTCCCTTTCTATGTCTCAGCGGATCTCCTGCAGCCTATTAGCACCCATTTCCCTCTCTACGTCTCAGCAGATCCCCTGCAGCCTATTGGCACCCATTTCTCTTTCTATGTCCCAGCAGATCTCCCGCAGCCTATTAGCTCCCATTTCCCTCTCTATGTCTCAGCAGATCTCCTGCAGCCTATTAGCTCCCATTTCCGTTTCTATGTCCCAGCAGATCTCCTACAGCCTATTAGCTCCCATTTCCGTTTCTATGTCCCAGCAGATCTCCTGCAGCCTATTAGCTCCCATTTCAGTTTCTATGTCCCAGCAGATCTCCTGCAGCCTATTAGCTCCCATTTCCGTTTTTATGTCTCAGCGGATCTCCTGCAGCCTATTAGCTCCCATTTCCGTTTCTATGTCCCAGCTGATCTCTTGCAGCCTATTAGCTCCCATTTCCGTTTCTATGTCTCAGCAGATCTCCTGCAGCCTATTAGCGCCCATTTCCCTCTCTATGTCTCAGCGGATCTCCTGCAGCCTATTAGCACCCATTTCCCTCTCTATGTCTCAGCAGATCTCCTGCAGCCTATTAGCTCCCATTTCCCTCTCTATGTCTCAGCAGATCTCCTGCAGCCTATTAGCTCCCATTTTCCTCTCTATGTCTCAGTGGATCTCCTGCAGCCTGACTGCTCGGGGGACACATTTTGGCCCCTTTGATTTTGCAGTAAATGTGATTGCATTAGTCCCGGTGATTTTCGTATTTCCATGTAATAAAAGGTGTCACATGATGTCGGGTTCCCCTTTCTCTCCTCCCTGAGTGTGTATTTAGAGGCGGAGCTCCTGCTGGAATGGCGGTCGGAGGCGGAGTCTAGGAGGGAGACTGACAGAACCCGCAGCAGACTTGCAGGAGTGAGCGAGGAGGATCCGGTTCCTTTACCATCGGAGATGAGGAGAGTGTGAAGGATGTTTGTGACTCTGGGAGCTGAAAAGCTGGGAGTCCTATTGGTGTGGTGAGGGGGAAGCACTACTAGGGGGCGCCCTCACCATCCCGTGTACAAGAGGTGGAAGAAGGCGGGGCTACACTACAGCCAACACAGGTTGGAGGGCGGGGCACTTTCACACCTTATCAACTTTTCACTGATTGGTGGATTTTCGGAGTAAAATAAGTGGATTGAAGTAGATGCAAAGTGGAAGCGGTGGACTTGCAGAGAACACTATACTGAGCACACAATATTGTCCGTCTCCATGGATTTGCACAGGATTTGAGATGATTTCCTATAGCAGCAAATCTGATGAGATGAATGAAGTGGGTGTAAAGTGGAAGCAGTGGATGTGCAGAGAATAGGATTTGGAGCCCCGAGCTCTTTATCTCTGAATGTCTCCACATATTTGTAGTGTATTTGTGATGATTTCTGTGCACACACAATAGGACAGCGCTGTGACACATAATGCTCTTCTAGATGACAGGGAATCCTTCCCTTTGTTACAGCAGCAGTCCGCTAGAAGGTTTTTGTAGGTTTGGAGTTGTTACACATAGCGCGGGTTTTATCCATTTATAGTGATGACATCATTGCCCAAATCTGGGGGTCACCAGCCATTTCCACCCTTTACTCCCAGCTGGGGGGCTTTGTATCCATATACCAGATGTTCTACAGGACTAAATCTGCCATCAATGTTACTGCAAAATCAAAGGGGCCAAAACCCCTCCCCCGAGGAGTCATATATTTCTGTCCCCCTTGGTGGGAGTGGAGGTGACCCCTCTATAAGGATCTACAGTCCATACACACCCAGCACAAGGCCGGGGTCACACTACCAGACGCTTCTCGGGGCTGCAGTTCCTCTGAGCTCCACAAGGTGGGGATCTCACTTCTACCCAGACAGGAAGTCTCTATGGAAGACAGGAAGTGATGTCAGGTACAGACAGGAAGTGATGTCAGGTACAGGCAGGAAGTGATGTCAGGTACAGGCAGGAAGTGATGTTAGGTACATACAGGAAGTTCCATGAATGAGGAAGTAAAGAGAAGTCATTCTTGGATCTATCGGCGGAGGAGGTAATACGTAGATGAACCCCTTCAGGGGGAGGAGTTGATGATAATATATTTGCTCCCAAAGCTGGCCTACATGGTTCAGTTTTATCGTTCAGCCAGCGGGATGACCATAAAACTGAAGCGATTCCCCCATCCACACATTGGAGGTGGATGGGGGAATCCTCCACGCTGCACTCTTGTATTCTGACAATGGGGGGACTCCTCCGCTCTCAGAATACACAGATCAGCACTGAAGCTATTGGCTGCAGCCGCTGGGGGAGTGGCTTTTATCCGGCAGTGGCCACACATGGATGGAAATGTGAGCGATCCCTGCTGAACCAGCTGAATTTCCATGGATCTATGGTCACCTTCAGTGACTTCCTCCCCTCCCCCTCATCTCCTTCATGATGGAAGTCATGCTGAGATCATCTCCCATTGGCTCAGCAATATTCTCATTTGTCTCTCAGCTCCTTCTTGCTATTCCTCGTCCTGCCTGTTGTTTCCTTGGATTGATTTTCTGTGTAGTGACCCCGGCTTGGTCTCTTGGATGCGCTCGTCTGTTGCTTGCCCTGACCTTTCTCCTGATTCCTGGATCTCCTCCTCATCTCTCCTCCATATCCTCTTACACAGCTTTTCTCCACACCTGCAGTGACCCTGGGGGGAGGAAACTTGGCACCAGCACACCGCCAAATCCATCCCCACCATTAGGGGCTCTGGAGACAATTGTCTGCTATTTACACTCCGTTCCTCCGCACGTCACCTGATCACATGACAGCTTACTTCCACAGATTCCGCATAGATTTCTGGATGGTAAAGGTCAAAGTTCACTCTTCAGTTTAGGAGAGGTAGGATGCACCCAGGAACAAGCATTTGGTTTGCATGGGAGCCTCATATAGAGGACCCCTCAAATCTCCCCATCCAAATGTCCCTCCATCCAGAGTCTATCTGTCATAGGATTCTCTGACTCTGGATGAAGGGACATTAGGAGGAGGAGCTGTGAGGTCAGTGTGATGTCATAGGACATATAGATTAACCAAAATTATTGGTAGTTGTGATTTATACACAGCATGTTTGTTACAATGAATGTTTTATTATATCTTTCAGAGTGGAATCCTCGGGGATGATAATATTGATGTTAAAGAAGAGTATAAAGAGGAGGATGAGGAGTATGGAGTGATGGAGGAGTTTTCAGAAGGACACAAGGATATGATGGAGCCACCTAATACCAGGAACCCACCAGAGAGATGTCCCCGTCCTCTGTATTCCCGGGATTCCACACAGGAAGGTCACACCATCCCTCACTATTACAAGGTTGGTGGGGTGGAGAGCATGGACCTGGGATAATATATGGATTTTTTATGTGATCTTATATTTTACAGATTAAATTTTTTTCTCATTCTCTTGGTTTAGTGTGAAGATCTGATGAATATAAAAGAAGAAGAGGCGTATGTGAGGGATGATCAGCAGTCTATGGAGGAGGATGGAATAACGGGGACATTTATAGAGGAGGACACTCCTACAGAGATCAGCACAGGTGGGTCATGAACACTAAATCCATTCCTCCACCCATACTGCTCACTGATTGGTCCAGAGTAGGGCGGGGACTGGGTGATATCAGCCTGTAATCCCCTGGTCACTTTCCTGAGCTGTGTTCCCCGTCCTGTATTCCTGGATTTCTCTCGGATAATCTTCCTTCTCTGTGCTGCAGACACAATTTATGTATCTAGACTGGATTTATGGAGGTTCTGGGGTTCAGCTACATATTAATTCATTGACTCTGCTAAACCTAGACACCTGTCAGATCCTGGACGTGAACCCAGGACCTCTACTGTGTCTGGCAGAAACTCTTCTCACTGAGTTACCTGATATAATGGACGGCACTCTGCTTATCCATTGCTGTGTTTTCTGCTGAACCTTGAACTCTTTGCTCCTCCCATGAACTTCCTGATTTAAGCCATGTCTCTGCACTTCCTGTTTGGCAGATTTTTGTGCCTTCTCCATCCAATATCTTGCCCTTGTCTCTCCTGCTACCTTCTGTAGCTTTGCTATTGACCTTTGTCTTGTTTCTGGGCTATGATTCTACTTCATCCCAACCTGCAGCCACTTGTTACTGACCCTTGGCTTGTTTATTGACTACTACTACTGTGACCTGGTACTAACGCAGCAAAACCCATACCCACCATCTGGAGCTCTGGTGATACTGGTTAGTGCTTAGACCCCGCACCTCAGGTGAGCTCGTGTCATCTGTCAGGGTGACCTGCCTGTATACCTATCCTGTTGGTTGGTCTTCTGCTATAACTACTGGTCTCTGAGCCTGACCTCTGACCGGCACAGGAAAATCTGACCCAAACATGGAGGCCGCTATAGCAAATACCGTGGCTCCTTTCAGGCACCAACTTTCAGAAGTGCAAGAGTTCGGTGTTACCTACCAAGAAAAATGTTCTGGAAAGTGTGTTAAAGGGGCAACAGGAGGAAATCCATGCTCTGCAAAGAAGATTGCTGGACTTATGTTCCCGCGATGTTGCTAACACAGGCATGCCTCTGTCAGTCAAGTTCAATGGAGACCGACACCATTACAGAGGTTTCCTTAACCAATGCCACATTTTTTTCCAGATGCAACCTGCTGCATTTAATTCTGAGAAATAGAAAGTATTGTTTGTTGTAAACCTCCTGACTGAGGAAGCCCTAGCTTGGTCCTCTCCCCATATAGGACAAGACTGCATTGAACCAGGACTTTGAGGATCCCAATCACTGTACTACTGCTGAAGCAAAGCTGCATAGTTTACTGCAGGGTAGACGCTCTGTTTCTGAGTACACAGCTGAATTCTGATGATGGATCTCAGATACCACCTGGAACCCAGCAGCACAAAAGAATCAGTTCCGCCAAGGGCTCTCTGAACAGGTAAATGATGAGCTCACCAGAGTAGAGACTCCTAATGATCTTGAAGCTTTCATCCAATTATGCATCTGAATTGATCAGAGACTTACAGAAAGGAGGAAGGAGAGTCTGGGAATGTTTGGAAGTATTGGTGACATACGTTTTCCTACTGATCAGTTCATTCAGAAGGATCTAAAAGTTTCCCCAGATTCTAACACATCCAACCTATGCAGGTAGATGCTATTAAGTAATCCATTTCTACTCAAAAGAAAGAGACGACGTTTGGAGAACTTATGTCTGTATTGTGGGGACTCTGGACATTACGCAGTTAATGGTCACAGCAAAGTTAAAAGAACAATTGCGATTGATAGTATATTATTATTATACAGTATTTATAAAGCGCCAATAGTTGGCTCAGTGCTGTACATTACAAAGGGGGACAGAACATGTGACAGAACAATACCAATACAATGCAAAACATGAGGGGATCTAGGGCCCTGATCCTGGGAGCTTACAATCTAGGAGGGAGGGGATGGTGGCACAGGAGGAGATAGCTGTGGGGGATGGAGTGGTAGGAAGAGTGGAGGAGGTTGGCAAGTTAGCAGGGGGTGGGGTTGGCTTCCCTGAAAAGGTGGGTTTTCAGGGTGCACCTAAAGGAGAGGAGAGTAGGTGATAATCTGATGGGTTGGGGCAGGGAGTTCCAGAGGATGGGTGACACCCTGGAGAAGTCCTGGAGGCGGGCATGGGAGGAGGAGACCAGGGAACTAGAGAGGAGGTCTTGTGAGGAGCGGAGTGTGCGTGTTGGGTGGTACTTGGATATTAGGTCAGTGATGTAGTTCGGGGCAGTATGGTGGACAGCTTTGTACGTCAGTGTTAGGATTTTGAATTTGATCTGTTGCACAATCGGAAGCCAGTGGAGGGATTGGCAGAGGGGGGTGGAGGACACTGAGTGGAGGCCAGTGGAGGGATTGGCAGAGGGGGGTGGCGGAGATGGAGCGGTTGGAAAGGTGAATGAGTCTGGCAGCCGTATTCAGGATGGACTGAAGCGGGGATAGCCAGCGGCGAGGCAGGCCAGTGAGGAGGGAGTTGCAGTAGTCGAGTCGTGATATGATGAGGGAGTGGATGAGCTGTTTAGTGGTTTCTGGGGTTAGGAACGTGCGGATTTTGGCGATGTTGCGGAGGTGGAGTCTGCATGAGTTTGTTAAAGAGTGGACTTGGGGCTGGAAGGATAGGTTGGAGTCCAGAATGACACCAAGTTCTCTGGCCTGCGGGGTGGGTTTGATGGTGGCATTGTTGGATGTGATGGAGAAGTCAATGGGGGATGGGGTCCGGGCTGGGGGGAAGACAAGAAACTCGGTTTTGGAGAGGTTCAGTTTAAGGAAGTGGAGCGACATCCAGTCTGATATGTTGCTCAGTAGGTGTGTGATTCGGGCGGAGACCGAGGGGGTGAGGTGGGGGGGCGGAGACCGAGGGGGTGAGGTGGGGGGTAGAGAGATAGATTTGTGTGTCATCGGCATAGAGGTGGTAGTTGAAGCCGTGAGAGTGTATGAGTTGGCCAAGGGAGGAGGTGTAGATGGAGAAGAGAAGGGGCCCGAGGACGGAGCCTTGAGGGATCCCAACAGAGAGGGGGAGTGAGGGGGAGGTGGTAGCATTATAGGTAACGCTGAAAGAGCGTTGTGACAGGTAGGATGAGAGCCAGGAGAGAGCAGAATCTCTGAGGCTGAGGGAGTGTCGTTTTTTGAGAAGGAGGGGGTGGTCGACTGTGTGGAAGGCCGCAGAGAGGTCAAGGAGTAGGAGCACTGAATAGTGGCCATTAGCTTTGGCGGTTAGCAGGTCGTTGGAGAGTTTGAATAAGGCGGTTTCGGTGGAGTGTAGGGGATGGAAGCCGGACTGTAGGGGATCGAGGAGGTTGTTGTCGTTGAGGTGAGAGCATAGGTGGGTGTAGACTAGGCGCTCGAGGAGTTTAGATGTAAATAGGAGCAGGGAGATGGGTCTAAGGTTGTTCAGGTCATTGGGGTCCAGGGAGGGTTTTTTAAGTATGGGGGTGATGTGTGCATGTTTCAGAGGGGAGGGGAAAGTGCCGGAAGAGAGGGAGAGATTAAAGATGTGGGTGAGGGAGCGTAGGATGGAGGGGGAGGGAGGTCGTAGGAGTTGTGAGGGGATAGGGTCGAGGGGGCAGGTGGTGAGGCGTGCATCAGAGAAGACCTTGGAGACTTGCTCGATGGTAGTAAGGTCGAAGGTGTGGAGTGTTGAGGGGGCTTCCGTGTGAGGAATGTTGGGTGGGGTGGAGGTCAGAGCAGTGGTGGGGCCGTGGGAGAGGGGTGATGAGGGGGTAGCTGTGTGAGAGGGGACGGGTTTGGGGGGAGTGTGAGCTGTGGCGATGTCCTTGCGAATTGTGTCAATCTTGTTTTTTAAGTGATTGGCAATCTCAAGGGCGGTGAGTGAGGTGCTGGGTGGCGGTGGGGGCGGAGAGAGTAGAGAGTTGAAGGTGGAGAAGAGTCAGCGAGGATTGGAGGAGAGGGTCTTGATGAGGGTCTGGAAGTAGGCTTGCTTGGCTGCATGGAGGGAGGAGGTGTAGGTGTGGAAGGCAGATTTAAAACGGGTGAAGGCTTGTTGGATCTGGTTTTGCGCCATAGTCGCTTGAGAGTTTTGGTGTGGTCAGTCTGCCAGGGCTGGAGCGGTCGGGGTCTGATGTTTCGTGTGGTTAAAGGTGCTAGTGAGTCAAGGGCTGTTGACAGCGCGTTGTTATAGGCGGTCATAGCCAGGAAAAGGCAGGACAGGGGGAGGATGCTGTCATGGAGTTGATCAGCTGCAGAGTAGAGGGGGGCAGGGTTCAGGTTGCGGAGGTTACGGCTGGTGGTAGTGTGACATTTGGAGGGGTAGGGGTTAGAGGACGAGGAGATAGAGAAGGTGATAAGGTTGTGGTCAGAGAGGGAAGGGAGTGTTTGAGGTTGTGGGGAGCGCAGCGGTTGGAGAAGACAAGGTCCAGGATACTTCTGTCGGAGTGGGTGGTGGATTGTATACACTGTGCAAGTGCAAAGGAGGAGGTTAAGTGGAGGAGTTGGGATGTGGCCGGGTTGTCAATGTTGACAGGGATGTTGAAATCCCCAAGTATAGTGCCTGAACAAATATACTCCATTACCAGTCTATCTCCCCATTGATTTATGAAGACATAAAAGTTGATTCTATGCAGTCTCATTTTGTTGTCCCTATCATTCTTATCACCGAGGGCCATGAAATTCCATGTTCTGCTATGCTGGACTCTGGGGTCGGGCGGAACTTTATGGACATAGAATTTGCCCACAACAACAATAATCTCCCAAGAAACAATTCTGCCCCATTGATATGGAGACGGTTGATGGTTCACCTTTAGGACCGGTGTTTTCCATGAAACGGTTCCCCTGGTACTCTAATTTGAGGCTGACCATTATGAGACCATCAGCTCTCAGCTGATTACATCGCCTAAATTTCCTGTCATCTTGGGCATTCCTTGATTTTCTACCCATAACCCCACCATCAGTTGGGGAGAACGGACTATACATTTTATGTCCCCTCATTGCAAGGAGCATTGTAGGGAACCATGTTGTACAAGTTTTCTACCAATCAGGGAATCACAAGTTGATGTGGTAACTACCCAGTCATATGACAACCTGCCTCCACAATACTATGAGTTCTGAGATATCCATGATAAAAAGAATGACGATCAATTACCTCCTCATCGCCCATACGATTGTCCCATTGAACTGCTTCCAGGGTCAGAAATACCATTCAGCCGCCTTCTCAATCTGTCAGAACCTGAATTAAAGGTGCTCAGGGAGTGGCTTGATGAGAATTTGAGAAGGGCTTTATCAGACCCTCAACATCTCCTGCAGGGGCAGCCCTGTTCTTTGTTGAGAAAAAGGATTGCACTTTGCGTCCATGCATCGATTTTAGGGACTAGAATAAATCACTATTAAAAACCGTTACTCCCATTAATCATTGAAATTCTGGAAAGACTCCGCTCTGCCAAAGTCTTTACAAAACCTGACTTACGGGGGGCATATAACCTTGTATGCATTCATCAAGGAGACAAATGGAAAGCCACCTTTACAACCAGATATGGGCACTTCGAGTCCCTAGTTATTCCTTTTGGCCTATGCAACGCTCCCGCGACTTTTCAGCACTTTATCAATGATGTGTTTGACATCTGTTGGACCAGTTTGTTATTGTATATCTGATGATATTCTCATCCTTTCCGATAACTTGGAGGACCATCTCAAGCGTGTCTGCACTGTATTCAAAAGATTAAGGAAGAACCGACTTCAAACTGGAGAAATGTGAGTTTGAACAAACCCAGATCCAGGTCTTGGGATTTATTATCTCTTCAGAAGGAGTGAGCATGGATCCCGAGAAGATCAAGGCAGTGGTGGATTGTCCTGTACCTGGAAATTCATAAGAAACATCTTTAAGGTAATCGCACCAATTACAGAGCTGACAAAGAAAGGAGTGCCTTTTGTATGGTCACCGGAGGCACACACTGCTTTTAGTAAGCTAAAGTTTATTTTTGCATTTCTACACCAATATTGGTACATCCTGATCCTGAACTACTCTCTTAATATCTCTCACCTTGACTATTGTAACTCCCTCCTCATTGGCCTACCTAATCGCAGGCTATCCCCCCTCCAGTCTATCCTGAATGCTGCTGCCAGACTCATCCACCTTACTAACCATTCTGTATCAGCCATCCCTCTCTGCCAATCCCTCCACTGGTCTCCATTCAGTGTCCTCCACCCCTCTCTGCCAATCCCTCCACTGGTCTCCATTCAGTGTCCTCCACCCCTCTCTGCCAATCCCTCCACTGGCCTCCATTCAGTGTCCTCCACCCCTCTCTGCCAATCCCTCCACTGGCCTCCATTCAGTGTCCTCCACCCCTCTCTGCCAATCCCTCCAGTGGATTCCCATTGCTCATTGAATAAAAGTCAAAATATTAACAATAACATATAAAGCCATTTATAACTCTGCCCCAAGTTACATCACCAATCTTGTCTCCAAATATCACCCAAACCATCCTCTCCGCTTCTCCCATGACCTCCTGCTCCTCCTGAGGGAGGAGTCAATACCCCAATGATGGTGGTCTTCAGGATTAGTCCAGTCTTCAGGGGCCCTCAGGGGGTGGGGCCCTCGTCCTATAATCCCCTCATCACTGTCCCTCCTATAAAAGACAGTTCTGGTTGTTTCCTCACTCTCTGACTAAGGTCCATGAATAAAGAAATGACCTGGTAGGAGATCAGAGGAGCCATTTCCTAGTTCCCTTGAGGGTGGAATTGTAAGCTCCTCAGAGACCAAGCTGCCTGATGTGGGCGGAGTCCTGGTTTGGGGGAACCCAATCAGCTCCTGTCTAGTAATCCTCTTTGTCTTTGTATTTTAGTCCATGGCCGGGAGATGAGGAAAACCTCAGAGGATTGTATCACTTTGTCTCCAGACTGGAAAGTAGATGATGAGGACATCACACAGTATAGTCCAGGAGAAAACCCGGCTCCCTCCAATGTCCATCCGGCACCACCCAGTGTAGATGGACCATCGGATTCCTCGTATCCTGAGGAACCTCAGACTGTGCGGGACCGGGCCAGCCTTCCAACAGGGAAGAGCTTCTCCTGTACCGAGTGTGGGAAATGTTTCCGTTTTAAATATGATCTCAAAGTGCATAACAGAATTCACACAGGAGAGAAGCCGTATTCCTGTCCTGAGTGTGGGAAATGTTTTTCACAGAAGTCCCATCTTTGCAGACATCAGGGATCTCACACGGGAGAAAAGCCATATTCTTGTCCTGAGTGTGGGAAACGTTTTTCACGTAGGTCCTATCTTCAAATACATCAGAAGTTTCACAGAGGTGAGAAACCACATTCCTGTCCTGAGTGTGGGAAATGTTTTTCACAAAAGTCTAATCTTTACAAACATCAGAGATCTCACAAGATCAATAAGCCATATACCTGCCCTGAGTGTGGAAAATGTTTTTTAAAGATCTCCCATCTTTCCACACATCAGAGATCTCACGCTGGCAAGAAGCTGTATTCCTGTCCTGAGTGCGGGAAATGTTTTGAACAAAAATCAGAACTTGTTACACATCAGAGGAGTCACATGGGGGAGAAGCCATATGTCTGTTCTGAGTGCGGGAAGTGTTTTCGTGTTCACTCCAAACTTAAGGTGCATAAAAGATCGCACACGGGGGAGAAGCCGTATTCCTGTCCTGAGTGTGGGAAATGTTTTTCACAGAAGTCCAATCTTAACATACATCAGAGATCCCACACAGGGGAGAAGCCATTTTCCTGTCCTGAGTGCGGGAAATGTTTTTCAGATAAGTCCAGCCTTAAAAATCATCAGAGACTACACACAGGTGAAATGCCATATTCCTGTCCTAGGTGTGGGAAAGGTTTTGTACGAAAATTGGAACTTGTCACACATCTAATGTATCACACAGGGCAAAAGCCATATTCCTGTTCCAAGTGTGGGAAATGTTTTGTACGAAAAACGGTACTTGTCAAACATCAAAGGTCTCACGTATAAATACTGTATTCCTGTCCTGAGTGCGGGAAATGTTTTTCAGACAAGTCCAGTTTTTACAGACATCAGAGATCTCACATGGGATCTCATAGAGATCTCAAATGTTTTTCAGACAAGTCCCATCTTTACAAACATCAGAGATCTCACACGGGGAGAAGCCACCTTCCTGTCCTGAGTGAGGGAAATGTTCCTCACTGAAGTCCTGTCTTTCTGTACATCAGGGGTCCCACACAACCCTGGAGGTGTATTAGTGCCTTGAGTGCCGGAAATGTCTTCTAGATGAATGTTGCTGGACATCCCAGGAGATCAGAGGTCACCAAAGACATGGATGAAGTGTGGGACCAGGTCAGCCATTGATGGTAGGAGAAGAATAAAAATGGAGTCCTTCCCTGTGATTGGCTGAGTACATTTTGTGGCGGAAGATTTTGTAACCATGTAGGGGTCTAAAAAAAATAAATCGAGGAACAAAAGTGACCAACATTCTGGCTGTATTTATTTTCTATGAACATTGCCTCCATCTAGTGGCCATAATGTCATTTTATATAAATAGCCCCCTTATCTTCCTTGGTCAGACATGGCTTCATACTCATCCCTGAGATCACATTCCGACACTCATGAGTACTGTAGACTATGCAGCACACAAGTCAACCATTGATGTAACATGGAAAATACCACACTTGGCCTTTAGATGGCACTAAGTATAATAGCAATTAGCGCCATCTAGTGGCACATGTGGTATTTTCCATATTAAATCATGGAAAACATTCAAGCAGCAGATCTAATAACATCCATTTCCCCCCATTCACACAGGAGGAATGGACATGCACTTTCACCAGGTGAATGGTTCTACACATTCTATGAATAGACCCCCAAATGTCAGGAGACATTTATATAAAGACGGGAAGTATGGAGCAGAGAAATTAATAGACCTCCCAGCAATGTTATTACAAGGGGGGGACTGACAACTCATGGGGCCCCCGGACAATAGGGGATCATGGGGCCCCTGTGTCCTTGCCCAAACTCAAAAAAGCCTATGAAAAATGTACCAGGGGCATCTCATGAGGCCCTTTACTGACCCCGGGCCCTCGGGAGGTGCCCGAGTTTCCAAATGGTCAGTCCGCCCCTGGTTATTACCAGGCTGCAGCTAGGGGGAGCTCTAATGTCACCCCAGCAGAGTGATCCCATCTAGCCCACATTAACCCTCTCACTGCCAGAGCTGTTTCTGCATGATTTTGCACACATGGGAAAATGCAGATTTTGGTCCTGAAGATGAGATAAACCCCCAAACATCTATTCTGTGACATCAGAGGCCCTGGAGAATAAAATGGTGGTGATTGTTAGGTGTTCCCCGTACACAGATTCCCCTTCATATCTGCCTTTATTTCCTCCTTTCCCCCATGCAATCAGTAAGGTGGGGGAAGGGGGCCAATTATAAGAACTGATCTCCTGTCCATCTCTCCCTGCATCCGCTGAAAGCTCCCCCTCTTCTTCCTACTGCCGGCTTTTAGTGGCTGCAGGTAGAGATGGACCAGGGATCGGTTCTTGTACTTGTACCCCCTCATCCCCAGCACACTGATTGCATGTTCCTGTCCACCATCTGATTTATCCTGTTTTCCAGCCCCCTCTACCCCCATCTGCCTCCTCCCAAACGCTGCCTGGCTTTCCCTCCCATCCCTCCTGCCCCTACCACTGGCTGCTACAAGCACATGGGGATGTTTCAGGATGGAGAGTGGGGGAAGGGGTCATTAAATATTTCATTTACAGGCCTCTTCCTTTTCAGCATGAGCGCACTGGCTGTGTCCATCCATAACTGAGCATAGTACACATTATTTCCCTGGTTTCAGCCTATGATTGAACAGGAGTCTGTAGCTGGCCCCTGTTCATTCTGCAGTACAGCTGAGGATACAGAGAATCAAATTAAGGAATGTTCTCAATCTCTTTCTCCATCTCAGAAGTGAGATATCGGGAGTCTGTTTAGACTCCTAATGGTTCACAAATGCCCCCAAAAAATATATTGTGAAAAAATTGTAAAATTCTAACATTTAAAACAATTGAAAAAAATGTCAAAAAGAATTGGGGCTCATTTAGATTTGCAGTATTTTTTGTTTCCATAATACATTTTTATTTGGTTTTACGAATATAGTTACAACAACATAACAAAAATCGGACAGTGAAAAGCGACAAAATATCACAGTCTAGGTGCTGCGTTAAAGTTTAACAAAGAGAAAAAAGGAAATATTGAATAATTCCTAACAATCCTTCTAGTTCCACGAAATAATCATTTTAGAGTATCCAAGAAAAGGTTAAACATAATATCTGAGGTTCTGGTTCTGAACCAGTCGGACCGGGGAGTCCAAGCTTTGTCAGATTTGGTCATATTTAGGTCTGCTAACGATTTCTCATAGATGAAGTGGGTCTGGACCCGCTCAATGACGTCTTTTAGAGAAGGGGCGGAGTCTTTTTTCCAGTGTCTAGTAATGGTAAGTACTGATGCTAGAAGAATATGTGTCACTAAGGCCCTGATATACTAATGTACATAAACAGCCTCTAGGCGCATTTCCGTGGGCTAACGTCTACTTTTCTTTGGAATCCGTCTACTTTTAGGCGGCAAAGACATTTACTAAAGAAAGAGTCTAACAAATAGACGTGAAAGTGAATTTACTAACCAGTCCAATCCAGGAATCCGTCTAAGAAAGCAGACGTCCTAGAAACACGTCTAACACAACGAACAATCACTGCACAAACGTTCACATTGAAATTTTCTTTCCCAAATATCTGGACTTCACTTTAAACAATATATTCCTTTTAAAACATTTTTTCAGTGGGTAAAAAATAGTTTTTTTAGGGAATTCATGACAGTCAAGAACTAGACGCTTTTCCAACGTCTATGCAAGGATATACAGTGAAGGAAATGTGTATTTGCTCCCCTGCTGATGATGAATGTTCGCCCCTCACAAACAAATGATCGGTCTAACAATGGAATGTTCGGTGTAACACTGAGACACAGAATACAACAACAAATTCAGCAGAAATGCGTCTAACAAATGATGACTGATCTGCATGTTCATGAGGGAAAGAAGGATTTGATCCCCTATCATTCAGCAGGATTTCTGGCTCCCAGGTGTCTTTCATACAGGTAAAAAGCTGAGATTAGAAGCAGTCTCTTAAAGGGAGTGCTGCTAATCTCATTGTGTTACCTGTATAAAAGACACCTGTCCACAGGAGCCATCAAACCATCAGATTCCAAACTCTCCACCATGGCAAAGACCAAAGAGCTGTCCAAGGATGTCAGGGACAAGATGGTAGACCTACACAAGGCTGGACTGGGCTACCAAACTATGGCCAAGCAGCTTGGTGAGAAGGTGACAACAGTTGGTGCAATCATTCACAAATGGGAGAAACACAAAACAAGTGTCAGTCTCCCTAGGTCTGGTGCACCATGCAAGATCTCACCTCGTGGAGTGTCAATGATCATGAGAACAGTGAGGAATCATCCCAGAACTACACGTGAGGATCTTGTCAATGATCTCCAGGCAGCTGGGACCACAGTCACCAAGAAAACAATTGGTAACACACTACGCCGACAAGGACTGAAATCCTGCAGTGCCCGCAAGGTCCCTCTGCTCAAGAAAGCACATGTCCAGCCCGTCTGAAGTCTGCCACTGAACATCTGAATGATGCAGAGGAGGACTGGTGGAAAGTGTTGTGGTCAGATGAGACTAAAATCCAGCTCTTTGGCATCAACTCAACTCACCGTGTTTGGAGGAGGAGGAATGCTGCCTATGACCTCAAGAACACCATCCCAACTGTGAAACATGGTGGTGGAAACATTCTGCTTTGGGGGTGTTTTTCTGCTAAGGGGACAGGACAACTTCACTGCATCAAAGGGACGATGGACGGGGCAATGTACCCTCAAATCTTGGGTGAGAACCTTCTTCCCTCAGCCAGGGCATTGAAAATGGGTGGTGGATGGGTGTTCCAGCATGACAATGACTCAAAACACACGGCCAAGGCAACAAAGGAGCGGCTCAAGAAGAAGCACATTAAGGTCCTGGAGTGGCCTAGCCAGTCTCCAGAACTTAATCCGATTGAAAAGCTTTGTAGGGAGCTTGTTTGAGTTGCCAAACGTCAGTCACCAAACCTTAATGACTTGGAGAGGATCTGCCAAGAGGAGTGGGCCAAAATCCATCCTGAGATGTGTGCGAACATGGGGGCCAACTCCAGGAAACGTCTGACCTCTGTGATTGCCAACAAGGGATTTGCCACCAAGTACTAAGTCATGTTTTGTGAAGGGGATCAAATCCTTATTTCCCTCATCACATGCAGATCAGTCATCATTTGTTAGATGCATTTCTGCTGAATTTTGTGTTGTATTCTGTCTCTCAGTGTTACAATACACCGAACATTCGATTTTTACACCGATCATTCCATTGTGAGGGGCGAACATTCATCATCAGCAGGGGAGCAAATATGCATTTCCTTCACTGTATATGCGCATGTGCAGGACACAATTTAGCTGTCTGCCGCGGGCGCTTTCTTTTTAGCCGCTGTTCAATAGTAAATCTCAGTGTGGAGTCCTCTGACAGACGGCACTCAGTGGCGTCTCCTGTGTGTGGAGTCCTCTGACAGCCGGCACTCGGTGGCGTCTCCTGTGTGTGGAGTCCTCTGACAGCCGTCACTCGGTCACGTCTCCTGTGTGTGGAGTCCTCTGACAGCCGGCACTCGGTCGCGTCTCCTGTGTGTGGAATCCTCTGACAGCCGGCACTCGGTCACGTCTCCTGTGTGTGGAGTCCTCTGACAGCCGGCACTCGGTCACGTCTCCTGTGTGTGGAGTCCTCTGACAGCCGGCACTCGGTGGTGTCTCCTGTGTGTGGAGTCCTCTGACAGCCGGCACTCGGTCGCATCTCCTGTGTGTGGAGGCCTCTGACAGCCGGCACTCGGTCACGTCTCCTGTGTGTGGAATCCTCTGACAGCCGGCACTCGGTCGTGTCTCCTGTGTGTGGAGTCCTCTGACAGCCGGCACTCGGTCGCGTCTCCTGTGTGTGGAATCCTCTGACAGCCGGCACTCGGTCGTGTCTCCTGTGTGTGGAGTCCTCTGACAGTCGGCACTCGGTCACGTCTCCTGTGTGTGGAGTCCTCTGACAGCCGGCACTCGGTCGCGTCTCCTGTGTGTGGAGTCCTCTGACAGCCGGCACTCGGTGGCGTCTCCTGTGTGTGGAGTCCTCTGACAGCCGGCACTCGGTGGCGTCTCCTGTGTGTGGAGTCCTCTGACAGCCGGCACTCGGTCGCGTCTCCTGTGTGTGGAATCCTCTGACAGCCGGCACTCGGTCGTGTCTCCTGTGTGTGGAGTCCTCTGACAGTCGGCACTCGGTCACGTCTCCTGTGTGTGGAGTCCTCTGACAGCCGGCACTCGGTCGCGTCTCCTGTGTGTGGAGTCCTCTGACAGCCGGCACTCGGTGGCGTCTCCTGTGTGTGGAGTCCTCTGACAGCCGGCACTCGGTCACGTCTACTGTGTGTGGAGTCCTCTGACAGCCGGCACTCGGTCACGTCTCCTGTGTGTGGAGTCCTCTGACAGCCGGCACTCGGTCACGTCTCCTGTGTGTGGAGTCCTTTGACAGCCGGCACTCGGTCGCGTCTCCTGTGTGTGGAGTCCTCTGACAGCCGGCACTCGGTGACGTCTCCTGTGTGTGGAGTCCTCTGACAGCCGACACTCGGTGGCGTCTCCTGTGTGTGGAGTCCTCTGACAGCCGTCACTCGGTCACGTCTCCTGTGTGTGGAGTCCTCTGACAGCCGGCACTCGGTCGCGTCTCCTGTGTGTGGAATCCTCTGACAGCCGGCACTCGGTCGCGTCTCCTGTGTGTGGAATCCTCTGACAGCCGGCACTCGGTCACGTCTCCTGTGTGTGGAGTCCTCTGACAGCCGGCACTCGGTCACGTCTCCTGTGTGTGGAGTCCTCTGACAGCCGGCACTCGGTGGTGTCTCCTGTGTGTGGAGTCCTCTGACAGCCGGCACTCGGTCGCATCTCCTGTGTGTGGAGGCCTCTGACAGCCGGCACTCGGTCACGTCTCCTGTGTGTGGAATCCTCTGACAGCCGGCACTCGGTCGTGTCTCCTGTGTGTGGAGTCCTCTGACAGCCGGCACTCGGTCGCGTCTCCTGTGTGTGGAGTCCTCTGACAGCCGGCACTCGGTCACGTCTCCTGTGTGTGGAGTCCTCTGACAGCCGGCACTCGGTCACGTCTCCTGTGTGTGGAGTCCTCTGACAGCCGGCACTCGGTGGCGTCTCCTGTGTGTGGAGTCCTCTGACAGCCGGCACTCGGTCACGTCTCCTGTGTGTGGAGTCCTCTGACAGCCGGCACTCGGTCACGTCTCCTGTGTGTGGAGTCCTCTGACAGCCGGCACTCGGTCGCGTCTCCTGTGTGTGGAGTCCTCTGACAGCCGGCACTCGGTCACGTCTCCTGTGTGTGGAGTCCTCTGACAGCCGGCACTCGGTCACGTCTCCTGTGTGTGGAGTCCTCTCACAGCCGGCACTTGATCGCGTCTCCTGTGTGTGACAACCAGCACTCGGCAGATCTTTATGTAATCTAATTTGATTTCCTTAGTTCTATTGATTCAGTTTTTGTTTCTTATCCTTTATAATTATTTCTGTAATGGAATATCCCACAAACAGCGCTCTCAACCTACTAATATACCAAAATGAATATAACCAGTGTATAAATGAATATAACCAGTGTATAAATGAATATAACCAGTGTATAAATGAATATAACCAGTGCATAAATGAATATAAATGACATATGTAAAATTATATAAGAAAATATATAAATAATAAAATAAAACTGCCACCAAATAAAGTGCCAATATGTGCCAAAAAAATATATATAATTAAATCATACAAAAAAGTCCACTAAGTGAAGTCCAAATATATATATAATCTTTCTTCAATGAAGATATGAAATCTTTCTCTAATAGAAATATTTTCTCCACAATGGTGAATATTTCAGTGCTCAACACCCCATCAAAGTGCCAACTCACCACATTCTGGTGATTAACCAGCATATCCTTCAAATATCAATGGATGTGGAACATTCAGCAGCATAACAATAATCCTCCTTCATCAGAAGATTGATCTCATTACTCTCTGTCATGGTAAGTATAAGACACATGTGAATAGATAGAACACTCACTATAGCATAATACCGATTTAATGTTTATTTTTCAAAATTCCCCCTTTAAAAACACTCACATTCTGCAAGTAAATATACGGCCTTTTTGTATAGAAAACCGTCTGCAGCCTGCAGCACACAATCTCCTGCTCCCAGCACACACAGTGGAGTCTCACCAGCCGTAGTCGGCAACAGATGATGCGGTTGTGGTCATGTGGTCCAGCCATGTGGTAGCGGCATACATGATGATGTCACTGCTCGATCACGCCCTAACACGTTTCGTCACACGACTTCGTCTGAGGGTGTCACCTCATATGGATAATGATATCATCCTAAAGACCCTGCCCCCTCTTTTACATTTAGCGTATAGGGACCAGAAGCCATCATTCATGGTCAGTGCAATAATGGATCATATGTATTCTCTGGAGTTGTCATCATGACTGATGATGATCTGCATTGCTGGACAACATGATTCATGATGGATTTACAATGCTGGAGATTTTAAAGACTTTTTATTTCTTAATAAAAGTGTTACTAAACCCCGGATCCTGGATTTACTATATCCACTCTCCCCGGACCCCGCATTCACTATATCCGCTCTCCCCAGACCCCGCATTCACTGTATCCCCTCTCCCCGGACCCCGCATTCACTGTATCCGCTCTCCCCGGACCCCGCATTCACTGTATCCGCTCTCCCCGGACCCCGCATTCACTGTATCCCCTCTCCCCGGACCCCGCATTCACTGTATCCGCTCTCCCCGGACCCCGCATTCACTCTATCCGCTCTCCCCGGACCCCGCATTCACTGTATCCCCTCTCCCCGGACCCCGCATTCACTGTATCCGCTCTCCCCGGACCCCGCATTCACTATATCCGCTCTCCCCGGACCCCGCATTCACTATATTCGCTCTCCCCAGACCCCACATTAACTATATCCGCTCTCCCCAGACCCCGCATTCACTGTATCCGCTCTCCCTGGACCCCGCATTCACTATATCCGGTCTCCCCGGACCCCGCTGTCAGGAAAGGACTCACCGTTGGGTGTCCTGGGGCTCGCCTGCTGTGTGTGCTGCAGCACCAGTTCTCACCAGCAGGTGCTTTTCAGCAGCCAGGATCACACTCCTGCAAACAAGCCATCACCTGAGGCTGATCGCAGGAGGTGTATTTAGGCAGTACCAGGCCTGCAATCAGTGCCTTGGTGTTTTCCCATGAGCCCTTGTTGTCTTGAACCTGTATCCTGTCTTCTACCTGCTTGACTCTCCTGCTCAATTCTGACCACGACTGAACTCTGCCTGCACCGACCCGGCTCTCCTTTTTGACTGTCCATTTGCCTGCCCCTCTGTGCCATATCTGCCCGATTGTTCCTGACCCGGCCTGTCTGACCACTCTACCTCTCCAGCGCTTACTATGCCTGTGTTCCTGAACATATTGATATTAGTTGAAGGTTTGTTTTTTGTTTACTGTGCATTTTTGTATATTTGTGCAGCTCTTAATAAATTATATTATTATTACATCATTCCTAAAGCCTGCTGTTCCCTGTGTCAGTCCACACATCTCTGGTCATACCTGGATTCCTGACACCCACATTCACTGTATCCGCTCTCCCCGGACCCTGCATTCACTGTATCCGCCCTCCCTGGACCCTGCATTCACTATATCCGCTCTCCCCGGACCCCGCATTCACTGTATCCCATCTCCTCGGACCCTGCATTCACTATATCCGCTCTCCCAGGACCCCTCATTCACTGTATCCGTTCTCCCCAGACCCCGCATTCACTATATCCGCTCTACACGGACCCCGCATTCACTATATACGCTCTCCCTGTACGCTGCATTCACTATATCCGCTCTCCCCAGACCCCTCATTCACTGTATCCATTCTCCCAGGACCCCTCATTCACTATATCCGCTCTCCCCGGACCCCGCATTCACTATATCCGCTCTCCCCGGACCCTGCATTCACTATATCCGCTCTCCCAGGACCCCTCATTCACTGTATCCGTTCTCCCCAGACCCCGCATTCACTATATCCGCTCTACACGGACCCCGCATTCACTATATCCGCTCTCCACGGACACTGCATTCACTATATACGCTCTCCCTGTACGCTGCATTCACTATATACGCTCTCCCTAGACCCCTCATTCACTATATCTGCTCTCCCCGGACCCCATATTCAACGTATCCACTCTCCCCGGACCCCGCATTCACTGTATCCGCTCTCCCTGGACCCCGCATTCACTGTATCCCCTCTCCCCGGACCCCGCATTCACTGTATCCGCTCTCCCCGGACCCCCCATTCACTGTATCCGCTCTCCCCGGACCCCGCATTCACTATATCCGCTCTCCCCGGACCCCGCATTCATTATATCTGCTCTCCCCAGACCCCGCATTCACTATATCCGCTCTCCCCGGACCCCGCAAATCACTATATCCGGTCTCCCCGGACCTCGCATTCACTATATCCGCTCTCCCCGGACCCCGCATTCACTATATCCGCTCTCCCCGGACCCCGCATTCGCTATATCCGCTCTCCCCGGACCCCGCATTCACTATATCTGCTCTCCCCGGACCCCGCATTTATTATATCCGCTCTCCCCAGACCCCGCATTCACTATATCCGCTCTCCCCGGACCCCGCATTCACTATATCCGCTCTCCCCGGACCCCGCATTCACTATATCCGCTCTCCCCGGACCCCGCATTCACTATATCCTCTCTCCCCGGACCCGCATTCACTATATCCGCTCTCCCCGGACCCCGCATTCACTGTATCCGCTCTCCCCAGACCCCGCATTCACTATATCCGCTCTCCCCAGACCCCGCATTCACTATATCCGCTCTCCCCGGACCCCACATTCACTATATCCTCTCTCCCCGGACCCCGCATTCACTATATCCGCTCTCCCCGGACCCCGCATTCACTATATCTGGTCTCCCCGGACCCTGCATTCACTATATCCGCTCTGCCTGGACCCCGCATTCACTATATCCGCTCTCCCCAGACCCCGCATTCACTATATCCGCTCTCCCCGGACCCTTCATTCACTATATCCTCTCTCCCCGGACCCTGCATTCACTATATCTGGTCTCCCATGACCCTGCATTCATTATATCTGGTCTCCCCGGACCCTGCATTCACTATATCCGGTCTCCCCGGACCCTGCATTCACTATATCTGGTCTCCCGCAGTCCACAGAACATGGAAATACAATTATTTTAGTAAATTTAAGCATGTACATGTACTGTACTGAGTTGTAAAGTGTCCCTTGTAAAGTGTCTCCTGTGAGAAATGTTTGGGCCCCAAAGATCCCCATCGTGGCCCCGACACACACAATTCTTTTCACTCAATAAATTCTTTATTATGGTTTTACTTCTAACAAGATTGTAATCATAGAATCAGGAAATAACAAAGGAAGGAATCCGATTGGTCAGGAAGATCCCTTGTCTGGAATGTGGGGGCGGAGTCATTATTATTGGTGTACAATACAATACACAACGTGTTCCATTATTATAACAAAGTATTGTAGAAAAGATCACAACATGTGACATGGCTGAATGAATGCTGGTCATATTAGTTCATCTATTCTCTAGGTGGGGTGGTATCTATTGGGCCAATCCCTTTTACAAACCACACATAATATCGCCCTTCAAAGTGAAAACAGATTTCTCGGATCCCTTTCCTGTTGGGCGAGGGACGAGGCAGGGTTGCCCCGTGTCCCCGGCGCTCTTTGTCCTGGCGCTTGAGCCACTGGCTTTAGCGCTCCGGACTGATTGCAATATATCGGGGGTTCCATATGTGGGACAGGAGTTTAAGCTGAGCCTCTTTGCGGACGATGCCCTCTTGACCCTTACTAATCCTCTGACGACGCTTCCTAATTTGCAACGGGTTCTTGAGCGCTTCTCCTTGATTTCGGGTCTATGTATCAATTTGGATAAAACCGTCGCTCTCAATATTACTTTGGCTTCAGATTTGGTTTCGCGCCTAAAATCCCACTTCCCTTACCGGTGGGCTTCCTCTTCTCTGGAATACTTGGGCATTCGCTTGACCCCCACCTATGACTCCCTTTTTGCTGCAAATTATTATCCTTTGCTTAGCTCCTTATCTTCTCTTATGCATTCCTGGCAATTTCCGCACCAGTCTTGAATAGGACGGGTCCATTCAGTGAAAATGACCATCTTGCCGAAATTGTTATATTATTTTCGCACCCTCCCAGTGCGGGTTCCCCCTCACTTTCTTCGGTTGCTTCAGGCGAAGTTTATGCGTTTTATCTGGGCCAATAAGCTTCCCAGAGTCTCTAGAAACACGCTCTTTGCTCATAGACTCCAGGGTGGTCTTGGGGTACCCAATGTAACTAAGTATTATCAGGCGAGCCAGATTGCCCGCTGTCTATGTTGCACGCTTCCTCCAATGTTCCTCTCTGGGTCCTGCTGGAACTACCTAATTGTGCCCCTATCGCACTATCGACACTCCTATGGCTTCCCCCTGCCCTGCGCCCTATGGCGCTGAGTCCGATGTTGCTCCATGGCCTACGAGTCTGGGACTCGGTACGTTACTCCAGTGGCCTGATGTCACCCTTTTTGCCCTTGCTTCCAATCGTTAATAACCCTCTTTTCCCGCCGGGTCTAGATCACCCGAGGGCATTTTCTTGGTGGGTGGCTCATGGTTTCTCACAGGTGCGACACTTTTTGATTTTTCGGTCCTTTCCCACCTGGAATGTCCTCCGGGAGTCTTGGGATGTTTCCCCAGCGGAATTTTTACGGTACCTTCAATTGCAGCACTGGCTACTCTCGCTGAGGGCCACTTCTGCTTTCCCATATCAGCAATCTGCCTTTGAACGGCTTTGCCAGCAGCGTCCGGGCGCCCCGGGCCTTATCTCCCTTCTTTACGCAGCTTTGAACAGATGCTCATCGCACACTTCTCTTTCATATGTAGTTCAGTGGGAACGCGACCTGGGAGTGGCTGTGGATCCGGAGGACTGGCATAAAGCCTGGTCACTCATAGCTAAATGTTCATTTAATACGACCACGCTGGAAGCAGCCTATAAGGTATTGTTTCGTTGGTATTGGGTGCCGGCTCGTTTGGCCCAGGCTAACCCTGCCTGTAGTGATCGATGTTTTCGGGGTTGTGGCCATCGTGGCGATGTACTGCATATCTGGTGGTCATGCCCGAGTTTGGTTCGTTTTTGGTCTCGTGTGTTTGGCCTCCTTTTCACTTTGTTTCATCTCTCCATACGCCGGGATGCTCGGTATGCTTTGCTTCATTGTCCCATACCAGGCCTCTTGGCTCGTCAGCAGCGGTTGGCTTCCTATTTGTTTTTATCGGCCACTAGGACAATTGCTCAGACCTGGAAGAGTCCGTTTGTACTTTTCCAGGGGGTGCGGGATCGTATGACTACTATGATGCTCAATGAACAGATGTCGAGTATATGCAACGACTCTCAACATAAATTTTTGAAAATATGGGAGCCGTGGTTGCAATATGCCTTTCCCACGCTCCCCCCGGCCAGTGTAGGGAGGTGATGGAGTTTTGTATTGGTGCTCATGGACCCTTGCTCTTTGGTGTGTGTTTTTGTTTTTTTTTTTTCTCTTTCTTCTCTGCTCTTTTTCTCTCCTTTTCTGTTTGTTTTGATGTGACAGTGGACAGCTGTCTTTAGTTGCGATAGTCAGAGTCTTATTGATGTTATTGTAACCTATGTGCCATTGATAGCCCCTGCGTGGGCATACGTTTTGCCTTATTAGAATTAGAGCGTTGTCTGCTCTATTATGCATTTTCTATCGGTGCAATTGATAGCCCCTGCGTGGGTGTGTTTTGTTGCCTCTGTTTTATACTGTTTAAAATTAATAAAAACCATTGAAATACAAAGTGAAAACAGAAACGATTTGCACAAAATCAAAGAGTAGAAATATTTTCCGGTGGATCCCCTCTACCCAGACCCCATATGTAGACATAGAACAACAAGCTGTGTTCCCTCTCGTGCCGCACTCCTCCAACCACCCAAACCCACACAGAAGCCAAGGGAAATAATGAGAGGAAAGTTCCCCCCTAGTTTGGGGCGGAGTTCTCCTTCCCTCCTGTTGGGGGATGGGAGAAGGATGGACTGAAGACAGAGAGACGCTTCGGGGTCACCACTGTTCTGTAGAGCCTTGAAATGAAGGACATCAACTTCAGAAGTTCTTGTTGTCTGTGTAAAGTTCCCCGATAACGAGATCTGGGCTCTCCCAGCTTCTAGCTCTGTAACCCGCTATATCATTATCAGGAAACGCAACTCTGACACCCAAGAAGGGCTGAAGTTGTGTCCTTCATTTCCAGGATCTACTGACCACTCTGCACCCCGACATTTACTGCACTTCATCCATGTCTTTGGGGGCCTCTCATCTCATCAACTGTTTCTTCCATGATGAAGATCAGCCATGGAGTATATCTGAGGTGTATATCAGGGTGTGCTTCTTCCCCACATGAGAGCTGGGATGTCCAGCAACATTCATCTAGAAGACATTTCCTGCACTCAAGGCACTAATACACCTCCAGGGTTGTGTGGGACCCCTGATGTACAGGAAGACAGGACTTCAGAGAGGAACATTTCCCTCACTCAGGACAGGAATACGGCTTCTCTTCCGTGTGGCATCTCTGATGTGCAATAAGATGGCATTTCTGTGAAAAACATTTCCCACACTCAGGACAGGAACATGGCTTCTCCCCCGTGTGAGATCTCTGATGTCTGTAAAGATCGGACTTCACTAAAAAACATTTCTCGCACTCAGGACAGGAATACGGCTTCTCCCCTGTGTGAGATTTCTGATGTCTGTAAAGATCGGACTTAACTGAAAAACATTTCCCACCCTCAGGACAGGAAACCGGCTTCGCCCCGTGTGAGATCTCTGATGTCTGGAAAGATGCAACTTTCGTGAAAAACATTTCCCGCACTCAGGATAGGAATATGACTTCTCCACCGTGTGAGATCTCTGATGTGTGTAAGGACTGGACTGTGGTGGTTTATGTAAGGATTTATTCTACTTATAAAGGGCGTGTCCCTTTCCCTTAGATGAAATATTACAGTGCCTCCAGCTGTTAAAATACGGCAAATATTTAATGAACCAATAATTTGGACACCTTGATAATTTGATCACCACTTATTATTATACCTTGAATTCTTTTAGCCAGTATGATTTCATACCATACACACAAAATTTGCCTTATAATAGATAAATATATAAATTTATTTATGTACAAAAATGATATATATATTAACACAAAACGCAAAAGACTGGTGATGAATGGATATTGATACACACGATCAAAGATATACTATACCAATATCATACACAATACAGTATTTCTAAATAATGATAAACAATATAACAATTTTTCTAGATGATAATGATTATTAAAAATTAAATTTAGTAATAACGAATAATTTAGAGTATTTCAGAGGTTATTTTCTCACATCACGTGGCCATAGGAATGGGAGAAGATATTCCCTGATAAATTATACTCTAATTACTAATATTTAATAATTTATGAAATATGAAAAATTTGTAATATGACACCAACACTATCTAACAGTAATACAGGATCTCTCTATATATATAAACACCCAATACAGTTGTTGTCACTCTAAGGTAATTCTTATCACTCTAAACAACAGAGGAAATATACAATACAAAATTAGATGGACAGTCTCACCACACCCAGAATTTGGACTATGACACTTTCCCAGTGGATTCAGCTGGCACTGGAACGCCTTCAGATTGATGGCCACAGGGACAAGTGATAGATATGTAGTATAGTAGAGATTCAGAGGTTTAGAAGTTTAGTAGAAAGTTTAAAAAGTTTGAAAGGATGAAAGAGTGGTTATTCAGCAGATATGGATTTCAGCCTCTTCAGATATCCTCAGTTTCCTCAGTCAGTTTTCAGTCAGGTTCTTCAGTGAGTTTTTTTTTCAGGTTTTTCCTTAATCATTTTTCTTCTTAAATGAGGTGCATGGCTTTTTATACCATCTAAACTATTGTTCTAAGAGACCCTCCCAACAGGCTTTTGATTGGCCGGTCGAGAAGTGTATGTACCTAAGCTATCTCTCACCTGTCCGCCAGATGGCAGTCATGTACCATAGAACAATTTGAGTATTGATGATGACTCATACCTCGGGTGGAATTCAAGGTGATTTCAGGTATTAAATATACGTCTTATCCAGATATATATTTGATTATACCTATAATGTTCTGGATAGGACTATTAAAGATATATGTATATTCAGTTATTAATTTCCCTGAGATACAAACTTGTGTGAAAGCATTTGTTTTCTGATACAACATACAACTGATGCTAATTCACAATATATCTTACTTTCCCTCATCTCAATACTCAAGTTAGTGATATACAATTCCCATTGCTGAATGTATTTTTGTTTCAGAAAGAGTAGGAATAATGTATCTTTCCTGTTAATGTCTTTGTGGGTAAAAATATAAGTTCTAATCTTTGACTTTTAGTCTTAAGACTGACACAGGAAACGGTTATTTGCGTCCATTGTAACAAACCAGATGGTAAACAACCAGTTGTCCTGGTCGTTTGAAAAGACTGTTAGTTCATCATTTCTCTCCAAGGTTTGTTTATTCTTCTCAGACTTTAATCTAGTCTCATATATTGTTCACTTGTTGTGTGGTGACTCAGTGTTTGAAGGTCCAAGGTAGTGTTTGATTTTATAATTAACTTTCTTGCAGGTGAAATTTCCTAATTTTCCACAGACGATGGCAATTGTTTAGAAAACATACTTTTGCCAGGTTTTAGAGTAATCAACATCAGATCCCACCATTATCTTCCTCAGGGACTTTGTTTGATCACCTGTAGGCATTTCAATAGTATATTGTGTCTGGAACAAGTCTTCCACTTGAAATTTCCAAGAATTGTCGGACTTAGGCCACCTGTGGATAGTCAAACAGTCTATTGTCTCTGGAAAAAGTTCCCTTCACCCATTATCTGCATGTCTTCACTGGAGGGTCCTTTGAATTTTCAACCAAGAAAAGTTAACCCTTAACAGATGGCTAGGCTGGTTTGCTGTCAGAATGAAGTTATATTTTGATAAATAATTTCAAAAGGCACTACAGGACTTCTGTGAAAATTTTTTCCCACACTCAGAACAGGAATATGGCTTCTCACCTGTATGAGATCTCAGATGTTGGTAAAGACCGGACTTCCTTGAAATAATTTCCTTCACTCAAGACAGGAATATGGTATCTCCCCCGTGAGATCTTTGATGTGTGTAAAGACTGGACTTCACTGAAAAACATTTTCCACACTCAGAACAGGAATATGGTTTCTCCCCTGTGTGAGATCTCTGATGTTTGTAAAGATTGGACTTCTGTGAAAAACTTTTCCCGCACTCAGGACAGGAATGCGGCTTCTCACCTGTGTGAGACCTTTCATGTTTGACAAGGTCTGATTTTTGTGCAAAACATTTCCCACACTCAGGACAGGAATACGGCTTCTCCCCTGTGTGAGTACTTTTATGCACATTAAGATTTGATTTATAGGGGAAACATTTCCCGCACTCAGGACAGGAATATGGCTTCTCCCCCATGTGAAATCTTTCATGTCTGTAAAGATGAAACTTCACTGAAAAACATTTCCCACACTCTGGACAGGAATATGGCTTCTCCCCAGTGTGAGATCTTTTATGCTCATTAAGACGGGATCTATAATGGAAACCCTTCCCACACTGAGTACAGGAGAACTTCTTCTCTGTAGGAAGGCCAGCCAGGTCCCGCACAGTCTGAGGTTCCTCAGGATACGAGGAATCCGATGGTCCATCTACACTGGGTGGTGCCGGATGGACATTGGAGGGAGCCGGGTTTTCTCCTGGACTATACTGTGTGATGTCCTCATCTTCTACTTTCCAGTCTGGAGACAAAGTGAGACAATCCTCTGAGGTTTTCCTCATCTCCCGGCCATGGACTAAAAAACAAAGACAGAGAATTACTAGACAGGAGCTGATTGGTTCCCCCAAACCAAGACTCCACCCACATTAGGCAGCTTGGTCTCTGAGGAGCTTACAATTCCACCCTCAAGGGAACTAGGAAATGGCTCCTCTGATCTCCTACCAGGTCATTTCTTTATTCATGGTCCTTAGTCAGAGAGTGAGGAAACAACCAGAACTGTCATTTATAGGAGGGACAGTGATGAGGGGATTATAGGACGAGGGTCCCCACCCCCTCTATCACTCATCGCCATCTTCCCAACACAAGAAGTACTGCACTTCCTTATTTAGTCCATGATTTAGTCATGAAGAACAGCGGGGCTGAGCCCCACCAGAGGTCAGAGAGTGAGGATGGGGGGAGAACAACCAAGATGAAGACTGGACTGATCCTGAAGACCACCATCATTGGGGTATTGACTCCTCCCTCATTATCACTTTCTGTTTAAGGGTCCAAAGTTGGAGGATGTTATCACATTATTATCACCATGTAAAAGTCTGTGCTCCAATCACATCATCCGATATAAAATGTCCAGCTGGGAGGAAATGGGTGCAAAAGAAGGATTATATAATTTACAACTTATTATATATTATACAAATGTTAGGACTATACAATTAATGATGTAATGTACAAAAGAGTTTATAGTGCAGGGGTCAGGAGTATGTAATGTACAGTTGCAAGAAAAAATATGTGAACCCCTTGGGATTACGTGGAGTTTTGCATGAATTGGGCATAAAATGTGCTCTGAACGTCATCTAAGTCACAACAATAGAAGAACACAGTCTGCTGAACATAATACTAGACAAACATTAGATGTTGCCATGGTTTAATTGCACATAACATGTAAACATTCACAGTGCAGGGAGGAAAAAGTATGTGAGGCCCTAGCTTAATGACTTTTCCCAGAGCTAATTGGAGCCAGGAGTGAGCCAACCTTGACTCCAATCAGTGTGATGATATTGGATGTGTTGCTGACAGCTGTCCTGCCCTTAAAAAACACACACCTATTTTGGGTTTACTGGTTTCAAGAAGCACTGTCTGATGTGAACCATGCCTCGCAGAAAAGAGCTCTCAGAAGACCTACGATCAAGAATTGTTGACTTGCATGAAGCTGGAAAGAGTTACAAAAGTATCTCCAAAAGCCTTGATGTTCATGTGTCCACGGTAAGACAGACTGTCTACAAATGGAGAAAGTTTAGCACTGTTGCTACTCTCCCTAGGCGTGGTCGTCCTGTAAAAATGACTGCAAGAGCACAGCGCAGAATGCTGCATGAGGTAAAGAGGAATCCCAGAGTGTCAGCTAAAGACCTACAGAAATCTCTGGCACATGCTAACATTTTTGTTGACACATCTACAATAAGGAAAACATGAAACAAGAATGGAGTACATGGGAGGACACCACGGAGGAAGCCATTGCTGTCCAAAAAGAATATTGCAGCACGTTTGAAGTTTGCAAAAGAGCACCTGGATGTTCCACAGCACTACTGGCAGAATATACTGTGGACAGATGAAACCAAGATTGAGTTGTTTGGGAAGAACACACAACACTATGTGTGGAGAAAAAAAGGCACACCAACATCAAAACCTCATCCCCACTGTGAAACATGGCGGAGGGAGCATCATGGTTTGGGGCTGCTTTGCTGCCTCAGGGCCTGGACGGATTGTTGTCATTGATGGGAAAATGAATTCCAGAGTTTATCAAGACATTTTGCAGGAAAACGTACGACCATCTGTCCGCCAACTGAAGCTCCGCAGAGGATGGGTGATGCAACAGGACAATGACCCAAAGCATACAAGTAATTCAACAAAATAATGGCTGCAACAGCACAGAATACGCCTTCTGGAGTGGCCCAGTCAGAGTCCTGACCTCAACCCCATTGAAATGCTGTGGCATGATCTTAAGAGAGCGATTCACACCAGACATCCCAAGAATATTGCTACACTGAAACAGTTTTGTGAAGAGGAGTGGTCCAAAATGACTCCAGATCGTTGTGCAGGTCTGATCTGCAACTACAGGAAACTTTTGGTTGAGGTTATTGCTGCCAAAGGAGGGCCAACCAGTTATTAAGTCCAAAGGCTCACATACTTTTTCCTCCCTGCACTGTGAATGTTTACATGTTATGTGCAATTAAACCATGGCAACATCTAATGTTTGTGTAGTATTATGTTCAGCAGACTGTGTTCTATTGTGACTTAGATGACGTTCAGAGCACATTTTATGCCCAATTCATGCAAAACTCCACGTAGTCCCAAGGGGTTCACATACTTTTTCTTGCAACTGTACAACAGAGTATATAGGTCAGGAGGATGTAATGTACAACATAGAGTACATAGTGCAGGGGCCAGGAGTATGTAATGTACAACACAGAGTATATAGTGCAGGGGTCAGGAGTATGTAATGTACAACACAGAGTATATAGTGCAGGGGTCAGGAGTATGTAATGTACAACAGAGTATATAGTGCAGGGGTCAGGAGTATGTAATGTACAAGTTATATAGTATAAGGGTCAGGACTCACAGAATTAGTATTCTGTAATCAGTGGAAGCTTAAATGCTTACTGTAAAGGGGTGGTGTTGAACGTGGTATACTTGGACAGGGGGTGGCTATGGAAGTGGTATACTTGGACAGAGGGGCGACGGTGGACGTGGTATACTTGGACAGGGGGTTGGCTGTGGAAGTGGTATACTTGGACAGGGGGGTGGCTGTGGACATGGTATACTTGGACAGGGGGGTGGCGGTGGATGTGGTATACTTGGACAGAGGGGTAGCGGTGGATGTGGTATATGTGGACAGAGGGGTGGCGGTGAACGTGGTATACTTGGATAGAGGGGTGGCTGTGGACGTGGTATACATTAGCACAATGTATACAGTCCTCCACTCTGATGGGAATACATTAGACCTTGTTTTCTCTCTTCTTTGCACTCCCTACAACCTCACAAACACCCCCTTTCCTCTCTCTGATCACAAAATCATCACCTTCACAGTCTCCTCGTCTTCAAACACCTATCCCTCCAAGCAGCCAACAATTACCCGCAGAAACCTTCACAACTTGAACCCGGCTCCTTTCCACTCTGCAACTGACCAACTCTAAGACAGAATCTCTCCCCTGTCCTGCCCTGACCTGGCCACTGCTGTCTACAACAGTTCACTATCACCCACACTGGACTCACTTGCTCCTCTAACAACACGAAGCATCAGGCCCCGACCATTACATCCGTGGCAGACTGACCACACCAGACATCTTAAATGACATAGTTGTGCGCTGGAGTGATTGTGGCGTAAAACCAAATGCCACCAGGCGTTCATCAGATATAAATCTGCTTTCTTCACATACAATTCCTCTCTTCATGCTGCCAAACAAGCCTACTTTGTCACTCTCATCAATAGCTTGTCATCCAGTCCTCATCATCTCTCCTCCACTTTTAACTCTCTACTTTCTCCACCTCCACCCAGTACCTCACTCACTGCTCACGAGATTGCAAATCACTTCAAAAACAAGATTGACGCAATTCGTAGGGGCATCTCCACTGCACAGACATCCATCCCACTTAGCATACCTTATACTAAACCTCCCTCAACACTTTTCTCTTTTGACCTCGCTACTACCGAAGAGGTCACTAAGGTTTTCTCAGAAGCCCGTCTCACCACCTGCCCCCTAGATCCTGTCCCCTCACAACTACTATGGTCACCCTCTTCCATCCTATGCTCCCTCACTCACATCTTCAACCTATCCCTCTCTAACGGTGCCTTCCCCACCCCTCTAAAGCATGCGCACATCACTCCCATACGTAAAAAGCCCTCCCTGAACTCCACCAACCGGAACAACTTAAGACCCATCTCCCTGCTGCCATTTACCTCTAAACTCCTAGAACACTTAGTCTATAATCCCCTGAGCTCCTCCCACCTCACCGAAAACAACCTTCTTGACCCTTTAGTCTGGCTTTCACTCTCTACACTCCACTGAAACTGCCCTACTAAACCTCACTAATGATCTACTAACTGCTAAAACCAATGGCCACTACTCCTTACTCATCCCAACCAATGGTCACTACTCCGTACTCATCCCAACCAATGGCCACTACTCCGTACTCATCCCAACCAATGGCCACTACTCCGTACTCATCCCAACCAATGGCCACTACTCCGTACTCATCCCAACCAATGGCCACTACTCCGTACTCATCCCAACCAATGGCCACTACTCCATACTCATCCCAACCAATGGCCACTACGCCATACTCATCCCAACCAATGGCCACTACGCCGTACTCATCCCAACCAATGGCCACTATGCCGTACTCATCCCAACTAATGGTCATTACTCTGTACTCTTACTGCTTGACCTCTCTGTGGCTTTTGATAGAGTTGACCATCTCCTCCTCCTCAAAAAACCCCACTCTCTTGGCCTCAGAGACTCTGCTCTCTCCTGGTTCTCCTCCTACCTATCGCAGCACTCCTTCAGCATTACATATAATGCTACCTCCTCCTCTTCACTCCCTCTTTCTGTAGGGGTCCCTCGAAGGTTCTGTCCTTGGACCCCTTCTCTATTCCATCTACACCTCCTCCCTTGGTCACTTGATAAACTCCCATGGCTTTAAGTACCATCTCTATGCTGATGACACACAAATCTATCTTTCTACCCCTCACCTCACCCCTTCAGTCTCCTCTCACATTTCTAACCTACTAAGCAACATATCGGCATGGATGTCACTTCACTTCCTCAAGCTCAATCTTTCCAAAACTGAGCTCTTAGTATACCCCCCAGCACGTGCCCCCTCCCCTGACTTCTCCATCAAGATCAATAACACAATCATCAGTCCCTCCCTCATGTCAGGGTACTAGGTGTATTCCTAGACTCCCATCTGTCCTTTCACCCCCAAATCCAATGGCTGTTCTAATATTGTAGACTTCACCTCCACAACATCTCCAAGATAGGCCCGTTCCTAACCTCGAAAACCACCAAGCAACTTATTCACTCCCTTGTTATATCTCGCCTTGACTATTGTAACTCCCTCCTCGTTGGCCGACCTCATCGCAGGCTATCCCCTCTTCAGTCTATCATGAATGCTGCTGCCAGACTCATCCATCTTACTAACCATTCTATATCTGCCACCCCTCTCTGCCAATCCCTCCACTGGCCTCCATTCAGTGTCCTCCACCCCTCTCTGCCAATCCCTCTACTGGCCTCCATTTAGTATCCTCCACCCCTCTCTGCCAATCCCTCCACTGGCCTCCACCCCTCTCTGCCAATCCCTCCACTGGCCTTCATTCAGTATCCTCCACCCCTCTCTGCCAATCCCTCCACTGGCCTCCACCCTCTCTGCCAATCCCTCCATTGGCCTCCATTCACTATCCTCCACCCCTCTCTGCCAATCCCTCCATTGGCCTCCATTCACTATCCTCCACCCCTCTCTGCCAATCCCTCCACTGGCTTCCCGTTGCCCAACAGATAAAATTCAAAACACTAACAATAACGTATAAAGCCATTTATAACTCCGCCCCAAATTTCATCACTGATCTTGTCTCTAAATATCACCCAAACCTTACTCTCCACTCCTTGCAAGACCTCCTGCTCTCTAACTCGTTGTTTCCTCCTCCCATGCTTGTCTCCAGGAATTCTCCAGAGCTTCCCCTCATCCTCTTTCTTCAGGGAAGCCTAGCATGCCCTCAGCTAATACTGGAATCTTCTGCTCTTCCAACCAGTACACCCCCCACAGTTACTACCTTTTGTACCACTAGCCACTCCCTCCTAGATTATAAGCTCCAAGGAGCAGGGCCCTCCTTTTCCTCTTGTATTGAACTGTATTGTTGCTGTACTGTTGTCAGGGCTGGAGTGGGGGAATGGACAGGCAGGCCTTATGGTAAGGTCACGCACCGACTGACGACAGCAACCACCCACAGGCCGGAGTGCCTCAGGGCATGGAGTCTAAGCCCCAGGCTGCCTTTCACCAGTGCCCCTGATGGTGGGGATGGACTTGACGCAGCCTGAGACCAGGTAGCAACCCCCGAGTAACCTCAGCTGTGGTAACGGCTGCCGCCAATGGCGTATAGCTGGTGGGAGCCAGATGGGAAGACATATAGCGTGGTCGGACAGGCCGGGTCAATAACAGCGGGACAGACAGTACAAGACAGTAGGCAAGAACTCAGGTCACGGGTCGGTTTCCAGTAGAGCAACGAGAGCTGAACAAGAGCTTGCGGCAATGAAACATACAGGACACGAATGCAAAGAGCAGCTGCAGACAGCAGGCTTAAATGAGATCAGCCACACCCTCCTGGAGGAGGAGCCACAGAGGCCTGAAAGCATAAAGGCTCCCACCTTGCTTTGCAGAAACCTAAGATGGATGCCAGCACATGGAGCAGCAAGCTCTGAGGAAAGGTAGGACCTTGACAATTGTCTCCCGTTATATTATAAAGCACTGAGCAAACTGTTGGCACTATATAAATCTTGAATAATAATATTACTTGGAGGGGTGGCAGTGGACGTGGTATACTTGGACAAAGGGGTGGTGGTGGACGTGGTATACTTGGACAGAGGGGTGGCAGTGGATGTGGTATACTTGGACAGAGGGGTGGCAGTGGATGTGGTATACTTGGACAGAGGGGTGACAGTGGATATGGTATGCTTGGACAGAGGGGTGGTGGTGGACATGGTATACTTGGACAGAGGGGTGGCGGTGGACGTGGTATACTTAGACAGAGGGGTGGCAATGGACAAGGTATACTTGGACAGAGGGGTGGCAACGGACAAGGTATACTTGGACAGAGGGGTGGCGGTGGACGTGGTATACTTGGACAGAGGGGTGGCTGTGGGCGTGGTATACTTGGACAGAGGGGTGGTGGTGGATGTGATATACTTGGACAGAGGGGTGGTGGTGGACGTGGTATACTTGGACAGAGGGGTGGCGGTGGACGTGGTATACTTGGACAGAGGGGTGGCAATGGACAAGGTATACTTGGACAGAGGGGTGGTGGTGGACGTGGTATACTTGGACAGAGGGGTGGCGGTGGACGTGGTATACTTGGACAGAGGGGTGGTGGTGGACGTGGTATACTTGGACAGAGGGGTGGCGGTGGACGTGGTATACTTGGACACAGTTCCCCACACACGGCTAATGTGTAAGGTAAAGTATATAGGCTGGAAAATCTGAATGTAAATGGATAGAAAACTGGCTAAAAGATCATATTCAGAGAGTAGTGGTAACTAATTCATACTCTTTATGGTCTGGGGGTGTCAGTGGTGTACCCCAAGGATCAGTGTTATTAGTGGGGTACCCCAGGGTTCAGTGTTATTAGTGGGGTACCCCAAGGTTCAGTGTTGTTAGTGGGGTATGTAGCAAGTGAGCATAAAGAGATGGACGCGGTCATCCATCTTGCTAAAGATCCTCCATCTTGTATCATTTCTATTCCCAATCAGCTTCCCTCCAATTTCCCCCCTCCCTCAGGAATGTGGTCTGTATGATACCAGAGATCACAGGCACAGTGGGACAGCTCATGGTTATAAATCCCAACCTAGCTTGTGCCCGGATGTCTGTTAGCTTCTCAATCTGAGATATTGTAAAACCATAAACCAGTCCTTCACTGAGCTTCAAAGACATTCCAGCTAGCTATAAAACACACTTACATTTAAAAATCCCCTTTTCCATATAATTTTATATCTGGAGATATGAAAGACTTACATGAAAACCAGGAATATATTCAGATCGGTCACTTTAATACAAGGCGCCTGATACCTTACACCCACCTAGCTGAACTCTACAGGAGAGCAGAAAATTATATCTCCTTAACCGTCCCAAGCAGGTATGTCATATTTAATATCTAGACGTTCAGCAGATCATTCTGTATATTAATCTACTAGTGGCTAGGCTGCTACATGCACCGAGGGTAAGTTATGAATCATGATATAAACTGCGAGGGATTTTGGTTCTAGCTTGGGTCTCCGCCTGCAACACCCTCCCCAAATGAGGCGATTGGTTCTCTGCTTCAAGGAGACACCCTGCTGAGTTCCTGGAAAAGACTTTTATGCTTGGAGCAGAAAGTTAAGTTGAGTAGGTCGTGTTGAAGTTGAAGAATCCTCCCTTTTAACATCAGAAATAACTTTGGGAGATAAGGCACCCTTTTGGCTCAGGACCCTTGAATCTGCATAACCCAGGACTTTTGACAAGTACTCTACCTCTCTAAACTTCTGTTATCTCTTTGCTGTGTTATTGTGCTCTGTATTTATATATTTTTTCTACATCTTTTTCTGTAAATATTTTTATTGCACCCTTTTGATGTTTTAGTAATAAATCTTACTTTCTGAAAGTGTTGAACTGTTTCTAAAGCTCTTTAATGCAAACTAAGAATCCCTGTCTCTGAAGAGCGCTACTGTGTGTTTTTAAACCTCTATATATCTCTGCCTGCAGTGACAGTGGTATACAACATTATTCAACATCATAGTGTTATTGCTGATATTGGCGAGTTTTCTCCTTCTCTGTACAAAAAGGAGGTGGTGGCAGTGTGAAGGGTTAATTGCGCAATTAACCTGACCCAGTAACAATCACTCTCAGGCTGCAGGTACACAGATTGTGGTCCATTAGCTGGAAAACCTTTGTGCAGGGTGCAGCTGGGAGTGGCACTGTTACATCGCGGTTTTAGATTGGCTAGTCCTTCGGTCACGAGTTTGGTGAGAAGGGCTGAGGATCTGACATCACAATCATCACAGGATACCCCAAGGTTCAATGTTATTAGTGGGGGATGCCGAGGTTCAATGTTATTAGAGGGGTACCCCAAGGTTCAGTGTGATTAGTGGGGTACACCAAGGTTCAGTGTGATTAGTGGGGTACCCCAAGGTTCAGTGTGATTAGTGGGGTACCCAAAGGTTCACTGTTATCAGTGAGGTACCCCAAGGTTCAGTGTTATCAGTGGGGTACACCAAGGTTCAGTGTTATCAGTGGGGTACCCCAAGGTTCAGTGTTATTAGTGGGGTACCCCAAGGTTCAGTCTTATTAGTGGTGTACCCCAAGGTTCAGTGTTATTAGTGGGGTACCCCAAGGTTCAGTGATATCAGTGGGGTACTTCAAGGTTCAGTGTTATTAGTGGGATACCCCAAATCTTGTTTCTAACCTCTGAAACCACTAAGCAACTTATTCACTCCCTTGTTATATCTCGCCTTGACTATTGTAACTCCCTCCTCATTGTCCGACCTCATCGCAGGCTATCCCCTCTTCAGTTTATCATGAATGCTGCTGCCAGACTCATCCACCTTACTAACCATTCTGTATCTGCCACCCCTCTATGCCAATCCCTCCACTGGCCTCCACTCAGTGTCCTCCACCCCTCTCTGCCAATCCCTCCACTGGTCTCCATTCAGTGTCCTCCACCCCTCTCTGCCAATCTCTCCACTGGCCTCCACTCAGTGTCCTCCACCCCTCTCTGCCAATCCCTCCACTGGACTCCACTCAGTGTCCTCCACCCCTCCCTGCCAATCCCTCCACTGGCCTCCACTCAGTGTCCTCCACCCCTCTATGCCAATCCCTCCACTGGCTTCCATTCAGTGCCCTCCCCCCCTCTCTGCCAATCCCTCCACTGGCCTCCACTCAGTGTCCTCCACCCCTCTCTGCCAATCCCTCCACTGGCCTCTACTCAGTGTCCTCCACCCCTCTCTGCCAATCCCTCCACTGGCCTCCACTCAGTGTCCTCCACCCCTCTCTGCCAATCTCTCCACTGGCCTCCATTCAGTGTCCTCCACCCCTCTCTGCCAATCCCTCCACTGGCCTCCACTCAGTGTCCTCCACCCCTGTCACCGTTCACCCAAATGCCACGCCCACAGCGACTAGCTAACCGAGGCACGCACGTGCGGACATGACTTGGGGTAAGAGGGAAGAAGGAGGACTTAACTTATAATATATCTACGTATATAAGACCAGCCGTGATACACTTTCACAACACGCACTACCTCTTGGCCACCACCAGAAGGGAGACTCCACTCCAATCCAGCTAGCCGATCACACACTGGCAGATACAAATCCTATATACAATCTGGTGCACTGATTAGAGTTGAGGAGCAGCCCAGCAATCACACACCCTTTTAGGATCCCTCCAGCTATCCTACAGCTAGGACCCCGGTGTGAATCACTCTTCCACTGTCCACACACCCCCACACCAGACACACCACAAACGGTAGCTTGCCACCACACAACAGTTTATCCGCAGAACGGTCTGTTGGGACACCACACACACACACAGATCTCCGTATTGCAGATCTGTTACCTTTACAATCTGCACGCAATCTGCCAACATGCAGTGCAATTGCATATAGATTGGCAATGAGCTTGACCGTGCATATAAAGGCACTAAAATACAATACAATCTAATCTCTCCAATCAAATCTCTCCGGAGATATGAGCCCGAGCTTAAATACACAGAAGTCACTTATTAATTTTAAGATTTAATATCCTGAAAGTGGGGAGTGCATAAAATATGTACAAAGTATACAAAGTTACAGAAAATACAAAAAATACAAGAAGACACACAAATGACTATTCACTATAAAATAAAAGGGAATAAATAACAGAAATAAAACTTTTACCGAGATCTATCCTGCTACTGGAGCAAGTCAGAGAAAGTCAGCAATCTGTTAGTCAAATAGAACTGGCTCCATACGAATCACCCTGTCTATATCTCTGGGTCCTCAATTTATGGGAATATGGACGTAGGCTGGACATTAGTTCTTGGCCAATTGACTCTGGGGGGTGTTCCTGTACCCGCCCACAGGATGTTCTGGGTGCTGACCTGCCCAAAGTCAACTGGACCAGGAACGGCTTGAATCACCAAATCAGGTATTGAATTTCCAACACCAGCGCATCAGTCCGATTGCGACAGTACCAATCACTGTTCCGCTATCGCACGCCACATAACCATTTCCTGCATTTTTCTGGGGTTCTACATAGGTCACAAATATAGTTTTATATGCTTATGTAGCCTACAGAGTTCCCCATCAGAAGGAAGTATTTTCATCTCTCTGCAACTGCAATTTTAGCTTTTACATACTCCTTTGATCTCCTGATATACTTCAAAGCTCTGGTCTTCCGCTGTCATGAAGCCAACCCGTCTCCAGCCGTTTCCTTCCATGTTTCCCCAGAAGGTGACAAATCTTATTAGCACCCAGGTGCCACTTCTAGCCTGAGGAAGCTCTGTCTCTTTTCAGATGCTAATGGCTGACCATCTGCCTCTGAGTACCAATGGCTGAATATTTCTTTAATGACAAGAAATTAACTACATTTACAATTACATATTGCTACAGGTCACATCTTATCTACTCAATTCTGTACATTTATGTCACAACCCCTCTCTGACAATCCCTCCACTGGCCTCCATTCAGTGTCCTCCACCCCTCTCTGCCAATCCTTCCACTGGCCTCCATTCAGTGTCCTCCACCCCTCTCTGACAATCCCTCCACTGGCCCCCATTCAGTGTCCTCCACCCCTCTCTGACAATCCCTCCACTGGCCCCCATTCAGTGTCCTCCACCCCTCTCTGACAATCCCTCCACTGGCCTCCATTCAGTGTCCTCCACCCCTCTCTGCCAATCCTTCCACTGGCTTCCCATCCAACGGATCCAATGGATAAAATTCAAAACACTAACAATAACGTATAAAGCCATTTATAACTCCGCCCCAAATTACATCACCGATCTTGTCTCTAAATATCACTCAAACCATACTCTCCGCTCCTCAAAAGACCTCCTACACTATAGCTCCTTTGTCTCCTCTTAACATGCTCATCTCCAGTACTTCCCCCATCCTCTGGAACTCTCTACCCCAATTTTTCAGACTATCACCTACTCTGCTCACTTTTAGTCGATCTCTGAAAACTAATCTCTTCAGGGAAGCCTATCCTGCCCTCAGCTAATACTGGAATCTTCAACTCTTCCAACCAATCCATCCCCCACAGTTACTACCTTTTGTACCACTAGCCCCTCCTTCCTAGATTGTAAGCTCCCAGGATCAGGGCCCTCCTAACCCTCTTGTATTGAACTGTATTGTTGCTGTATTGTCTCCCGTTATATTGTAAAGCGCTGAGCAAACTGTTGGCGCCATAAATCCTGTATAATAATAAGGCTCAGTGTTATTAGTGGGGTACCCCAAGGTTCAGTGTCATCAGTGGTGTACCCCGAGATTCAGTGTGATTAGTGGGGTTCCCCAAGGTTCAGTGTCCTCAGTGGTGTACCCCGAGATTCAGTGTTATTAGTGGGGTACCCCAAGGTTCAGTGTATTAGTGGGGTACCCCAAGGTTCTGTGTGATTAATTGGGTACCCCAGGGTTCAGTATTATTAGTGGGATACCCCAAGGTTCAGTGTTATTAGTGGGGTACCCCAAGGTTCAGTGTTGGGACCCTTATTTTTAATATATATATATATAAACAATATGGGGTGTGAGATTATAAATCCCATTTCAGTCTTTGCAGATGACACCAAGCTGTGCCGGGGAATAACGTCCTTACAGGATGTCTCCAACTTACAAGCCGACCTCAATGCTCTGTGTAATTGGGCTATTATGGGGCCAATGAGGTTTAATGTTGATAAATGTAAGGCTCTGCACTTGGGGGCTAAGAATATGCATCATACATACTAGGGGGGGACAACTGGGGGGGTCAAAGGTGGAGAAGGATCTGAGGGGGTCAATTGTGGAGAAGGATCTGGAGGAGTCAATGGTGGAGAAGGATCTGTGGGGGACAATGGTGGAGAAGGATCTGTGGCGGACAATGGTGGAGAAGGATCTGTGGGGGACAATGGTGGAGAAAGGTCAGGGGGACAATGGTGGAGAAAGATCAGGGGAGGTCAATGGTGGAAAAGGATCTGAGGGACATTGGTGGAGAAGGATCTGGAGGGCAATTGTGGAGAAGGATCTGGGGGGGTCAATGGTGAAGGATCTGGGGGGCCAATGGTGGAGAAGGATCTGTAGGGGTCAATGGTGGAGAAAGATCAGGGGGACAATGGTGAAGAAAGATCAGAGGGGTCAATGGTGAAGAAAGATCAGAGGGGTCAATGGTGGAGAAAGATCAGGGGGTCAATGGTGGAGAAGGATCTGGAGGGCAACTGTGGAAAAAGATCTGGAGGGGTAGAGGTCAGTGGTGAAGATGGATCTGAAGGGGGTCAATGGTGGAGAAGTATCTAGGGGGGTCAATGGTGGACAAGGATCTGGGGTTCTTGTAGATCACAAGCTTAATAATGGCATGCAATGCAAAGCTGCGGGTTCTAAAGCGAGCAAAATCCTCTCTTGTATAAGGAGAGTTATAGACTCCAGAGAGAGATATCACCCCCCCTCCCCCGGGTACAAATCATTAGTAATACCTCATCTGGAATATGCAGTTCAGTTTAGGACACCAATTCACAAAAAGAACATTGGGGAACTGGAGAAAGTACAGAGAAGGGCAACCAAACTGATACGAGGCATGGAGGAGATCAGCTATGAGGAAAGATTAGAGGAACTGAATGTATTCTCTACTGAGAGGAAGAGATTAAGGGTAGATATGATCTCCATGTATAATACATAAGGGGGATATGATCTCCATGTATAATACATAAGGGGGGATATGATCTCCATGTATAATACATAAGGGGGGATATGATCTCCATGTATAATACATAAGGGGGGATATGATCTCCATGTATAATACATAAGGGGGGGGATATGATCTCCATGTATAATACATAAGGGGGGATATGATCTCCATGTATAATACATTAGGGGGGATATGATCTCCATGTATAATACATAAGGGGGGATATGATCTCCATGTATAATACATAAGGGGGGATATGATCTCCATGTATAATACATAAGGGGGGATATGATCTCCATGTATAATATATAAGGGGGGATATGATCTCCATGTATAATACATAAGGGGGGATATGATCTCCATGTATAATACATAAGGGGGGATATGATCTCCATGTATAATACATAAGGGGGATATGATCTCCATGTATAATACATAAGGGGGGATATGATCTCCATGTATAATACATAAGGGGGGATATGATCTCCATGTATAATACATAAGAGGGGATATGATCTCCATGTATAATACATAAGGGGGATATGATCTCCATGTATAATACATGAGGGGGGGATATGATCCCCATGTATAATACATAAGGGGGGATATGATCTCCATGTATAATACATAAGGGGGGATATGATCTCCATGTATAATACATAAGGGGGGATATGATCTCCATGTATAATACATAAGGGGGATATAATCACCATGTATAATACATAAGGGGGGGGATATGATCTCCATGTATAATACATAAGGGGGGATATGATCTCCATGTATAATACATAAGGGGGGATATGATCTCCATGTATAATACATAAGGGGGGATATGATCTCCATGTATAATACATAAGGGGGGATATGATCTCCATGTATAATACATAAGGGGGATAAGATCTCCATGTATAATACATAAGGGGGGGGTATGATCTCCATGTATAATACATAAGGGGGATATGATCTCCATGTATAATACATAAGGGGGGGATATGATCTCCATGTATAATACATAAGGGGGGGATATGATCTCCATGTATAATAAATAAGGGGGGATATGATCTCCATGTATAATACATAAGGGGGGGATATGATCTTCATGTATAATACATAAGGGGGATATGATCTCCATGTATAATACATAAGGGGGGATATGATCTCCATGTATAATACATAAGGGGGATATGATCTCCATGTATAATACATAAGGGGGATATGATCTCTATGTATAATACATAAGGGGGGATATGATCTCCATGTATAATACATAAGGGGGGGATATGATCTCCATGTATAATACATAAGGGGGGATATGATCTCCATGTATAATACATAAGGGGGGATATGATCTCCATGTATAATACATAAGGGGGGATATGATCTCCATGTATAATACATAAGGGGGGATATGATCTCCATGTATAATATATAAGGGGGGATATGATCTCCATGTATAATACATAAGGGGGATATGATCTCCATGTATAATACATAAGGGGGGATATGATCTCCATGTATAATACATAAGGGGGATATGATCTCCATGTATAATACATAAGGGGGATATGATCTCCATGTATAATACATAAGGGGGGATATGATCTCCATGTATAATACATAAGAGGGGATATGATCTCCATGTATAATACATAAGGGGGATATGATCTCCATGTATAATACATGAGGGGGGGATATGATCCCCATGTATAATACATAAGGGGGGATATGATCTCCATGTATAATACATAAGGGGGGATATGATCTCCATGTATAATACATAAGGGGGGATATGATCTCCATGTATAATACATAAGGGGGATATGATCACCATGTATAATACATAAGGGGGGGGATATGATCTCCATGTATAATACATAAGGGGGGGGATATCATCTCCATGTATAATACATAAGGGGGATATCATCTCCATGTATAATACATAAGGGGGGGATATGATCACCATGTATAATACATAAGGGGGGGGTATGATCTCCATGTATAATACATAAGGGGGGATATGATCTCCATGTATAATACATAAGGGGGGATATGATCTCCATGTATAATACATAAGGGGGATAAGATCTCCATGTATAATACATAAGGGGGGGTATGATCTCCATGTATAATACATAAGGGGGATATGATCTCCATGTATAATACATAAGGGGGGGATATGATCTTCATGTATAATACATAAGGGGGATATGATCTCCATGTATAATACATAAGGGGGGATATGATCTCCATGTATAATACATAAGGGGGATATGATCTCCATGTATAATACATAAGGGGGATATGATCTCTATGTATAATACATAAGGGGGGATATGATCTCCATGTATAATACATAAGGGGGGATATGATCTCCATGTATAATACATAAGGGGGGATATGATCACCATGTATAATACATAAGGGAGGATATGATCACCATGTATAATACATAAGGGGGGATATGATCTCCATGTATAATACATAAGGGGGGATATGATCTCCATGTATAATACATAAGGGGGATATGATCACCATGTATAATACATAAGGGGGGGGATATGATCTCCATGTATAATACATAAGGGGGGGGATATCATCTCCATGTATAATACATAAGGGGGATATCATCTCCATGTATAATACATAAGGGGGGGATATGATCACCATGTATAATACATAAGGGGGGGGTATGATCTCCATGTATAATACATAAGGGGGGATATGATCTCCATGTATAATACATAAGGGGGGATATGATCTCCATGTATAATACATAAGGGGGATAAGATCTCCATGTATAATACATAAGGGGGGGTATGATCTCCATGTATAATACATAAGGGGGATATGATCTCCATGTATAATACATAAGGGGGGGATATGATCTCCATGTATATTACATAAGGGGGGATATGATCTCCATGTATAATACATAAGGGTAGATATGATCTCCATGTATAATACATAAGGGGGGATACGATCTCCATGTATAATACATAAGGGGGATATGATCTCCATGTATAATACATAAGGGGGGATATGATCTCCATGTATAATACATAAGGGGGGATATGATCTCCATGTATAATACATAAGGGGGGATATGATCACCATGTATAATACATAAGGGAGGATATGATCACCATGTATAATACATAAGGGGGGATATGATCTCCATGTATAATACATAAGAGGGGGTATGATCTCCATGTATAATACATAAGGGGGATATGATCTCCATGTATCATATATAAGGGGGGGATATGATCACAATGTATAATACATAAGGGGGGGATATGATCTCCATGTATAATACATAAGGGAGGATATGATCTCCATGTATAATACATAAGGGGGGATATGATCTCCATGTATAATACATAAGGGGGGATATGATCTCCATGTATAATACATAAGGGGGGGGATATGATCTCCATGTATAATACATAAGGGGGGATATGATCTCCATGTATAATACATAAGGGGGGATATGATCTCCATGTATAATACATAAGGGGGGATATGATCTCCATGTATCATATATAAGGGGGGGATATGATCACAATGTATAATACATAAGGGGGGATATGATCACCATGTATAATACATAAGGAGGGATATGATCTCCATATATAATACATAAGGGGGATATGATCTCCATGTATAATACATAAGGGGGGATATGATCACCATGTATAATACATAAGGAGGGATATGATCTCCATATATAATACATAAGGGGGATATGATCTCCATGTATAATACATAAGGGGGGATATGATCTCCATGTATAATACATAAGGGGGGATATGATCACCATGTATAATACATAAGGGGGGATATGATCTCCATGTATAATACATAAGGGGGGATATGATCTCCATGTATAATACATAAGGGGGGATATGATCTCCATGTATAATACATAAGGGGGATATGATCTCCATGTATAATACATAAGGGGGATATGATCTCCATGTATCATATATAAGGGGGGGATATGATCACAATGTATAATACATAAGGGGGGGATATGATCTCCATGTATAATACATAAGGGAGGATATGATCTCCATGTATAATACATAAGGGAGGATATGATCTCCATGTATAATACATAAGGGGGGATATGATCTCCATGTATCATATATAAGGGGGGGATCTGATCACAATGTATAATACATAAGGGGGGATATGATCTCCATGTATAATACATAAGGGGGGATATGATCACCATGTATAATACATAAGGAGGGATATGATCTCCATATATAATACATAAGGGGGATATGATCACCATGTATAATACATAAGGGGGGATATGATCTCCATGTATAATACATAAGGGAGGATATGATCACCATGTATAATACATAAGGGGGGGTATGATCTCCATGTATAATACATAAGGGGGGATATGATCTCCATGTATAATACATAAGGGGGATATGATCTCCATGTATAATACATAAGGGGGATATGATCTCCATGTATCATATATAAGGGGGGATATGATCTCCATGTATCATATATAAGGGGGGGGGGATATGATCACAATGTATAATACATAAGGGGGATATGATCTCCATGTATAATACATAAGGGGGATATGATCTCCATGTATAATACATAAGGGGGGATATGATCTCCATGTATAATACATAAGGGGGGATATGATCACCATGTATAATACATAAGGAGGATATGATCTCCATGTATAATACATAAGGAGGATATGATCTCCATGTATAATACATAAGGGGGGGATATGATCTCCATGTATAATACATAAGGGGGGGGATATGATCACCATGTATAATACATAAGGGGGGATATGAACTCCACGTATAATACATAAGGGGGGATATGATCTCCATGTATAATACATAAGGGGGGGGGTATGATCTCCATATATAATACATAAGGGGGGATATGATCTCCATGTATAATACATAAGGGGGGGGGTATGATCCCCATATATAATACATAAGGGGGGATATGATCACCATGTATAATACATAAGGGGGGGTATGATCTCCATATATAATACATAAGGGGGGATATTATCTCCATGTATAATACATAAGGGGGGGATATGATATCCATGTATAATACATAAGGGGGGATATGATCTCCATGTATAATACATAAGGGGGGATATGATCTCCATATATAATACATAAGGGGGATATGATCTCCATGTATAATACATAAGGGGGGATATGATCTCCACGTATAATACATAAGGGGGGATATGATCTCCATGTATAATACATAAGGGGGGATATGATTTCCATGTATAATACATAAGGGGGGATATGATCTCCACGTATAATACATAAGGGGGGGATATGATCTCCATGTATAATACATAAGGGGGGGGGATATGATCTCCATGTATAATACATAAGGGGGATATGATCTCCATGTATAATACATAAGGGGGGATATGATCTCCATGTATAACACATAAGGGGGTGATATGATCTCCATGTATAATACATAAGGGGGGATATGATCCCCATGTATAATACATAAGGGGGGATATGCTCTCCATGTATAATACATAAGGGGGGATATGATCTCCATGTATAATACATAAGGGGGGATATGATCTCCATGTATAATACATAAGGGGGGATATGATCTCCATTTATAATACATAAGGGGGGGATATGATCTCCATGTATAATACATAAGGGGGGGATATGATCTCCATGTATAATACATAAGGAGGATATGATCTCCATGTATAATACATAAGGGGGGGGATATGATCTCCATGTATAATACATAAGGAGGATATGATCTCCATGTATAATACATAAGGGGGGATATGATCACCATGTATAATACATAAGGGGGGATATGATCTCCATGTATAATACATAAGGGGGGATATGATCTCCATGTATAATACATAAGGGGGGATATGATCTCCATGTATAATACATAAGGGGGGATATGATCTCCATGTATAATACATAAGGGGGGGATATGATCTCCATGTATAATACATAAGGGGGGATATGATCACCATGTATAATACATAAGGGGGGGGATATGATCTCCATGTATAATACATAAGGGGGGATATGATCTCCATGTATAATACATAAGGGGGATATGATCTCCATGTATAATACATAAGGGGGGATATGATCTCCATGTATAATACATAAGGGGGGATATGATCTCCATGTATAATACATAAGGGGGATATGATCTCCATGTATAATACATAAGGGGGATATGATCTCCATGTATCATATATAAGGGGGGATATGATCTCCATGTATCATATATAAGGGGGGGGGGATATGATCACAATGTATAATACATAAGGGGGATATGATCTCCATGTATAATACATAAGGGGGATATGATCTCCATGTATAATACATAAGGGGGGATATGATCTCCATGTATATTACATAAGGGGGATATGATCTCCATGTATAATACATAAGGGGGGATATGATCACCATGTATAATACATAAGGGGGGATATGATCTCCATGTATAATACATAAGGGGGGATATGATCTCCATGTATAATACATAAGGGGGGATATGATCTCCATGTATAATACATAAGGGGGATATGATCTCCATGTATAATACATAAGGGGGATAGGATCTCCATGTATAATACATAAGGGGGGGATATGATCTCCATGTATAATACATAAGGGGGATATGATCTCCATGTATAATACATAAGGGGGGATATGATCTCCATGTATAATACATAAGGGGGGATATGATCACCATGTATAATACATAAGGAGGGGATATGATCTCCATGTATAATACATAAGGGGGGATATGATCTCCATGTATAATACATAAGGGGGGGGATATGATCTCCATGTATAATACATAAGGGGGGATATGATCTCCATGTATAATACATAAGGGGGGCTATGTTCTCCATGTATAATACATAAGGGGGGCTATGATCTCCACATATAATACATAAGGGGGGATATGATCTCCATGTATAATACATAAGGGGGGATATGATCTCCATGAATAATACATAAGGGGGGATATGATCTCCATGTATAATACATAAGGGGGGGATATGATCTCCATGAATAATACATAAGGGGGGATATGATCTCCATGTATAATACATAAGGGGGATATGATCTCCATGTATAATACATAAGGGGGGGATATGATCTCCATGTATAATACATAAGGGGGGATATGATCTCCATGTATAATACATAAGGGGGGATATGATCTCCATGTAGAATACATAAGGGGGATATGATCTCCATGTATAATATATAAGGGGGGATATGATCACCATGTATAATACATAAGGGGGGATATGATCTCCATGTATAATACATAAGGGGGGGATATGATCTCCATGTATAATACATAAGGGGGGATATGATCACCATGTATAATACATAAGGGGGGATATGATCACCATGTATAATACATAAGGAGGATATGATCTCCATGTATAATACATAAGGAGGATATGATCTCCATGTATAATACATAAGGGGGGGATATGATCTCCATGTATAATACATAAGGGGGGGGATATGATCACCATGTATAATACATAAGGGGGGATATGAACTCCACGTATAATACATAAGGGGGGATATGATCTCCATGTATAATACATAAGGGGGGGGGGTATGATCTCCATATATAATACATAAGGGGGGATATGATCTCCATGTATAATACATAAGGGGGGGGGGGGTATGATCCCCATATATAATACATAAGGGGGGATATGATCACCATGTATAATACATAAGGGGGGGTATGATCTCCATATATAATACATAAGGGGGGATATTATCTCCATGTATAATACATAAGGGGGGGATATGATATCCATGTATAATACATAAGGGGGGATATGATCTCCATGTATAATACATAAGGGGGGATATGATCTCCATATATAATACATAAGGGGGATATGATCTCCATGTATAATACATAAGGGGGGATATGATCTCCACGTATAATACATAAGGGGGGATATGATCTCCATGTATAATACATAAGGGGGGATATGATTTCCATGTATAATACATAAGGGGGGATATGATCTCCACGTATAATACATAAGGGGGGGATATGATCTCCATGTATAATACATAAGGGGGGGGGATATGATCTCCATGTATAATACATAAGGGGGATATGATCTCCATGTATAATACATAAGGGGGGATATGATCTCCATGTATAACACATAAGGGGGTGATATGATCTCCATGTATAATACATAAGGGGGGATATGATCCCCATGTATAATACATAAGGGGGGATATGCTCTCCATGTATAATACATAAGGGGGGATATGATCTCCATGTATAATACATAAGGGGGGATATGATCTCCATGTATAATACATAAGGGGGGATATGATCTCCATTTATAATACATAAGGGGGGGATATGATCTCCATGTATAATACATAAGGGGGGGATATGATCTCCATGTATAATACATAAGGAGGATATGATCTCCATGTATAATACATAAGGGGGGGGATATGATCTCCATGTATAATACATAAGGAGGATATGATCTCCATGTATAATACATAAGGGGGGATATGATCACCATGTATAATACATAAGGGGGGATATGATCTCCATGTATAATACATAAGGGGGGATATGATCTCCATGTATAATACATAAGGGGGGATATGATCTCCATGTATAATACATAAGGGGGGGATATGATCTCCATGTATAATACATAAGGGGGGATATGATCACCATGTATAATACATAAGGGGGGGGATATGATCTCCATGTATAATACATAAGGGGGGATATGATCTCCATGTATAATACATAAGGGGGGATATGATCTCCATGTATAATACATAAGGGGGGATATGATCTCCATGTATAATACATAAGGGGGGATATGATCTCCATGTATAATACATAAGGGGGGGATATGATCTCCATGTATAATACATAAGGGGGGATTGCTGTAGGAAAGTCCTGGATTCTTTCTTGGATACACAGAATATAACTGGATAACATTTATAGGGATGGTTGATCCAGGGAATATCCGATTGCCTCTCGGGGGATCAGGAAGGAATTTTTTCCCCTGCAGGAGCAGATCGGATCGTGCTTTGCTGGGTTTTTGCCTTCTGGTGGATCAGCTGTGGGTGTCGGATTATATCTTTTATTTTTATTGGTACAACTAGATGGAATGTCTTTTTTCAGCCAGACTAACTATGTAACTATGTAGGTCCCACACCGCTGCCTCCCATCTCCTGAGACTGCACTCAGTGACTTGGGTCTGAGACACTACAGACATATCCCTCCACCCGGCACAGCCAGCAGATAACAGAGAAGGTCCCCTGGAGGAGTCAGGCACAAGGCAGGAGACCCCAGTCACATGTCCTGGGTGCCTACATTATGCAATGCTTAGAGTAAAAATGAACATTTTTCTGCCAGCTGAACCCCAGAACCTCCATAAATCCAGTCTAGATACATAAATTGTGTCTGCAGCACAGAGAAGGAAGATTATCCGAGAGAAATCCAGGAATACAGGACGGGGAACACAGCTCAGGAAAGTGACCAGGGGATTACAGGCTGATATCACCCAGTCCCCGCCCTACTCTGGACCAATCAGTGAGCAGTATGGGTGGAGGAATGGATTTAGTGTTCATGACCCACCTGTGCTGATCTCTGTAGGAGTGTCCTCCTCTATAAATGTCCCCGTTATTCCATCCTCCTCCATAGACTGCTGATCATCCCTCACATACGCCTCTTCTTCTTCTGCTTTCACCTCAAATTCTATATCGATTGGATCTCCACTCTAAATCAAGGAAATGAGAGAAAATATCATCTGTAAAATATAAACTCACATAAAATATCCACACATCATCTTTATAAGTTCATGTTCTAGATTCTCCATCCCACCAACCTTGTAATAGTGAGGGATGGTGTGACCTTCCTGTGTGGAATCCCGGGAATACAGAGGACGGGGACATCTCTCTGGTGGGTTCCTGTAGCTGGATGACTCCACCATGGTGTCCTGGTACAGATCTTTTTGTTCTTTTAGAAGCTCTGACTCCTCCATCCCCCCATCCTCATCCTCCTCCTCTTTTATCTCTTCTTTAACCTCAACTTTAGGATCTCTCAGGTTTCCACTCTGAATATATAATAAAAATGACATCAATGGTAACAATGCAGATAATGTACAGATCCTAATGATACTATCAGTGATTGTTCCTCATCTACCTGATGATGGTGAGGGATGGTGTGACCTTCCTGTGTGGAATCCCGGGAATACAGAGGACGGGGACATCTCTCTGGTGGGTTCCCATGACTGGATCCATCTGTAGGAAACACACACACTGACTGAATCCATTGTTTCTATGTGTTTATCAGATGATGGGGGATCTAGGTGGATCCTCCGTACTGCTCTCTCCTTTACAATAAAGTCTCCTCTTACCCGGTGATGTGAGGGGCGGCTGATTGTCCATCATGACGTCCTTGTAGAGATCCTTGTGTCCTTCTAAATACTCCCACTCCTCCATGGAGAAATAGACAGTGACACCCTGACACCTTATAGGAACCTGACACACACAATGATACAGTCACCATCCAGACACATCCCTTGTCTGTTACTGGAGAATGTCCCAGAATTCCCGGCACCGCTCACCTCTCCTGCCAGCAGCTCCATCATCTTCTTGGTGACTTCTAGAATCTTCTGCATGTTGTGTCTCTCAGGGTTTAGGGAGTCACATGGAGGCACTGTGATGGTCATATGATCACCTGACTTCTGAAGAGGAAATCTCTGTATTGAGAAACCAATAGGAATATCATGTTAGAATCCCAGAATCCTCCTCACCTCTCCGGTCAGGTCTGTGTTTTATTAATAGAGATAAGAGTGATGTCATGTGACCTCCCAGAATCCTCCTCACCTCTCTGGTCAGGTCTGTGTTTTATTAATAGAGATGAGAGTGATGTCATGTGACCTCCCAGAATCCTCCTCACCTCTCCGGTCAGCAGGTAGATGATCTCCAGGGTGAGGTTTAGTATCCTCTCAGTCATGTGACTCCGGTCCTCCTCCATCCTCATTGGTGGGGTCATGTGGTTTTCTCTGTAGATGGATAGCGGTGAATTATCTGGACTGTATTGGTTGTATAATATTAGGGGGGGGATATAAGGGGGTAATAGACGGGCTGCTCTCAGTGGGAGATGGAACATGTAGATCAGGTTACTTAGTGTTTGTTGTGTTTCCTGCAGGTCTGTAATATCAGGAAATTCCTTGTTTTCTTGTCCTTTGACTGGAGACAGATATGTGTATATGAAGCTCCAACAGGCTAAATACAGAGTCAGAAGCTGCAGACATCACAGGGGGTCCCTATACCCGGTGGGGGGTCTGAGAGCAGCCATGATGTCAGTACATTGGAGCTGGTGATAGTGAGAGGTATTGAGGAGCCAAATGTACCCGGTTCAGTCTAGTTTGTAAATAGAGCGGCCTGGGATACATGGTAATAGGGAACTTCCACAACAAAAACAAGACTGTGTGGGGTCCTCCTTACAAATACATAGCAGACCTTTATCCTGGATGGGAGTCTGGTATAGATATAAATGGGGGAAGCCCACACAATAAAGAAGGCTGGGGGTCCTCCCCAGATCACGCACCCCTCCCCTAAACCAAGCCAGGACATGTGCCCTCAATATGGGGAGCGTATCTTGCACCTCTTCCCCACAACCCTGACCCAGGGAGGTCTCCTGGTGGGGGACATATTGGAATCTGGAATCCCCCCATCAAATAAGAGGGCCCTCAGCTACCTCCCCCACATGAATGTGTAAGGGTGCGTATACCCCGGGGTGATCATTCAGAAAGAAATAATGTAAATAGTAAATAAAGACGTCACCCACATCACATGACTCGTCCTTTATTAATAAACAAAGATTCCCCCAAAGTAATCCCTCGTCACTCATCCAACAATGCAGATCTACATCATTAATAATGAACGATGCCCAATGAGAAAACACATGATCCATTTCCAGCAACTACTCACAATGAATGACAACTCACAGTGACTATGGAGGAAGAGGACGGACGTGACTATGGAGGATGAGGACGGACATGACTATGGAGGAAGAGGACAGACTTGATTATAGAGGACGAGAACGGACATGACTATGGAGGACAAGGACGGACATGACTATGAAGGAAGAGGACGGACATGACTATGGAGGAAGAGGACGGACATGACTATGGAGGAAGAGGACGGACATGACTATGGAGGAAGAGGACGGACATGACTATGGAGGAAGAGGACAGACTTGATTATGGAGGACGAGAACCGACAGGACTTTGGAGGACGGACAGGACTATGGAGGACGGACATGACTATGGAGAAAGAAGACGGACATGACGGGGGTTAGTGGGTGTAAATAGAAAATCACATCTTATTACCTCATCTGCTTCCACTTCCACCAATGTCTCCTCTCTGCTTCATACCACATGGAACTTCCTGTCTGTACTGATATTGCTTCCTGTCAATTATTAACATCACTTCCTGTCTGTACCTGACATCACTTCCTGTCTGTACCTGACATCACTTCCTGTCTGTACTAATATTGCTTCCTGTCAATTCTTAACATCACTTCCTGTCTGTACCTGACATCACTTCCTGTCTTCCATAGAGTCTTCCTGTTTGTGTATAAGTGAGAACATCACCTTGTGGAGCTCAGAGGAACTGCAGCCCAGAGAAATGTCTCCCTGAACATGGTCTTGTTCTATGAGATCAGCTTTTTGAATGTTTTCTTGTAACATTTGCCCATTAATTATCCTTTGTGGGGAAGTTACAGACCTGGGTTATCCAATCTAATCCTTATGATGGCAATCAGCCTATAAAATCCTCCATAACTCAGCAGCAATGTCCCGAGGATTACATCTTTCTTAAGAATAACAAATAACTATTCATATTATTGTCTCTGCCTGGGGCCATAGTTGGACCTGGAGGTGACTTGTCACATGAAGGATTCTCATCAGCTGCACTCTGTAATTAGCTCCCTCTTAATATTTCATTCTGTTGATGATGAAATACCTCCATACACATGATCTCCTCCTGAAAAACAAAACTCCCAAAATATGTGTCACCCATATGGGCTCGCTCACATAGAGTAGGGTTGGGGCCACTCTATCCTTGTGAACGAGCCCATTGGGGTGAAACAGAATAAAATATGAAGAATGGGCTGATTACGGAGTGAGACTCTTCATCTTCTTGTAGACGGTATAGTCACAGATGAGAACACAGGAGGCCAAGTCCATATCTCATGCTTCCTAATTTATAGAGATAAGTATGGGGGCTCTAACCCTGTCCAATCACCTCTGGGGGGTGTTCCCTCCTCAGTCCTGGGGTTGGTTCTGTCTTCTGAAGGTGCCATGGGCTACATGGACTCACCGTTTCTGGTGTCTGGGTTGGTGATGTGATTTCCAACACCATTGTTTCAGTCTGATCACAACATATTCATTCACAGCATGGCTGTCATGAGCAGACCCCATAGAACCATGTTGGGGGCCCCTCTGGGATTCTGTACTCCTGACACATACCATTTTATATAAGAAGGACAATCCTTTTCAGCCAGTGGGGAGCCCAATGTGCACAAATCTCTTCTCCCCACTGGGGTCGTAGTCAGCACATGAAAATATTTCCTTTGAGGCTCAGTGAGGTGACAGATCAATCATCCGTATCTATGTCTACAGGGATGTCAGATCATTATTGCCATCTAGGTGTTCATTCCTCCAATCTTCACACCCCAGAGCCGACTATTCAGATTTTTATATTGTGACCATTTGTCTTCTACTGACCACTAAATGAAGAGAACACTGTATCTGTAATACTGAACATTGAATTCCAGGAATATCTGTCATATCATGCCACCTTTACAGGGTATGTTACATCCCAACCATTGCTGGTGTCCTCCATGTCTATGGTCACCTTACAGAGAGTATCTGAGATATGTTCCAGAAGGTCCTGCCAACATTTTATACCAGATCCTTATCTGAGCATGCAGGCCAGGCCAGGAAAGGGGTGGTTTGTAATTCCTCCCTCTTAGACCATACCAGGTGGCATGCCCTCATCATGGGGGGGGAACTTGCCAGGGGGGACAAGGTCAAGGGTCTCTTCCTATTACATATATATTTATTTACAAAAAAAATTAAATTGTAAAGAAAAAAATGTATAAAAAAAAGTCCTATGCTGTACATCAATGTCAATCATGAAGTCCAATGCCCTCCAAAAGAAAAATTCTGATCTAATATGAAGATCAGGAGCAATTTCTCAACTGGGACTCCTTGTATAACAGTATTCCTTGTATGACGTGACAAAAACTGCAATTCAATTTTACTGCAAAATCAAAGGGGCTAAAATCCCTCCCCTGAGCAGTCATATATTTCTGTCCCCCTTGGTGGGAGTGGAGGTGACCCCTCTATAAGGATCTACAGTCCATACACACCCAGCACAAGGCCGGGGTCACACTACCAGACGCTTCTCGGGGCTGCAGTTCCTCTGAGCTCCACAAGGTGAGGATCTCACTTCTACCCAGACAGGAAGTCTCTATTGAAGACAGGAAGTGATGTCAGGTACAGGCAGGAAGTAGAGAGGAGATGTTGGTGGAAGTGGCAGCAGAAGAGGTAATAAGATGTTGTTCTCATTTATACCCAGTAACCCCCCATCATGTCCGTCCTCTCCCTCCATAGTCATGTATGTCCTCTTCCACCATAGTCATGTCTGTCCTCTTCCTCCATAGTCATGTCTGCCCTCTTCCACCATAGTCTAGTCCATCCTCTCCCTCCATATTCATGTCCGTCCTCTTCCTCCATAGTCATGTCTGTCCTCTTCCACCATAGTCATGTCTGTCCTCTTCCTCCATAGTCATGTCTGTCCTCTTCCACCATAGTCTAGTCCGTCCTCTTCCTCCATAGTCATGTCTATCCTCTTCCTCCATAGTCACTGTGAAATCTTTTATCTCCAGCAGATGATGATACACACATATATAGTGTGGGAACCCAGATTAACCCCTTCAGGGGGAGGAGTTGATGATAATATATTTGCTCCCAAAGCTGGCCTACATGGTTCAGTTTTATCGTTCAGCCAGCGGGATGACCATAAACCTGAAGTGATTCCCCCATCCACACATTGGATTGGCACCAGCACGCCGCCAAATCCATCCCCACCATTAGGGGCTCTGGAGACAATTGTCTGCTATTTACACTCCGTTCCTCCGCACGTCACCTGATCACATGACAGCTTACTTCCACAGATTCCGGACAGATTTCTGGATGGTAAAGGTCAAAGGTCACTCTTCAGTTTAGGAGAGGTAGGACGCACCCAGGAACAAGGATTTGGTTTATACAGGAGCCTCATATAGAGGACCCCTCAAATCTCCCCATCCAAATGTCCATCCTACCAGAGTCTATATGTCCTATGACATCACACTGACCTCACAGCTCCTCCCCCAATGTCCCTCCATCCAGAGTCAGAGAATCCTATGACATCACACTGACCTCACAGCTCCTCCCCCCAATGTCCCTCCATTTGGCTCCTTTCTTTTTATTCTATGGTATTAGGATGTGGGGCCCCTTGGTATCCTCATAAGCAAAACAGAACTGTTGGTCCTGCGTTGTGTTCTGACGTCAGAATTCCTTATACCCTGCGTAGTGTGGGGGTCCTGTGGGGGGAAATTACACCTCAGCCTGAAGTGGGGCTTTAATAAAATGGAGACCTGAATGGAGAGGTGAGGAGGATTCTGGGAATATCATTTGATGTGACTCTTTGTGTTCAGATGTAGAGTTTTCCTCCTGTGAAGTCTGGAGATCATATGACATCACATTGCCTCCACCTCCCTCCCTGATAGAAGAGAGAAAGAAGAAGAAGATTCTAGAAGTCACCAGAGAGATCACTGAGCTGCTGACAGGAGAGGTGAGCGGTGCCGGGAATTCTGGGACATTCTCCAGTAACAGACAAGGGATGTGTCTGGATGGTGACTGTATCATTGTGTGTGTCAGGTTCCTATAAGGTGTCAGGGTGTCACTGTCTATTTCTCCATGGAGGAGTGGGAGTATTTAGAAGGACACAAGGATCTCTACAAGGACGTCATGATGGACAATCAGCCGCCCCTCACATCACCGGGTAAGAGGAGACTTTATTGTAAAGGAGAGAGCAGTACGGAGGATCCACCTAGATCCCCCATCATCTGATAAACACATAGAAACAATGGATTCAGTCAGTGTGTGTGTTTCCTACAGATGGATCCAGTCATGGGAACCCACCAGAGAGATGTCCCCGTCCTCTGTATTCCCGGGATTCCACACAGGAAGGTCACACCATCCCTCACCATCATCAGGTAGATGAGGAACAATCACTGATAGTATCATTAGGATCTGTACATTATCTGCATTGTTACCATTGATGTCATTTTTATTATATATTCAGAGTGGAAACCTGAGAGATCCTAAAGTTGAGGTTAAAGAAGAGATAAAAGAGGAGGAGGATGAGGATGGGGGGATGGAGGAGTCAGAGCTTCTAAAAGAACAAAAAGATCTGTACCAGGACACCATGGTGGAGTCATCCAGCTACAGGAACCCACCAGAGAGATGTCCCCGTCCTCTGTATTCCCGGGATTCCACACAGGAAGGTCACACCATCCCTCACCAACATCAGGTAGATGATGACAATTATTGGTAGTTAAATTACATAAATAGTGCAGCGCTCAAAAACTAACCTATATAAATAACTGTGCTCACATGCAATGGTGACACACATATAGTGAAATAACCTAAATAACAAGTGCCACTTAATGATGATCTAAGGTGTCCACATAATCATATAAGTATATGAAAAACGCATATATATACACAACGTGTAAGAGCGCATAAATATCAAACGCATAAATATGAAAAACACATATATAAAAAACCTTAACTAAAAGATAAATTTTTTAAAATAATTTATAAAGTGCTCCAAGTGTGGTGATATAACCACATTCAATCAAATTTATCCTCAAAAAATCAAAACAAAAAAATTGTCCATAAAAAATAGTGGCAAACACATGCAAAAAGTGAAAAAGGTGCCAAAAAAATGCTAGAAATTGTGCAAAACAAATGTGTCCTTGTTCCACAGCAGTGCAATTCTTCCCCTCCTACGGCTAAATTGCCTCCTCACCTCCTTACATCGACCCCTAAGGGCCACACAGCATTCAGGATCTCTCTGGATCCTTATCTCCTGGAGATCAGCACTTCTCCTGCCGTCCTGGATCACTTTGAGGGTATTTCCATTACCCCCACTCAGAAGCTTCTATAGGATAATTACTCACCATCCAGTGAGCAAGAAAGAAAGAGATCCTCTAAGTGCAGTATTTTTAGAGCCAAACGACACTTTAATGACAGTGTTTAGACAGACATATAGCCACTCACATGTTTTTTCATTCCTCTTGACTCGACATGTGGGTGTACTGCATGTAATTAGAAGGACTTCCTGGGTATACCAAGATGGCGGTTGGCACCGGAAGTGCGTCACCGCGTACCGGAAGTTTGGCGTGCTAGCGTGCCTACGCGTTACGTCACTATTACTCGTGACTTCCTCTGGGCTTTGCCCTAAGCACGTCTACCCTCCCTTAAGTAGCGGACCTCCTCTGATAGCTAATTGTCGGTCCACCCCCTTCTTCATTTACACGGAGCGGCCATTTTCTTGGAGCGCATCTCCACTCCAGGAGTGAGGACACCTCTTCTAACCCTGGGGATAGATATGAACGCCATGCATTCCATCCATCCCTAAGATTATCCACCAGACCCTAATTTTTACGGTTTATTTTATTAGATACAATTAAAAATACAACATTTATTATAAGGATCTTAAAATCATGACATAATGGACCTATACTACATCCCAGGATAACTATAAGACCCCAATTAGATACTCATATATATTTCATACAATAATATCTATACTAAAATATACCACTCTTTATTACTAAAATCTATAGAATTATAAATACCTTTAATAGGAACTAAATAGCAGAGAAAATAGATTATTTTAAAATATATTTAGAATTATTTTAGAATCATTTTAAAACTTGTTTATTCATTATTTATAAATAAATGGAATACCACATCAATGGAGTCCCTATTTATTCCATTACCTGCAATTCACCCACACATTTACAAAATATCTGCACATAAATTATTTATTTATTCTCCATAGCCATAAATCTTCATTAAATAATTAATTAAAAATCATTTAAAATTCCCTGATAAAACAGTTCAAATCGAACTCATTTAAAAATCACTGATAAAACAGTTCAAATCGAACTCGACATTTAACCCCTTAGGGACCTGCGTTTGCATATAGTAGATCCACCTAGACTCAGTCTGACTCAGAGATATCACTTTGTTGCTACCCCTCCAGTGTTTCTTAAACTTTTCCACACCCCAGAATTTCATTTTACTGGGGTCTTTATTGTGGTACATGGCAAAATGTCTAGAGACATTGTGTTTTGGGAACCCTTTTCTAATGTTTTGGACATGTTCCCTCAGTCTCTTCCATAATGGCCTTTTAGTTCGGCCTATGTACTGGAGTCCACATTCACACTCTATACAGTACACTACCCCTTCGGACCTACATGTAATAAAATCTTTAATGTCATATTTCTGACCAGTGGAGGTGGCAATAAAATCCTTACGTCTTCTGTTTAATCGTTCCGTAGCTACACAAGCGAAACAATTCTTACACGGAAAAAAACCTTTTTCGTTCAGGAAAGTAATATGATTCTTTATTGGGGGATCTAAAACATTCTTAACCACCTTTGATCTTATTGTGGGAGCTTTTCTATAAATAAATCTCGGAGTTTCCGGTAATGACCCCCCTAGTACAGGGTCCAACTTCAAAATACCCCAATGTTTCCTATAAATATTCTCTACCTTTTTAAAATGTGTATTAAAATCCAATACAACCGCAATTTGGAAATCTGCTTTTTCATCTTTACTATTATCCCTTAAAAACTGCTCTCTATTAATATTACCCACTTGGTCTATTTCTGATAATATCCTATCTTCAGGGTACCCTTTTTGTATAAACCTTGACCCCAGCATTTCTGCTTGTTTCAAATAATCATTCTTAGAGGTGCAGTTCCGTCTCAGTCTCACAAACTGCCCCTTAGGGATATTATACAGCCAAGATGGGTAATGGCAGCTCCCCATAGGGATATATCCATTGCGATCGACCATTTTAAAATGCGTTTTGGTTTCCATTTTACCATTTACAATCTTAATGTTAAGATCTAAAAAATTTATCTCTTCCTTGCTCCACTCCCATGTAAATTTAATATTTTTATCGTTTGTGTTAAGATTCGTTAAAAAACCTTGTAAGGTGGTTAATTCTCCTTCCCACACAATAATCACATCGTCGATGTATCTTTTATATATATTTAACTCTTTGGGATACTCTTGATATACCATTTTGCTTTCCCAATGTGCCATAAATAGGTTTGCTACACTTGGCGCAAACCTGGCCCCCATCGCAACACCTCTTATTTGTTTGAAATAATTTTTGTCATGCCAGAAATAGTTGTGATGTAAACAAAACTCCAGACACTCTAATATATATTTGCTTTGTGTCCAGGGTAGATTGCTATATGTCCTAAGGCCCCAACTCACTGCTTCCATTGCATCATCATGTCCAATGATCGTATACAGTGAGGAGACATCTGCACTCGCCATATATAACTCACATCCTCCTCTTACTTCTTCCAATGTTTGGATAAGCTGTTTCGTGTCTCTCAAAAAAGACTGAGTACGTTTAACCACCGGTTGCAGGAATTCATCTATATATTGTCCCATTCTTGCTAAAACTGACTGTATGCCATTTATTATAGGCCTTCCAGGTGGATTTACAGCATCTTTATGGATTTTCGGAACTGTATATATGACTGGTATTCTGCATGTATCTGGCGTGAGAAACCTTGCTTCTTTTTTATTCAAAATATTTTTCTCCACACCTTTTTTCACCAATCTCTCCAGCTCTTTTTTATATTGTACCGTGGGGTCTTTTTTTAGGACCTCATAAGTATGGATATCGCTTAATTGTTTGGCTAATTCGCCTGAGTAGTATTCTTTGGACAAAACTACGATACCTCCCCCTTTGTCCGCTGGTCTGATTACTATGTCATCTCTCTTACTAAGTTTTTTGATACCTATTTCCATACCTATATCCTTATTAATTTTAGGGATAGTTAGTCTTTCTAGGTCAAGATTGACCATTTTTTTAAAAACATCTATTTGGCTATTGTTCGATATTTGAGGGTTAAAAAGTGATTTGTTTCTAAAATTAGTATGGGTGAACCTGGTACTAGGGGCACTGTTAATAATACTCCTTGCCCCCGGTAATCCTAAAAAATACTTCTTAATGTTCAGTTTCCTGATGAATTTCTGAGTATCTATGTAGATTTTGAACTTATTGGCAGGTGTGGGGCAGATGTTTTTAAAAAAATGGTCAATCTTGACCTAGAAAGACTAACTATCCCTAAAACTAATAAGGATATAGGTATGGAAATAGGTATCAAAAAACTTAGTAAGAGAGATGACATAATAATCAGACCAGCGGACAAAGGGGGAGGTATCGTAGTTTTGTCCAAAGAATACTACTCAGGCGAATTAGCCAAACAATTAAGCGATATCCATACTTATGAGGTCCTAAAAAAAGACCCCACGGTACAATATAAAAAAGAGCTGGAGAGATTGGTGAAAAAAGGTGTGGAGAAAAATATTTTGAATAAAAAAGAAGCAAGGTTTCTCACGCCAGATACATGCAGAATACCAGTCATATATACAGTTCCGAAAATCCATAAAGATGCTGTAAATCCACCTGGAAGGCCTATAATAAATGGCATACAGTCAGTTTTAGCAAGAATGGGACAATATATAGATGAATTCCTGCAACCGGTGGTTAAACGTACTCAGTCTTTTTTGAGAGACACGAAACAGCTTATCCAAACATTGGAAGAAGTAAGAGGAGGATGTGAGTTATATATGGCGAGTGCAGATGTCTCCTCACTGTATACGATCATTGGACATGATGATGCAATGGAAGCAGTGAGTTGGGGCCTTAGGACATATAGCAATCTACCCTGGACACAAAGCAAATATATATTAGAGTGTCTGGAGTTTTGTTTACATCACAACTATCTCTGGCATGACAAAAATTATTTCAAACAAATAAGAGGTGTTGCGATGGGGGCCAGGTTTGCGCCAAGTGTAGCAAACCTATTTATGGCACATTGGGAAAGCAAAATGGTATATCAAGAGTATCCCAAAGAGTTAAATATATATAAAAGATACATCGACGATGTGATTATTGTGTGGGAAGGAGAATTAACCACCTTACAAGGTTTTTTAACGAATCTTAACACAAACGATAAAAATATTAAATTTACATGGGAGTGGAGCAAGGAAGAGATAAATTTTTTAGATCTTAACATTAAGATTGTAAATGGTAAAATGGAAACCAAAACGCATTTTAAAATGGTCGATCGCAATGGATATATCCCTATGGGGAGCTGCCATTACCCATCTTGGCTGTATAATATCCCTAAGGGGCAGTTTGTGAGACTGAGACGGAACTGCACCTCTAAGAATGATTATTTGAAACAAGCAGAAATGCTGGGGTCAAGGTTTATACAAAAAGGGTACCCTGAAGATAGGATATTATCAGAAATAGACCAAGTGGGTAATATTAATAGAGAGCAGTTTTTAAGGGATAATAGTAAAGATGAAAAAGCAGATTTCCAAATTGCGGTTGTATTGGATTTTAATACACATTTTAAAAAGGTAGAGAATATTTATAGGAAACATTGGGGTATTTTGAAGTTGGACCCTGTACTAGGGGGGTCATTACCGGAAACTCCGAGATTTATTTATAGAAAAGCTCCCACAATAAGATCAAAGGTGGTTAAGAATGTTTTAGATCCCCCAATAAAGAATCATATTACTTTCCTGAACGAAAAAGGTTTTTTTCCGTGTAAGAATTGTTTCGCTTGTGTAGCTACGGAACGATTAAACAGAAGACGTAAGGATTTTATTGCCACCTCCACTGGTCAGAAATATGACATTAAAGATTTTATTACATGTAGGTCCGAAGGGGTAGTGTACTGTATAGAGTGTGAATGTGGACTCCAGTACATAGGCCGAACTAAAAGGCCATTATGGAAGAGACTGAGGGAACATGTCCAAAACATTAGAAAAGGGTTCCCAAAACACAATGTCTCTAGACATTTTGCCATGTACCACAATAAAGACCCCAGTAAAATGAAATTCTGGGGTGTGGAAAAGTTTAAGAAACACTGGAGGGGTAGCAACAAAGTGATATCTCTGAGTCAGACTGAGTCTAGGTGGATCTACTATATGCAAACGCAGGTCCCTAAGGGGTTAAATGTCGAGTTTGATTTGAACTGTTTTATCAGTGATTTTTAAATGAGTTCGATTTGAACTGTTTTATCAGGGAATTTTAAATGATTTTTAATTAATTATTTAATGAAGATTTATGGCTATGGAGAATAAATAAATAATTTATGTGCAGATATTTTGTAAATGTGTGGGTGAATTGCAGGTAATGGAATAAATAGGGACTCCATTGATGTGGTATTCCATTTATTTATAAATAATGAATAAACAAGTTTTAAAATGATTCTAAAATAATTCTAAATATATTTTAAAATAATCTATTTTCTCTGCTATTTAGTTCCTATTAAAGGTATTTATAATTCTATAGATTTTAGTAATAAAGAGTGGTATATTTTAGTATAGATATTATTGTATGAAATATATATGAGTATCTAATTGGGGTCTTATAGTTATCCTGGGATGTAGTATAGGTCCATTATGTCATGATTTTAAGATCCCTATAATAAATGTTGTATTTTTAATTGTATCTAATAAAATAAACCGTAAAAATTAGGGTCTGGTGGATAATCTTAGGGATGGATGGAATGCATGGCGTTCATATCTATCCCCAGGGTTAGAAGAGGTGTCCTCACTCCTGGAGTGGAGATGCGCTCCAAGAAAATGGCCGCTCCGTGTAAATGAAGAAGGGGGTGGACCGACAATTAGCTATCAGAGGAGGTCCGCTACTTAAGGGAGGGTAGACGTGCTTAGGGCAAAGCCCAGAGGAAGTCACGAGTAATAGTGACGTAACGCGTAGGCACGCTAGCACGCCAAACTTCCGGTACGCGGTGACGCACTTCCGGTGCCAACCGCCATCTTGGTATACCCAGGAAGTCCTTCTAATTACATGCAGTACACCCACATGTCGAGTCAAGAGGAATGAAAAAACATGTGAGTGGCTATATGTCTGTCTAAACACTGTCATTAAAGTGTCGTTTGGCTCTAAAAATACTGCACTTAGAGGATCTCTTTCTTTCTTGCTCACTGGATGGTGAGTAATTATCCTATAGAAGCTTCTGAGTGGGGGTAATGGAAATACCCTCAAAGTGATCCAGGACGGCAGGAGAAGTGCTGATCTCCAGGAGATAAGGATCCAGAGAGATCCTGAATGCTGTGTGGCCCTTAGGGGTCGATGTAAGGAGGTGAGGAGGCAATTTAGCCGTAGGAGGGGAAGAATTGCACTGCTGTGGAACAAGGACACATTTGTTTTGCACAATTTCTAGCATTTTTTTGGCACCTTTTTCACTTTTTGCATGTGTTTGCCACTATTTTTTATGGACAATTTTTTTGTTTTGATTTTTTGAGGATAAATTTGATTGAATGTGGTTATATCACCACACTTGGAGCACTTTATAAATTATTTTAAAAAATTTATCTTTTAGTTAAGGTTTTTTATATATGTGTTTTTCATATTTATGCGTTTGATATTTATGCGCTCTTACACGTTGTGTATATATATGCGTTTTTCATATACTTATATGATTATGTGGACACCTTAGATCATCATTAAGTGGCACTTGTTATTTAGGTTATTTCACTATATGTGTGTCACCATTGCATGTGAGCACAGTTATTTATATAGGTTAGTTTTTGAGCGCTGCACTATTTATGTAATTTTGGTATTCTCACTGTTTGGGTAACAGATTAAGTGTTGGCAGCTTACAGTAGGGCTATTTCCCTTTTGCGCAGGAGGATTTTTTGTTTATATTCCAATTATTGGTAGTTGTGATTTATACACAGCATGTTTGTTACAATGAATGTTTTATTATATCTTTCAGAGTGGAATCCTCGGGGATGATAATATTGATGTTAAAGAAGAGTATAAAGAGGAGGATGAGGAGTATGGAGTGATGGAGGAGTTTTCAGAAGGACACAAGGATATGATGGAGCCACCTAATACCAGGAACCCACCAGAGAGATGTCCCCGTCCTCTGTATTCCCGGGATTCCACACAGGAAGGTCACACCATCCCTCCCCATTACAAGGTTGGTGGGATGGAGAATCTAGAACATGGACTCATGGAGACAATGTGTGGAGTTCTTTTATGTGATCTTACATTTTACAGATGATATTTTCTCTCATTTCCTTGATTTAGAGTGGAGATCCAATCGATATAGAATTTGAGGTGAAAGCAGAAGAAGAAGAGGCGTATGTGAGGGATGATCAGCAGTCTATGGAGGAGGATGGAATAACGGGGACATTTATAGAGGAGGACACTCCTACAGAGATCAGTACAGGTGGGTCATGAACACTAAATCCATTCCTCCACCCATACTGCTCACTGATTGGTCCAGAGTAGGGCGGGGACTGGGTGATATCAGCCTGTAATCCCCTGGTCACTTTCCTGAGCTGTGTTCCCCGTCCTGTATTCCTGGATTTCTCTCGGATAATCTTCCTTCTCTGTGCTGCAGACACAATTTATGTATCTAGACTGGATTTATGGAGGTTCTGGGGTTCAGCTGGCAGCAAAATTTTCATTTTCACCATAAGTGTTACTAGACCTAGGCACCTGGGGTGTGAGTCTTGTATCTTTATCCCCATGCCCGGGTCTAGTAAGATCTCTGACAGATCAATTCTCCCAGGGTTCTTTGCTTTATTTCCTGGCTGTGCCGGGTGGAGGGATATGTCTGTAGTGTCTCAGACCCAAGTCACTGAGTGCAGTCTCAGGAGATGGGAGGCAGCGGTGTGGGATCTCTGCAACTTGTCTACAGTAAACATTTCATCTTCTTACTGAATACCAATATTAAGAGTCCTGACCCTTATACTATAATATTTATATTGTACATTACATACTGCTGACCCCCACACTATGTACTTCTTGTGTTGGGAAGATGGCGATGAGTGATAGAGGGGGTGGGGACCCTCGTCCTATAATCCCCTCATCACTGTCCCTCCTATAAAAGACAGTTCTGGTTGTTTCCTCACTCTCTGACTAAGGTCCATGAATAAAGAAATGACCTGGTAGGAGATCAGAGGAGCCATTTCCTAGTTCCCTTGAGGGTGGAATTGTAAGCTCCTCAGAGACCAAGCTGCCTGATGTGGGCGGAGTCCTGGTTTGGGGGAACCAATCAGCTCCTGTCTAGTAATCCTCTTTGTCTTTGTATTTTAGTCCATGGCCGGGAGATGAGGAAAACCTCCGAGGATTGTCTCACTTTGTCTCCAGACTGGAAAGTAGAAGATGAGGACATCACACAGTATAGTCCAGGAGAAAACCCGGCTCCCTCCAATGTCCATCCGGCACCACCCAGTGTAGATGGACCATCGGATTCCTCATATCCTGAGGAACCTCAGACTGTGCGGGACCGGGCCGGCCTTCCAACAGGGAAGAGCTTCTCCTGCACTGAGTGTGAGAAGGGTTTCCATTATAAATCCCATCTAAATATTCATAAAAGATCTCACACGGGGGAAAAACCATATTCTTGTCCTGAGTGTGGGAAATGTTTTTCACATAAGGGCAATCTTAACACACATCAGAGATCTCACACAGGGGAGAAGCCGTATTCCTGTCCTGAGTGTGGGAAATGTTTTTCACATAAGTCACATCTTGACACACATTACAGATCTCACACGGGAGAGAAGTTGTATTCCTGTCCTGAGTGCGGGAAATGTTTTTCACATAAGCGCAACCTTGACACACATCAGAGATCTCACACCGGGAATAAGCCATATTCCTGCCCTGAGTGCGGGAAATGTTTTTCACAGAAGTCCAGTCTTTACAAACATCAGAGATCTCACACGGGGGAGAAGCCGTATTCCTGTCCAGAGTGTGGGAAATGTTTTCCACATATTTCCGGCCTTTACAGACATCAAAGATTTCACACAGGGGAGAAGCCACATTCCTGTCCTGAGTGTGGGAAACGTTTCTCAGACAAGTCCCATCTTTACACACACCAGAGATCTCACACAGGAGAAAAGCCATATTCCTGTCCAGAGTGTGGGAAATGTTTCTCAGACATGTCCTATCTTTACACACATCAGAGATCTCACACCGGGGAGAAGCCATATTCCTGTCCTGAGTGCGGGAGATGTTTTTCACAGACGTCCAGTCTTTACAAACATCAGAGATCTCACACGGGGGAGAAGCCGTATTCTTGTCCTGAGTGTGGGAAACGTTTTGCACGTAAGTCCCATCTTTACACACATCAGAGTTTGCACACAGGGGAGAAGCCGTATTCCTGTCCTGAGTGTGGGAGATGTTTTTCATTGAAGTTCAGTCTTTCCAGGCATCAGAGATCTCACATGGGGGAGAAACCATATTCCTGTCCTGAGTGCGGGAAATGTTTTGCACAAAAAACAGATCTTGTCAAACATGAAAGGTCTCACACAGGCGAGAAGCCGTATTCCTGTCCTGAGTGTGGGAAATGTTTTTCAGAAACGTCCAGTCTTTACACACATCAGAGGTCTCACACAGGGGAGAAGCCGTATTCCTGTCCTGAGTGTGGGAAATTTTTTTCAGTTAAGTCCCATCTTTATAAACATCAGAGATCTCACACGGGGAAGAAGCCGTATTCCTGTCTTGAGTGCGGGAAATGTTTTTTAGACAAGTCCAATCTTAACAAGCATCAGAGATCTCACACGGGGGAGAAGCCGTATTTCTGTCCTGAGTGTGGGAAATGTTTTTCAGATAAGTCCAATCTTTCCACACATCAGAGATCCCACATGGGGGAGAAGCCGTATTCCTGTAATGAGTGCGGGAAATGTTTTTCACAGAAGTCCCATCTTTCCACACATCAGAGATCTCACACAGGGGAGAAACCATATTTGTGTCTTCAGTGCGGGAAATGTTTTTCACAGACATCCCATCTTTATAAACATCAGAGATCTCACATGGGGGAGAAGCCACTTTCCTGTCCTGAGTGAGGTAAATGTTCCTCACTGAAGTCCTGTCTTCCTGTACATCAGGGGTCCCACACAACCCTTGAGGTGTATTAGTGCCTTGAGTGCGGGAAATGTCTTCTAGATGAATGTTGCTGGACATCCCAGCTCTCATGTGGGGAAGAAGCACACCCTGATATACACCTCAGATATACTCCATGGCTGATCTTCATCATGGAAGAAACAGTTCATAAGGAGATCAGAGGTCCCCAAAGACATGGATGAAGTGTGGGACCGGGTCGGCCATTGATGACAGGAGAATAAAAATGGAGTCCTGCCCTGTGATTCAGGCATCACCAGCAAGGCTCCCACTTTCCATTCATTACACATCAGCATCAAAGGCTGGTCATTAGCTCTGAGGAAAGGGATTCGTCCCCGAAACGCGTCAGCCATTTGACAGTGAGGACACCTTACCTGCCGTTGTGGCCATCAATGCTTTTTAGATGCATGCTTCGTCTGGAAGTGTTTTTATTTTGTAGTCCTTACAATAAACCTTGGATAATGCGCTAGGTGTGTGCGCCTCCTGTTTTCTCTTTATCCTGCCCTGGGATTGGCTGAGTACATTTGTGGTGGGAGATTTCACAAACACTTGGAGGTCTATTATTAATACTTTGTGTACAAATGTTCCAAGCACTCATTAGGCCCACAGTTGTAGGTGAGGACAATACTTGCATGGTGGGGGATCACTGAAGAGGTGGGTGGTAATAAAATGTCCCAATTCTAGAAGAGTGACTGATGGTGTACACATGGAAGCAATGGAATTGTGTGTATCCCGGGAATGAAGGAGTGATTGGTGAATGGACATATTGGGACTTTCCCGTGTCTTTCTCCATACATGTTTCTTCTTGTATGTTTCCCGTGATGCAAATGTCTGTGTATATGATCGGCACATGATGGTCTGTCTATGACAAACGTTTCATTGATCTGATCATTTCCATGGTGATTGTGGACACATTGTGATTGGTTGATGGGGGATGGAAAGCACAGAGAGCAGGAAGTAGAGCGCCATCCTTTCTACCTTTCTCTATTCCTAGTTCAGATTTGTAGCAGAAATCCCCAACATGTAGCAATACACGGACAATTGATATCAGACAATGAGGCAGAGGAAGGCCAATCATGAAGCTGGGGGTGGTGCAGCATAGACTGGAACAGGGTCCTCCAGGAGTGCAGCTCACACTGCGGGCAGAACTCCTCCTACTGGGACATTCAGGCTTCACACAGCTACAGCTGCACTCCCGGGACTGCCACGCCTGGACTGTATACGGGGCGGGTGTGGAGGGATGAGGAGCAGGGATTGGCTAATGGAAAGTGGGAGCATCTCTGAGTTACTGATGGATATACAGTATATGGAGATCAAGGAGAGTTCATCTTCTGCCGGCTATAGATGGGGCCCTTCAACAGTTGGAGTATAGGGGATGATCATGACTGGGTCAAATCTGCAGAGAAGATGGAGCAATGGGATCTCCTTGGATCAAGTGGGGTTGAGGTGTGAGAAAGAGAGGAAGTGGGGGAGGGTAGAGGTGTCTGCTAGCAGTGTCCACGTGTGAGAAGTAGAGGGGAAGTGGGGGAGGGTAAAGGTGTCTGCTAGCAGTGTCCACGTGTGAGAAGTAGAGCAGAAGTGGGGGAGGGTAAATATGCAGTGTCCATATGTAAGGCACAGAGTGAAGGTTGGACAATCTCCCTCCCACCAATCATGACTGAAGATAAAACTGTGGTGCAGGAAAGGGGGGTGAACAGGTTCTGGAGCAGATAGGATGATGTGAAGAATGCACAGCGGCTGCAGTGGAAACCACTGATTATGGTCAGTATGGATGTCCCTGTGTCTCTGGCTGCTGGTGATGAATGTGGTTCTAGGTACCTGCCACTGGAAGATGTGGTGTGACTGATCTGGTTGCTGCTTACGTAGGACGGTCACTGGAAGGTGCGATGTCACTGAACTGCTTGCTACTTACGTAGGACGGTCACTGGAAGGTGCGGTGTCACTGAACTGATTGCTACTTACGTAGGACGGTCACTGGAAGGCTGGATGTAGAACTCCTGTGTTGCTGTTTCTCTCCACAGAAACTAGCAGAAGGGCAGCAAACAACTGAACTCTCCAGAGCCCCCAGGGCAAGACCCCGAGACCACCAATTACAGTAAGTTTATAAACTCTCCAAGGATCCCCTGTTGCTTTGGCTCTCAAGCCAGTTGTAGTCTCTGGGCTAATTCATTCTTCAGTAAGAGTTGGTTGAGGGACTACATGTCCCAGGATCCTCTGCTTTCAGGGTCAGTAAGAGTGGTCTCCCTCTAGAGCAGGGGTGTCAAACTGGCGGCCCTCCAGCTATTGCAAAACTACAAGTTCCATCATGCCTCTGCCTTTGGGAGTCGTGCTTGTAACTGCCAATCTTGCAATGCCTCATGGGACATGTAGTTTGGAAACAGTAGGAGGGCTGTCAGTTTGACACCTGTGCTCTAGAGGCAGAAAGTTGATGCAATGATCTATCCATAAACATAAGGGGAAATGAAACAACCTGTTGTGTACTCTGTAATGTCTCCTCCATCTCTTAGTAGCCTGCACCTGGCTACACACTCCCCCCACTAAGAATCTTTGGTCCCCAAAGATGGGGCAGGGTCTTTTCTCTTTTCCATCCAAACAAGTGAGGTGGATGGGGGAATCCCCCCTTCCTGGACATTGTATTCTGAATATTCATCTGCCTGTTAGCACTGGGGAGGTCGGGGGGATTGAAGGATGGAAGACTTCAACTAAAGAGGAAGTCATCAGTACAAGGGGCATTCCATATTGACAGTAAGTACTGTCTGTTGTGCAGTTTTTTGAAGAAATGTGTGACTAACTTTAGGCTTTAACAGCTTCAGTGCTGCCCTATATCAGAGATACTGCTACAGGGCGGTGCGACTGTGCAAAATCATGTATATATATATGTGTGTGTGGATCTGCAGTTCTGGGTAGGGGGTGTGCATGTGTGCCCCACCTACACTGCCATTCTTCTCAACCACTGGGTCACAGCCGGTGATTCTTTGTTAGCACCCAGTGATTGCTGAGTATTACTGATGGGGGAGAGACCTGTGTATAAACAACACAGATCTCTCCCCTGTCAACTCCTGCACACTGCTTTGTATGGCTCTGCATAGGAGACCAATACAAAGCAGTGTACTTACAGTGAAGCACACACACAGCACACAGCCCTTTTGATGGCCCCTCATGTTATCCCTTCCTGCCCAGTGCCATTAGTACAGCGTCAGTGCTTTTTATTAGCACTGATCACTGTATTGGTGTCACTGGAGATGTCAGTGACACCAAGTCAGCTCCCCCCCAGAGTCAGAATGCCAGCCGCAGTCCCACTATAGTACTCTGATCACCGCCATTACCTCACTTATTCCCTTGATGGTAAATATAATAAGTGATCACAACCTTTTGTCTATATATGAATTGAGCCAATCCCCATCCAGCTATTACCCATAATATTTATACCAAATGATAACAACTGTACAACAAATAAAGATCTGATTGGTTTACACAGAAAAGAAGCTTGCTATGAATGGAATATAACAAAATATAAAGGATATGATACACACAAACAATGATGTCACAGTCTAACATACAGTATATTACCAGTACATAGAGAGGACTACAGGACAGACACATAGGGGTTTATTTACTAAAGCTGGAGAGTCCAAAATCAGACTCCCTTCTGCATAGAAACCAATCAGCTTCCAGGTTTCATTGCCAAAGCTTCATTGAACAAGCTGAGGTTAGAAGCTGATTGGTTTCTATGCAGAAGGGAGTCTGATTTTGGACTCTCCAGCTTTAGTAAATAAACCCAATAGAATCATGGTGGTACATTCCACAGACATCCTGGGGTCCTGACACCTGGGCTCCAAGAAGGGCCACAAGGAGAGCAATGGCTTACTTTTATACCCCCCATTCCAGGTAAAGGCACACCCTTCAATACATTCCAGTATTTGCCATTTCTGTTCAATGGGGGGCTCTGTGACTTGTGAAAGATATCGGCCATCTGTAACTCATCAGATGGAATGTATGATAGGCCAATGTCCAGCTGAGCATACCTCCTCTGAATTCAGTTCCTGCAGGAAGATGGATGACAGTCGCTGATCATCCCTCCTCTGAATTCAGTTCCCGCAGGAAGATGGATGACAGTCGCTGATCGTACCTCCTCTGAATTCAGTTCCCGCAGGAAGATGGATGACAGTCGCTGATCGTACCTCCTCTGAATTCAGTTCCCGCAGGAAGATGGATGACAGTCGCTGATCATACCTCCTCTGAATTCAGTTCCCGCAGGAAGATGGATGACAGTCGCCGATCGTACCTCCTCTGAATTCAGTTCCCGCAGGAAGATGGATGACAATCGCCGATCGTACCTCCTCTGAATTCAGTTCCCGCAGGAAGATGGATGACAGTCGCTGATCGTACCTCCTCTGAATTCAGTTCCCGCAGGAAGATGGATGACAGTCGCTGATCATTACTCCTCTGAATTCAGTTCCCGCAGGAAGATGGATGACAGTCGCTGATCATACCTCCTCTGAATTCAGTTCCCGCAGGAAGATGGATGACAGTCGCTGATCATTACTCCTCTGAATTCAGTTCCCGCAGGAAGATGGATGACAGTCGCTGATCATTACTCCTCTGAATTTAGTTCCCGCAGGAAGATGGATGACTGTTGCTGATCGTACCTCCTCTGAATTCAGTTCCCGCAGGAAGATGGATGACAATACTCTCTAGGAGGTGTTAGGAATGACGGGTCCGGGGCTTATTCCTTACATCAGCCAGGTGGCCATACTGCCATAAACCTCTACAGGAAATCTTCATGGGGGGTGTTGGGGTGATAAAACACATGGGAAATCTTATATACAGTCAATGTTCACTTAGAAAGTGCAGTTCCGGGAAGTTGCAGGAACTGAGGCTGAGACTTCTATCAAAAGTTCACAATGATGGTAAAAATTATTGTAGGTCCAAAATATCTATCACACTAGTAACAAAAATACAAATCCAGTATCTATCCCGCCATTTGTAGATGTTATAACTTTCACATAAACCGATTCATTTACACGGATTGGGATTTTATTTTTAGCAAAGACACAGAGCAGAATACACTTTGGCCAAAATTTATGACTTTTTTTTTTTTTCGCTGGACATGTTTAACCCCTTGCCCTCCAAAGGATTTACCCCCTTCCTTACCACGCCTCTTTTTGATATTCGGCACTGCACTAATTCAACTGATAATTGCGCAGTCATGCAATGCTGCTCCCAAAAGAAATGTACGTCCTTTTTTCAAACAAATAGAGCTTTTTTTTGGTGGTATTTGATCACCTGTGCACTTTTTATTTTTCGCACTACAATCAAAAAAGGAATGAAAATTTTGAAGAAAAACATTTTTTACTTTTGATTATAAAAAATATATAGTAAACTCAAAGTTAGTCATAAATTTAGCCCAAAATGTGTTGGTGAAAAATCCCAATAAGTGTATATTGATTGCTTTGTGTGACAGTTATAGAGTCTACAAACTATGGGATAGATAATGGGATTTACGCCATTTTTTTGCTGTACAGCACTGCACTAGTTTAACTGACAATTGCGTGGTCATGAAATATGGTAAATAAATGAAATTTACGTCCTTTTTTTTCACACAAATAGAGCTTTCTTTCAGTGGTATTTGATCACCTCTGCACTTTTTATTTTCGGTGCTATAAACAAAAAAGTTTTGAAATTTTTTTTTTTAAAAAAACATTTTCTCATTTCTGTCATAAAAAAATATAAAAAAACAAAGAAAATTTCATCATAAATTTGGGCCAAAATGTTTTCTGCTACATGTTTTTGGTTAAAAATAATCCCAATAATTGTATATTGATATATTGTATATTGTATATTGATTGCTTTGTGTGAAAGTTATAGCGTCTACAATCTATGGCATAGATCATGGAATTTACAGCTTTTACTTTCTGACTGCCCATCACATTTCTTGAGGTGCTAAAATACCAGAGGAGTACAAACACCCCTAAATGACCCCTTTTTGGAAAGTAGACACCCTAAGCTATCTGCTGAGAGGCATATTGAGTCCATGGAAGATTTTGTTTTCCACAAGTTTTTGGAAAATTACATTTTTTTAAACCCAAAGTTGTCAATAAATTGTATATTTCTCACACAAGCCATGGGTATATGTGGAATTACACCCTAAAATACATTCTGCTGCTTCTACCGAGTATGGGGGTACCACATGTGAGAGACATTTTGGGAGCCTAGCCACATACAGGAGCCTGAAATCCAATGACCACTTTGAAAGCCTGAAGGTGCGTAACTTCCTCATTACACTTCCTCACTACCTATCACAGTTTCGGAGGCCCTGACGTGCCAGGATAACACCAAACCCCCACAAATGACCCCTTTTTGGAAAGTAGACACCCGAAGGAATTTAAAAAGAGGCATGATGAGTATTTTGCAGATTTAATTTTTTTCTTACAAGGTTTTGAAATATTAAAAAAGAAAACAAAAAATATGTTTGTTTTTTTTCTTCAATTTTCAAAAACTTGTGGCAACAAACGAGATCTGCAAAATACTCACCATGCTTCTTATCAAATTCCTTGGGGTGTCTACTTTCCAAAAAGGGGTCATTTGGGGGGGTTTGGTGCTATCCTGGCCTCCGAAACTGTGATAGGTAGTCAGGAAGTGTAATGAGGAAATAAAGCCCTTTAAAAGCCTGAAGGTGCTTATTGGATTTTGGGGTCCTGTACTTGGCTAGACTGCCAAAACGTCTCCCACATGTGGTACCCCCATACTCAGGAGAAGTAGCAGAATGTATTTTGGGGAGTAATTCCACATATAACCATGGCATGTGTGAGCAATAAATCATGTAAATGACAATTTTGTGTAAAAAAAAAAAAAAATTGTTTGTCAAACACCCTAGTGAATAAAATGGTGGGTGCTGCAATTTTTTTATGTCACATACTACTGATTTTTTTTATGTCACATTGTACTCGCGCAGCAATTTTTCAAACACAATTGTTTTTAAAAAATACACTTTTTTTACTTTTAATGCACAAAAACACAATATATTGGCCAATTATTTGGTAAAATATAAAAGATGATGGTATGCTGAGTAAATAGATACCAACCATGACATGCTTTAAAATTGCGCATGCCCCGTGCAATGGTGACAAACTGCATACATTTTTAATATCCATAGGCAATGCTTTAAAAGCCTTTACAAGCTACCATTTTAGATTTACAGAGGAGGTCTAGTGTTAGAATTACTGCCCTTGATCTGACGTTTGTGGTGATACCTCACATGCATGGTGCAACCGCTGTTTACATACTGGCACAGGGTCATCGCTCACAAACGCAGGTGCGGGGGGGGGGGGGTGAGGGTACTTTTTTGTAAGTTATTTTGATTTTTTTAATTATTTTTACACTGTCCCTTTCATTTTTTTTTATCACTTTTAATGCTATCACAGAAATTGCAAATATACCCGATAACTTCAATGGGCACTGTCATATATTCTTTTTTGAGACATCTGGGGTCTATCAGACTCTGGATATCTCCTCTGCCCTTACATTATCTAATCAAACCAAGATCGGAGTGATCAGCTGCTTTCCCAATTTACAAATGGCGCTGTTTATATCCTGCGAAACTGAAGTGATGAAATGCTTGTAGCTTCCGAATTCTTAGACTATAGAGATGATTGGCACCATTCTGGTCTCCAATCAGCTCTATGGTCAGCTGGCAGAAACACTGGCTGCATTCTCAGGTTCCCCCGATGGCACGGGACTGCCCGAGAAGGCCGTGGAAGGCAGAGTGGGGGGGGGGCATAGTTGTAAAAGTAATCCTGTAGCTAATTAGCCACTAGGATTGCTTTTACATGAAAACCGATCGCCGGCTGAAAAAATTGATACCAGGATGATGCCTGCAGCTGTAGGCTTCATCCTGGTATAACCATTCAAAGTCTAGGGATGTACCACTACGTCACAGGTCCTTTTTGGGTATATACTATGTTCTATTTTTTCTTTGTATGCAATCTGTGGACTGAATGAAAAAAAGAGAAGAAATCTCTGCCAGAAAAAGTGTGTGGTATGCCCACCATTAGAATATACCGCCCTGCATCCACCCACTTCTAATGGTGGGCACACATTAGGTCACACGGTGCCACATGCCCCAATTCCAAGATTGTACAAATGTCTAAATAGTGGCACGCTTGAATAAAAATTGTTCACGTATAAGTGGTACCCCATATGGAAAAAGGATGACACCAAGTCCCAAACTATCTTGCCACTGCTCCCCATGTAGTCTGGGCATCCAGGGGGCTCCACGTGACTATCTTTTCCTTCGTACATCTGAAACTTATAAGTATAGCCTGTTGTCCTCTCACAGGTCTTCTACATCTTGACCCCATATCTGGCACGCTTGCTGGGGAGAAATTGTTTGAATGCAAGGCGGCCAGAAAAATTAATGAGGGACTCATCAACGCAGATGTTTTGCTGGGGAGTATAGACATCTGCAAATTTTTGGTTAAGGTGATTTGCGAGGGGCTGAATTTTGTGGAGCCGGTCACATTCAGGGTCACCCCGAGGATGACAGAGTGTATTGTCATTGAAATGCATAAAACACATTATACTCTCATATCTATGCCTGGCCATGGCAGCAGAGAACACGCCATATGATGAATCAAGTCTCTGGACCAATACAACCGCAATTCATTTTTCTTTAGTAATGCCCATGTTGAGGGTTAGGTCCAAAAAATGTTTTAATTTGGAAACCGTATTGAGTTTCCATGCGAATGGTCTGGCAAGGTTTGAATTTGGGTTGGCGGCGATAAATTGTTCTGCATATAAATTGCTTTGATCCACAATCAATGCATACAGATATCCCATAAAAAACAACTCCAAAAATCAAAGAGAGTTGTCAGGGTCCCATCCACGGAAGGAGTTCTGGAAGATCTGGCATTTCTGCAAATACTCTACATGGCCGCAGAAGGATACATCAGCCTCAGTCTGGTGCCAGAAGGCCTTTATAAGGAGGCTCATCACTTCCTCTGGTTGCTGGATGATCTCTAGCTCCCCATGCCCTGTTCCTGGTTCCTGTGTTTCTGACTTGTGATCTCCTGTTACCAACTCGGCTTGCTCCTGAACCTGTCTACTCTGATTTACCCCTGACCTCGGCTTGGCTTACGGATACTCTCTCTCTCGCTTCTCTGTGAATGACCTCGGCTTTCCCATCTGACTACGTCCGCTCTGATTTCCACCTGGTACCTGACCTTGGCTTGAACCGACTACTCCGTAAACATCCAGATCCCAGAAGGGCTTACATACCATGCACAGGTGCCTCCTGTCTGCAGACCTATCTCCATGCACCAGCTGTGCTCCTGGGTGGACCACCAACCAGCACTCCTACAGGCGACCTGTGCCACTTTGGGCCTGGATCCTGCTGTCCCATTTTCAGGGGAGTCTGGAACTTAGCCGCAAGGGAAGCCCTCTCTCCATTGGCCTCCATCACCAGGTACGTGATAGGAGTAGTTAAATTTGCTGTTTCCACCTGAATTCCTAGTTGGGCAGTGAATGGGAGAAGTACGAGTGCTGCAGAATTTGTGGGCTGCTAATCGGGATTTGCAAGCACATCCGGAAGGACACCATGGGTTCTACAGGCCTGTGTGCAACTTTTTGGTGGCTGTGGGACACTACTTGTGCTAGCCACTGCACTGGCTTGTACTGCACCTGTGGGACTTGCCACATCACCAAGTGATACTGCAGTGCTGGTATGTGAAAGACCAGGATGTACTAGGCCGCTGGTGCTCTGTTGTTTCCTTAAATGGTACAGTCTTTTCCTTCATTTCACCAATTTGTGCTTCTAATTTCCTCAACTTTTTTTGTTTCCTTTTGAGTAGGAACATGACCAATTCTAGTCCTTTCTCATGGACAAAATTGAAAATATACGGTCCCTAAGATACATAAAAATGCCTCAAAACCACCGGGCAGACCCATAGTAAACGGCATACAGTCAGTGGGGGCTAGATTGGGACATTACATAGATGAATTTTTGCAACCAGTGGTAAAAAGTACTACAGCATATTTACATGATACTAAACATCTGATTCAGGTGCTGGAGGAATTCAAAGGAGGAAGAAATATTTATTTAGCAAGTGCGGAAGTATCTTCCTTGTATACAATCATAGGGCATGAGGATGCTATAGAGGCAGTTGGATTGGTGCTCAGGAAGTACAGCCATCTGCCTTGGACTCAAAGAAAGTTTTTATTGGAATGTCTTGAATTTGGTTTGAGTCACAATTACTTCTGGCATGAGCACACCAACTATGAACAAAATAGGGGCGTAGCAATGGGTGCCCGCTTTGCACCAAGTGTAGCCAATATATTTATGGCACACTGGGAAGAAACGGAGGTATATCAAGAGTATCCGAAGGAGTTAAAAGTGTGTAAAAGATATATAGATGACGTGATTATTATTTAGGAAGGAGAGGAAAGCACCTTATTGAAGTTTTTAAACAAATTTAATGAAAATAATAAGAATATCAGATTTACATGGGAACATAGCAAGGAAGAAATACAGTTTTTAGATTTAAATATTAAAATTATAAATGGAAAATTTTAACTAAAACATATTTTAAAAGTGTGGATCGTAATGGATATATACCAATGGGGAGTTGTCATTTCCCCCCTTGGTTGTTTAATATCCCAAAGGGTCAGTTTGTGAGAGTCAGGAGGAACTGTACCCTAGTTAGTGATTATTTAGAAGTTGGGATCTAGATTTGTGGATAAAGGGTATCCTAAGGATATGATCACCCAGAGTATAGTGGAAGTGGGAAATAGGGATAGAAGTACATTCTTACAAGATAATAGGAAAGAAGAGAATACAGAGGACAACCTATCAATAATCTTAGATTTTAATATCCATTACAAAAAAATAGAATTTTTAGCAAACATTGGGGTATTTTAAGGGCAGACCCCATTTTAAGAGGTGTTTTACCAGCTGTTCCCAAATTTGTGTATAGAAAAGCACCCAGGGTGAAATCAAAGGTGGTTAAGAGTGTATTAGATCCCCCCAGTCAGAATAAAGTCCCGTTTTTACCCATGCAGAAATTGCTACGCCTGTATAGCCACTAGAAGATCAAATACCAGACGTAAGAACTGTATTGCTGATACTACTGGACAAGAGTTCATCATTAAAGACTTCATTTCATGCACAACAGAGGGGTAGTATACTGCTTAGAATGTGAATGTGGATTACAATATATTGGCAGAACTAAAAGAGCGCTATGGAAGAGACTCAGGGAGCACGTTCAAAACATTAGGAAGGGTTCCCTAAGCACAATGTCTCTAGGCAATGTACCACACATCACAACAAGGATCCCAGTAATATCAAATTCTGGGGGATAGAAAAATGTAAGAGACACTGGAGAGGCAGTAATAAAATTAGATCCCTCAGCCAAGCCGAGTCACGTTGGATTTATTATATGAAAACTATGGTCCCTAGAGAGTTGAATGTTGAGTTTGATCTCAATTGTTTTAGCAGTGATTTTTAATAAATATTTTAGTTTTTAGATTGTTGGCTGTCTATATATTTTATATACATTTTTATTATATATTCTATATATATTTTATTTATTTTTTATTGTAATTGTATTTATGGAATTATTATTTATTTAGGTAGCAATCTATGTTCATGTGTGGGTATATTGCATACACATGTGGTCATTTTTATTTTATTTATATACATATTTTTTATTTATCATTTTTTTGGTATTATTTCTTGTCTTCAAAAGGTGTTCTGAGTTTTTTATATCGATATGGGTATACTTATATTTTTACGTATATAGTTATTTATTTTTATTCTTATATACACTTCATCTTTCTGGGGAGTGTATATGTTAGAATACATTTATTTCCACCTGGTTTATTCCCCTTTTTTAAATAGTTAATATTAGTAGAATTTATTTAGAGTTGTTTCAATAATAAACGTTTTTTTAGTGATCATTTTGGATCCTGACTGTGTTGGGGTTTTTAGCTGGATCTAATGTCTTTTTCCTGGGTATGGAGGTTAGTTTATTATGAACATATATATATATTTAATACCGTTTTGGCTTCCATCCAATGGTCGCAGCTAAATATTAGCCTGGGAGACCAGGTATGCGCCATATCTACATTTTTAGCCTTCTAGAAAATGGCCTCGTGTTTGTTATCAGCTTGGGAGGCGGGATATGCGCCAATGCCAATATAAAAGGAGCAGCTGTGTCTACTTGGCGATACCCCGAGGAAGTCACGAGACCACGTGACGTAACGCGTAGGTAACGCCGATATGCAGCTTCCGGAGCGAGTGATGCAATTCCGGTGGAGGACGCCATCTTAGTACACCCAGGAAGTACCACATGCATGCACCATACCCACATATAGCAGGAGGAAGGGACTGCAGGTTCATGTGAGTGTACTTCCTATGTTTAAATAAAGACTGCATTATTAATAATACTACACTATGGAGGATCTTTTTATCACTCACTGGGATTGTGAGTAATATACCCTACAGAGTAGCCTTATAAAAGGCAGAGGAGGAAGCGTTTGGAGGCTGAACAGGAGACCGTTTATGATCCTTGGCTTTCTGGAGAGGTATTAGCCAGAGATATAAAGGATCCAGAGTGATCCTGAATACCTGTTGGGCCCTTTTGGGTCGCAGGAAGGAGGTGAGGAGGCACTGCAGCTGCAGTGGATTTAAAGTGTGCCGGCACTTGCATGAATTGTTCACGTTTAACACATTGCATGGTGTTTTATCACATTTTATCTGCACTTGTTACTTTATGGACTTATTAGTACTTGTTATAAAAGGTTTTTTGATTGCTATCAAGGACACTTAACACGTCTATTTTATTATGTGTGTATCACCATTTTTACACTAGTATTGTCCACGTTGTTATCACGGTTCTGATCAGCACTATATTGTTATGTATATTTTGGTTTGTTGATTTATTAGCACTTTATGAGTGTTTGGTTACACATTTATTTTTATTCACTTTTGTAGTTAGCGCTGCACCATTCATTTTCAATTGTTTTCTTGATCTGATTGGTATTATCATTGGGTGTTGGCCGCTATTGGTTAGGGGATTTCCGTATCAGCAAAGGAGGATTTTTAGTTTTTCTTTTTACCCCCCAATAAGTACTGACCCCGGTCTGATCTGTCTACCCCGTTATAATTGCATTCTCCCCCCTCCATCCTAGTTTATATTCTCCTCCAGCCTTCCCATAAACCCCTCCCCCAGCACAGCAGACCCCCATCCATGTAGGTGCAAACCATCTCTAGTATATAGGCTGCACCCCAATGAGAGTCAGCCCAGTGCTCTAGGGCAGGACTCCATTTTTATTCTTCTCCTGCCATCAATGGCCAACCCGGTCCCACACTTCATCCATGTCTTTGGGGACCTCTGATCTCCTCATGAACTGTTTCTTCCATGATGAAGATCAGCCATGGAATATATCTGAGGTGTATATCAGGGTGTGCTTCTTCCACACATGAGAGCTGGGATGTCCAGCAACATTCATCTAGAATACATTTCCCGCACTCAAGGCTCTAATACACCTCCAGGGTTGTGTGGGACCCCTGAAGTACAGGAAGACAGGACTTCAGTGAGGAACATTTCCCTCACTCAGGACAGGAAAGTGGCTTCTCCTTCATGTGCAGTCTCTGATGTCTGGAAAGATGGGACTTTTGTGAAAAACATTTCCCGCAGTCAGGACAGGAATACGGCTTCTCCCCTGTGTGAGATCTCTGATGTTTGTTAAGACTGGACTTCACTGAAAAACATTTCCCACACTCAGGGCAGGAATACGGCTTCTCCCCTGTGTGAGATCTCTGATGTATGTAAAGATGGAACTTCACTGAAAAACATTTCCCACACTCAGGACAGGAATACGGCTTCTCTCCTGTGTGAGATCTCTGATGTGTGTTAAGACTGGACTTGTCTGAAAAACATTTCCCACACTCAGGGCAGGAATACGGCTTCTCCCCTGTGTGAGATCTCTGATGTATGTAAAGATGGGACTTCACTGAAAAACATTTCCCACACTCAGGGCAGGAATACGGCTTCTCCCCCGTGTGAGATCTCTGATGTCTGTAAATACTGGACTCATCTAAATAACATTTCCCGCACTCAGGGCAAGAATACGGCTTCTCTCCCGTATGACGTCTCTTATGACTTTGAAATTTGGACTTCACCAAAAAACATTTCCCGCACTCAGGACAGGAATACGGCTTCTCCCCCGTGTGAGATCTCTGATGTGTGTAAAGATTGGACTTCTGTGAAAAATATTTTCCGCACTCAGGACAGGAATATGGCTTTTCCCCTGTGTGAGATCTCTGATGTATGTAAAGATTGGACTTAACTGAAAAACATTTCCCGCACTCAGGACAAGGATACGGCTTCTCCCCCGTGTGAGATCTTTTATGCCTATTAAGATGTATGTAGAACTGAACCTCTTCCCACACTCAGTACAGGAGAATCTCTTCCCTGTTGGAAGGCCGGCCCGGTCCCGCACAGTCTGAGGTTCCTCAGGATACGAGGAATCCGATGGTCCATCTACACTGGGTGGTGCCGGATGGACATTGGAGGGAGCCGGGTTTTCTCCTGGATTATACTCTTTGATGTCCTCATCTTCTACTTTCCAGTCTGGAGACAAAGTGAGACAATCCTCGGAGGTTTTCCTCATTTCCCGGCCATGGACTAAAATACAAAGACAAAGAGGATTACTAGACAGGAGCTGATTGGTTCCCCCAAACCAGGACTCCACCCACATCAGGCAGCTTGGTCTCTGAGGAGCTTACAATTCCACCCTCAAGGGAACTAGGAAATGGCTCCTCTGATCTCCTACCAGGTCATTTCTTTATTCATGGACCTTAGTCAGAGAGTGAGGAAACAACCAGAACTGTCTTTTATAGGAGGGACAGTGATGAGGGGATTATAGGACGAGGGTCCCCACCCCCTCTATCACTCATCGCCATCTTCCCAACACAAGAAGTACTGCACTTCCTTATTTAGTCCATGATTTAGTCATGAAGAACAGCGGGGCTGAGCCCCACCAGAGGTCAGAGAGTGAGGATGGGGGGAGAACAACCAAGATGAAGACTGGACTGATCCTGAAGACCACCATCATTGGGGTATTGACTCCTCCCTCATTATCACTTTCTGTTTAAGGGTCCACAGTTGGAGGATGTTATCACATTATTATCACCATGTAAAAGTCTGTGCTCCAATCACATCATCCGATATAAAATGTCCAGCTGGTAGGAAATGGGGGGAACAAAAGAGAATCCATATTATGTGTATATATAGCAGTGGGGGGAGGGGGGAGAGCAGAAGTCAGGAGTATGTAATGTACAACACAGAGTATATAGTGCAGGGGTCAGGAGTATGTAATGTACAACACAGAGTATATAGTGCAGGGGTCAGGAGTATGTAATGTACAACATAGAGTATATAGTGCAGGGGTCAGGAGTATGTAATGTACAACATAGAGTATATAGTGCAGGGGTCAGGAGTATGTAATGTACAACATAGAGTATATAGTGCAGGGGTCAGGAGTATGTAATGTACAACATAGAGTATATAGTGCAGGGGTCAGGAGTATGTAATGTACAACATAGAGTATATAGTGCAGGGGTCAGGAGTATGTAATGTACAACACAGAGTATATAGTGCAGGGGTCAGGAGTATGTAATGTACAATATAGAGTATATAGTGCAGGGGTCAGGAGTATGTAATGTACAACATAGAGTATATAGTGCAGGGGTCAGGAGTATGTAATGTACAAGTTATATAATATAAGGATCAGGACTCACAGTATTAGTATTCTGTAATCAGTGGAAGTTTAACTGTTTACTGTAGACAACATGTAGAGGTGATCTGGGATTAAACCATCAAGAAACAGGTTAGATTGGAGGTGAGCAAATCCTTGGAGAGAGGGGTGGACGTGGTATACTTGGACAGAGGGGTTGCGGTGGACGTGGTATACTTGGACAGAGGGGTGGTGGTGGACATGGTATACTTGGACAGAGGGGTGGCGGTGGATGTGGTATACTTGGACAGAGAGGTGGCGGTGGACGTGGTATACTTGGACAGAGGGGTGGTGGTGGACGTGGTATACTTGTGTGATGGATTTGGTAAAATGCCTATTTCGTTTCCTATTGAATATATATATTTTTTATACATATTTACTTTTATACTTTAATACTATTTCTTTCTTCATATTTATAAATGTTTAGTATGAATACATATGTTGTGTGAATATTTTCTGCCTGCTGGGTTTTGTGGTACTTTAAGAAATTCTTGCTTAAGAAATGTCTGCTCACAGGCACCGATCCCCCCTACCATCGTGCCAACTTGAGACAAAGGAATGTTTTCTTTCTATAAGATAAGGCCTGGAAGAAGATCACACCTATATCATGACGGAGATTGTTTTCGTGTGGAAATGACCAATCAAAGACTAATATAATGCTTATGCTGTTGTCACATGACTCTCACATCATTTTACATATATAAGTTCACTTTCTCATTATAATAAACTAGAAGTGTTCATAGACTGAACTTGTGTGTCAGTGTGAGACTCTTCCAGTGTGCGCACATTCCAAAGCTAGCTAGCAAAGATTAATTAGGAGAGGAGCAGATAATCAACGGACACTTTTGGTCTTTATCTAAATCAGCTGGTGCCGAGAAGCCCGGGACATGAACCCGCGAACAGCCGACCTGACAGGGCGTGAGGAATCACTCACAGGACTGGGAGAGCCTGATCAACTCTCGGAGCATGGTAAGATATATTTTGCTATCTTACCAGTGCTTATCCTGTCCTTGTTGATTCATTCCTGTGCCTAATACGGCTGCTTAAGGTCATTAAAGGCAGGTAACATTGATTGCCCGGAGATTATTTGAACTTTACCTGCATTGATTATCTGCTGTCTGGTTTATGTTGTTTGTGTTTGTTTTTATGTGTCAGTCTTGAGGTGGAAGAGGAGTGGACCTACTGAGGGTTTTGACACATAATTTCTCTTGGGTGTGGTAACCTTGTGTGTTGACCACAAGAGGAGGTGTCGTGTACACGTCACGGTAGTGTGGCAGCGGGGTGCCTTAGCCATGTTTGGGGCTAGGAAGAGTTACTCAGTGATCTGTACTCATAGCCCACCAAGATAGACTGCTATGTCATGTCCTAAATGTGTGTCTTTGAGTTAATGTTTGCCATTCATAACAGAAGGTTGGGGTTTGTTAAGGGTTAAGGAAAGTCTGGACATCAGCCTGTGAAGTGTTTTGGATTTCTGTTAAAAAGGACAGACAAGGGGGGAGGAGATGGGTCAGACGCTGATAAGACCCCTAGAAAGGAATGTTACCATGTGACCTGGTTGCACAGAGAGAAGAGGAAAAGTATGTGGAATTAAAGATAAGGAGGTTTAGGCTACAGTCAGAGGAATGGCAGGAAAAAAAAAGAGAAGAAAGATGTCTTAGTTGACAAAAATTTGCTGAAGACAGCAAGAAGTTTGGTAAAATGTAGCCAAAGTTATCCACAAAGAGCAGTGGACAGAACAGGTATTGCAACAGGGAAAAAAAAAAAACTTTATGTGTACCATTAATGTGTTAAATATTGAAAAGGAACACCCACCACCCTTTTCCCTGCCCTTCCAGTTCCTTCCCAGCCCAGTGCACTTCCTGACGGCAGCCATCTTGCTGCACCTGCATTGTCACTTCCTGCCCAGCCCAGTGCACTTCCTGACGGCAGCCATCTTGCTGCACCTGCATTGTCACTTCCTGCCCAGCCCAGTGCATTTCCTGATGGCAGCCATCTTGCTGCACCTGCATTGTCACTTCGTGCCCTGCCCAGTACACTTCCTGGAGACGGCCATATTGGTACACCAAATTAGACAACTGGAAGGCCAACGCCTCGAGTGAGCCACCTCTACCCAGTGTGTCCGGTCTTACAAGTCAATGGTACATTCTACGTACCGCCGGATGTGCTGAGCAGAATCCCAAGTTGTCTATAGTCCACAGGACCCGAAGATATTGGACGTTTAAAAGGTACCCCCAATTATGGTGGAACTGAAGCCTGGAGCTCCCCTACCCAGGAAACCACAGTACCCACTGAAACCAGCGCAATCTAAGGCCATTTCAAAGCAGGTCAAGTCCCTTTTGGCAAATGGTGCACTCATACCTTGTACCTCTCCATGCAACACACCTTTGTTCCCGGTAAAAAAAAAAGAAGACACCCAAAGGAGAATCAGAGAAGTACAGGATGGTACAGGACCTCCGAGCAGTGAATGAAGCCACTGTCTTAGAGACATTTATCGCCCCAAATCCCCACACTTTACTCACAGGGGTACCTCCAACAGCAAAATACTTCAACGTGGTGGACCTGGCAAATGCATTCTTCAGCGTTCCCTTGTATCCTTCCTGCAGATACTTCATTTTTACCCATGAGGGACAGCAATACACCTGGGCAGTTTATGCCACAAGGGGCGCAAAATTCTCCAAGCCAGTTTGCCAAAGCCATGACCCCCATACTGGACACGTGGCAAAAGGAACATTCGGCAGTGGTCCTTCTTCAATTTGTGGATGACTTTCTCCTCTGTGCTGATGACCTGCCCACGACTGAAGAAGCCTCGGAGAGTTTACTATGTTACTTGGCACACCAAGGCTGTAAGGCCTCTAAACCGAAGTTGTAATGGTGCTCTACAACAGTCATGTTCTTGGCCACTGCCTCTCACATGGAACAAGGCATCTTACGGAGGAAAGAGTTAAGGCCATCCAGAACCTGCCACTGCCGCTAGGCCAAAAGCCATTCCATGCCTTTCTTGGCCTCATATCCTACTGTAGGTCATGGACTCCTGATGCTTCTTGGTTTATGCAACCACTCTACAATGCTCTCAAGTCTGAGCCCTTCCATCTGTCCAAAGAGGCCGCCTCCAACTTTTTGGCTCTAAAACGCTTACTTTCTTCAGCCCCAGCCCTAGGTCTACCAGACTACGAGAAACCTTTCAAACTGTTCGTGTCTGAACGCCAAGGCCATGGCACAGGAGTATTGGCCCAGTCCCATGGTGACTGCCTACGACCCGTAGGCTACTACTCATGCCGTTTAGACCCAATGGCTAGAGGAGCACCCTCGTGTCTGCGTGCAGTTTTCGCTGCTCAAGCTCTGCTGGATAAGACCTCTGATATCGTTCTGGGACATGAACTTGTCCTCCTGGAGCCGTATGACATTGCTGCCATTTTAAACCAAGTCCAACCTAAACATTTGTCCACAGCGAGGCATCTTAGACTACAGTGTTCCCTCCAACTTCCTGATAACGTCACTCTCCTACGTTGCCAAACCCTGAATCCGGCCACTCTCCTCCCAATTGCTGAGGGGGGTAATGAAGGTAATGCAGAAAGTGGAGAGGATAATGGAGCCACTGAGCCTCATAACTATCTTGAAGTGATGAAAATGGAAACACCTCTGCAGGATCCAGACTTCACTTTCTTTGTTGATGGTTCCAGATATGCAGATGATGGAGGCAAATATTATACAGGATTTGCGGTCACTACTGCAGGCACAGTCCTACAGGCAAGAGCCCTATCGCCAGCAATATCTGCACAGGGAGCTAAACTTCAAGCACTCACAACAGCATGCCGGATGGTGGAAGGGAAAAAAAAAAGGTCCAATATCTACACAGATTCTAGACACGCCTTCAGGGTGGCCCATGATTTCGGATCTATATGGAAGGCAAGAGGATATATGACTGCGGCAGGTACATCCATAAGACATAAAAAAGCCATTGGACGACTGCTAGAAGCACTCCTTCTACCCACTCAAGTGGCTATTCTGAAGGTAAAAGCTCATGGGAATCTAAACTCCCAAGAAGCCAAAGACAATAATCTGGCAGGTTTGGCGGCAAAACGAGCGGCCATGAAACCACCAGAAATAGAAGGAGAGGTGACCGGAGAGTGGGAACCAATATTCATCTTACAGACCTTATCTGTGGATAGAAGCTATCTCAAGGAACTCCAAGAAGCAGCAAGTTCAGAAGAAAAAGAAAGCCGGAGAAGAGCTGTTCTCAAAAACAGTCTGTTTGATTGTAACAAGAGGCTTTGTTTATCTATATATGGTCAATGGTGGAGAAAGATCTGGGGGGGTCAATAATGGAGAAGAATCTGGAGGGGTCAGTGGTGGAGAAGGATCTGGGGGGGTCAATGGAGAAGAAGGATCTGGGGGGGTCAATGGTGGAGAAGGTTCTAGTAGATCACAAGCTTAATAATGGCAGCAATGCAAAGCTGCGGATTCCAAAGCGAGCAAAATCCTCTCTGTATTAGGAGAGGTATAGACTCCAGAGAGAGAGATATCACCTCCCCTCCCCCCCTACCCCCCGGTACAAATCATTAGTAAGACCTCATCTTCAACATGCAGTTCAGTATGATCTCCATGTATAATACATAAGGGGGGGATATGATCTCCTTGTATAATACATAAGGGGGATATGATCACCATGTATAATACATAAGGGGGGATATGATCTCCATGTATAATACATAAGGGGGGGATATGATCTCCATGTATAATACATAAGGGGGATATGATCTCCATGTATAATACATAAGGGGGATATGATCTCCATGTATAATACATAAGGGGGGATATGATCTCCATGTATAATACATAAGGGGGGATATGATCTCCATGTATAATACATAAGGGGGGGATATGATCTCCATGTATAATACATAAGGGGGGATATGATCTCCATGTATAATACATAAGGGGGGATATGATCTCCATGTATAATACATAAGGGGGATATGATCTCCATGTATAATACATAAGGGGAATATGATCTCCATGTATAATACATAAGGGGGGGATATGATCTCCATGTATAATACATAAGGGGGGGATATGATCTCCATGTATAATACATAAGGGGGGATATGATCTCCATGTATAATACATAAGGGGGGATATGATCTCCATGTATAATACATAAGGGGGGATATGATCTCCATGTATAATACATAAGGGGGGGATATGATCTCCATGTATAATACATAAGGGGGATATGATCTCCATGTATAATACATAAGGGGGGGATATGATCACCATGTATAATACATAAGGGGGGGATATGACCTCCATGTATAATACATAAGGGGGGATATGATCTCCATGTATAATACATAAGGGGGATATGATCACCATGTATAATACATAAGGGGGGATATGATCTCCATGTATAATACATAAGGGGGGATATGATCTCCATGTATAATACATAAGGGGGGATATGATCTCCATGTATAATACATAAGGGGGATATGATCTCCATGTGTAATACATAAGGGGGAGATATGATCTCCATGTATAATACATAAGGGGGATATGATCTCCATGTATAATACATAAGGGGGATATGATCTCCATGTATAATACATAAGGGGGGGATATGATCTCCATGTATAATACATAAGGGGGATATGATCTCCATGTATAATACATAAGGGGGGATATGATCTCCATGTATAATACATAAGGGGGGATATGATCTCCATGTATAATACATAAGGGGGGGATATGATCTCCATGTATAATACATAAGGGGGGATATGATCTCCATGTATAATACATAAGGGGGGATATGATCTCCATGTATAATACATAAGGGGGATATGATCTCCATGTGTAATACATAAGGGGGAGATATGATCTCCATGTATAATACATAAGGGGGATATGATCTCCATGTATAATACATAAGGGGGATATGATCTCCATGTATAATACATAAGGGGGGGATATGATCTCCATGTATAATACATAAGGGCGATATGATCTCCATGTATAATACATAAGGGGGATATGATCTCCATGTATAATACATAAGGGGGGATATGATCTCCATGTATAATACATAAGGGCGATATGATCTCCATGTATAATACATAAGGGGGGATATGATCTCCATGTATAATACATAAGGGGGGATATGATCTCCATGTATAATACATAAGGGGGGATATGATCTCCATGTATAATACATAAGGGGGAATATGATCTCCATGTATAATACATAAGGGGGGGGATATGATCTCCATGTATAATACATAAGGGGGGATATGATCTCCATGTATAATACATAAGGGGGGGGATATGATCTCCATGTATAATACATAAGGGGGGGATATGATCTCCATGTATAATACATAAGGGGGGGATATGATCTCCATGTATAATACATAAGGGGGGATGTGATCACCATGTATAATACATAAGGGGGGGATATGATCTCCATGTATAATACATAAGGGGGGATATGATCTCCATGTATAATACATAAGGGGGATATGATCTCCATGTATAATACATAAGGGGGGATATGATCTCCGTGTATAATACATAAGGGGGGGATATGATCTCCATGTATAATACATAAGGGGGGGATATGATCTCCATGTATAATACATAAGGGGGGATATGATCTCCATGTATAATACATAAGGGGGGATATGACCTCCATGTATAATACATAAGGGGGGATTGCTGTAGGAAAGTCCTGGATTCTTTCTTGGATACACAGAATATAACTGGATATAACATTTATAGGGAAAGTTGATCCAGGGAATATCCGATTGCCTCTCGGAGGATCAGGAAGGAATTGTTTCCCCTGCAGGAGCAGATTACATCGTGCTTTGCTGGGTTTTTTCCTTCTGGTGGATCAGCTGTGGGTGTCGGATTATAACTTTTATTTTTAATGGTACAACTAGATGGATGTCTTTATTCAGCCAGACTAACTATGTAACTATGTAGGTCCCACACCGCTGCCTCCCATCTCCTGAGACTGCACTCAGTGACTTGGGTCTGAGACACTACAGACATATCCCTCCACCCGGCACAGCCAGCAGATAACAGAGAAGGTCCCCTGGAAGAGAAATCCAGGAATACAGGACGGGGAACACAGCTCAGGAAAGTGACCAGGGGATTACAGGCTGATATCACCCAGTCCCCGCCCTACTCCGGACCAATCAGTGAGCAGTATGGGTGGAGGAATGGATTTAGTGTTCATGACCCACCTGTGCTGATCTCTGTAGGAGTGTCCTCCTCTATAAATGTCCCCGTTATTCCATCCTCCTCCATAGACTGCTGATCATCCCTCACATACGCCTCTTCTTCTTCTGATTTCACCTCAAATTCTATATCGATTGGATCTCCACTCTAAATCAAGGAAATGAGAGAAAATATCATCTGTAAAATATAAGGTCACATAAAATATCCACACATTGTCTCTATGAATCCATGTTCTAGATGCTCCATCCCACCAACCTTGCAATGGGGAGGGATGGTGTGACCTTCCTGTGTGGAATCCCGGGAATACAGAGGACGGCGACATCTCTCTGGTGGGTTCCTGTAGCTGGATGACTCCACCATGGTGTCCTGGTATAGATCTTTGTGTTCTTTTAGAAGCTCTGACTCCTCCATCACCCCATCCTCATCCTCCTCCTCTTTTATCTCTTCTTTAACTTCAACTTTAGGATCTCTCAGGTTTCCACTCTGAATATATAATAAAAATGCCATCAATGGTAACAATGCAGATAATGTACAGATCCTAATGATACTATCAGTGATTGTTCCTCATCTACCTGATGATGGTGAGGGATGGTGTGACCTTCCTGTGTGGAATCCCGGGAATACAGAGGACGGGGACATCTCTCTGGTGGGTTCCCATGACTGGATCCATCTGTAGGAAACACACACACTGACTGAATCCATTGTTTCTATGTGTTTATCAGATGATGGGGGATCTAGGTGGATCCTCCGTACTGCTCTCTCCTTTACAATAAAGTCTCCTCTTACCCGGTGATGTGAGGGGCGGCTGATTGTCCATCATGACGTCCTTGTAGAGATCCTTGTGTCCTTCTAAATACTCCCACTCCTCCATGGAGAAATAGACAGTGACACCCTGACACCTTATAGGAACCTGACACACACAATGATACAGTCACCATCCAGACACATCCCTTGTCTGTTACTGGAGAATGTCCCAGAATTCCCGGCACCGCTCACCTCTCCTGTCAGCTGATGGACCATCATGGTGGTCAGTTCCAGAATCTTCTGCTCTTTCTCCCTCTCAGGTATCAGAGAATGAGATGGAGGCACCATGGTGAGGCTCTGGGTTCTGCTCCATCCTCCTGAGATTGGCTCCCCACTAGACTTCTTCTTTACAACATAATCCTACAGATCAGGAGACAAATAAAACAATATCAACCACCTGACATCATCTAAATGTGTGCAAAAATAAAATGGTCTATTGACCAGAATAGACAAGAGTGATGTCATGTGACCTCCCAGAATCCTCCTCACCTCTCCGGTCAGGTCTGTGTTTTATTAATAGAGATGAGAGTGGTCATGTGACCTCCCAGAATCCTCCTCACCTCTCTGGTCAGGTCTGTGTTTTATTAATAGAGATGAGAGTGGTCATGTGACCTCCCGGAATCCTCCTCACCTCTCCGGTCAGATCTGTGTTTTATTAATAGAAATATAAGTGATGTCATGTGACCTCCCAGAATCCTCCTCACCTCTCCGGTCAGGTCTGTGTTTTATTAATAGAGATGAGAGTGATGTCATGTGACCTCCCAGAATCCTCCTCACCTCTCTGGTCAGGTCCGTGTATTATAGAGATGAGAGTGATGTCATGTGACCTCCCAGAATCCTCCTCACCTCTCCGGTCAGGTCTGTGTTTTATTAATAGAGATAAGAGTGATGTCATGTGACCTCCCAGAATCCTCCTCACCTCTCCGGTCAGCAGGTAGATGATCTCCAGGGTGAGGTTTAGTATCTTCTCAGTCATGTGACTCCGGTCCTCCTCCATCCTCATTGGTGCCATCATGTGATCTATACAGGTCTCCTTGTAGACGGATAACTTTGGGAAATGAAAGTAAGAATGATTTGGATGGTATTGGTCACACAACAATAGGATGTGGATGTGAGGGGGGAATAGGAGGGTTGCTGGACATTGAAGAACTACTCCCCCCATGGGAAGACATTTTGTTTGGACTGTTTAGTGTTTACTACAATTTTGAGGACCGGGGCCCTTTTCTCTGTTGGGTTTGTTTGGTCTCTGAACTGGTTTTGATGAGTATTAGATCTGCAGACAAGGAATGATAAATCTGATCCTTCCTATGACTAGTTTGCTCTGAGGCAGTGCTGTGAGGTCAATGTCGGCTCATCATGCAGGGATGGTCACTTTACATCACCCGACGCCCGGGACATGTAGTTCTGGGGGCCGGGCAAGTATTGTGTTTAATCTTTGTCCCTGCTGAGGGCAAGCCGCAGGGCTCTCCTTTCAGGTGCCAGCCTCTGCCACCCTGTGTGTGTGAACCTCTCCTGTACCTACTATGCTTCCCCGGCTCTGCTTGCCCATCTGTGGGCCCGGGTCAGTGATGACGGAGGGTAGAGGGGGCGGAGGAGAGCAGACAAGTTCACTCCCTTCTTCTCCTGACCCAGAAGTGATGTTATGACAGATTTCCCGATCATCGAGGCCGGCAAAGAATGTAATGCGGTGCGATGTGCACTACATTACATCCAATGGAGTACAGGGGAGACATTGGGGGTCTTTTAGACCCTGGATGTCTCAATAAAGAGAACCTCTCATCAAAAATCATCTCATAGAGGACTTTGTCCCCTTAAGTAAAAATGTTTTTTTTTTTATTGTAAACAATTAAAGTTACACCCAAGTACATAACTCCTCCCCTTAAAAAATGTTGAGGCTCCCCACCCCCACATATATGCACACCCAAACATAAGAGCACACGCTGGAGCGCCTACACGTGATAACATTGATTGTGATACACGTTACATATCGCCGGTCACACCAGAATGAGAGGATAATTCTAGGAGCAGACCTCCTCCGTACTCCATACTGATGACCTAGAAGGGGCTATAAATGTGTCCCCTATAGATAATACCGGGACTAAAGGTTGTCACCATTTCAGCACACACAACTTAAGGTCTGACATGTTGGATATCTATTTACTCGCTGCAACCTCGGCTTTTATATTTTTACACATAAATGGGTCATTTATTGCTTTTTTGTGCCCTGAAATTAACTTGGGTGTATTTTTTGCTGAAATTTGGCATTTCCTAGACTTTGTGATATTTTGTGACATAAAAAAATAGAACTGCCGCTATTTTCTCTAAAGTCTCTACTTTCAGAAAATCAATATTTTGGGGGTTTTGTGTCATCTTTAGGGCTAAAATTATTTTTTAAATGTGCAAAAAATGCAAAAACAGCTCTGGGAGTGAAAGGGAGAAAGAATAAGCCGGACACTCCCTTTTCCTGAGGAGCAGCCAATCGGTTCTCATTACACTGCAAGGTCTCTCCCCTCCCTGCTAGTCCCGGTGCGGTGCTGGAGACAGGCGGGGGAGGGGAGGAGGAGATAAACAGCGCAATGTTACACATATTACACATTTAAGTTGCTATAAAGCCCCTTTCATTTTTTTGTTTACAAACGATTTTATTTTTCAAAGAGTGGACTGAAAATAACAGTACAGCGTCAAACAATGTGTACAGTATTAACAAGGCACACTTGAATCGTACAATTCAGAAAGGCACATCATATAGAAAGGGTAAAAAAGAAGAGAAAGGAAAGGAGAATAGATCCTAAGTACATGAGAAATATAAAGGAAAAAGTAGACTGAATGATATATGTGTGAACAGGACACGTCAATCAACCTTCACATGGAATGCCACTATTCATGTAGTAAATGTCTCTGAACCTTCCATGATTCCCATTTTCTATCAGACAAGTGCATCTTGTCCAGTAAGTTATAATGAATTCTCTCCATGAGCATCACAGCATCTACTCTATGTAACACAGAGGCCAATGGTACCGTGATAGATTCCCAATGTAGGGCGATAGCCCACAAAGTAGAAATACAAATAGTATGTATCAATGTCATAACATTATCAGGAACCCCCGGGATACGAGCTCCCAATAGGAAGACTGTATAGTCAGACGTACCGGAACACCCACCAGTGAAGTCACCAACTCAGATATCCTGCGCCACACCAAGGATAAAGTTGGGCAAGCCCACAACGTATGTACCAAAGTACCGGTGAGGCCGCAGCCCCGAAAACATAACGGGGACATTTGTGGATACAAAACGTGTAGCCTTGACAGGTATAATACCATCTGGTTAATACCTTGAGGGCCGTCTCACGGGCAGAAACAGATTGAGAGCTCTTACATATGTTATCCACCATGGAATCCCAATCCTCATCCGAAAAGGTGATACCACTATCCTCCTCCCATTTTTGTCTCTATAAAGGAGGTGAGGGAGAGAGACTGACCAGGAATTGGTGATACAGATCAGAGATAAGACCTTTGCCCCGGGAGAGTCACGGCTGATACGTTCAGAAATCTGAGATGAAGGTGTAAGGCCAAAATGCGAGTTAAAAAAATGTCTAATCTGCCGATAACAATGATATTCACGAAGCGGAACATCAAAAAGTACGCACATCATATCAAAGGGAATATAAGATCCTCCACTTTGACAGTCAGACAACCTAATAAAGGATCTATCGTACCACCAACGAAACGCCTGAGGAGAAGAAAATGCTGTACTAAAGTTAGGGCCACCAAAAAACGATACACCCGGGGAAACAGAAGAGACCAGATTTCACTGAAGTTTCCATCGAGACCAAAGTGTCAATGAATGGCCACAACAGAGTTAGAAAAGTTAACGATCGGGGAGGATTTTGGACCATAAAATACCTGGTAAATAAAATGGGCGTATAGATTGAGATTCAAATCTAACCCCCGGGATCTGGGAGTTAACAGTCGGCCATTGTGATAATTGTGCAAAACACGCTGAAAGGTAATAGAGCCAAAAATTGGGAAGACCGAGGCCCCCCGTCCGTTGTGACCGGTACAAAACCGATGAGGTAAAACGTGGACGTTTATTACACCAAATAAATTGTTAATCAGCCGCTGAAAGCGATCCAGAAACATTTCCGAGACGGAGACTGGAAGTGATGTAAATAGATAAAGTAGTTTAGGCAGAATATTCATTGTGACTGCCGTGACTCTACCCAGGAAGGAGATGGGGTACCCATGGCAAACCTTCAGTAGAGTAGAGAGGGGCGACACACATGGCGGGTAATTAGCAGCAAACATATCTGAGTATCTGGGAGTGAGGTTGATACCTAAATAGGAAATCCGATCCGTGGCCCAACGAAATGGAAAAGAGCTACGGAGAGAGGCACTCAGGGAATCAGGAACATTGATGGCATAACCACTGATTTAGTGACATGAACAGACCTGACACTACAGCAAAGTCGTTCAATACCGCCATAGATTAGGCAATGATACTAACGGGATGGTGAGGAAAAGCATTACATCATCAGCATACATACAGATTCTGAAAGGTGAAACCAATAAAGGGTAACCATAGATGTCTGAATGTGATCTGATTGCAATCACCAAAGGTCCCAACACCAGTGCACACAATAGGGGTGACAGAGGACAACCATGACGGGTACCTCTACCCAATGTAACAAAGTCAGAGTTACAGCCGGGAAGTCTGATCCTTGTTATGGGAGAGTCATAGAGGGCGAGTATACCAGATAAACACTCATCACTGACACCCATTCTCTGCACCCAGGAAAACAAGGCCAAAGGACACCATCGAAGGCCTCATTAGTGTCCAAACTCAGTAACAAAACTTCTCTGGAGTGCAAATTGGCGTCCTGACTAATGTGTAATGTAAGGAGAATGTTGTCACTGATAAATCTGTCCGGGATAAAACCTGATTGGTCTGGAGACACCAAAGCCCCTTTCATTCTTTAACCCCCCCGGACATTCCTAAAAGAGCCTCAGATTTATATACATTTTATGTTACAAAGGAATGTTTCCTTCCTCCTGAGCAGCAATGTAAGGGGCTCTATGCTCCATACTCCTGACCCCGGCACTCCATCATTGTGTTGGCTGCATAGTGTAATGATTGCCCATTGGCTGCCTGTGTAGTGTCATCATTGCCCTTTGTAGGCCATGTATGGTCAGGATGGTCCTTGTCTTGTCTATTTATTGTCAGTGCTGTTTGTTTAGAGGACCATATTACTAGAATTTATCTCCACAATGAGGAGAATGTTCCGGCCCTGGAAGTGGGGGAATGTTCTGCCCCTGAAGGGGTTCATCTGGGTTCCCACACTATATATGTGTGTATCATCATCTGCTGGAGATAAAAGACATCACAGTGACTATGGAGGAAGAGGACGGACATGACTATGGAGGGAGAGGACCGACATGACTGTGGAGGGAGAGGATGGACATGACTGTGGAGGAAGAGGACCGACATGACGGGGGTTAAATAGGAAAAAACATCTTATTACCTCCTCTGCTGTCACGTCCAGCAACGTCTCTGATATGCTTCCTCTCCGTCCCTGACATCACTTCCTGTCTGTGCCTGACATCACTTCCTGTCTGTGCCTGACATCACTTCCTGTCTGTATTCCATAGAGACTTCCTGTGTGAGTATAGGTGAGATCCCCACCTTGTGGAGTTCAGAGGAACTGCAGCCCCGAGATCCATCCCATAATCCCCCTTCCTGTATAATATGTACCTTACAGGGATACTACGGGAGATGAAACATTACTGAATAAAGGAAGAAGAAATAAATGTAACTCTTATGTAACCAACTGTTCAACAAACATCTCTTATTACATATAGAAAAGTCTTACAAACACAGAACACAAAATACAAATGTATAGCTAATGAGAGCGATCCCGCCAAACCTGATCCTTCTGGGGGGGACAATGCAAAAATATATATCAATCCACTCATAATGACATCATCTTCTGGGAGTGTCTGCACATCCATCCATTTCATACACATTTCATTGTCTCAGAGGATCCCCTGCAGCCTATTAGTGCCCATTTCCCTCTCTATGTCTCAGCGGATCTCCTGCAGACTATTAGCACCCATTTCCCTCTCTATGTCTCAGCGGATCTCCTGCAGCCTATTAGCTCCCATTTCCCTCCTTTTGTCTCAGCGGATCTCCCGCAGCCTATTAGCTCCCATTTCCCTTTCTATGTCTCAGCGGATCTCCTGCAGCCTATTAGCGCCCATTTCCCTCCTTTTGTCTCAGCAGATCTCCTGCAACCTATTAGCTCCCATTTCCCTTTCTATGTCTCAGCAGATCTCCTGCAGCCTATTAGCACCCATTTCCCTTTCTATGTGTTGGATTTTAGACATATACAATACTTCTTTAGTGTCTTGAGGCGATTATGAATGAAGAGCCGTTGAAATAAAAAATGAAGTGTGATTTTATTCTATCACACAATGGTGTAAGATAACAATGTAAGTGTATCATGAACAGTTCCATGGAGATACAACTACTGTAGAAATAACAATGTAAAGCGTATCATGAACAGTTCCATGGAGATACAACTACTGTAGAAATAACAATGTAAGTGTATCATGAACAGTTCCATGGAGATACAACTACTGTAGAAATAACAATGTAAAGCGTATCATGAACAGTTCCATGGAGATACAACTACTGTAGAAATAACAATGTAAAGCGTATCATGAACAGTTCCATGGAGATACAACTACTGTAGAAATATCAATGTAAAGCGTATCATGAACAGTTCCATGGAGATACAACTACTGTAGAGATAACAATGTAAGTGTATCATGAACAGTTCCATGGAGATACAACTACTGTAGAAATAACAATGTAAGCGTATCATGAACAGTTCCATGTAGATACAACTACTGTAGAAATAACAATGTAAGCGTATCATGAACAGTTCCATGGAGATACAACTACTGTAGAAATAACAATGTAAAGCGTATCATGAACAGTTCCATGGAGATACAACTACTGTAGAAATATCAATGTAAGTGTATCATGAACAGTTCCATGGAGATACAAATACTGTAGAAATATCAATGTAAAGTGTATCATGAACAGTTCCATGGAGATACAACTACTGTAGAAATAACAATGTAAAGTGTATCATGAACAGTTCCATGGAGATACAACTACTGTAGAAATATCAATGTAAGTGTATCATGAACAGTTCCATGGAGATACAACTACTGTAGAAATATCAATGTAAAGCGTATCATGAACAGTTCCATGGAGATACAACTACTGTAGAAATATCAATGTAAAGCGTATCATGAACAGTTCCATGGAGATACAACTACTGTAGAAATATCAATGTAAAGCGTATCATGAACAGTTCTATGGAGATACAACTACTGTAGAAATAACAATGTAAAGCGTATCATGAACAGTTCCATGGAGATACAACTACTGTAGAAATAACAATGTAAAGCGTATCATGAACAGTTCCATGGAGATACAACTACTGTAGAAATAACAATGTAAAGCGTATCATGAACAGTTCCATGGAGATACAACTACTGTAGAAATATCAAGCAGAAGTGTAAAGATAAAGTCACCATTTTTGTTATAGAAGTCCGGCCGTGTGCTGTCCTGTCCTTCATGGACGTCTGTCCTTCTCATGCTCTACTTGTCCTTCTCGAGACTTCGTGAAGAAGCCAGAAATAGAGGGAAGTGATGATCTTGCAGCACGCACCTGTTGCAGCTTCTCAGAATGTCCTAGACATGTATGTGTGTCAGAGTGTCGTGTAGCGTGTGAGAGTACCACCTCTGTCCCTCCAGACCCCTTTATGTAGCATGAGTGTCATAACGAGAGATTCCTCATACCTTGTATGGCATAGAAGGGGGGGGGGGGGACACTCACATGATGTCTTTGATGGACAGGAACATATGTATGCTGATGTACATAATACTGTAACCTGATGATGTAACCTCAGCTTGTTATATATAAATGATAATATAACTTCAATGTATAATCACTAATCTATATACAGTCATGGCCGAAATTGTTGGCACCCTTGATATTTTTCCTGAAAATCAAGTATTTCACACAAAAAAGGTATTGCATTAACACATGTTTTGCTATACACATGTTTATTCCCTTTGTATGTATTGGAACAAATATAAAACAGAGGCAGAAAAGCAAATATGACATAATGTCACACAAAACCCCAAAAATGGGCTGGACAAAAGTATTGGCACCCTTAACTTAATATTTGGTTGCACACCCTTTGGAAAACATAACTGAAATCAGTCGCTTCCTATAACCATCAATAAGCTTCTGACACCTCTCACCCGGAATTTTGGACCACTCTTCCTTTGCAAACAGCTCCAGGTCTCTCTTATTGGAAGGACACCTTTTCCCAACAGCAATTTTAAGATCTCTCCACAGGTGTTCAATGGGATTTAGATCTGGGCTCATTGCTGGCCACTTCAGAACTCTCCAGCGCTTCTTTGCCATCCATTTCTGAGTGCTTTTTGACGTATGTTTGGGGTCATTGTCCTGCTGGAAGACCCAGGATCTTGGACGCAAACCCAGCTTTCTGACACTGGGCCCTACAGTGCGACCCAAAATCCTTTGGTAATCCTCAGATTTCATGATGCCTTGCACACAGTCAAGGCACCCAGTGCCAGAGGCAGCAAAACAACCCCAAAACATCATTGAACCTCCACCATATTTTACCGTAGGTACTGTGTTTTGTTCTTTGTAGGCCTCATTCCGTTTTCGGTAAACAGTAGAATGATGTGCTTTACCGAAAAGCTCTATCTTGGTCTCATCTGTCCACAAGACGTTTTCCCAGAAGGCTTTTGGCTTACTCAAGTACATTTTGGCAAACTGTAGTCTTGCTTTTTTATGTCTCTGTGTCAGCAGTGGGGTCCTCCTGGGTCTCCTGCCATAGCGTTTCATTTCATTTAAATGTCGACGGATAGTTCGCGCTGACACTGATGCTCCCTGAGCCTGCAGGACAGCTTGAATGTCTTTGGAACATGTTTGGGGCTGCTTATCCACCATCCGGACTATTCTGCGTTGCAATCTTTCATCAATTTTCCTCATCCGTCCACGACCAGGGAGATTAGCTACAGTGCCATGGGTTGCAAACTTCTTGATAATGTTGCGCACTGTGGACAAAGGCAAATCTAGTTCTCTGGAGATGGACTTGTAACCTTGAGATTGTTGATATTTTGCCACAATTTTGGTTCTCAGGTCCTCAGACAGTTCTCGTCTCCTCTTTCTGTTGTCCATGCTTAGTGTGGCACAGACAGACACACAATGCAAAGGTTAAGTGAACGTCTCTCCTTTTTATCTGCTTTCAGGTGTGATTTCTATATTGCCCACACCTGTTACTTGCCCCAGGTGAGTTTACAGGAGCATCACATGCTTGTAACATTCTTATTTATCCGCAGTTGTGAAAGGGTGCCAATACTTTTGTCCAGCCCATTTTTGGAGGTTTGTGTGACATTATGTCGAATTTGCTTTCTTTCCTCCCTTTTTTTGTTTTGTCCCAATACACACAAAGGGAATAAACATGTGTATAGCAAAACATGTGTTAATGCAATACGTTTCGTGAGAAATACATGATTTCCTGGAGAAATATCAAGGGTGCCAACAATTTCGGCCATGACTGTATGTATCAATATTAGAAACGTAACTAAATACACAGATACTATACAGACACATAATGTAATAGTAAGTCTATAATGAGTCCTCCTAATGCCTTTCACATGTTACTACCAGAGACGTCTAACCAGCGATGTCTAAATATGGTCTTCAGCTGGTCTAGGTGGTCTCAGCCAACTCATTCCTATTCACTGTCTCAGCCAACTCATTCCTATTCACTGTCTCAGCCGACTCATTCCTGTTTACTGTCTCAGCCAACTCATTCCTATTCACTGTCTCAGCCGACTCATTCCTGTTTACTGTCTCAGCCAACTCATTCCTATTCACTGTCTCAGCCAACTCATTCCTATTCACTGTCTCAGCCGACTCATTCCTGTTTACTGTCTCAGCCAACTCATTCCTATTCACTGTCTCAGCCGACTCATTCCTGTTTACTGTCTCAGCCAACTCATTCCTATTTACTGTCTCAGCCAACTCATTCTTATTCACTGTCTCAGCCAACTCATTCCTATTCACTGTCTCAGCCAACTCATTCCTATTCACTGTCTCAGCCAACTCATTCCTATTTACTGTCTCAGCCAACTCATTCCTGTTCACTGTCTCAGCCAACTCATTCCTATTTACTGTCTCGGCCAACTCATTCCTATTCACTGTCTCAGCCGACTCATTCCTATTTACTGTCTCAGCCGACTCATTCCTATTTACTGTCTCAGCCGACTCATTCCTATTTACTGTCTCAGCCGACTCATTCCTATTCACTGTCTCAGCCGACTCATTCCTATTCACTGTCTCAGCCGACTCATTCCTATTTACTGTCTCAGCCGACTCATTCCTATTTACTGTCTCAGCCGACTCATTCCTATTCACTGTCTCAGCCGACTCATTCCTATTTACTGTCTCAGCCGACTCATTCCTATTTACTGTCTCAGCCGACTCATTCCTATTCACTGTCTCAGCCGACTCATTCCTATTCACTGTCTCAGCCGACTCATTCCTATTCACTGTCTCAGCCGACTCATTCCTATTTACTGTCTCAGCCGACTCATTCCTATTTACTGTCTCAGCCGACTCATTCCTATTTACTGTCTCGGCTGACTCATTCCTATTTACTGTCTCAGCGAACTCATTCCTATTCACTGTCTCAGCCAACTCATTCATATTCACTGTCTCAGCTTAACTTCTATATCTTTTGGTCTCAGCTATTTTACTGAAGAATTAAATATCATCGGTTTAAGGCGACAATTCACACATATTAATATTAATTATGATTACTCATAAAAAACAAATATTTTGCAAGCTTGCCATCAGTATAAGTGCCGAATCATAATTTTGATTTCTAACACTATGTCTCAGCGGATCTCCTGCAGCCTATTAGCACCCATTTCCCTCTCTATGTCTTGGCAGATCTCCTGCAGCCTATTAGCTCCCATTTCCCTCTCTATGTCTCGGCAGATCTCCTCCAGCCTATTAGCTCCCATTTCCCTCTCTATGTCTCAGCGGATCTCCTGCAGCCTATTAGCACCCATTTCCCTCTCTATGTCTCGGCGGATCTCCTGCAGCCTATTAGCACCCATTTCCCTTTCTATGTCTCGGTGGATCTCCTGCAGCCTATTAGCACGCATTTCCCTCTCTATGTCTCAGCGGATCTCCTGCAGCTTATTAGCACCCATTTCCCTTTCCATGTCTCAGCGGATCTCCCGCAGCCTATTAGCGCCCATTTCCCTCTCCATGTCTCAGCGGATCTCCCGCAGCCTATTAGCGCCCATTTCCCTCTCTATGTCTCAGCGGATCTCCCGCAGCCTATTAGCTCCTATTTCCCTCTCTATGTCTCAGCGGATCTCCCGCAGCCTATTAGCGCCCATTTCCCTCTCTATGTCTCAGAGGATCTCCCGCAGCCTATTAGCGCCCATTTCCCTCTCTATGTCTCAGCGGATCTCCCGCAGCCTATTAGCGCCCATTTCCCTCTCTATGTCTCAGCGGATCTCCCGCAGCCTATTAGCGCCCATTTCCCTCTCTATGTCTCAGCGGATCTCCCGCAGCCTATTAGCGCCCATTTCCCTCTCTATGTCTCAGCGGATCTCCCGCAGCCTATTAGCACCCATTTCCCTCTCTATGTCTCAGCGGATCTCCCGCAGCCTATTAGCTCCTATTTCCCTCTCTATGTCTCAGCGGATCTCCCGCAGCCTATTAGCGCCCATTTCCCTCTCTATGTCTCAGCGGATCTCCCGCAGCCTATTAGCGCCCATTTCCCTCTCTATGTCTCAGATCTCCTGCAGCCTATTAGCTCCCATTTCCCTCTCTATGTCTCAGATCTCCTGCAGCCTATTAGCGCCCATTTCCCTCTCTATGTCTCAGCATCTGGCACAAACCATCTCAGATGGACACAATGGGGATTATTTACTAAAACTGGAGTGTGCAAAATCTGGGGCAGCTGCGCATGGGAGCCAATCAGGTTCTGACTTCAGCTTGTTCAATTAAGCTTTGCCAAAAAACCTGGAAGCTGATTGGTTCCCATGCAGAGCTGCACCAGATTTTGCACTCTCCAGTGTCTCATTGTCATCACAGGCTGTGTCCATAATGACCACCCATCCCCCATATCAGCTGGCTTCTGTTGGGATGGTTGGATGAGTGGGAGATCCCTTGTTGCAGCGTTGATGTTTCCTACCTCCCCTGTGGCCGGATCTCTGCTGTTTCCTTGATTCTGATGTACAATACGAGGCCAGTGTTGTCCCTCTATAGATCCTAATAAAGTGCCTCCAGCAGAGGAGGGAAGTGATGGGTCAGAGGCTGTAGAAGAAGCTCTAGTGAGCAGTCTAGATGGACGAGGTGAGTCTTGTGTAGGTGGTGCTCCAAGAGTACGCCTGATTAGTAGACGGTTAGATGTTGGACTCCTTCAGCTGCTCGGCTGACAATGCAGACTGTAGTGTAGACTCCACCTGTGTGATCTGTACAGACAGAGCAGCTTCTTCCTTCTGGAGAGATGAAACTCAGAGAACAATGGAGCTTTTGTTTAGGACTTGTGTAAACAGACCACTGGACTCCTCCCTGTCCACAAACAGACCACTGGACTCCTCCCTGTCCACAAACAGACCACTGGACTCCTCCCTGTCCACAAACAGACCACTGGACTCCTCCCTGTCCGCAAACAGACCACTGGACACCTCCCTGTCCACAAACAGACCACTGGACTCCTCCCTGTCCGCAAACAGACCACTGGACACCTCCCTGTCCACAAACAGACCACTGGACTCCTCCCAGTCCACAAACAGACCACTGGACTCCTCCCTGTCCACAAACAAAGCTGGGGTCAGTTTACCTCATAGCCCCCTCAGAATACGCTGTGCTTCTAATATTCAGCTAAAGTTATCTTTTTACATAGACAAGACAGCTGTCTTTAGGAACTTCTCAGGAGGACTTTGATCTGGTGTCATTTACCCAAAAAACCCTTCCCCTCCTCCACTCAGAACACCCTCTTCCCCCCACAGAGGACACCCTCCCCCACTAAAGACACCCCCCCACACAGAGGACACCCTCCCCCACTACAGACACCCTCTCCACTAAAGATACTCCTTCCTCTCTTTTCCTCCTCTGAAGACACCCCTTCCCCTCCTTTCCTGTGCTGGGGACACTCTTCTCCTTCTGAGGACACACCTCTCCCCTAGTGTTGTCACCCCTCCCCACTGAAGACACTCTTTCCACTGAGATCACCCCCTCTAGTGTAACCAGTTGCTGCCCAGTCTATAGCCAGATGGCGGTTGGACGAACAGCTCGCCCCTCCAGGTGGTGCCATATGGCGTCCTTTCTGGAGCGTGCACCCCGCAGGGCTGAGGTGCGAACTGTCACCGGCCATGTACCTCAGACACGGCCGATGACAGATTTGTGTACCGGCCCCGTTGCCAGTGCCATGTGACCAATCACTGTAGGTCACATGACAGTTGTATACAATGGATGGCTTCCTTTCATGCCATTCATTGTATACAAGTGTGTCTAGCTGTGAATGGTCACAGCGATCACATGCACAAGCTGCACCAATCACAGCCCAGCTGTGTCATGTGATTAGCTGTAGCCAAATCACAGCTAAGCACAAAAAAACCCCTGAATGAATCGATGTCATTCAGGTAAATGCATAAAACCTCCAGCAGCACTGAATGTCCGTTCGGAAAGCACGCTGGATGCAGGACAGGCCAGTACCTTGATGGCATATTGAGCAAGTTCTGGCCAGTGATCCATCCTCAAGACCCAGTAACCCAGTGGATGCTCAGTTGGAAAGGTCTCCAAGTCTGTTCTTACCCCTAGATAATCCTGCACTATATGATGCAGACCCTGCCGATGGGTGCTTAAACCTAACAGTCCTGGGTGCTGAGGACTAAAGAACTGTTTAATCGGTCAGCTGGCCGCCTTCTCCACCGCTCTTCATTTGACAGAATGAAGCCTCAGAAACACGTTGTCCAGGAAATGGTGACCTCCCAGTGTCTGGAAAGGTGTTACACAATTTCACGGCATCCTCAGGATGTTTCATCCTCTGCTCCCTCTGGGAAGACTGGATGAGCTCTGCACCTTGACCCTTGTAACGTGGATCAAGAAGGGTTGCCAACCAGTATTGATCCCTCTTCTTGATAACACACATCCTCAGGTCCTTACACAGACTTTGCAGAATCAGGGAGCCCATGCAGTGTACGTTTGAGGAGGCAGGAGATTCTGAGTCCTCTGGGTCACTGAGGATGACATTGTCAGGAACTACCTCCTCCCAGCCATGTACTACTCCTGGCTGGGTTCTGGGGACTGAAAAGTGTCCCTTGAAGACTGCTCTATGTGATCCTCTACTTCCATGCTGCGGCAATCCTCCTCCTCCTCCACTTCCTCCTCCTTCTGTGTGTTCTGTGGCCCCGCAGGAATGGTTTCTGCATAAAGGAGGCCTTGAGAGGACAGGAAATCCTCCTCTTCCTCCCGATGTTCTGCCTCCAGTGCCCTGTCCATGATTCCATGCAGCGTGTGCTCCAGCAGGAAGACTACAGGGATAGTGTCACTGATACATGCAGTGTCACAGCTCATCATCCTTGTGGCCTCCTCAGATGGTGACAGGACAGTGCATGCATCCATTATCAGCAGCCACTGGTGAGGTGAGAAGAAGCCAAGTTCCCCTGAGCCTGTCCTTGTGCCATTTTCACACAGGTACTCATTGATGGCCCTCTGCTGCATGTGCAGCCACTGCAGTGTTACCAAAGTGTAGTTCCACCGAGTGGACATGTCACAAATGAGTCTGTTGGTGGGCAGGTTGAATTTCAGCCAACTGAACACTGGCCGTGTGTGACCACCACAAATGGCCAGACTTTTCTGGCCTGCCTCAGAAGATCTTGAAAGCCTGAGTACCTGTTCAAGAAGTGCTGCACCACCAAATTCAGGACGTGTGCCAAGCATGGAACATGTGTCAAGTGTCCCTGTTGGAGGGTGGAGAGCCCCTTCATAGCTGACAGAATCTGTGTCCCGGTGTTGCTCCTGTCCCTTAGACAGACCAGCTGAAGCACCACGTGGCATCTGTTAGCCTGACTGCTTGCAGAGCCCCTTGGATGCTTATGGAGCACTGCTGGTTCAGAGGACAATTCAGCAGAAGAGGCCATAGAGGAAGAGGAAGAGGAGGGGGTGGAGCAGACAGATGTGGCAGAATCACCACCAGGTTTTTGGAGGCATGGTGGTGGAACAAGCTCCAGAACTGAACCCTGTCCTGCATCCTTCCCAGCTGCTAGCAGAGTCACCCAGTGTGCCGTGACGGATATGTACCATCCCTGACTGTGCCTGCTGGACCACGTGTCAGTAATGTGGACCTTGCTGCTGACCGCCTTGTCCAACAAGGCCAAAACATGACCTTCCACATGATGGTACAGAGCTGGAATGGCCTTGCATGAAACAAATTGTCTTTTCGGAACCTGTCACTGTGATACAGAACATTCTGCAAATTCCCGGAAGGGGGAAGAGTCCACCAGATGGAAAGGCAGCAGTTGTAAGGCAGCAATTTGGCCAGGATAGAATGTGGATGGGTGGGACAGTCTATTTTTCACGGTTCAGCAAATGGGGTAGTGAAATGTTCCTGCTGAACTCAACAGGTGGTGTCCTGCTGTCAGATGGGCCACCCACTGCTGTACCATCACTCCTCTCAGTGGAGGCTGTTGAGAAGACCTGACGTTTTACAGTAGAGATCCCAGATGAGGAGCAAGGAGAAGTCTGCACTTTTTCTGGGTCTTTCAGGTGCTGTTACCAGTGGGCTGCATGGCAGCTCATCATACGTCTTGTCAAGCATGTGGTGCCCAAGTGGCTGGTGTTTTGGCCACGCTTGGTCTGCTTCAGTCAAAGACTGCAAACAGCAATGCTGCACATGTGTTGAAGAAAGCCCCCACCAGAGAACTTTTGGAAGTCTGCCAGGAGTCAGCAGCGCCCCCCACCTGTGGAGCTCTGTCGTGTGATGCCATTGGTTGGCTGCCCTTATGCCTGTCCCTGGAGGACATCCTGCCTTGTTGGAGTTCTGCCTCCTCCTCACTTTCCTCCTCTGTTCTCTCAGGCACCCAAGTATGGTCAGTGACCTCATCATCCCCATCCTCCTCATCAATGGAGCCAACTTGGCAGTGTGCTGCGGCTGGGGGAACAGGACTGACAATTTCTTTTCCCTCACTGGCGCCCCCTCTCTCTAGGCTCACGTCACTCCTTTCCTCATCCTGGGAACCAACATCACAGCATTCAGATTGCTGCACATCCTCCAGCAGCATGGGACTGACACTATGATCCAATCATTCTGGTGACTCCTCCATGCATGATGGTGGGGCTACGGAAGGAGCAGCTGTGGTGGACAAGGAGCCGGAGGAACAGGACACTTTGGCAGCTGTGGTGGAAGGCAAAATAGTATGAGCCTGGGTGACAGAGGATGAGGATGACTGACTTATCCACTCCACCACCTCTTCTGCATGTTGTGGTTCAATAATACGGCCACCACTTTGGCCAATCATGGCTCTTCCTGAGAACTCAGCTGTTATTGGCCAAAGCATTGCACCTGACCTGTGGTACTCGGGTGAACTTCCTGGTTAATGTTGAACACGGAAATGGATAATGTTTGAGTCGAACTGTCAGGCCATCCCTACTCAAAATATTAATCTCTGCGGATCTACTGCTTCCACTTTACACCTACTTCATTGATCTTGAGGTGTTTGCCAGTAAATTAAGAATACTGAACCATGTGCAAATCCATATACAACACAGTGTTTGTGCTCGGGATGCAGTTCCCTGCAGATCTACTGCTTCCACTTTACACCGCCTTCATGTAGCACTACCTCTGAAGGATCTGAATGTTGCCCCCGGTTCCCCTTTGCTTTGCCCCACAGCAAGGCAAACACACACACTTCTGCTCGTTGTCTCCAATGACCAGTCTAGGGGATGTTTTGTGTTTGGAGTTTATTGTAGAACTGGGGATAGGGATGGGGAATGTAGTCGGATCCTCCAGAATCAGAACTCTTCACACTGAGGACATCTAGCTGATCTCTTAGTAGAACACTTGTGAAGTCTCGGCTGACAGGAGATAGCAGACTTCTCAGTAACAAATAGCAGCAAGTAGTTGTAGGAGAGCCAAGTCCCATTAGCAGTAGCAATACTTGGACAAGCTCTGCAGAACACTAGGCAGGGCTCCCTTTCTCAGACCCAGGCTGACTATCAAGCACCAGAGGGGTAACAAGCACACAGAGTCCCCCAGATCTCTCAGAGTTTGCACTCACAGGTCCAAGGACAGAATGGTTGCCTCCTTCCAATCTTCCAAGCCACTCTCTCCAGTGACACCAGACAGAGCTTTGGCAGACAGCTCCCCTCAGTCAGCTTACTGTAGAATCAGGGTCACTCTCTCTAACTTCAGGCCCTCAGGTCACCCACCCGAGGCCACATAACAGCAAGTGCCAGGCGAGGCAGCCTGCCTCCAGCCTGGTGGGTGCAATCCTCTCCGAGGAAAGACACTGAACCCATGTGCTCTCAGAATATAAATACCACTCCCAGCATGCAATGGGGCCACCCTCCCCTGCAATTGGCCAGGACTGTATCCATATTCATGCTGGTCATTTGTCTAGCCAATTCCCATGTTCTGGAAGACTCTCATAGCTTCCTGAAGGCGGGCAGAACTCAGACAAACTCCAACAGAACCAGAGCAGCATGAGCAGACCTGACTAATCAATCACAGCTCTCTGTAAATCAGAATATCCGACTGAATTTACCTGACAGCCTCTCTGGTGAGCAGAGAAACACAGCTATGCTTTACCTGACTACACATCCTAGACCTGACCAGGAGGGGGCGCTACATTCATTCATCTCATCAGATTTGCTGCTATAGGAAATCATCTCAAATCCTGTGCAAATCCATGGAGACAGACAATATTGTGTGCTCAGTATAGTGTTCTCTGCAAGTCCACCGCTTCCACTTTGCAGTTACTTCAATCCACTTATTTTACTCCAAATATCCACCAATCAGTGAAAAGTTGATAAGGGGTGAAAGTGCTCCGCCCTCCAAACTGTGTCAGCTGTAGTGTAGCCACGCCTTCTTCCACCTCTTGTACACGGGATGGTGAGGGCGCCCCCTAGTAGTCCTTACCCCTCACCACACCAATAGGACTCCCAGATTTTCAGCTCCCAGAGTCAGAAACATCCTTCACACTCTCCTCATCTCCGATGGTAAAGGAACCGGATCCTCCTCGCTCACTCCTGCAAGTCTGCTGCGGGTTCTGTCAGTCTCCCTCCTAGACTCCGCCTCCGACCGCCGTTCCAGCAGGAGCTCCGCCTCTAAATACACACTCAGGGAGGAGAGAAAGGGGAACCCGACATCATGTGACACCTTTTATTACATGGAAATACGAAAATCAACGGGACTAATGCAATCACATTTACTGCAAAATCAAAGGAGCCAAGATGTGTCCCCCGAGCAGTCATATATTTCTGTCCCCCTTGGTGGGAGTGGAGGTGACCCCTCTATAAGGATCTACAGTCCATACACACCCAGCACAAGGCCGGGGTCACACTACAAGACGCTTCTCGGGGCTGCAGTTCCTCTGAGCTCCACAAGGTGGGGATCTCACTTCTACCCAGACAGGAAGTCTCTATGGAAGACAGGAAGTGATGTCAGGTACAGACAGGAAGTGATGTCAGGTACAGACAGGAAGTGATGGGTACAGACAGGAAGGACCATGAATGAGGAAGCAGAGAGGAGATGTTCCTGGATCTGGCAGCAGAGGAGGTAATACATAGATGAACCCCTTCAGGGGGAGGAGTTGATGATAATATATTTGCCCCCAAAGCTGGCCTACATGGTTCAGTTTTATCGTTCAGCCAGCAGGATGACCAGAAAAACTGAAGCGATTCCCCCATCCACACATTGGAGGTGGATGGGGGAATCCTCCCCGCTGCACTCTTGTATTCTGACAATGGGGGGACTCCTCCGCTCTCAGAATACACAGATCAGCACTGAAGCTATTGGCTGCAGCCGCTGGGGGAGTGGCTTTTATCCGGCAGTGACCACACATGGATGGAAATGTGAGCGATCCCTGCTGAACCAGCTGAATTTCCATGGATCTATGGTCACCTTCAGTGACTTCCTCCCCTCCCCCTCATCTCCTTCATGATGGAAGTCATGCTGAGATCATCTCCCATTGGCTGAGCAATATTCTCATTTGTCTCTCAGCTCCTTCTTGCTATTCCTCGTCCTGCCTGTTGTTTCCTTGGATTGATTTTCTGTGTAGTGACCCCGGCTTGGTCTCTTGGATGCGCTCGTCTGTTGCTTGCCCTGACCTTTCTCCTGATTCCTGGATCTCCTCTCCTCCATATCCTCTTACACAGCTTTTCTCCACACCTGCAGTGACCCTGGGGGGAGGAAACTTGGCACCAGCACGCCGCTAAATCCATCCCCACCATTAGGGGCTCTGGAGACAATTGTCTGCTATTTACACTCCGTTCTTCCGCACGTCACCTGATCACATGACAGCTTACTGCCACAGATTCCGGACAGATTTCTGGATGGTAAAGGTCAAAGGTCACTCTTCAGTTTAGGAGAGGTAGGACACACCCAGGAACTAGGATTTGGTTTATACAGGAGCCTCATATAGAGGACCCCTCAAATCTCCCCATCCAAATGTCCCTCCATCCATATTCTATGTGTTCTATGACATCACACTGACCTCACAGCTCCTCCTCCCAATGTCCCCCCATCCACAGTCAGAGAGTCCTATGACATCACAATGACCTCACAGCTCCTCCTCCCAATGTCCCTCCATCCAGAGTCAGAGAATCCTATGACATCACACTGACCTCACAGCTCCTTCTCCCAATGTCCCTCCATCCAGAGTCAGAGAATCCTATGACATCACCCTGACCTCACAGCTCCTCCCCCCAATGTCCCTCCATCCAGAGTCAGAGAATCCTATGACATCACACTGACCTCACAGCTCCTCCTCCTAATGTCCCTTCATCTGACTTTTTTCTTATGCTCTTAGGATGTGGGGCCCCTTGGTATCCTCACATGTAAAGTGGGACTGTTGGTCCTGCGTTGTATGTAATGACATCGGAATGCTGCAACAAGCCTATACCCTGCGTAGTGTGGGGGTCCTGTGGGGGGGAATTATACCTCAGCCTGAAGTGGGGCTTTAATAAAATGGAGACCTGAATGGAGAGGTGAGGAGGATTCTGGGAATATCATTTGATGTGACTATTTGTGTTCAGATGTAGAGTTTTTCTCCTGTGAAGTCTGGAGATCATATGACATCACATTGCCTCCACCTCCCTCCCTGATAGAAGAGAGAAAGAAGAAGAAGATTCTAGAAGTCACCAGAGAGATCACTGAGCTGCTGACAGGAGAGATGAGCGGTGCCGGGAATTCTGGGACATTCTCCAGTAACAGACAAGGGATGTGTCTGGATGGTGACTGTATCATTGTGTGTGTCAGGTTCCTATAAGGTGTCAGGGTGTCACTGTCTATTTCTCCATGGAGGAGTGGGAGTATTTAGAAGGACACAAGGATCTCTACAAGGACGTCATGATGGACAATCAGCCGCCCCTCACATCACCGGGTAAGAGGAGACTTTATTGTAAAGGAGAGAGCAGTACGGAGGATCCACCTAGATCCCCCATCATCTGATAAACACATAGAAACAATGGATTCAGTCAGTGTGTGTGTTTCCTACAGATGGATCCAGTCATGGGAACCCACCAGAGAGATGTCCCCGTCCTCTGTATTCCCGGGATTCCACACAGGAAGGTCACACCATCCCTCACCATCATCAGGTAGATGATGACAATTATTGGTAGTTGTGATTTATACACAGCATGTTTGTTACAATGAATGTTTTATTATATCTTTCAGAGTGGAATCCTCGGGGATGATAATATTGATGTTAAAGAAGAGTATAAAGAGGAGGATGAGGAGTATGGAGTGATGGAGGAGTTTTCAGAAGGACACAAGGATATGATGGAGCCACCTAATACCAGGAACCCACCAGAGAGATGTCCCCGTCCTCTGTATTCCCGGGATTCCACACAGGAAGGTCACACCATCCCTCACTGTTACATGGTTGGTTGGACTGACCATCTAGAACATGGACTTGTATAGATGATGTTTGGATTTTTCATGTAATCTTATATTTATATATATTTGTTGAAATTTCTCATTCTCTTGGTTTAGAGTGGAGATCCAATCGATATAGAATTTGAGGTGAAAGCAGAAGAAGAAGAGGCGTATGTGAGGGATGATCAGCAGTCTATGGAGGAGGATGGAATAATGGGGACATTTATAGAGGAGGACACTCCTACAGAGATCAGCACAGGTGGGTCATGAACACTAAATCCATTCCTCCACCCATACTGCTCACTGATTGGTCCAGAGTAGGGCGGGGACTGGGTGATATCAGCCTGTAATCCCCTGGTCACTTTCCTGAGCTGTGTTCCCCGTCCTGTATTCCTGGATTTCTCTCGGATAATCTTCCTTCTCTGTGCTGCAGACACAATTTATGTCTCTAGACTGGATTTATGGAGGTTCTGGGGTTCAGCTGGCAGCTAAATATTAATTCATTGCCTCTGCTCAACGTAGACACCTGTCAGAGCCTAGACTTGAACCCAGGGCCTCTACTGTGTCTGGTAGTAACTCTTCTCACTGAGTTACCTGATATAATGGACGGCACTCTGCTTATCCATTGCTTTGTTTTCTGCTGAGCCTTGAACTCTTTGCTCCTCCCTTGAACTTCCTGATTTAAGCCATGTCTCTGCACTTCCTGGTTGGCACATTATTGTGCCTTCTCCATCCAATATCTTGCCCTTGTCTCTCCTGCTACCTTCTGTACCTTCACTACTGACCTGGAACCACTTGTTACTGACCCTTGGCTTGTTTGACTACTACTACTGTGACCTGGTACTAACACGCAGCAATACCCATACCCACCATCTGGAGCTCTGGTGATACTGGTTAGTGCTTAGACCCCGCACCTCAAGTGAGCCCGCGTCATCTGTCAGGGTGACCTGCCTGTATACCTATCCTGTTGGTTGGTCTTCTGCTATAACTACTTGTCTCTGAGCCTGACCTCTGACCAGCACAGAAAAATCTGACCCAAACATGGAGGCCGCTATAGCCTACCAAGAAAAATGTTCCGAACTGGAAAGTGTAGTAAAGGGGCAACAGGAGGAAATCCATGACTGTAAAGACGATTGCTGGGCATATGTTCCCATGATGTTGCTAACACAGGCATGCCTCTGTCATGATGAGTGATAGAGGGGGTGGGGACCCTCATCCTATAATCCCCTCATCCTATAAAAGACAGTTCTGGTTGTTTCCTCACTCTCTGACTAAGGTCCATGAATAAAGAAATGACCTGGTAGGAGATCAGAGGAGCCATTTCCTAGTTCCCTTGAGGGTGGAATTGTAAGCTCCTCAGAGACCAAGCTGCCTGGTGTGGGCGGAGTCCTGGTTTGGGAGAACCAATCAGCTCCTGTCTAGTAACCCTCTTTGTCTTTGTATTTTAGTCCATGGCCGGGAGATGAGGAAAACCTCCAAGGATTGTCTCACTTTGTCTCCAGACTGGAAAGTAGAAGATGAGGACATCACACAGTATAGTCCAGGAGAAAACCCGGCTCCCTCCAATGTCCATCCAGCACCACCCAGTGTAGATGGACCATCGGATTCCTTCTATCCTGAGGAATCTCAGACTGTGCGGGACAGGGCCAGCCTTCCAACAGGGAAGAGCTTCTCCTGTACTGAGTGCGGGAAATGTTTCCGTTATAAATCCTATCTTAATAGGCATCAAAGATCTCACACGGGAGAAAAGCCGTATTCCTGTCCTGAGTGTGGGAAATGTTACCATTGTAAATCCAAACTTAATGTGCATAAAAGAACTCACACGGGGGAGATGCCATATTCTTGTACTGTGTGCGGGAAATGCTTTTCAGTCAAGTCCACTCTTTACATACATCAAAGATCTCCCACAGGGGAGAAGTCATATTCATGTCCTGAGTGCGGGAAATGTTTTTCACAGAAGTTCGATCTTTACATACATCAGAGAACTCACACGGGGGAGAAGCCATATTCATGTCCTGAGTGCAAGAAATGTTTTTCACAGAAGTCCAGTCTTCACAAACATCAGAGATCTCACACAGGGGAGAAGCCGTATTCCTGTCCTGAGTGCGGGAAATGTTTTTCACTGAAGTCCAATTTTTACAGACATCAGAGAACTCACACGGGGGAGAAGCCGTATTCCTGTCCTGAGTGCGAGAAATGTTTTTCAGAGAAGTCCGATCTTCACAAACATCAGAGATCTCACACAGGGGAGAAGCCGTATTCCTGTCCTGAGTGCGGGAAATGTTTTTCACAGAAGTCCCATATTTCCAGCCATCAGAGATGTCACACGGGGGAGAAGCCTTATTCTTGTCCTGAGTGCAAGAACTGTTTTTCAGACAAGTCCAGTCTTCATAAACATCAGAGATCTCACACAAGGGAAAAGCCTTATTCCTGTTCTGAGTGTGGGAAATGTTTTGTACAAAAATCAAAACTTGAAACACATCAGAGATCTCACACGGGGGAGAGGCCATATTCTTGTCCTGAGTGTGAGAAATGTTTTTCACAGAAGTCCATTCTTTACACACATCAAAGATCTCACATGGAGGAGAAGCCGTATTCCTGTCCTGAGTGTGGGAAATGTTTTTCAGACAAGTCAAATTTTTCCAGACATCAGCGATCTCACACAGGGGAGAGGCCGTATTCTTGTCCTGAGTGTGGGAAATGTTTTTCACAGAAGGCCCATCTTTACAAACATCAGAGAGCTCACATGAAGGAGAAGCTGTATTCCTGTCCCGAGTGCAGGAAATGTTTTTCAGACAAGTCCAGTTATTCCAGACATGAGAGATCTCACACGGGGAAAAAGCCACTTTACTGTCCTGAGTGAGGGAAATGTTCCTCACTGAAGTCCTGTCTTCCTGTACATTAGGGGTCCCACATAACCCTGGAGGTGTATTAGTGCCTTGAGTGCGGGAAATGTCTTCTAGATGAATGTTGCTGGACATCCCATCTCTCATGTGGGGAAGAAGCACACCCTGATATACACCTCAGATATACTCCATGGCTGATTTTCATCATGGAAGGAACAGTTCATAAGGAGATCAGAGTTCCCCAAAGACATGGATGAAGTGTGGGACCGGGTCGGCCATTGAGGGCAGGAGAAGAATAAAAATGGAGTCCTGCCCTGTGATTGGCTGAGTACATTTTGTGGTGGGAGATTTCACAAACACGTATAGATCTATTAAATAAAAGTTTAATAACTGTGACCGGCATTCACCCGGCTGTGACATCTTTTGGCCACATTTTATTTCATGTGATCATTGGCTCCAAATAGGGACCATCATTTCATATTCTGCGACTTTTACTGATGGAGGTATTTCAGGAACATACTGCATTATGACCACTAGATGGAGCCGACAATCAAAGGAAATCACTGTAAATCACATAGGTCCAGAATTTGTCATGTCTGGATGGACACTTGTCTCTTCCGTCCAATGAATGTTCTATAAGTGGAGCCCTTAGTTCCCTTCATCAGGCATGGATTCATCTCCATCACTGAGGTCATCCTCATCACTTGTGAGTACAGAACACACTGAAGGATAGAAGGTCATCCAAGCAGCAATAATAAACCAACCATTCATTTACAGCTGAAAATGTGCATTCCGCCATTAGATGGCACAACGTTTTATAGGAATTAGTGTCATCTAGTGAACAAATATAATATTTTACCCAAAAACAGGAAACAAAGGAGGTTGTGCTGAGTAACTAGATACCCAACACGCCCAGCCCTACAATAGTGTGATGATGAAACCATGACAAACGTTGTCCTCAGAAATGGCCCCTAGGGGGCACTATAAAAGCCTTTCCAGGTCCTTAGTGTAGAGGTGACCCTGAATCATGGATGGAGAATGATTGCTCTCACTGCGGCATGCATGGCGTGATGTAATGTGTGGTGCAATCCATGATCTTGTAGGTAGGCACAGGTGGAATATTGGTTAGTATGTATGTGGGAACTCAATGATTAGGGGGCGGGGTTTTAGGTGTTTAGGTGCACCTTTCATTTTTTCACTGTAATGCCAACATATAAGGAACCAATAGCCCCCATATGATCGCATTTTGTGGTGACGGGTTCTCTTTAATGAGACATCAAGACCCTGATTTACTATTGTGCCTAGGCACATTTCCGTGTGCTAACATCTACCTTTTAATAGCGACCGTCTACTTTTAGACTGCAAAGACATTTACTAAAGAAAGCGTCAACAATTAGACGCCAAATCAAATTTACTAACCAGGAATCAGACTCACAAAGCAGACTTGCTAAGAAGCACGTCTAACACCATGAAAAATCACTGCAGAGACGTTCACATCAAAATTTGCTTTCCCAAATATCAGGACTTCACTTTAAACAATATCTGACATTTCCAAAAAATTGTAAAATGTATAAAAAATAGTTTTCAAAGAAAGTCGTGACAGTGAAGAACTAGACGCTTTTCCAACGTCTATGGCTGATATAAATGCACATGTGCAGAACACATTTTAGACGTCCTCTGTGGGCGCTTGCTTTTTTGCCACTCTTCAATAGTAAATCTCAGTGTGGAGTCCTCTGACAGCTGACACTCGGTCACGTCTCCTGTGTGTGGAGTCCTCTGACAGCCGGCACTCAGTCGTGTCTCCTGTGTGTGGAGTCCTCTGACAGCCGGCACTCGGTCACGTCTCCTGTGTGTGGAGTCCTCTGACAGCTGGCACTCGGTGGCGTCTCCTGTGTGTGGAGTCCTCTGACAGCTGGCACCCGGTGGCGTCTCCTGTGTGTGGAGTCCTCTGACAGCCGGAACTCGGTCACGTCTCCTGTGTGTGGAGTCCTCTGACAGCCGACACTCAATCACGTCTCCTGTGTGTGGAGTCCTCTGACAGCCGGCACTCGGTGGCGTCTCCTGTGTGTGGAGTTCTCTGACAGCTGGCACTCGGTCACGTCTCCTGTGTGTGGAGTCCTCTGACAGCCGGCACTCGGTGGCATCTCCTGTGTGTGGAGTCCTCTGACAGCTGGCACTCGGTCGCGTCTCCTGTGTGTGGAGTCCTCTGACAGCCGGCACTCGATCACGTCTCCTGTGTGTGGAGTCCTCTGACAGCCGGCACTCAATCACGTCTCCTGTGTGTGGATTCCTCTGACAGCCGGCACTCGGTCGCGTCTCCTGTGTGTGGAGTCCTCTGACAGCCGGCACTCGGTCGCGTCTCCTGTGTGTGGAGTCCTCTGACAGCCGGCACTCGGTCGCGTCTCCTGTGTGTGGAGTCCTCTGACAGCCGGCACTCGATCACGTCTCCTGTGTGTGGAGTCCTCTGACAGCCGGCACTCAATCACGTCTCCTGTGTGTGGATTCCTCTGACAGCCGGCACTCGGTCGTGTCTCCTGTGTGTGGAGTCCTCTGACAGCCGGCACTCGGTCGCGTCTCCTGTGTGTGGAGTCCTCTGACAGCCGGCACTCGGTGGCGTCTCCTGTGTGTGGAGTCCTCTGACAGCCGGCACTCGGTGGCGTCTCCTGTGTGTGGGGTCCTCTGACAGCCGGCACTCGGTCGCGTCTCCTGTGTGTGGAGTCCTCTGACAGCCGGCACTCGGTCGCGTCTCCTGTGTGTGGAGTCCTCTGACAGCCGGCACTCGGTCGCGTCTCCTGTGTGTGGAGTCCTCTGACAGCCGGCACTCGATCACGTCTCCTGTGTGTGGAGTCCTCTGACAGCCGGCACTCAATCACGTCTCCTGTGTGTGGATTCCTCTGACAGCCGGCACTCGGTCGTGTCTCCTGTGTGTGGAGTCCTCTGACAGCCGGCACTCGGTCGCGTCTCCTGTGTGTGGAGTCCTCTGACAGCCGGCACTCGGTGGCGTCTCCTGTGTGTGGAGTCCTCTGACAGCCGGCACTCGGTGGCGTCTCCTGTGTGTGGGGTCCTCTGACAGCCGGCACTCGGTCGCGTCTCCTGTGTGTGGAGTCCTCTGACAGCCGGCACTCGGTCACGTCTCCTGTGTGTGGATTCCTCTGACAGCCGGCACTCGGTCACGTCTCCTGTGTGTGGAGTCCTCTGACAGCCGGCACTCGGTCACGTCTCCTGTGTGTGGAGTCCTCTGACAGCCGGCACTCGGTCACGTCTCCTGTGTGTGGAGTCCTCTGACAGCCAGCACTCAGTGGCGTCTCCTGTGTGTGGAGTCCTCTGACAGCCGGCACTCGGTGGCGTCTCCTGTGTGTGGGGTCCTCTGACAGCCGGCACTCGGTCGCGTCTCCTGTGTGTGGAGTCCTCTGACAGCCGGCACTCGGTCACGTCTCCTGTGTGTGGATTCCTCTGACAGCCGGCACTCGGTCACGTCTCCTGTGTGTGGAGTCCTCTGACAGCCGGCACTCGGTCACGTCTCCTGTGTGTGGAGTCCTCTGACAGCCGGCACTCGGTCACGTCTCCTGTGTGTGGAGTCCTCTGACAGCCAGCACTCAGTGGCGTCTCCTGTGTGTGGAGTCCTCTGACAGCCGGCACTCGGTCGCGTCTCCTGTGTGTGGATTCCTCTGACAGCCGGCACTCGGTCGCGTCTCCTGTGTGTGACAACCAGCACCATTTGTAGCCAGGCAGATCTTTATGTATTCTAATTAGATTTCCTTAGTTCTATTGATTCTATTTTTGTTTCTTATCCTTTATAATTATTTCTGTAATGATTTTACTTATTTAGAAGGTCTAGATAATATTTATTTTCACAGCTGAATCTAAAAATAAACGTCTGCAATAAAAAAAGAAAACACCGTGGGGTCCCCCCTCCCTTCCATAACAAGCCCTTCGGGTCTGTATGGATATTAAGGGGTAAAAAAAAAGGCATGGGGTTCCCCCCAAAATCCATACCAGACCCTTATCCGAGCAAGAAGCCCGGCAGGTCAGGAAAGGGGGGATGAGCGAGTGCCCCACCCTCCTGAACCATACCAGGCCACATGCCCTCAACATGGGGGGGTGCTTTGGGGCAGGGCCCCCCCCCCCAGAGCACCTTGTCCCCATGTTTATGGTGACAAGGGTCTCTTCCCCACAACCCTGGACGGTGGTTGTGGGGGTCTGTGGGTGGGGGGCTTATCAGAATCTGGAAGCCCCCTTTAACAAGGGGGCTCCCAGATTCCGGCAACCCCCGAAGTGAATGAGTATGCGGTACATGGTACCGCTACTAATTCACAACAAAAAAGTGTAGTGTAAAAAAACAGTACAGGATCTTTGACAAGTCCTTTAACCACAAGCCTACAGGGCACGTATGCCCCCTTCCTGTCCAGGCCAATTTCCAGCTTTCAGCACTGTCACACTTTGAATGACAATTGCGCGGTCATACAACACTGTACCCATATGACATTTTTATCATTTTTTTGTGACAGATAGAGCTTTAGTTTGGTGGTAATCACCTCTGGGTTTTTTATTTTTCTTAAACAAACCAAAAACCATTGAAAATTTTGAAAAAAAAAATTTTTTTCTTTGTTTTTGTTATAGAATTTTGTAAATAAGTGATTTTTCTCCTTCACTGATGTGCCCTAATGAGGCTGCAGTGATGGGCACAGATAGGCTGCACTGATGGACACTGATAGGTGGCACTGATGGGCACTGATGAGGAGGCACTGGTAGGTGGCACTGATGGGCATTGACAGGCATCACTGATGGGATCTGAAAAGCAGCACTGACACATGGCACTGTTAGGCGGCACTGACCGGCACTGTTAGACGGCACTGATAGGCGCATGAAAAGTAGTGTATTCATTACTTTAGAAATTGTTGCATCTCCAACCAAGTTTGAACCACACCAATATGAACGCTCTAATAGCGGTCACATTGAGTGCGACTTGGCATGCGATTTGCATGATAAGCAACTTGCAAATCATATGCCAAGTCGCACCCTATTGTCTGCTATTAGATCGGTCACATGGGTGCGTTTCCAAAACTGATTTCTATAGTAGTACATGTACTACTTTTATGGTGATTTTCATAGAGATCTGTGTCAGAAGTCTTGCAAATCGCAGGGAAATCGGCATCTTCACTGTACGTCGCACAATTTCTATATCGGCTTTGATGTGACCGCGGTGTAAGGCCTTTTTATGTTTGATTTCCTGAGTGTTTTTCGATTTATGGGAAATTCCGCATACTAGCAAAAGTGAATTGACATTTTCAGTATTGCATGCGAGATGTGGTCATGTGACTGCCTTAACTCATGCGATAATCTGGAGTGAATTGTTTCCATAGAGCCAAGAAATATTGCCAATAGGGTTCCCTTTCACATCCCTATTCAATGTTCTGTTGTATGCTGCACAGGTACACGTCACTGTGGCTTTCTTTCTGACTCTGATTTGTGGGGCCTGTATACCAAGGGTTACCGCAGGTGGGAAGAGGATTCATCAGGTGCAAACACTTTCTCTGACCCAATGAATGACAGTGGTGGGTGTGGCCTACTTTATATAAAGAGATGCAGTAGTGGCTGATTTTTTTCCTACAGGCCACATTATTTTAAGTCCTTGTCTGTGGTGGTTTGGGGAGGAAGAGATATTGTGGTGAATTGCCCCAGGCCACACTCACGCTGTGTTTGGGGGAGGAAGAGATATTGTGGTGAATTGCCCCAGGCCACACTCACGCTGTGTTTTGATGTGGTCTGTAAATGTTTTGCATGTTCTTCCTTCTAAGGTGTGTTTGTGTGTTATTGTACAATGATTGTGTTTATTATCTTTGTATTATAATCCTAACACATGTCCATTGCTCTGCTCTTCCAAGTTTGCTTTATTTAGACTGAAATGCAGTTTTCAGACAAACATGGTGAGAAATGTATGTGTGGGGGATTTGGGGAGGTGGGAGGTGTTTTTATTTTGGCACTTATGTATTTTTATATTGATATTTTGATCTGCAGCTTGTTTTGGGGTTAGATAAGCCTACTACATGATTCTTATTAACCATTTGTTTTCTGCTGTAACCTGTGAAAGCACAGTTCATTAGAAATATAATCTTTTCGATTGTAAGCTCTTATGAGCAGGACCGTTCTATTTTAGCAACATCAAACCTGCTTCTTTTTTGTTCCACCAAGAAATTGAATGTACCTACTTGTTGCTGCTGTCCAAATAAATGTGGAATATGTATTTGATCAATAAACATTTGGACTATGTTTATTTTTGGGTTAGTTTTTTCATGTTCAAGTTCAATATACTAGCACCCCTAACACTTATTTTTGCTAGCTATATAATATGCCCAAATCTTCCTTGTTAGAGCGCACATGTACAAGTATGTCCAAAATAACCAACCAAAAGCCCCCTATTGCACCAAAAGACCATGTTATGTACCAATGAATAGGTCATGTTCAATGTGCAGCTAGCTATTCTTTTTCTACAATCCTCTTAACAGTAATAAATTGGGCCCCCAATTTATGTTGACTTTGGGCCTTTACCGGCAAATATATATTCACCAATGTCATATACACAGAGCTGCAAACATACATTCACCAATGTCATATACACAGTATAGCTGCAAGCATACATTCACCAATGTCATATACACAGTAGAGCTGCTAGGACACATTCACCAATGTCATATACATAGTAGATCTGCAAGCATACATTCACCAATGTCATATACACAGTATAGCTGCAAGCATACATTCACCAATGTCATATACACAGTATAGCTGCAAGCATACATTCACCAATGTCATATACACAATGGAGCCACATGGAAAATTGCTATGGTGCACAAATAAACACCAAGACGGCTGTTGGAGGAGGCACTAGAGCAGCTGTCATACCAGAAATACGTCATGACGTTTGTGGAAGGACGTTTGCACACACCCGGAAGTGGTAGTGGGGAGTGTGAGTGGATGGGAGTGTAGTTAGGAGAGTTTAGTGGTAATTTACAAGTCTATTTTTTAGTTTTGTGAATTGTTCTTTTGTGGAATTCCAGACCACATCTGGACATGGCGAGATCGCTGTTCTCCACCAAGGAGCTGATCCTCATTTGCAGGGGAAATATTACTAATAATTGTATTTTCAGTTGAAAACATGTCCAATTCCTAGACACATTGAGGTACATAGCAGAGGTTCAAGGTAATCCATAGAAGTTGTGACAGTCGCGGTGTCAGACCCCCCAGCCCTTCTCCCTAACTCGTGATCAAAGGACTAGCCAATCTAAAACCGCGCTGTCATGTGCATACATATATATATACATATATATATATATACAGAGAGCAATAGCACAACAGAGAGATAACAGAAAGAAGTTTAGGGAGGTAGAATACTTGCCGTCAACCTTGGTTTAAGCAGATCAAGTGTCAGAGCAAAAGGGTACCGTTCTACTAAGTTGGTTCCTGATGTTGAAAAGGGAGAATTCTTCATCTTACTTCTCTCAGGCCTGACAGCCTATTTTCTAGTCCACCAGCAGGGGGTGTCTCTGAAGCCAAGGGCCAATGGCCTCATTTGGGGAGGGGGGTCTAGGAGGAGACCCAAGTTAGAACCAAAATCCCTCCCAAGTTATATCAGGGTCAATAACCTTCTTTAGGTACATGTAGCAGCCTAGACACTAGTAGATTAGTATGCAGAGTGATATCCTGAATGTCCAGACATCAAATATGCCATATCTTACTATTTCAGCTAGAACTATATTGTTTTCTGCTCTCCTGTAGACTTTAATTAGGGGTGTAAGGTATCAGGTGACTTGTATTAAAGTGACCTCTCTGAATATATGCTTGGTTTCATTGTAAGTATTTTCTATCTTAAGATATGAAATTGTAGGGAAAAGTGCTTTTAAATAGGATGTATGTTTTACTGTTATCTCGGAATGTCTTTCATGTCCAGTGAAGGACTGGTTTATAGCTTTACGATCACCTCCAAATAAGAGTCTCACAGACATACTGGGCCCAGGCTAATTGGAGTTTATAACCATGAAGCTATCCAGCTGGGCCTGATGCCTTGTGAACTCAGCATACACACAGACCACATTCCTGAAGGAGGGGGATTGGAGGGAGAGAGAATGATACAAGATGGAGGATCTTTAGCAAGATGGATGACCGCGTCCATCTCTGTATGTACAATTGCTGCAGAAGTTATTGTTCTTCCTAACTATACAGGTGGCACAGACACAAGCATACACCCAGGGCCACTGTTAGATATCATGGGGCCCCATACAGCATACTTGACAGCCCCCCACCACCAGAGAAAATATCCAAATTATATTTATGGCAAAAATACACTAAAACATTATTAATGGACATAATCCCAACCATATTCCTGTGAAATCCACCTGTACTGAGTTCATAAATAAAGCTGTGTGTGTAATTGAGGTCTTGGGGCTCATTCACATGGGTGCTGTGGCCTCTAGAGTGGGACTCAGTAGTTTGTTTTTGTGGCTATCGCCATTTGCAGGCAACCTATGTTACACTATGGAATTGCTGCAGGTCATAATTTGACAAGCATATGGGTGCAGGTATACAGCCCTGAACACAGACAGTGAGCATTCAGGGCCACTTCCCCACACCTTCACACCTGTCAGATGACAACCTGTGTTCATACAGCTGCTGTGTCCCCATAGTGTAACAGGTGGTTCCAGCCACATAAACAACCCCCTCATTCATGCTTTTCAGGCCAGAGGACCTGTGTGAATGGGCATTTTTTACTTTTTTTTCCTCAGCTCATTAATTTCAATGGGCTGCCTAACGTGTGGGAACATGCAAAAATACTGCAGGCATATTATTTGCAAAGTGTGTTGCACCTAACCGCACAGTAGTGTGGTGCCATGCGTTTTTGTGGCTGTGAATGGGTCTGTTTTTAATAGTCGTGTGGAGGTGCAATTACGTTTTCATCATGGTACCTGCGCACATCTGCAGAGGGCATTGCATTTCTTTGCTGTGCTGGAAAATGTGTGCTCTTGCATACGTTTCTGCACCACAAATGGTGTGAACAAGTCCTAAGGGCCAGTTCACACTATAGAAATAGTCTAGATGTGTTCCAGATGCGTTTTTTCATGCCCTTTTGGCATGCATGTTTAGTGTGTTCCAGTACATTTTGGATGCGTTTTGGACACTTTGCATTCCATTTTTGTATCCCTTCTAGTTAGTTTGTTCTACTTTCTTTTTATTCAATTTAATTAGGGACATGTGCATTTTAGTACATTCAAGGACGTTTCAACGCGTTCCAGTACAGTTCTATGAAGAAACAATGCAGCGTGGTCAACTTTTTTGACAGCACCTGCAATGCACTTCAAAGGCAAGCGCTGATGTGAACTATGACATTGACAACCACATAACCTTCTTTCTGTGAGTTTGTGATGCCGAAAAAGCAACTGAAACACATGTAGTGTGAACTGGTCCTAAAGATTCTTAGAGGTCAGGGAACGGGACTGACCAGGAATTGTGAATTCAATCAGACTAGTGGTGAGATACAATCAGGAATCCTATAATAATGTGAGATCTGAGCTGTAGCTGATAGGAAATGAGACACATTAACTTGATCAGTAAATAAACAGTTAAATAAAAAGAGTGGGGTGGGGATACATAGATTTGCATATGGGACAGGTGATGATGGGGTGGGGGAGGGGGACAACTTGTATAAGGAGACAGGTTTAAAAGAAGAGAAAACAAGTTACAATGAAATATACACAGCATGAAACTTGCACATTTCAAACTTGTCAGAAGAACAGGACGCAGGGAAGATTCATCCCCTTTCCAATTTTTAGTCATTAGCCAAAATCTTAATTGATCAATATTACTGGCACAACCCAGAAAATTTATGTCCTTTTTTTAACATTCATAAATGTCAATGAGCTTACAATCTAAGGGCAGAAACTCAGTCATGTAACTAGGCCCAATGAACCTAACAGCATGTCTTTGGAATGTTGGCAGAAACACATCCATACAGGGAAAGCATGCAAACTGAGATGCAGCCATGACTGGGATTAGAACCCATGACCCAAGTGCTGTAAGTTCTGAGCTCTAACCACTAAGCCACTGGAGGAGACAGAGTTTGAGCTGCAATGTAGAATAGTTACATTGTTTACAAATAATGATAGAGCGAGCGCTGGTCAAATTATATAGACTACTAAAATGGTATTACCCAAGATAAATATAAATCTAGGTATAGATATGAAGGTAGCAGCTAGCACTCAGGGTATTGGCAACAGTCCCAGAATAGAAATATGTTAAAGTAATAGTGCAGCGCTATAAATGCATGTTATCAATCATAAATGCATGTAAAGTCAACAAAGTGCAAATAATTGCAATAATGATGTAAACTGGTAAATGGTGATAAAAAAAGTTCATCTAATCATTCCTGAATAATGGAATGTCCTTGGTGTGAGAGTACCAACTCAGAAAGTGCCTATGAATGGCACGTGTGGTTTCTCCATGAAGGACAGTAGTGCATGAACTCGTGAAAGATAAACCACCCTTGGGACAGGTGTACACTCACCAGAACAAAAGTATTAATGTGCATGGGTTATACACATCACACATCTGGGGGTGCAGCGGTATGCTGGCAGCTATGGGTTAGTCATCCAGCTCCATCCATCCATCAGGGTGGGTGCCCAAATGGTCCTGGGGAGGAATTATCTCAGCCACAGGAGCCAGAAAGGTGCTTAATAGTGTAGTACTTTATTATAATGGTCATGAGTAACAATTTAAAATATCCACGTGGAGTAATAAAAATAATAGCAAAGTGAGTACCAAGATGGCGGACACTCCTCAATGGCGTAACATCAGCAATAGGGATCCACCCAATGCATTTCTTGTACCAACACGTCCTATTGGTGTGCCCCTGAGGACATGTTAGTACACAAAATGCATTGCGTGGAGCCCTACTGCTGACGCCACGCCACCGCCATTGAGGAGCGTCCGCCATACTGTCCGTCACTGATAAACCGTCTGCACTACTGTCCGTCATGGATAAACCTCACGTGCCATTCATAGAATAGTTACATGATTAAAGAGAAGGGAGATATATCATTATATTGGGAAATTAGAACTAGACATTCCCAATTATTTGAGATATAAGTGTGAAAATGTTTGACATTTGAAAATAGAATGTATGACATTCATTAGGAAATGCATTAGTTGTCTGATCATTTTGGAGAAACAGCAACCCAAAAAAAAAAGGTGTACTTTTACTTTAAATTATAAGTATTCTCATATGCAAACAGAAAACCGCCAACGGTACAAAGCCAGCGGTTGTGTGTCACCTAGCGAACATATCCGGCATTGCATCTAGAAATGTGCCAGATGTGATTCCGGATTTACTAACAGGAAAGAGTTTACAAGGTAGATGCTTTTCAATGAGTTTGCTAGACGCCTTTCTGAAGACTGACAGGTCAAGATTGATTGAATGGAATCTGCCTTAAAAGCCTTTTTCATAGGCTTTTTTGAGTGTGGGCAAGGACACAGGGGCCCCATGATCCCCTATTGCCCATGGGGCCCCATGAGTTGTCAGTCCACCCCTGGTCATGGAAGTTCTTAAGCTGTTCCAAAGCAACACATTCTTCTCCCATAAGATTATCATATGCCATCTTTCCAAAATTCACCATTTTTAATTCTCTGGTAACTGCAGCCACAGAACACTGAACTCCAGCTACTGCCAACAAGGGGGAAAAGAAAAAGATTTAACATAAAACCCACATCATCTACTCTGGACAGGACCATGTGTTCCTCACCTTTCTCGTATCTCTGAATTTCCTCCACCAGTTCTAAAGCCATGTCAGCTAAATCATCTTCAATATCCTCTACATGACTTTCCTGTCATCGGGCAACAACATCTCCTAAAGCTCTGTACTCCTTTCTGGAGAGCTGGGGCCAATCTTTTATCAGTCCATTAAAGGATCATCTCGTCTATTGTTTGTGGAATGTAATGCTTTCAAGACAAACTTACTGGTAAATAAATATAAATCTTTAACTGCTTCACTCGAACCTTTCATAACAGAGCAAAACCTCAAACTCTTAGAAAGAAAACAAATCACCTTGGAAAGGTTAACAATTTTATAGTCACTTTCCTCTATTGTTTATCCAACCTGTTCTTATTCTAGTATATTGTTTTCTACCCCATTTGTGGAGAATATCCCTCCCCAACCCGTTCCCTTCCTATACCCCCTCCTTGACTAAGATCTCTTTGTTTTCCTGCTTCTTCTATTCCCCCTCTCCCCTCCTCCATGCTCCTATTTTTTTGCTAGTTATTCACCAACACCAACTTGGTCCTTACGTGTAAAAAATGAATGGTGTGACTGGAATGAAGTTCCTTTAATCTAAAGTTCCATGACAGTGATTGGACTTTTATATCTTTATATGGTCATCTGCTTTTTGGGCTCCTAGCAATATTGGTGACATCCAAGCTATGCAGAATGGTTTTGGTGGTCCCTGTAGAAATCCATATATATGGGCATTTGTGCATTATTAATTACAGACTAAACCCACCTGGAGACCTGGGGACACTACAAGTTATATATTCCATGTTACAGGTACCTCCAAGTTCCTGTGGAAGTCCATGTGTGGACATTTCTACCTATGATAAATGACAGGCTAAACCCACCTGGGGACACTGTACAAGTTATATATTCCATTACAGGTACCTCCAAGTTATATATGTAGTCTCGGGGGTCTCTGTGGAAGTTCATGTGTGGACATTTCTACCTATGATAAAAGACAGACTAAACCCACCTGGAGACCTGGGGACACTGTGCAAGTTCTATATGTAGTCTCGGTGGTCCCTGTGGAAGTCCATGTGTGGACATTTCTACCTATGATAAATAACAGGCTAAACCCACCTGGAGACCTGGGGACACTGTACAGGTTCTATATGTAGTCTCGGGGGTCCCTGTGGAAGTCCATGTGTGGACATTTCTACCTATGATAAATGACAGGCTAAACCCACCTGGAGACTTTCTCCACACCTGGAGTGTGCTGAGTTCTTGGAGAACGTCTACACAGTGTTTCCAGATTGGCTTTATCACCCCAACGAGCTCGCTCCAGTTCATGGATGTCATCATTATGTTTGGAGGATCTCACCAGTCAGGAGCCTTTCCTGTCATCCTACATGTTCCCTTCTGAGGATTGTTCTATCCTTCCAAACAAATGTATGAAATCATGGATGAGTCCTCCTTCTATGTGATCTAGAAGATCTTCAATCACAATGTCTTTATGGATGAAGTGGATGGCCCAGTTTATATATTATTTATTGCTTTACAGCTTTATTCCCTCCAGGATTCATTCTTTATAGAACCATTCAAGGAAGTGTTCTTACTTTGAGAGATCTCCACCACCATTCCTCTGTGACCATTCCATCCTTGTCATTTATGTCTAACATCTTCATTATCAGTGGATTGATAGATATTTTTATACTTTAGGGCTTATTTCTACATCTTCTTTACCCAAAAGATCTGTTTTATTATGTGTACCTTTATTGTTATCTTCTTTTCTGTGTCTTTAAGACTTCTCTATGTGTAATAAAATATCTTTGTTAAACCGCTTGTTTCATAAGGGCCATATCTATTTTTTCTTACTTTTTTAGTTATTTTTGAACTTCTGTAGTATCCCTGTAAGGTGGATACAATGCAGGAATGGTTATTATGAGCTGTTTCTTGGGGCTGCAATTCCTCTGAACTCCACAAGATGGTGATCTCACTTATACCAAGACAGGAAGTTCTGGAACACAGACAGGAAGTGATGTCAGGTACAAACAGGAAGTCATCTGGAATAAAGACAGGAAGTTCCATGTGGTATGAAGCAGAGAGGAGACATTATTGGAAGTGGCAGCAGAGGAGGTAATAAGATGTTATTTTCTATTTACACCCAGCCTGTAATCCCCTGGTCACTTTCCTGAGCTGTGTTCCCCTTCCTGGATTTCTCTCGGATAATCTTCCTTCTCTGTGCTGCAGACACAATTTATGTCTCTAGACTGGATTTATGGAGGTTCTGGGGCTCAGCTGGCAGCATTATGTGACCTAGGCTCCTGGGACATGTGATTTGGATCTTCTCCTCCATGTCTGGGTCTAGTAAGATCTCTGGCAGAACAATTCTCCCAGGGTTCCTTGCTCTGTAGTCTGCTGGCTGTGCCGGGTGGAGGGATATGTCTGTAGTGTCTCAGACCCAAGTCACTGAGTGCAGTCTCAGGAGATGGGAGGCAGCGGTGTGGGATCTCTGCAACTTGTCTACAGTAAACATTTAAAGTGGTTGTAAACTCTCCATATACCCAGAGAAGTGACTGGCCTCAGGTGATACACAGAGATAAAACAAATCCTCCTACATATGTTGTACCTGTTTATCTGTAGCAATATCTTCTCTATATTTGTTCAAAGTCCAGAATTTTATACAGCTTGTCTGAGAAGTCAGAAAAAAGGGGTCTGAGAGCTGAAGCTCCCTCCCCTGTAATCTTTTTTTTCTCTTGGTGTCAGGAATAATTGTCATAAGTGATTCATGCTGATTGCAGAGGAAGGAGACAGTAGAAAGAAATTGCACTTAATGCTCTGGATTTAGACAAGTGCACACTGTAGAGCAGGGGTTCTCAAACTTTTTAAACAGGGGCCAGTTAACTGCCCCTCAGACCGTTGGAGGGCCGGACTATAGTTTTAAACAAAAAACTATGGTCATGTGCTGTACTGTGTCCGCATTTGTTCAGAGACTGCAGACATACAATGGCGGTGGGAATACTGGGCCGGCCACTCTATAAGACGCACAGACATTTCCCCCCAAGTGTGTCTTATGGAGCGAAATAGTGTCCCATCGTTGATGTCAGTGGGAGGAATAGTGTCCCATCGTTGGTGTCAGTGGGAGGAATAGTGTCCCATCATTGGTGTCAGTGGGAGGAGTAGTGTCCCATCATTGGTGTCAGTGGGAGTAGTGTCCCATCGTTGGTGTCAGTGGGGGGAATAGTGCCCCAATCGTTGGTGTCAGTGGGGGGAATAGTGCCCCAATCGTTGGTGTCAGTGGGGGGAATAGTGCCCCAATCGTTGGTGTCAGTGGGGGGAATAGTGCCCCAATCGTTGGTGTCAGTGGGGGGAATAGTGCCCCAATCGTTGGTGTCAGTGGGGGGAATAGTGCCCCAATCGTTGGTGTCAGTGGGGGGAATAGTGCCCCAATCGTTGGTGTCAGTGACACCAATGATGGGACATTATTCCTCCCACTGACAGCTATGACACTTAACTAGCCGTCCCCTGTTCCAGCATGGTTCTGCTGCAGCCAGCATACCTGGTTGCAGCAGTACCATCTGCACGGCACACTTACCGGGTGGTCAGCTGTCCTCTTTCCTTCACTTCAGCCTCTCCCTCCCTTGATTTTCACGGGGCCGCTCGGCTCCGCCTCCTCGCCGGTGATTGGCCACCTGTGTGCCTTACCTGAGCTACAGTACTGGCGCCCAATCACCGGTGAGGAGGCGCAGCTGAGTGGCAGCGTGGACATCGAGTGAGGGTGCGACCGGAGGGAAGGAGCAGCGCATCCTGGACTGGATCATCGTGGGACTTGGACCGGAGCCAGGTAAGAGACAGCAGCCCCCTGCCCACCCCTGTACTTTGTGTCCCCTGCTGGCAGGCTGGATGAGTGTGCTCGGTGGGCTGCATGTGGGCCGTAGTTTGAGGACCCCGGCTGTAGAGGAATATGCTTTGCTCATATTCCATGTCTGAGGGTTACAACCACTGTAAGTGATCTCTATTTACTAAACACCAATTTGATGTGATCCTTACACTATGTATTAGTATCGCCCCCCTTGTCCTGAGTAGAGGTACTATGTGGGTTTAGTTTGTGGCTGGGCTGTACTTGGCTCAGGCTGATTGTATAGTTCTTCACTTGGTTTCTCCCTAAGTTTAGGTTGTCTTGTGATGTCTCACTGTGGCCAGTAGATGTCACTGCTATCACTGGACATAGGATGAGATTTCACCAACCAAACTAAAGGGATATTAAACCACAAATGTCCCATATTGCAGCTTACCAATCATTGGGTGTGGCGGCTGCATTCCTTTTCTTTGGCTTTTTGCCCTGTTTTCACCTGGTGATCTGACCAGTAACACACCTTCTGTATTAGAGCGCCCCCACTGTGGAGACAGCAGCATGGTCAGTCTGGGGGGAGGGGAGTGTTAGATGTACTAGCAGGTTTACCAAACGGAACTAATTGAAGCCAAACTACAGCTCACGCTTCATAATTAGTTACATCAAACAGGTTTTCCTTTTGGGTTAAAAGTTTTACATGAATAAATAAAAGCTGATCATTGTAAGCCCCCTGTCAGTGGTAAGTGGTCTGCCTCATCCCTGGAACTGATACATTCTGCTACAGCGTTTTATAAAACAGATTTACTGGCTAGATCACCAGATGAATATAGCAGCAATCCTAAAAAATAAAACTACTAAAAAATACTCTCTAGTCCTAACTTTTATATCCTATATGATAAGTTGTACATTACATTGGCCTTCATTATTTTGCACCCATTTCCTACCAGCTGGACATTTTATATCGGATGATGTGATTGGAGCACAGACTTTACATGGTGATAATAATGTGATAACATCCTCCAACTTTGGACCCTTAAACAGAAAGTGATAATGAGGGAGGAGTCAATAACATAGTTACATAGTCTGGCTGAAAGAAGACAAAAGTCCATCCAGTTCAACCATAGAAAAAAAAAATTATAATCCTACACCCACAGTTGATCCAGAGGAAGGCAAAAAAATCTCCAGCAAAGCATGATCCAATTTGCTCCTGCTGGGAAAAGATTCCTTCCTGATCCCCCGAGAGGCAATCGGATATTCCCTGGATCAACTTTACCTATAAATGTTATATCCAGTTATATTCTGTGTATCCAAGAAAGAATCCAGGACTTTCCTACAGCAACCCCCCCTTATGTATTATACATGGAGATCATATCCCCCCTTATGTATTATACATGGAGATCATATCCCCCCCTTATGTATTATACATGGAGATCATATCCCCCCTTATGTATTATACATGGAGATCATATCCCCCCTTATGTATTATACATGGAGATCATATCCCCCCTTATGTATTATACATGGAGATCATATCCCCCCTTATGTATTATACATGGAGATCATATCCCCCCTTATGTATTATACATGGAGATCATATCCCCCCTTATGTATTATACATGGAGATCATATCCCCCCTTATGTATTATACATGGTGATCATATCCCCCCTTATGTATTATACATGGAGATCATATCCCCCCTTATGTATTATACATGGAGATCATATCCCCCCTTATGTATTATACATGGTGATCATATCCCCCCTTATGTATTATACATGGTGATCATATCCCCCTTATGTATTATACATGGTGATCATATCCCCCCTTATGTATTATACATGGTGTTCATATCCCCCCTTATGTATTATACATGGAGATCATATCCCCCCTTATGTATTATACATGGAGATCATATCCCCCCTTATGTATTATACATGGAGATCATATCCCCCCTTATGTATTATACATGGTGATCATATCCCTCCTTATGTATTATACATGGAGATCATATCCCCCCCTTATGTATTATACATGGAGATCATATCCCCCCCCTTATGTATTATACATGGAGATCATATCCCCCCCCCCTTATGTATTATACATGGAGATCATATCCCCCCCTTATGTATTATACATGGAGATCATATCCCCCCCTTATGTATTATACATGGAGATCATATCCCCCCCCCTTATGTATTATACATGGAGATCATATCCCCCTTATGTATTATACATGGAGATCATATCCCCCCCCTTATGTATTATACATGGAGATCATATCCCCCCCCCTTAATCTCCTCTTCTTAAGAGAGAATAAATTCAGTTCTGCTGATCTCCTCCATGCCTCTTATCAGTTTAGTTGGCCTTCTCTGTACTTTATGAAGTTCCCCAACCCAACAACCCAATGTTGGGTGGACAAGGTGTCGGTGAATGGACAAGGTGTCGGTGAATGGACAAGGTGTCGGTGAATGAAAGTGTTTGTTCCCCAATGCCCGAAGTGTGCCCAGCACAATAGGTGAGTTGGAAGGTTTGGTGCATGAAGAGAACTAGGATTGAATTGGTATTGCTGAATCTTGGCTTCATTCCTCACATGACTGGGCCATTCATATTCCTGGCTAGGTTCTCTTTCGGAGAGACGGGGGAAATAGGAAAGGTGGTGGTGTCTGTCTCTATGTGAGAAGTGATCTCAGAGCGAGTGTGAAAGAGGACCTAGTTGATGGAGAGTGTGATGAGGCTGAAGTATTATGGGTGGAACTGCACATGGGGGGCAGTACTACAAAGGTCATCATTGGAGTTTGTTATAGGCCTCCCAGTGTTAATGAGGAGGTGGAGACTCAGCTCCTCCCACAGATGGAAAGGGCTGCAAGGGCTTGGACAGTGATGATAATAATGGGGGATGGTAATTACCCGGAAAATGACTGGAGTAATGGTACTGCAGGAACAGTTAAAGGGCAAATATTTGTAAACCTACTACAGGACAATTTTATGGTCCAGTTCATAGAGGCCCCAACTAGAAATGATGCTCTGCTGGACCTGGTCATCTCCAACCATGCAGTTTTTATTACGAATGTCCATATAAAAGAACATCTGGGTAGCAGTGACCATAACATGATTTCATTTATTGTTAGCTGTAAACAGCGAGCACATACAGGGGAAAAAAAACGCTCAACTTTAAGAGAGCTAATTTTCAAAGGCTGAGATTGCTCTCCAGGATTTAGACTGGGAGGGAATATTGGCATCGATGAACACAACACAGAAATGGGAGTTCTTCAAAAAGACTGTATGTGACCACACTGCAAAATATATTCCCATGGGCAACAAGTATAAAAGGCTACAAATCCAACCTATGTGGCTTACGGCCAAAGTTACAAAAGCGATAGATAATAAGAAAAGAGCTTTTATTAAACATAACAATGAAGGAACGCGATCATCGTTTACACATTACAAAGAACAGAACAGAAGATGCAAAAAGGAAATAATGGCGCAAAAACGGAAAACAAACGACAAAGATATCAGGACGACCCCAAAACATTCCTCCAATATATGAATAGTAGAAAGGTCCGGTCCCAGCATGTAGGCCCTTTACAGAACCATCTAGAGGGGGGGGGACAAAGAGAACAACAATGTATGACATCCCTTCTTCAGCTCTGTGTATACAAAGGAGCATGGGGGGGCTCTTGTCCATAATGGGGGGTGGTACTGACACCCCCAGATGATCCACATTGGCTCACAATTGATATGATCCAGAAATATTTGTACAGAATAAAGGTGAATAAAGCCCCTGGACCGGATGGCAGACACCCACGGGGCCTTAAAGAATTCAGCTCTGTCATCTCACAGCCATTGTTTCTCATTGTTAGGGACTCTTTAATGACTGGCATAGTACCACTGGATTGGTGTAAGGCCAATGTGGGGCCAATATTTATAAAGGGGACAAAATCTTTCCCAAGTAATTATAGAGCTGTTAGTGGAATTTCTATAGTTGGGAAGATACTGGAGAGTTTAATAAAAGACCACAGAGAGGAGTTCTTGCTGGAAACAAATATTGTAAGCCACAGACAGCATGGATTCATGAAAGACAGAAGTTGTCAAACAAATCTGACTTTTTTTTATGAGGGGGTGAGCAAAACCTTGGACAGAAGGGTGGATGTGGTATACTTGGACAGAGAGGTGGTGCTGGACGTGGTATACTTGGACCGAAGGGTGGCGGTGGATGTGGTATACTTGGACATAGCGGTGGCAGTGGACGTGGTATACTTGGACAGAGGGGTGGTGCTGGATGTGGTATACTTGGACAGAGGGGTGGCGCTTGATGTGATATACTTGAACAAAGGGGTGGCACTTGATGTGGTATACTTGGACAGAGGGGTGGCGCTGGATGTGGTATACTTGGACAGAGGGGTGGCACTGGACGTGGTATACTTGGACAGAGGGGTGGACGTGGTATACTTGGACAGAGGGGTGGCGCTGGACGTGGTATACTTGGACAGAGGGGTGGCAGTGGACGTGGTATACTTGGACAGAGGGGTGGCAGTGGACGTGGTATACTTGGACAGAGGGGTGGCAGTGGACGTGGTATACTTGGACAGAGGGGTGGACGTGGTATACTTGGACAGAGGGGTGGACGTGGTATACTTGGACAGAGGGGTGGACGTGGTATACTTGGACAGAGGGGTGGACGTGGTATACTTGGACAGAGGGGTGGATGTGGTATACTTGGACAGAGGGGTGGATGTGGTATACTTGGACAGAGGGGTGGACGTGGTATACTTGGACAGAGGGGTGGCAGTGGACGTGGTATACTTGGACAGAGGGGTGGATGTGGTATACTTGGACAGAGGGGTGGATGTGGTATACTTGGACAGAGGGGTGGCGGTGGACGTGGTATACTTGGACAGAGGGGTGGCGGTGGACGTGGTATACTTGGACAGAGGTGTGGCGGTGGACGTGGTATACTTGGACAGAGGGGTGGCGGTGGACGTGGTATACTTGGACACAGTTCCCCACACATGGCTAATGTGTAAGGTAAAGTCTACAGACTGGAAAAATCTGAATGTAAATGGATAGAAAACTGGCTAAAAGATCGTATTCAGAGAGTAGTGGTTAATGATTCATACTCTGAATGGTCTGGGGGTGTCAGTGGGGTACCCCAAGGTTCAGTGTTATTAGTGTTGTACCCCAAGGTTCAGTGTTTAGTGTTGTACCCCAAGGTTCAGTGTTATTAGTGGGATACCCCAAGGTTCAGTGTTATTAGTGGGGTACCCCAAGGTTCAGTGTTATTAGTGGGGTACCCCAAGGTTCAGTGTTATTAGTGGGGTACCCCAAGGTTCAGTGTTATTAGTGAGGTACCCCAAGGTTCAGTGTTAGTGGGGTACCCCAAGGTTCAGTGTTATTAGTGAGGTACCCCAAGGTTCAGTGTTATTAGTGGGGTACCCCAAGGATCAGTGTTATTAGTGGGGTACCCCAAGGTTCAGTGTTGGGACCCTTACTTATTAATATATATATAAACAATATGGGGTGTGAGATTATAAACCCCATTCCAGTCTTTGCAGATGACACCAAGCTGTGCCGGGGAATAACGTCCTTACAGGATGTCTCCAACTTACAAGCCGACCTCAATGCTCTGTGTAATTGGGGGACTATGGGGCCAATGAGGGCTAATGGTGATAAATGTAAGGTTCTGCACTTGGGGGCCTAAGAATATGCATACATCATACATACTGGGGGGCAGGGGCGGACTGACAACTCATGGGGCCCCCGGGCAATAGGGGATCATGGAGCCCTTCAAAAAAGCTTATGAAAAAGGTACCAGGGGCATCTCATGGGGCCCCCTACTGACCCCAGGCCCTAGGGCAGTGCCAGAGTTTCCAAATGGTCAGTACGCCCCTGCTGGGGGGTACAACTGGGGGGGTCATCAATGGTGGGGAAGGATCTGGGGGGGTCAATGGTGGGGAAGGATCTGGGGGGGTCAATGGTGGAGAAGGATCTGGGGGGGTCAATGGTGGAGAAGGATCTGGGGGGGTCAATGGTGGAGAAGGATCTGGGGGGGTCAATGGTGGAGAAGGATCTGGGGGGCTCAATGGTGGAGAGGGATCTGGGGGGTCGGTGGTGGTGAAGGATCTGGGGGGGGGGTCAATGGTGGAGAAGGATCTGGGGGGGGGGGGGTCAATGGTGGAGAAGGATCTGGGGGGGGTCAATGGTGGAGAAGGATCCGGGGGTTCTAGTAGATCACAAGCTTAATAATGGCAGCAATGCAAAGCTGCGGGTTCTAAAGTGAGCAAAATCCTCTCTTGTATTAGGAGAGGTATAGACTCCAGGGAGAGATATCACCCCCCCCCCCCCCCCCCCGTACAAATCATTAGTAAGACCTCATCTGGAATATGCAGTTCAGTTTTGGGCTTCAATTCACAAAAAGAACATTGGGGAACTGGAGGAAGTACAGAGAAGGGCAACCAAACTGATACGAGGCATGGAGGAGATCAGCTATGAGGAAAGATTAGAGGAACTGAATGTATTCTCTACTGAGAAGAGGAGATTAAGGGGGGATATGATCTCCATGTATAATACATAAGGGGGGGATATGATCTCCATGTATAATACATAAGGGGGGATATGATCTCCATGTAGAATACATAAGGGGGATATGATCTCCATGTATAATACATAAGGGGGATATGATCTCCATGTATAATACATAAGGGGGGATATGATCTCCATGTATAATACATAAGGGGGGATATGATCTCCATGTATAATACATAAGGGGGGATATGATCTCCATGTATAATACATAAGGGGGGATATGATCTCCATGTATAATACATAAGGGGGGATATGATCTCCATGTATAATACATAAGGGGGGATATGATCTCCATGTATAATACATCAGTGGTTCATATAGTGAACTCGGTGTAGTTATTCCCCCTGAGGTCATCACAGAGGACAAGGGGGCGCTCTTTACATCTGGAGGAAAATAAATGTAATCTCCAAACACGGAAAGGTTTCTTCACAATAAGAGCTGTGAAAATGTAGAATAGACTCCCTCCAGCGTTGGTTGTGGCCAGCTCAGTGGATTGCTGTAGGAAAGTCCTGGATTCTTTCTTGGATACACAGAATATAACTGGATATAACATTTACAGGGAAAGTTGATCCAGGGAATATCTGATTGCCTCTCGGGGGCCAGAAAGGAATCTTTTTCCATCAGGAGCGAATTGAATTGTGCTTTGCTTGGGATTTTTTTGCCTTCCTCTGGATCAACTGTGGATGTAGGATTATAATTTTTTTTTTTTCTATGGTTGAACTGGATGGACTTTTTTGTCTTTTTTTTTCTGCCAGACTAACTATGCAAATGATGGTCTTCAGGATCAGTCCAGTCTTCATCTTGGCTGTTCTTCCCCCATCCTCACTCTCTGACCTCTGGTGGGGCTCAGCCCCGCTGTTCTTCATGACTAAATCATGGACTAAATAAGGAAGTGCAGTACTTCTTGTGTTGGGAAGATGGCGATGAGTGATAGAGGGGGTGGGGACCCTCATCCTATAATCCCCTCATCACTGTCCCTCCTATAAAAGACAGTTCTGGTTGTTTCCTCACTCTCTGACTAAGGTCCATGAATAAAGAAATATCCTGGTAGGAGATCAGAGGAGCCATTTCCTTGTTCCCTTGAGGGTGGAATTGTAAGCTCCTCAGAGACCAAGCTGCCTGATGTGGGCGGAGTCCTGGTTTGGGGGAACCAATCAGCTCCTGTCTAGTAATCCTCTTTGTCTTTGTATTTTAGTCCATGGCCGGGAGATGAGGAAAACCTCTGAGGATTGTCTCACTTTGTCTCCAGACTGGAAAGTAGAAGATGAGGGCATCACACAGTATAGTCCAGGAGAAAACCCTGCTCCCTCCAATGTCCATCCGGCACCACCCAGTGTAGATGGACCATCGGATTCCTCGTATCCTGAGGAACCTCAGACTGTGCGGGACCGGGCCGGCCTTCCAACAGGGAAGAGCTTCTCCTGTACTGAGTGCGGAAAATGTTTCCATTCTAAATTCAGCCTTAATAGGCATAAAAGATCTCACACGGGGGAGAAGCCATATTCCTGTCCTGAGTGTGGAAAATGTTTTGTACAAAAAGTTGAACTTGTCAGACATCAGAGATCCCACACGGGGGAAAAACCGTATGCCTGTCTTGAGTGTGGGAAATGTTTTTTAGATAAGTCCAGTGTTAAAAGGCATAAAGGATCTCACACAGGGGAGAAACCTTATTCCTGTCTTCAGTGTGGGAAATGTTTTTCAGAGAAGTCCAATCTTTACAAACATCAGAGAGTGCATACAGGTGAAAAGCCATATTGCTGTTCTGAGTGTGGAAAATGTTTTTCACAGAAGTCCCATCTTCACAAACATCAGAGATCTTACATGGGGAGAAGCCACTTTCCTGTCCTGAGTGAGGGAAATATTCCTCACTGAAGTCCTGTCTTCCTGTACATCAGGGGTCCCACACAACCCTGGAGGTGTATTAGTGCCTTGAGTGCGGGAAATGTCTTCTAGATGAATGTTGCTGGACATCCCAGCTCTCATGTGGGGAAGAAGCACACCCTGATATACACCTCAGATATACTCCAATGCTGATCTTCATCATGGAAGGAACAGTTCTTAAGGAGATGAGAGGCCCCCAAAGACATGGATGAAGTGTGGGACCGGGTTGGCCATTGATATCAGGAGAAGAATATAAATGGAGTGTGAAATGCTCTGTAATGATGGATAACATTCCCCCGGCTCAGCAAATCTCCTAATGACATCGGTGTTTTAGCCCCATTCACAGAGAAGAAATGGACAGGAGATAACATCTCAGAATTCTGTCCCACGGTGATTGTTGTCCAGGAATTGTCCATTGATGGACTTTGTGAGAGATTTCATGGCCTTGTACACCTGCTGGGAGGGTTTTATGATTTATATACTGATTGTGAATAAAACATTTTAAGATCTTTATTGATATGTTTTTCTGGAGTTCCTCTTTATAAAGTCCCATGAGTCCCATTGTGTCTGTATGAGAGATTTCATCTAGGGTAAGGACTGACCTACACCCCATCCATGCACACTTACCTCTCCGGATCTGCTAAGGAATGGACTAGAGACCATAGATGGCATCCAGGTAGAAATACCACACAGAATAGAAATTCCACATCTAAAAACAAAGGTTCTAGACCAAACCATGACAATCCCTACTCTGGATCCCCATCATACCATTCTCCTCACACCCAATACCAACCTTCCCCAAATAATGAACGAAGGGGACCACAATCCTTTTCCAACCATCATACAGTGATGACAGTACAGGGGATGACCAGAGACTGCGGACACAGTACAGGAGATGACCAGAGACTGCGGACACAGTACAGGGGATGACCGGAGACTGCGGACACAGTACAGGGGATGACCGGAGACTGCGGACACAGTACAGGGGATGACCGGAGACTGCGGACACAGTACAGGGGATGACCGGAGACTGCGGACACAGTACAGGGGATGACCGGAGACTGCGGACACAGTACAGGGGATGACCGGAGACTGCGGACACAGTACAGGGGATGACCGGAGACTGCGGACACAGTACAGGGGATGACCGGAGACTGCGGACACAGTACAGGGGATGACCGGAGACTGCGGACACAGTACAGGGGATGACCGGAGACTGCGGACACAGTACAGGGGATGACCGGAGACTGCGGACACAGTACAGGGGATGACCGGAGACTGCGGACACAGTACAGGGGATGACCGGAGACTGCGGACACAGTACAGGGGATGACCGGAGACTGCGGACACAGTACAGGGGATGACCGGAGACTGCGGACACAGTACAGGGGATGACCAAGACACTGCGGACACAGTACAGGGGATGACCAAGAGACTGCGGACATAGTACAGGGGATGACCAGAGACTGCGGACTGTATAGGGGATGACCAAGACACTGCGGACAGTACAGGAGATGACCAGAGACTGCGGACATAGTACAGGAGATGACCAGAGACTGCGGACTGTATAGGGGATGACCAAGACACTGCGGACATAGTACAGGGGATGACCAGAGACTGTGGATATAGTACAGGAGATGACCAGAGACTGCGGACACAGTACAGGAGATGACCAGAGACTGCGGACACAGTACAGGGGATGACCAGAGACTGCGGACAGCGCGGGGGATGACCAGAGACTGCGGACAGCGCGGGGGATGACCAGAGACTGCGGACAGCGCGGGGGATGACCAGAGACTGCGGACAGCGCGGGGGATGACCAGAAACTGCGCACAGCGCGGGGGATGATCAGAGACTGCAGACAGTACAGGAGATGACTGCTGACCTTTGGGGGGGGAGGGGGAGTGGGTACCTGAATTTGACAGGTACCCGCTCCCACGTCTGTGGAGTTGTCTTCCCTTTAATGTGGGCACCTGCCTGACAGCTGGGTGCCCAGTGCGCATGCACGAGAAGCGCTGCGCTTTGTGATTGGTCCGTCGTTTTCTGGGACCTGTCATGTGTCCCAGAAAACGCCGTACCATTCACAAAGTGCAGCGCTACTCGCGCATGCGAGTAGCATGGGCACTGGGCACCCGGCTGTCAAGCCGAGACCCCACACTAAAGAAGCCGGGAAGACTGCGCAGCGATGGACCGAGGAACAGGTAAGGTCCTACCTGTAGAGATGAGCGGCCGGCCCGGTATTCTGACACGGCCGCGGTGGTGGAAATACCGGACCGGCCGCTCCATATTTGCTCCATAAGACGCACTGACATTTTCTCCCCTTTTTTGAGGGGAAAAAAGTGCATCTTATGGAGCAAAAAACATGGTACTTACTCTCTCCTCCCAAAAGACCCTCTCTCAGCTTTTAACCACTTGCCCTCCTGAGGATTTACCCCCCTTCCTGACCACGCCTCTTTTTGCTACTTGGCGCTGCACTAATTCAACTGATAATTGCGCGGTCATGCAACGCTGCACCGAAATAAAATTTACGTTCTTTTTTTCACACAAATAGAGCTTTCTTTCGGTGATATTTGATCACCTGTGCGCTTTTTATTTTTTACGCTATAAACAAAAAAAAGGCCAAAAATTTTTAAGAAAAACAATATTTTTTACTTTCAGCTATAAAAAATATATAGTAAACTCAAAGTTGGTTATAAATTTAGGTCAAAATGTATTCTGGTAAAAAAAAAATCCCAATAAGTGTATATTGATTGCTTTGTGTGACAGTTATATCGTCTACAAACTATGGGAGAGATAATGGAATTTACACCATTTTTTTTGCTATACAGCGCTGCGCTAGTTTAACTGACAATTGCGCGGTCATGCAATATGGCACATAAATGAAATTTACATCCTTTTTTTTCCCACAAATTGAGATTTCTTTTGGTGGTATTTGATCGCCTGTGCGGTTTTTATTTTTTACGCTATAAAAAAAGGCTGACAATTTTAAGGAAAAAAAAACAATATTTTGGACTTTTTGCTATAAAACGTCCAGTAAAAAATAACTTAAAAATCAAATTTAGTTATAAATTTCTGCCAAAATGCATTCTGCGACATGTCTTTGCTAAAAAAAACCCAATACGTGTAAATTAATTGGTTTACGTGAAAGTTATAGCGTTTACAAATGGCGGGAAAGATACTGGGATTTTTAGGTTTTTTTATACTAATAATGGCGGCAATCAGTGACTTATGGCAGGACTGCGGCGGACATTCTGACACTGGGGGGGGAACTGACTTGGGGTCACTGACATCCCCAGTGACACCAATACAGTGATCAGTGCAAAAAAAAAAACACTGACACTGTACTAATGGCACTGGGGAGGAAGGGGTTAAGTTTATTATTCAGGGAAGGGTTAACTGTGTGAGGGGAGTGTTTTACTAGGGGGCGGGGTGTGTACTGCAGGAAAGGGTTAACTGCGTGAGGGGAGTGTTTTACTATTGGGCGGGGTGTGTACTGCAGGGAACACCACTGATCGGGAGAGAGAAACTCTTCTGCCCGATCAGCATGTCCTGGAGCTGTCAGGGAACTGACAGAAAGCACAGCTACTGCAGCTGTGCTCTCTGTCAGCGATGATCGCCAGGACATAGCTGGTAACGACCGGCTGTGACCCGGTGACTGACATCCACGGCTGTGATCGGCGGGACAGGTAGGGTGGCAGCACGCCTCGTGCGCGCCCTCTACCTGTGTACAAAACACACATTTTAAAACGTGCTTTTGCCAAGCCGTGCCACCCAGCCGACTTATTTATACAGTGGCTGGGCGGCATGTGGTTAAACGTACTTTGAAACAGATTATCAAAACTGGTTTTAACAATAAGATTTTAAATAAAAAAGAAAAAGCCTTTTTCTGTCCAGTAGCACCTAAACTACCCGTGTTTTATATACTACCTAAAATTCACAAGGACCCTATTACAGCACCAGGTAGACGATCGTTAGTGGTATAGGGTCGCTGCGTTGTAAAGTAGGAGAGTATATTGATTATTACCTACAGACACTAGTTACACAGACACCATCATATCTCCGAGACACAGACACTAGTTACACAGACACCATCATATCTCCGAGACACAGACACTAGTTACACAGACACCATCATATCTCCGAGACACAGACACTAGTTACACAGACACCATCATATCTCCGAGACACAGACACTAGTTACACAGACACCATCATATCTCCGAGACACAGACACTAGTTACACAGAAACCATCATATCTCCGAGACACAGACACTAGTTACACAGACACCATCATATCTCCGAGACACAGACACTAGTTACACAGACACCATCATATCTCCGAGACACAGACACTATTTACACAAACACCATCATATCTCCGAGACACAGACACTAGTTACACAGACACCATCATATCTCCGAGACACAGACACTAGTTACACAGACACCATCATATCTCCGAGACACAGACACTAGTTACACAGACACCATCATATCTCCGAGACACAAAACAAGTCCTTAATGTAGGGAGAGATGTCACTCTATCACCAGACACATTTTTGGTCACTTCTGATGTGACATCTCTATATTCTAACATCAGTCATAAGGACGACATGGAAGCAGACGATTTCTTTCCTTCACACTGCAGCACCTTACACTTAGCACAAAGAGAATTCATTTTAAACCTTTTAGAGTTTGCAATGCAAAAGAATTATTTTTGGTTCAATAAGGAATATTATCTACAGATTAAAGGCGTGGCCATGGGGGCCACATTTGCCCCTAGCTTGGCTAATCTGTTTATGGCTTCCTGGGAGGAAGACCTGATTGATGCTCGTGATTGGCCGGAACTTTTACTATACAAAAGGTATAGAGATGACATCCTTTTTTGGAATGGAGACGAGCAATCCTTAACGAATTTCTTTAGCACCTTAAATAATAATATCCTGAACATTAATCTAACACATTCCTACAGCAAATCAGAAATGGACTTTTTAGGCCTTACTATAATGAACATAAATGGTAATGACACGATGAAATAATTTTTTTAAAAAAACAGACCGGAATAGTTATATTCCTACGGATAGTTGCCACCATCCGACGTGGTTACAAAATATTCCCAAGGGCCAGAACACAAGAATTCGTAGAAATTGCACAAATATTGATGATTACCATTCTCAGGCTAAAGTCCTTAAAGATAGATTTGTAGAAAAAGGTTACAGTGTAAATACGCTGGATAATACTCTCAAAACTGTGGCTGGTCCTGATAGGGACCAAATGCTCATTGACACAATGAAAACACCAACTTCACGGGTCTGTCCTTTCATAACAACCTATTCCATACAATATAGAGCTATAAGCGGGATTATTAACCACTTTAAGACCAGCCACTGCAATAAAACGTTTGCAGGGCGGCACGGCTGCGCAAAACCACGTTTTAAAATGTGCTATTACAAAACAGGTAGGGGGCGCGCACGAGGCGCGCCACCGCCCTACCTGTGTCACCAATCGCGGCTGCGGATGTCAGTCGCCGGGTCACGGTCAGTCATTACCGGCCGTTTCCCATCGATCAGCGGCAAACACTGACCGAGAGCAGGGCTGCATTGTTTACACACAGCTCTACTCTTTGTCAGTTCCCTGTCAGCTCCTGATATGCTGATTGGAAGAGAAGAGTTTATCTGTCCGGATCAGCGTGTCTCACTGCAGCACACAAACCCTGCCCCCTAGTAAAACACTCCCTTCACACAGTTAACCCTGTCATTGAATAAAAATGTTAACCCCTTCCTCCCCAGTGCCATTAGTACAGTGTCAGTATTTTTTTTTTGCACTGATCACTGTATTGGTGTCACTGGGGATGTCAGTTACGCCAAGTCAGTTCGCCCCAGTGTAAGAATGTCTGCCGCAGTCCCGCAGTCCTGCCTCCCGAAGTCGCTGATCGCCGCCATTATTAGTATAAATAAAAATTAAAAATAACAGTATCTTTCCCGCCATTTGTAAATGCTGTAACTTTCACATAAACCAATTAATATACACGCATTGTTTTTTTTTTTTAGCAAAGACATGTCGCAGAATGCATTTTTGCCAAAATTTATGATGAAATTTTATTTTTAAATTTTTTTACTGGACATGTTTTATAGCAAACAGTCCAAAATATTGTTTTTTTTCTTCTCAAAATTGTCAGCCTTTTTTTTATAGCACAATAAATAAAAAACACACACGCGATCAAATACCACCGAAAGAAAGCTCAATTTGTGGGGAAAAAATGATGTAAATTTAATTTGGGTGCAGTGTGGCATGACTGCGCAATTGTCAGTTAAAATAACGCAGCGCCGTAACACAAACCTCTTCTGTAACCGCTTCCTGACCACCCTACAGCAGAAATACTGCTACAGGGCGGCATGGGTGCGCAAAATCACATATATATACATGATTTGCGCTCCCATGGTTTTCACACCCCTCCCAGATAGCATCAGATTGCCTGTCAGTACACCAGTCATCACATTTAACCCCTTGATTGCCAGGAGCATGCTCATCCACAATAAACCTCCATTGCTAGTATAGTGTCTGAACGGGTCAATATCTTTGATCAGGTCAGCACTGTACCAGCGTTCACATTAGTATAGTGTCCCCAAAAATGCAGCGTTAGCGGGATCAGCCCCGGAACCTGCCAACACCTGCGTTTAGCCCCTACGCTTACCCCCCCCTTCTCCCCCAGCAAGTGCAGTGTCAGTAGATCACTGTCACTTGATACATTGCACACAAAACCGCAGTGTTCGCAGAATCAGGCCTGATCTCTGTTAGCACTTGCCGGTAAATTTTGATGACTCTCATATGCAGCAGAGTGCCAATACTAGTGCCACGCTACCTTTTGGTGAACTGGAGAGCACCAGCGGTCTAGTACATCCTGGTCTTTCACATACCTCCTTGATTTTTGGAGCTGTTTTTCACGAAATATCTGTATGCATTGATTGTGGATCAAAGCAATTTATATTCACAACAATTTATCGCTGCCAACCCAAATTCAAACCTTGCCAGACCATTCGCATGGAAACTCATTACGGTTTTCAAATTTAAATTTTTTTTGGGCCTAACCCTCCACATGGGCATTACTAAAAGAAATGAATTGCGGTTGTATTGGTCCGCAGACCCCATTCATCATATGCCGTGTTCTCTGCTGCCATGGCCAGGCATAGATATGAGAGTATAATGTGTTTTATGCATTTCAGCGACAATACACTCTGTCATCCTCGGGGTGACCCTGAATTTGACCGGCTCCACAAAATTCAGCCCCTCGCAAATCACCTTAACCAAAAATTTGCAGATGTCTATACTCCCCAGCAAAACATCTGCGTTGATGAATCCCTCATTAATTTTTCTGGCCGCCTTGCATTCAAACGATTTCTCCCCAGCAAGCGTGCCAGATATGGGGTCAAGATGTAGAAGACCTGTGAGAGGACAACAGGCTATACTTATAAGTTTCGGATTTACGAGGGAAAAGATAGTCACGTGGAGCCCCCCAGATGCCCAGACTACATGGGGAGCAGTGGCAAGATAGTTTTGGACTCGGTGTCATCCTTTTTACATATGGGGTACCACTTATACGTGGACAATTTTTATTCAAGCGTGCCACTATTTAGACATTTGTTCAATCTTGGAACTGGCTCATGTGGCACCGTGTGACCTAATGTGTGCCCACCATTAGAAGTGGGTGGATGCAGGGCGGTATATTCTAATGGTGGGCATACCACACACTTTTACTGGCAGAGATTTCTTCTCTTTTTTCATTCAGTCCACAGGCTGCATACAAAAAAAAAGAACATAGTACAACCCAACAAGGACCAGCGATGTACTGGTACATCACTGGACTTTGAATGGTTATACCAGGATGATGCCTTCAGCTGCAGGCATCATCCTGGTATAGTTTTTTTCAGCCAGCAATCGGCTTTCATGTAAGTGCAATCCTAGTTGATAATTAGCAGCAGGATTGCTTTTACAGGGAGGTGATGCCCCCCCTCTCCCGCTGCCTTCCACGTCCTTCTCGGGCAGTCCCGTGCCATCGGGGGAACCTGAGAATGCAGCCAGTGTTTCTGCCAGCTGACCATAGAGCTGATTGGAGACCAGAATGGTGCCAATCATCTCTATAGTCTAAGAATTCGGAAGCTACGAGCATTTCATCACTTCAGTTTCTCAGGATATAAACAGCGCCATTTGTAAATTGGGAAAGCATCTGATCACCGATTTTGGTTTGATTAGATAATGTAAGGGCAGGGGAGAGATCCAGAGTCTGATAGACCCCAGATTTCTCAAAAAAGAATATATGACAATGCCCATTGAAGTTATAGGGGATATTTTCATTCCCTTTTATAGCATTAGAAGTGATCAAAGCAAAAAAAAATGAAAGGTACAAATGTAAAAATAATAAAAAAAGAATCAAAATAACAAAAAAATAAAAATTGCCCCTCCCATGCGCGCACACCTGTGTGCACAAGCCTTGACCCTGTGCCAGTATGTAAACAGCGGTTGCACCATGCATGTGAGGTATTGCCGTGAACGTCAGATGAAGGGCAGTAATTTTAACACTAGACCTCCTCTGTAAATCTAAAATGGTGGCTTTTAAAGGCTTTTAAAATATTGCCTATAGATATAAAATATGTTTGCAGTTTGTTGCCATTGCACGGGTAATGCGCAGTTTTGAAGCATGTCATGTTTGGTATCTATTTACTCGGCATATCATTATCTTTTATATTTTATAAATAATTGGCCAATATATTGTGTTTTTGTGCATTAAATTGAAAAAAAAGTGTATGTTCTTAAAAAAATTTGCTTTTGAAAAATCGCTGTGCAAGTACTATGTGCTATAAAAAATTGTACCCACCATTTTATTCACTAGGGTGTCTGCTTTAAAAAAATATATAATGTTTTGTGGTTTAAATTAATTTTATAGCAAAAAATACTGATTTTTTTCATGTGAACAAACTGTCAGAAAAGGCTTGATCTTCAGGTGGTTAGAAGAGTGAATGATGTGTGGCATAAACTTCTAATGCTGGGCATAGAATGCCCCCGACCCCCAAAATGACCCCTTTTTGAAAAGTAGACACCCCAAACTATTTGCTGAGAGGCATGTTGAATCAATAGAAGAATTAATTTTTTTACCACAAGTTTTTGGAAAATGACAAAAAATATATATATTTTTTTTTACACAAAATTGTCACTTAAATGATTTATTGCTCACACATGCCATGGTTATATGTGGAATTACTCCCCGAAATACATTCTGCTACTTCTCCCGAGTATGGGGGTACCACATGTGAGAGACGTTTTGGCAGTCTAGCCAAGTACAGGACCCCAAAATCCAAAAGCACCTTCAGGCTTTTAAAGGGCTTTATTTCCTCATTACACTTCCTGACTGCCTATCACAGATTCGGAGGCCCTGAAATGCCAAGGTAGCACCTAACCCCCCCAAATGACCCTTTTTTGGAAAGTAGATATCCCAAGGAATTTGATAAAAGCACGGTAAGCATTTTGCAGATCTCATTTGTTCCCACAAGTTTTTGGTAAATGAAGAAAAAAAAACAAAAACATTTTTTCTATTCTTTTTTATATTTCAAAACCTTGTGAGAAAAAATGAGATCTGCAAAATACTCACCATGCCTCTTTTTAAATTCCTTGGGGTGTCTATTTTCCAGAAAGGGGTCATTTGGGGGGGTTGGTGCTATCCTGTCATTTCAGGGCCTTCGAAACTGTGATAGGCAGTGAGGAAGTGAAATGAGGAAGTTACACACCTTCAAGCTTTCAAAGTGGTTATTGGATTTCAGGCTCCTGTATGTGGCTAGGCTCCCAAAAAGTCTCACACATGTGGTACCCCCATACTCGGTAGAAGTAGCAGAATGTATTTTGGGGTGTAATTCCACATATACCCATGGCTTGTGCGAGAAATAAATAATTTAAATGACAACTTTGTGTAAAAAAAAAAAGTTTTTGTCATTTTCCAGAAACTTGTTGAAAAAATAAATCTTCCATGGACTCAATATGCCTATCAGCAGATAGCTAAGGGTGTCTATTTTCCAAAAAGGGGTCATTTGAGGGTGTTTGTACTATCCTGGTATTTTAGCACCTCAAGAAATGTGATTAGCAGTCAGAAAGTAAAAGCTGTGTAAATTCCATTATCTATCCCATAGTTTGTAGACGCTATAACTTTCACACAAAGCAATCAATATACACTTATTGGGATTTTTTTTAATCAAAAACATGTAGCAGAATACATTTTGGCCTAAATTTATGACAAAAATTTAGTTTTTTTGGATATTTTTTATGACTGAAATGAGAAAATATTGTGTTCTTCAAAAAGTTTTTTTTCTTCAAAGGTTTTTCTGGTTATAGCGCCAAAAATAAAAAGTGCACAGGTGATCAAATACCACCAAAAGAAAGCTCTATTTGTGTGAAACAAATGACATACATTTCATTTATGTACCACATTGCATGACCGCGCAATTGTCCGTTAAACTAGCGCAGCGCTGTAAAGCAAAAAAAGGCATAAATTGCAGTATCTATACCATAGTTTGTAGACGCTATAACTTCACACAAAGCAATCAATATACACTTATTGGGATTTTTTTTCCAAAAACATGGAGCAGAATACATTTTGGCCTAAATTTATAACTAACTTTGAGTTTACTAAATATTTTTTATAGTTGAAAGTAAAAAATATAATTTTTCTTCAAAATTTTTGGTCTTTTTTTGTTTATAACGTGAAAAATAAAAAGCGCACAGATGATCAAATACCACCGAAAGAAAGCTCTATTTGTGTGAAAAAAAGGACATAAGTTTCATTTGGGTGCAGCATTGCATGACCGCGCAATTATCAGTGGAATTAGTGCAGTGCTGAGTATTAAAAAGAGGCGTGGTCATTAAGGGGGGTAAATCCTCAGGAGGACAAGCAGCTAGACTCCATCCTGGTATTCTGCTGCAGAGACTGGAAGGTGACGGACTGATTGGGGGACCTTGTTGTCTACCATTAGAGTGTGAATGACTTGTATTCCCAGATAATAATATATAATATAATCCCACGTTTACACACTATATATATATATATTTATATCTGGTGGTATATCATTGTTGATGACTATATAGTATATTGTTGGGAATTATAATGATTTATATGGTATGTTTCCCTGACATATATGACACCTCAGCTTCCATTCTTCCCTTGGTATATATATATATTTATATCTGGTGGTATATCATTGTTGATGACTATATAGTATATTGTTGGGAATTATAATGATTTCTATGGTATGTTTCCCTGACATATATGACACCTCAGCTTCCATTCTTCCCTTGGTATATATATATATTTATATCTGGTGGTATATCATTGTTGATGACTATATAGTATATTGTTGGGAATTATAATGATTTATATGGTATGTTTCCCCTGACATATATGAGACCTCAGCTTCCATTCCTCCCTTGGTATATATATATATTTATATCTGGTGGTATATCATTGTTGATGACTATATAGTATATTGTTGGGAATTATAATGATTTATATGGTATGTTTCCCCTGACATATATGACACCTCAGCTTCCATTCTTCCCTTGGTATATATATATATATTTATATCTGGTGGTATATCATTGTTGATGACTATATAGTATATTGTTGGGAATTATAATGATTTCTATGGTATGTTTCCCCTGACATATATGACACCTCAGCTTCCATTCTTCCCTTTGGTATATGCCTGGATTTAGGACACTCAATTGTTGTCCCTTTTCTTATATCGCCTTGTTTTGATCCAACAACTGATCACTACTTACTGACCTATCCGGACCCCACTACTATCTAATATTTACTGTGTATTTGCTGACACGTGTATATGTCACTCCAGCTTATATCATTCAAAATACCTAAGGAAAAATGGCGCCCGCTTAGCCGTGCGTGTGCACTAAGTTACGTCTTCTCAAAAATGGAGCATGTATAATGCGCATGCGCAGTCGTCTATATAAACTGACGGCACACGGCTTGACGTTATTGGTGTTGCCCTTAGATGACATGCAGATGCACGAAACGCGCAAGGAGGAGCCAATAACGCCATGATGTCACGCAGCCGGAGCAACGTGGAGCTCTGGCGGCCATCTTTAACTCTGGCCGGTTAGTCCATGCGGTTTTGCTTTCTCACCCTATGTGTTTTTATCTGGATACCTATTATTTTCTCAATAAATATTCATACTACTACACTATGGGATGTGTTTGCCTTGACTCCCCCGGGGAGTATTGATTTACAGACATCCACTGCCCAGTTCCCAGAGAGGGAGCCTCTATTACACCCAGTGAGCTGCACCCATCCATCCCTTAAGGGGAACTCTGGAAAACCCGGATTCATCATCTTAAAGTCCCAGGACCCATCCCCCATAAGAGGGAGTTTACTCTATTCCTGCCCTGAGATGACCATTAGATGACAGCAGGATTTATTACAAAACACACATTATTTTACGCGTTCCGGTGAGTGCGCATTTCTTCCATACTGATTGCACAGCACCGTTTCCAGGACTGTACAGGATATATGAGCACTTAGTCACTTTATGAACTTTTATATGTCTGGTGTTATTTATATCACGAGTTTATTTTTCAGAATCAATTTGTGAATATTTATGTCACTTTTATGTACCTTTTTGACCTTTTACAATCATTTTCGTGCTGCACACTATTATTTACATTGCTGATTGTAAGGTGTTACTTGGTTACCTTGTGCATAGCGGCTGATATCCATTTTTGTGCGCTCACATATACCTACCATACATACTGTATCCCCAGATGGTGGGGACTGGACCTCCTGAATGAAGGATAGGGAAACCTGAACATTGTCCTGGGCAGGAAGGGGGTAAAAGTGCCCGGTATTGAAGGGGTTAAAGGGCAAATATGACAAGAAAACATTCAAAATGTTGAACACAACACAAGGCCAGGATCACACCATGAGACATTTCTCAGGGCTGCAGTTCCTCTGAGCTCCACAAGGTGGTGATCTCGCTTATACCCAAACAGGAAGTCTCTATGGAAATGATGTCAGCTACAGACAGGAAGTGATGTCAGGTACAGACAGGAAATTATGTCAGGTACAGATAGAACGTTCCATGTGACACAAAGAAGAGGAGACATTGGGGGAAGTGGCAGCAGAGGAGGTAATAAGATGTTATTTCCTATTTACACCCAGTAACCCCCCGTCATGTCCGTCCTCTTCCTCCATAGTCATGTCAATCTCTTCCTCCATAGTCATGTCCGTCTTCTTCCTCCATAGTCACGTCCAACCTCTTCCTCCATGGTCATGTCCATCCTCTTCCTCCATAGTCACGTCCGTCCTCTTCCTCCATAGTCATGTCCGTCCTCTTCATCAACAGTCACGTCAGTCCTCTTCCTCCATAGTCACGTCCGTCCTCTTCCTCCATAGTCACGTCCGTCCTCTTCCTCCATAGTCACGTCCGTCCTCTTCCTCCATAGTCACGTCCGTCCTCTTCCTCCATCGTCCCGTCCGTCCTCTTCCTCCATAGTCACGTCCGTCCTCTTCCTCCATAGTCACGTCCGTCCTCTTCCTCCATAGTCACGTCCGTCCTCTTCCTCCATAGTCACGTCCTTCCTCTTCCTCCATAGTCACTGTGACGTCTTTTATCTCCAGCAGATGATGATACACACATATATAGTGTGGGAACCCAGATGAACCCCTTCAGGGGCAGAACATTCCCCCACTTCCGGGGCCGGAACATTCCCCTCATTGTGGAGATAAATTCTAGTAATATGGTCCTCTAAACAAACAGCACTGACAATAAATAGACAAGACAAGGACCATCCTGACCATACATGGCCTACAAAGGGCAATGATGACACTACACAGGCAGCCAATGGGCAATCATTACACTATGCAGCCAACACAATGATGGAGTGCCGGGGTCAGGAGTATGGAGCATAGAGCCCCTTAAATTGCTGCTCAGGAGGAAGCAAACATTCCCCAGCCGGCCATGAAGAATATATTCCATCATTGGTGTCAGAGGGAGGGAAATACTGAGGGGTCTGAGGGAAGTAGAGGAGCTGAGGGGCTGTGAGGGTTTAGTAAAGCTGAAGGACTTTAGGGCCTCTGAAGGGGGAATCTGGGACCTTTTAGGGGGTAGTCAGGCTGCAGGGCTTTGGGGGAATAGGGGACTGGAGGGCTCAGGAGACTCAGAGGGAGGGAAGGTCTCTGGGTCTGTGGTGGCCCTCCCCCCACCTGTACTTATTTTTCTGACCTTACAGAACCGGCAATCTTAACCATCTTATTGTCTCACTGGTCATGTGATATGTTCTGGAATATCAAGTAACATAGAGAAGGACATTCCTTCACTCAGTGAGCACTTCTTCTTAGAGGAGTCCTGTTTCAGCTGCAAACCAGTTCAGAAACAAAACAAACCCAACAGAGAAAAGGGGATTTCTGATCCGACGAACCAAGAGGGTTCCAGGTCCTTCAAGATGTAACAAACACTAAACAGTCCAAACAAAATGTCTTCCCATGGGGGGAGTAGTTCTTCAATGTCCAGCAACCCTCCTATTCCCCCGTCACATCCACATCCTATTATTGTGTGACCAATACCATCCAAATCATTCTTACTTTCATTTCCCAAAGTTATCCGTCTACAAGGAGACCTGTATAGATTACATGATGGCACCAATGAGGATGGAGGAGGACCGGAGTCACATGACTGAGAAGATACTAAACCTCACCCTGGAGATAATCTACCTGCTGACCGGAGAGGTGAGGAGGATTCTGGGAGGTCACATGACATCACTCTTACCTCTATTAATAAAACACAGACCTGACCGGAGAGGTGAGGAGGATTCTGGGAGGTCACATGACATCACTCTCATCTCTATTAATAAAACACAGACCTGACCGGAGAGGTGAGGAGGATTCTGGGAGGTCACATGACATCATTCTTATCTCTGTTAATAAAACAGACCTGACCGGAGAGGTGAGGAGGATTCTGGGAGGTCACATGACATCACTCTCAGCTCTATTAATAAGAAACAGACCTGACCGGAGTGGTGAGGAGGATTCTGGGAGGTCACATGACATCACTCTTATCTCTATTAATAAAACACAGACCTGACCGGAGAGGTGAGGAGGATTCTGGGAGGTCACATGACATCACTCTCATCTCTATTAATAAAACACAGACCTGACCGGAAAGGTGAGGAGGATTCTGGGATTGTAACATGATATTCCTATTGGTCCCTCAATACAGAGATTTCCTCTTCTGAAGTCAGGTGATCATATGACCATCACAGTGCCTCCATGTGACTCCCTAAACCCTGAGAGACACAACATGGAGAAGATTCTAGAAGTCACCAAGAAGATGATGGAGCTGCTGACAGGAGAGGTGAGCGGTGCCGGGAATTCTGGGACATTCTCCAGTAACAGACAAGGGATGTGTCTGGATGGTGACTGTATCATTGTGTGTGTCAGGTTCCTATAAGGTGTCAGGGTGTCACTGTCTATTTCTCCATGGAGGAGTGGGAGTATTTAGAAGGACACAAGGATCTCTACAAGGACGTCATGATGGACAATCAGCCGCCCCTCACATCACCGGGTAAGAGGAGACTTTATTGTAAAGGAGAGAGCAGTACGGAGGATCCACCTAGATCCCCCATCATCTGATAAACACATAGAAACAATGGATTCAGTCAGTGTGTGTGTTTCCTACAGATGGATCCAGTCATGGGAACCCACCAGAGAGATGTCCCCGTCCTCTGTATTCCCGGGATTCCACACAGGAAGGTCACACCATCCCTCACCATCATCAGGTAGATGATGACAATTATTGGTAGTTGTGATTTATACACAGCATGTTTGTTACAATGAATGTTTTATTATATCTTTCAGAGTGGAATCCTCGGGGATGATAATATTGATGTTAAAGAAGAGTATAAAGAGGAGGATGAGGAGTATGGAGTGATGGAGGAGTTTTCAGAAGGACACAAGGATATGATGGAGCCACCTAATACCAGGAACCCACCAGAGAGATGTCCCCGTCCTCTGTATTCCCGGGATTCCACACAGGAAGGTCACACCATCCCTCACCATCATCAGGTAGATGAGGAACAATCACTGATAGTATCATTAGGATCTGTACATTATCTGCATTGTTACCATTGATGGCATTTTTATTATATATTCAGAGTGGAAACCTGAGAGATCCTAAGGTTGAGGTTAAATCAGAAGAAGAAGAGGCGTATGTGAGGGATGATCAGCAGTCTATGGAGGAGGATGGAATAACGGGGACATTTATAGAGGAGGACACTCCTACAGAGATCAGCACAGGTGGGTCATGAACACTAAATCCATTCCTCCACCCATACTGCTCACTGATTGGTCCAGAGTAGGGCGGGGACTGGGTGATATCAGCCTGTAATCCCCTGGTCACTTTCCTGAGCTGTGTTCCCCGTCCTGTATTCCTGGATTTCTCTCGGATAATCTTCCTTCTCTGTGCTGCAGACACAATTTATGTATCTAGACTGGATTTATGGAGGTTCTGGGGTTCAGCTGGCAGCAAAATGTTCATTTTCACCAAAGCTGTCTATGGACATAGACATGTGATTTGGGTCTCCTTCCCCATGTCTGGGTCTAGTAAGATCTCTGACAGAACATTTCTCCCAGGGTTCCTTGCTCTGTGGTCTGCTGGCTGTGCCGGGTGGAGGGATATGTCTGTAGTGTCTCAGACCCAAGTCACTGAGTGCAGTCTCAGGAGATGGGAGGCAGCGGTGTGGGATCTTTGCAACTTCTCTACAGTAAACATTTAATCTTCCACTAATTACTGAATAACAATATTCTGAGTCCTGACCCCTGCACTATATACTCTATGTTGTACATTACATACTCCTGACCCCTGCACTATATACTCTATGTTGTACATTACATACTCCTGACCCCTGCACTATATACTCTATGTTGTACATTACATGCTCCTGACCCCTGCACTATATACTCTATGTTGTACATTACATACTCCTGACCCTGCACTATATACTCTATGTTGTACATTACATGCTCCTGACCCCTGCACTATATACTCTATGTTGTACATTACATACTCCTGACCCTGCACTATATACTCTATGTTGTACATTACATACTCCTGACCCCTGCACTATATACTCTGTTGTACATTACATACTCCTGACCCCTGCACTATATAATCTGTTGTACATTACATACTCCTGACCCCTGCACTATATACTCTATGTTGTACATTACATACTCCTGACCCCTGCACTATATACTCTATGTTGTACATTACATACTCCTGACCCCTGCACTATATACTCTATGTTGTACATTACATACTCCTGACCCCTGCACTATATACTCTATGTTGTACATTACATACTCCTGACCCCTGCACTATATACTCTATGTTGTACATTACATACTCCTGACCCCTGCACAGTGGGGAAAATAATTATTTTATCCCCTGCATATTTTGTAAATTTGCCCACTTACAAAGAAATGAAGGGTATATGTTTTTGTCATAGGTGTATTTTAAATGATAGAGACAGAATATCAACCAAAAATCCAGAAAAAACACAATACAAATGTTATAAATGGAGTGTAAAATAAGTATTTGATCCCCAAGTAAAACATGACTTAGTACTTGGTGGAGGAACCCTTGTTGGCGAGCACAGAGGTCAGACGTTTCTTGTAGTTGGTTCCCAGGTTTGCAGACATCTCAGGAGGGATTTTGGTCCACTCTTCTTTACAGATCTTCTCTAAATCCTGAAGGTTTCTTGGCTGTTGCTTGGCAACTCAAAGTTTCAGCTCCCTCCATAAATGTTCTATATGATGAAGGTCTGGAGACTGGCTAGGCCACTCCATGACCATAACGTGCTATTTCTTGAGCCACTCCTTTTGTTGTCTTGGCGGTACGTTTTGGGTCATTGTCATGCTGGAAGACACATCCACGGCCCATCTTTAGTGTTCTGTCTGAGGGAAGAAGGTTCTAATCCAAGATTTCACAATACATGGCCCCGTCTATTGGCCCCTCAATGCAGCAATGTTGGCCTGAACCTTTAGTAGAGAAACAGCCCCAAAGCATAATGTGTCCACCTCCATGTTTAACTGTAGGGATGGTGTTCTTAGGGTCATAGTCAGCATTTTACTTCCTTCCAACACGATGAGTCAAGTTAATGCCGAAGAGATCTATTCTGATCTCCTCTGACCACAGCACTCTCTCCCAATCCTTCTCTGAATCATTTAGATGTTCATTGTCAGACTTCAGACAGTCCTGTACATGTGCCTTCTTGAGGAGTGGGACCTTGCGGGCACTGCAGGATTTCAGTCCAAGGCAGCGGATTGTATTACCAATGGTTTGGTGACTGTGGTCCCAACTGCCTTGACATCATTCACAAGCTCCTCCCATGTAGTTCTGGGCTGATCCCTCACTTTTCTTATGATCATCTTTACCCCATGAGGTGACATTCTGCATGGAGCTCCAGACCAAGGAGGGCGATTGGTGGTTACTTTGTATTTCTTCCATTTGTGAATAATCGCTCCAACATTTGTCTCCTCACCAAGCTTCTTGCTGGTGGTCTTGTAGTCCATTCCAGCCTTGTGCAGGTCTACAATCATGTCCCTGACATCCTTTGACAGCTCTTTGGTCTTGCCCATGGTGGTGCCCAAGAAAGAGATTCAGTGGAAGGTGTCTTTTATACACATAATGAGTTGTCATTAGCAGCACCTTCTTATATTGACAGGACTGATCTGTAACCACATGAGCACCTAGCCAGTCTGTGGGAGCCAGAATCATTGTTGGTTGGTGGGGGATCAAATACTTATTTTACTCACTGAACTGCAACTCCATTTATAACATTTGGATTGTGTTTTTTTCTGGATTTTTCTGTCTCTATCATTTAAAATACACCTATGATAAAAATGACAGACCCTTCATTTCTGTGTAAGTGGGAAAACGTACACAATCTGCAGGAAGTCAAATCATTCTTGTCTCCACTGTATACTCTGTGTTGTACATTACATTATCTGACTGTATAGTCATAACTTTTGTTTCTGATATAATAAATTGTACATTAAATAGTCCTTACTTCTTTTGCTCCCATTTCCTCCCAGCTGGACATTTTATATCGGATGATGTGATTGGAGCACAGACTTTTACATGGTGATAATAATGTGATAACATCCTCCAACTTTGGACCCTTAAACAGAAAGTGATAATGAGGGAGGAGTCAATACCCCAATAATGGCGGTCTTCAGGATCAGTCCAGTCTTCATCTTGGTTGTTCTCCCCCCATCCTCACTCTCTGACCTCTGGTGGGGCTCAGCCCCGCTGTTCTTCATGACTAAATCATGGACTAAATAAGGAAGTGCAGTACTTCTTGTGTTGGGAAGATGGCGATGAGTGATAGAGGGGGTGGGGACCCTCGTCCTATAATCCCCTCCTCACTGTCCCTCCTATAAAAGACAGTTCTGGTTGTTTCCTCACTCTCTGACTAAGGTCCATGAATAAAGAAATGACCTGGTAGGAGATCAGAGGAGCCATTTCCTAGTTCCCTTGAGGGTGGAATTGTAAGCTCCTCAGAGACCAAGCTGCCTGATGTGGGCGGAGTCCTTGTTTGGGGGAGCCAATCAGCTCCTGTCTAGTAATCCTCTTTGTCTTTGTATTTTAGTCCATGGCCGAGAGATGAGGAAAACCTCCGAGGATTGTCTCACTTTGTCTCCAGACTGGAAAGTAGAAGATGAGGACATCACACAGTATAGTCCAGGAGAAAACCCGGCTCCCTCCAATGTCCATCCGGCACCACCCAGTGTAGATGGACCATCGGATTCCTCGTATCCTGAGGAACCTCAGACTGTGCGGGACCGGGCCGGCCTTCCAACAGGGAAGAGCTTCTCCTGTAGTGAATGCGGGAAGGGTTTCTGTTCTAAATACTATCTTAATGTGCATAAAAGATCTCACACAGGGGAGAAGCCGTATTCCTGTCCTGAGTGCGGGAAATGTTTTTCACAGAATTCCAGTCTTTACACACATAAGAAATCTCACACGGGTGTGAAGCCGTATTCCTGTTCTGAGTGCAGGAAATGTTTTTCACAGAAGTCTAGTTTTGACATACATCATAGATCTCATACAGGAGAGAAGCCATATTCATGTCCCGAGTGTGGGAAATGTTTTTCAGACAAGTCCAGTCTTTACAAACATCAGAGATGTCACACGGGGGAGAAGCCTTATTCCTGTCCTGAGTGCGGGAAATGTTTTTCAGTGAAGTCCAGTCTTTCCAGACATCAGAGATCTCACACAGGGGAGAAGACATATTCTTGTTCTGAGTGTGGGAAATGCTTTTTACAGAAGTCTAATCTTTACAAACATCAGAGATCTCACACAGGGGAGAAGCCGTATTCCTGTCCTGAGTGCGGGAAAAGTTTTTCACTAAAAGCCCATCTTTACACACATCAGAGATTGCATACAGGGGAAAAGCCATATTCCTGTCCTGAGCGTGGGAAATGTTTTTTAGAGAAGTCTTGTCTTGACATACATCAGAGATCTCATACTGGAGAGAAGCCATATTCATGTCCTGAGTGTGGGAAATGTTTTTCAGACAAGTCCAGTCTTTACAAACATCAGAGATGTCACACGGGGGAGAAGCCTTATTCCTGTCCTGAGTGCGGGAAATGTTTTTCAGTGAATTCCAGTCTTTCCAGACATCAGAAATCTCACACAGGGGAGAAGCCGTATTCCTGTCCTGAGTGCAGGAAATGTTTTTCACAGAAGTCCAATCTTTACACACATCAAAGATCTCACATGGGGGAGAAGCCAGTTTCCTGTCCTGAGTGAGGGAAATGTTCCTCACTGAAGTCCTGTCTTCCTGTACATCAGGGGTCCCACACAACCCTGGAGGTGTATTAGTGCTTTGAGTGTGGGAAATGTCTTCTAGATGTATGTTGCTGGACATCCCAGCTCTCATGTGGGGAAGAAGCACACCCTGATATACACCTCAGATATACTCCATGGCTGATCTTCATCATGGAAGAAACAGTTCATAAGGAGATCAGAGGCCCCCAGAGACATGGATGAAGTGGTCACAATACAATAGTACGATGGAAATCTATCAATCTCTTATGTTTCACCACAAATTGAATAAATAAAGCAAATGTGAAGCCAAAAGCTGAATTGTGTGGTTTTCTGATGATGAGGGAAATGACAGATGTGGATGTCACCAACATTTCTTCATGATGGAGCACACAGCACCTCGGGGTACAGCACCGGGGGGTTTCCCTGAATACTATGACCCCCAATTCTGAGGGGTCACCCAGCACTTCTATCAATCCGAGATCTCCAGCTTTCCTCCAACCCCCATGTCAGATGATGGCGGTGCTGTGTCCCATCAGATCGCTGTGCAGATAGACTCAGTGTGACATAGTAGAATGACAAAGGAAAAGACGCTCTCCATGGTGTCATCCCAATAAAACACCAATTTATCCGATTCCCTTCCCCCTATAGAAGAAATACTGCTACAGGTTGGCATGGCTGCGCAAAAATCACCTATATATACATGGTGTTGTAGTTCCGGGTAGGGGGCGCACGCCCTATCTGCACCGCCATTCACTCCTCGGCTTTTAGTCACTGGGTTCCATACAGTGATTACTCGCTGGCATCCGGTGATCACCGAGTATCTCCAACGGGGGAGAGACCTGTGTATAAACAACACACATCTCTCCCTTCAGCTCCTACACACTGCTTTGTATGGCACTGCATAGCAGCATGCACACAGTGAAACGCACAGTTAACCCTTTGATTGCTCATGGTAACCCCTTCCTGCCCAGTGTCATTAGTATAGTGTCAGTGCTTTTTATTAGCACTGATCCCTGTATTGGTGTCACTGGGGATGTCAGTGACACCAAGTCAGTTCCCCCCCAGTGTCAGAATGCCCGCCGCAGTCCCGCTATAAGTCGCTGATCACCGCCATTACTAGTAAAAAAAAAAATTGCAATATATATACTGATATAATTTTCCCATAAACCAATTAATTTACACATATTGAGATTTTTTTTAGCAAAGCCACGAATCAGAATACATTTTTGCCTAAATTTATAACAAAATTAGATTTTTTAAATTCTGTTTTACTAGACATATTTAATAGCAAAAAGTAAAAAATATAGTTTTTTAAATAAAATTTCAGATTTTTTTGTTTATAGAGCAAAAAATAAAAACACATTGGTGATCAAATACCACCAAAAGAAAGCTCTATTTATGAGGAAAAAAGGACATAAATTTCATTTTGGTGCAGCGTTGCATGACTGCGCAATTGTCAGTTAAAGTAATGCAGTGCTGTATCACAAAAAATGGCCTGGTCAGGAATGGGGGGAAATCCTCTGGAGGGAAAGGGGTTAAGCACGTGGAGCGGTGCAGTGCGGGGGCAGTGAACACACAGAGTCTTGTTACAATAAAACTTGAACTTGTATTGAGCAGAATTCCAATGTTACAAACACCCTGATAGGACAGCAACGCTTTAGTGAAATAACTCACAGTTCAAACCAGTCAAAGATGTGGCTAAGGAAAGGTGCCGACAGTGTCTGTTTCAGAGGGTGATGTATTGCCTGGTCAGTCTGGTCCCAAGAGGGGAGGCTTCTTTCCAGGTTAGCAAGTCTGTTGCCTTTCTCCCTCCACTTTAGGAACTCTCCCTAGCCCTAGTTACTTTCCCTAACAAGCAGGGTCTCTCTCCCTACACTAGCCACTCGCAAAATGAGTGCCAAAACCTGGGAGCAGGGACCTATAAAGACCTTGCTTACCCAAGATGGCCACCAAGGGTCACATGGACACAGTGTAGCCAACCAGAAGGCTGCTCATTTGCCCCAGGAAACCATAGAGAAGCTGTGTTTCCCCTGGACTCCCTCTCTAGGCTGTGGTGCTACTTGGGACAATTGCCACCTACAGTGGATAAAGCAGACTTCACCTGCCTCAAGCACCCCACCCATAATGAATACACCTTTTATTCTACCCCACATAAAATGTACTCTGGCTTGGACTACTTCCTCCTATCTGCCCCCTTATCACCTGGTCAGATCTGCTTCTGTTATCCTGGACATACTGATCTCTGACTCAGGAACCAAATCCCACCACTGGAGTATAAATGAGTCCCTCCTTCAGGTCCCAGAAATCCAGGATACACTTCCCTCCGCTCTGACCGAATTTGTTCAGCTTAATACTGGCTCAGTGTACAAGGCGTCTACCCTGTGGGAGGCACATAAAGCTTTCTTCTGAGGTCAATGCATTTCCACATTCACCCGCCTGAAACGTGATAAGAATCGGTCCAGACTCCTTCTTTTACACCAACTAGAGAGGAGCAGCTTTATCGTCATCCCACCAAATCAGAGAACTAGATAGACATACGGGACCTAAATCTCTGGACTCACCAGGAATTGTATGACTGATCCAATAAGTCACACAGGATGATGGAGAACAAAGTCAGAGCTAGGCCACCACAATCCATCCCCCACTGATCACTCCAACAAGACGCTTCCCCCATTTACTGCCCCTATACTATGGCTGGGACCTGTGCCGAGTTTCATCATAACTTGTATGACGGCCTTACAGCGGGCAAGCACCCACCTTATAGTCCAGAAACATCTGATGGATTTACTGCCTCTACAGACACCCAAACTGAACTCCTCTGATCTGAAACTTTTATCTCTGACATAACTATTAGAGATGAGCGAATCGAACTTGGCGAAGTGGAATTCGTTTCGAATATTAGGAAAAATTTGATTCGCACCGAATCTTAGCAAACTTCGGATGCACGAATCAAATTTTTCCCGATCGGCCGATTTTCATCCCTTCTACAGCCGGCAAAAAGTGTCCCTGCAGAGAGCTCCACTATTTCTGACAGATCTCTGACAGTTCCTTCACATTTACAGCGGTTGAAACATTGTATCTATTTGTTTCCATTTAGGATACAGATGTTTTTATTCGGAAACAAATAGATACAATGTTTCAACCGCTGTAAATGTGAAGGAACTGTCAGAGAACTGTCAGAAATAGCGGAGCTCTCTGCAGATACACTTTTTGCTGTACTGGAATTCTTCTTATTTTCATCCTTCTTCATCCTCATCCTCTTCTTCCTCATCCTCTTCTTCATCCTCTTCTTCTTCATCCTCATCCTCTTCTTCATCCTCTTCTTCTTCCTCATCCTCTTCTTCATCCTCTTCTTCATCATCTTCTTCTTCATCATCTTCTTCTTCATCCTCATCTTCTTCTTCATCCTCATCCTCTTCTTCCTCATCCTCTTCTTCATCATCTTCTTCTTCTTCATCATCTTCTTCTTCATCATCTTCTTCATCTTCATCTTCTTCATCATCTTCTTCTTCATCATCTTCTTCATCATCTTCATCTTCTTCTTCATCATCTTCTTCTTCATCTTCTTCGTCGTGCCCCGTGACTGCCCAAATGAGTGAAGTGTGCGGTGATTCTAAGATCGACGGCACTCATCTGCATGTTATACTGACTGACAGTATTATTTCTCTTCCCCAGCAGACTCCAAGGGCATTTAAATTAAAGGTACAGTGTTCTGCACTAATATAAAGGCTCTCTGAAGCCTAGAAACCCTTTTAATAAGTTAAATTCGCAGCGAATAAATTCGCATCGAATCGAATTTATTCCGCAAATTCGGCGAATCAGCCGAATCGAATTTTTGAATAATTCGCTCATCTCTAATAACTATTGAGGAACTCATGGAGGTTATTAGCAAACTCCCCCTTCATAAATCTCCAGGTCCGGATGGACTCCTATCAATATTACAGGAAATTCTCTCCAATATTGGCCCCCCACTAGACCTTTATCACTCTTTACTCAAGGGGGGATTCCCCATTCAGACTTTATGCATTCTTACATCACAGTCATTCCAAAGCCCGGTAAAAGCTCACCTCCCCAGATAATTACCGTCCGATAACATGGATTATTTCCAATTATAAGATTTTCACAAAGATTCTAGCCAACAGTCTTTCCCGGCTCCTTCCATGACTTATCCACAGAGACCAGGTTGGGATTATCCCAACTACACAAGCGGGGAACGACACCCAACGGGCGATAAACCTGGTTGACAATCTCAACAAAACAGACGCCTGCACTGCTATTGAGCTCAGGTGCCCAAGAGGAGTTGGATAGGTTAGGTTGGCCCTACATGGTAGTATCCTTGACTTGCGTTGGCTTCATAGGCACTTTTTTAAATGCCATCTGGGCCTTATACTGTCACCCCATATCCCAGGTCAAGCTCTCATTCACCTATTCCTCTTCTTTTCCTATGAACAATGGCACCAGACGGGGGTATCCTCTCTCACCCCTATTATATGTTCTGAGCCTAGAACCCCCAGCAGCTGCTATACATTTGAGTGTGGACATTCACGGGGTGCCCCTATGTCACAGGGAATATCAATTATCAATATTTACAGATGACTTTTGATCTTGACTGAACCTCATATTTCCCTTCCAGTGCTCCACCAAACATTATCTGCCTTTACCAAACTGTTGGGTTACAAAATAAATATGTCCAAGATGGAAGCACTTCCCTTCCATATCCCCAGTAAGACCTTCCCTTCCCTACAGTCCACTTATCCATACCATTGGTGTACTCGGACTCTCACATATTTGGGTGTTTATATAACAGATGATTACTCTTCGTTAAATCAAGGTAACTACCTACAAAGTGATGAGGTTTGGTATAGAACACCTGACGTTCTCCATGCCTGGAACCTTACTCCATCTGACACATGGGGGAGGTGCCATCAAGGCGAGGGTTCATTATTCCATATACTATGGCAATGTCCTACCCTCCAGCCCTAAAATCCATGCATGAGAGAGTTCTTGATGTGCCTCTTCCTAATGACCCCATTCATTCTCTATTGGGTTTACCATTTTCAGGAATCTCTAAGCAGTCCAAGGAATTAGCCCACCATATTTTATTGGTGCCAGATGAGTTATCTCTAAGTGTTGGCTCTCTAACCTCCCCCCCAGCTCAGCTACCAGATACTATAACATTGGTTCCAGGCATGGAGCACCTTACACCAACCCAAGCTGACCAGCTGGACCTGTTCCATAAGGTATGAGACACATGGGACCATCCGGAATACGGTTTTCCATCTCCACCTTCACCACCTCCAATGCAGGTCACCTGATCTCCCTTGGAATGACTGGTGACTGCATTGGTTTGTGGTGTGAATGGATCTGAACCTCCATTTGTCACCTCTTCCTTTATATCTTGGTTGAATATACAGATGTTGTTGTTACGTTCAGCACTTTGTTGGCTGTCAGGGATTAGTATGAGACCGTGCCTGAAGAGAGAAACTAAGGGGTCCACTTATAGAAAATGTCACAAGAATCCATCCAGCCATGACAAACTCTGGCCGTAATTTAATGTAACACAGTGATTTCCTATGATCATCAGCTCCATCTAGAGACCAAAATGGGGTATGTGTCCTGAAAATAACTCAATGAGTAAAAATATCTCAATACTGCATTATGGCCACTAGATGGAGCCATGGAGCCAAGGAAATCAGTGTGAGATAAAATACACCCAATATTCATCCCAGCTGGGTCACACACATTCAAATTGTTTTCTTTTACACAGACCTCCAAGTGTTTGTGAAATCTCCCACCACAAAAGGTACTCAGAAAATGAAAGGTGATGACTCCATTTTTATTCTTCTGCTATCAATGGCCAACCCGGTCCCACACTTCATCCATGTCTTTGGGGACCTCTCATCTCCTTATCAACTGTTTCTTCCATGATGAAGATCAGCCATGGAGTATATCTGAGGTGTATATCAGGGTGTGCTTCTTCCCCACATGAGACTGGGATGTCCAGCAACATTCATCTAGAAGACATTTCCTGCACTCAAGGCACTAATACACCTCCAGGGTTGTGTGGGACCCCTGATGTACAGGAAGACAGGACTTCAGTGAGGAACATTTCTCTCACTAAGGACAAGAAAGTGGCTTCTTCCCAGTGTGCAATCTCTGATGTCTGTAAAAACTGGACTTACATGAAAAACATTTCCCGCACTCAGAACAGGAATATGGCTTCTCGCCCGTGTGAGATCGTTGATGCATGTAAAGACTGGACTTACGTGAAAAACATTTCCCGCACTCAGGACAGGAAAGTGGTTTCTCTCCTGTGTGAGATCTCTGATGTCTGTAAAGACTGGACTTACATAAAAAACATTTCCCGCACTCAGAACAAGAAAATGGCTTCTCCCCCGTGTGAGATCTCTGATGCTTGTAAAGACTTGACTTCTCTGAAAAACATTTCCCACACTCAGGACAAGAAAGTGGCTTCTCCCCAGTGTGAGATCTCTGATGTCTGTAAAGATCAGACTTTTGTGAAAAACTTTTCCCGCACTCAGGACAGGAATATGGCTTTTCACCAGTGTGAAACCTCTGATGTCTGTGATAAAAGGACTTGTTTGAAAAACATTTCCCGCACTCAGAACATGAGTATGGTTTTTCCCCCGTGTGAAGCCTTTGATGTGTGACAAGATCTGATTTAAGTATAAAACATTTTTCACACTCAGAACAGGAATATGGCTTTTCTCCTGTGTGAGATCGTATGTGGACATTAAGACCATACTTAGAACAGAAACATTTCCCGCACTCAAGACAGGAATATGGCTTCTCTCCTGTGTGAGATCTTATATGGACAATAAGGCAATATTTCAAGCTGAAACATTTCCCGCACTCAGGACAGGAAAAAGGCTTCCCACCTGTGTGAGATCTTTTATGAATATTAAGACCAGATTTGTAACGGAAACACTTCCCGCACTCAGGACAGGGATACGGCTTCTCCCCCGTGTGAGATCTTTTATGCACATTAAGATGGTATTTATAATAGAACCACTTCCCACACTCCGTACAGGAGAAGCTCTTCCCTGTTGGAAGGCCGGCCCGGTCCCGCACAGTCTGAGGTTCCTCAGGATACGAGGAATCCGATGGTCCATCTACACTGGGTGGTGCCGGATGGACATTGGAGGGAGCCGGGTTTTCTCCTGGACTATACTGTGTGATGTCCTCATCTTCTACTTTCCAGTCTGGAGACAAAGTGAGACAATCCTCGGAGGTTTTCCTCATCTCCCGGCCATGGACTAAAATACAAAGACAAAGAGGATTACTACACAGGAGCTGATTGGTTCCCCAAACCAGGACTCCGCCCACATCAGGCAGCTTAGTCTCTGAGGAGCTTACAATTCCACCCTCAAGAGAACTAGGAAATGGCTCCTCTGATCTCCTACCAGGTCATTTCTTTATTCATGGACCTTAGTCAGAGAGTGAGGAAACAACCAGAACTGTCTTTTATAGGAGGGACAGTGATGAGGGGATTATAGGACGAGGGGCCCCACCCCCTCTATCACTCATCGCCATCTTCCCAACACAAGAAGTACTGCACTTCCTTATTTAGTCCATGATTTAGTCATGAAGAACAGCGGGGCTGAGCCCCACCAGAGGTCAGAGAGTGAGGATGGGGGGAGAACAACCAAGATGAAGACTGGACTGATCCTGAAGACCACCATCATTGGGGTATTGACTCCTCCCTCATTATCACTTTCTGTTTAAGGGTCCAAAGTTGGAGGATGTTATCACATTATTATCACCATGTAAAAGTCTGTGCTCCAATCACATCATCCGATATAAAATGTCCAGCTGGGAGGAAATGGGTGTAACATGAGAGAATCCATATTATGTGTATATATAGCAGTGGGGGGAGGGGGGAAAGCAGGAGTCTGGAGTATGAAATGTATAACATAGAGTATATAGTGCAGGGGTCAGGAGTATGTAATGTACAACATAGAGTATATAGTGCAGGGGTCAGGAGTATGTAATGTACAACATAGAGTATATAGTGCAGGGGTCAGGAGTATGTAATGTACAACATAGAGTATATAGTGCAGGGGTCAGGAGTATGTAATGTACAACATAGAGTATATAGTGCAGGGGTCAGGAGTATGTAATGTACAACATAGAGTATATAGTGCAGGGGTCAGGAGTATGTAATGTACAACACAGAGTATATAGTGCAGGGGTCAGGAGGATGTAATGTACAACAGAGTATATAGTGCAGGGGTCAGGAGTATGTAATGTACAACATAGAGTATATGGTGCAGGGTTCAGGAGTATGTAATGTACAACAGAGTATATAGTGCAGGGGTCAGTAGTATGGAATGTACAACATAGAGTATATAGTGCAGGGGTCAGGAGGATGTAATGTACAACAAAGTATATAGTGCAGGGGTCAGGAGTATGTCATGTACAACATAGAGTATATAGTACAGAGGTCAGGAGTATGTAATGTACAACATAGAGTATATAGTGCAGGGGTCAGGAGTATGTAATGTACAACATAGAGTATATAGTGCAGGGGTCAGGAGTATGTAATGTACAACATAGAGTATATAGTGCAGGAGTCAGGAGTATGTAATGTACAACATAGAGTATATAGTGCAGGGGTCAGGAGTATGTAATGTACAACATAGAGTATATAGTGCAGGGGTCAGAGGTATGTAATGTACAACATAGAGTATATAGTACAGGGGTCAGGAGTATGTAATGTACAACATAGAGTATATGGTGCAGGGTTCAGGAGTATGTAATGTACAACAGAGTATATAGTGCAGGGGTCAGGAGTATGGAATGTACAACATAGAGTATATAGTGCAGGGGTCAGGAGGATGTAATGTACAACAAAGTATATAGTGCAGGGGTCAGGAGTATGTAATGTACAACATAGAGTATATAGTGCAGGGGTCAGGAGTATGTAATGTACAACATAGAGTATATAGTGCAGGGGTCAGGAGTATGGAATGTACAACATAGAGTATATAGTGCAGGGGTCAGGAGGATGTAATGTACAACAAAGTATATAGTGCAGGGGTCAGGAGTATGTAATGTACAACATAGAGTATATAGTGCAGGGGTCAGGAGTATGTAATGTACAACATAGAGTATATAAGGCAGGGGTCAGGAGTATGTAATGTACAACATAGAGTATATGGTGCAGGGTTCAGGAGTATGTAATGTACAACAGAGTATATAGTGCAGGGGTCAGGAGTATGTAATGTACAACATAGAGTATATGGTGCAGGGGTCAGGAGTATGTAATGTACAACATAGAGTATATAGTGCAGGGGTCAGGAGTATGTAATGTACAACATAGAGTATATAGTGCAGGGGTCAGAGGTATGTAATGTACAACATAGAGTATATAGTGCAGGGGTCAGGAGTATGTAATGTACAACATAGAGTATATGGTGCAGGGTTCAGGAGTATGTAATGTACAACAGAGTATATAGTGCAGGGGTCAGGAGTATGTAATGTACAACATAGAGTATATGGTGCAGGGGTCAGGAGTATGTAATGTACAACATAGAGTATATAGTGCAGGGGTCAGGAGTATGTAATGTACAACATAGAGTATATAGTGCAGGGGTCAGAGGTATGTAATGTACAACATAGAGTATATAGTGCAGGGGTCAGGAGTATGTAATGTACAACATAGAGTATATCGTGTATTTAGTGTTCATGACCCACCTGTGCTGATCTCTGTAGGAGTGTCCTCCTCTATAAATGTCCCCGTTATTCCATCCTCCTCCATAGACTGCTGATCATCCCTCACATACGCCTCTTCTTCTTCTGCTTTTATCTCAACTTTTATATCTATCAGATCTTCACCCTAAACCAAGAAAATTAGAAATTTCACATAATATATACAGTTGCAAGAAAAAGTATGTGAACCCCTTGGGATTACGTGGAGTTTTGCATGAATTGGGCATAAAATGTGCTCTGAACGTCATCTAAGTCACAACAATAGAAGAACACAGTCTGCTGAACATAATACTACACAAACATTAGATGTTGCCATGGTTTAATTGCACATAACATGTAAACATTCACAGTGCAGGGAGGAAAAAGTATGTGAGGCCCTAGATTAATGACTTCTCCCAGAGCTAATTGGAGCCAGGAGTGAGCCAACCTTGACTCCAATCAGTGTGATGATATTGGATGTGTTGCTGACAGCTGTCCTGCCCTTAAAAAATGCACACCTGTTTTGGGTTTACTGGTTTCAAGAAGCACTTTCTGATGTGGACCATGCCTCGCAAAAAAGAGCTCTCAGAAGACCTACGATCAAGAATTGTTGACTTGCATGAAGCTGGAAAGGGTTACAAAAGTATCTCCTTGATCCTTGATGTTCCTGTGTCCACGGTAAGACAGACTGTCTACAAATGGAGAAAGTTTAGCACTGTTGCTACTCTCCCTAGGCGTGGTCGTCCTGTAAAAATGACTGCAAGAGCACAGCGCAGAATGCTGCATGAGGTAAAGAAGAATCCCAGAGTGTCAGCTAAAGACCTACAGAAATCTCTGGCACATGCTAACATTTTTGTTGACACATCTACAATAAGGAAAACATGAAACAAGAATGGAGTACATGGGAGGACACCACGGAGGAAGCCATTGCTGTCCAAAAAGAATATTGCAGCACGTTTGAAGTTTGCAAAAGAGCACCTGGATGTTCCACAGCACTACTGGCAAAATATACTGTGGACAGATGACACCAAGATTGAGTTGTTTGGGAAGAACACACAACACTATGTGTGGAGAAAAAAAGGCCCAGCACACCAACATCAAAACCTCATCCCCACTGTGAAACATGGCGGAGGGAGCATCATGGTTTGGGGCTGCTTTGCTGCCTCAGGGCCTGGACGGATTGTTGTCATTGATGGGAAAATGAATTCCAGAGTTTATCAAGACATTTTGCAGGAAAACATACGACCATCTGTCCGCCAACTGAAGCTCCGCAGAGGATGGGTGATGCAACAGGACAATGACCCAAAGCATACAAGTCATTCAACAAAACAATGGCTGCAACAGCACAGAATACGCCTTCTGGAGTGGCCCAGTCAGAGTCCTGACCTCAACCCGATTGAAATGCTGTGGCATGACCTTAAGAGAGCAATTCACACCAGACATCCCAAGAATATTGCTACACTGAAACCGTTTTGTGAAGAGGAGTGGTCCAAAATGACTCCAGATCGTTGTGCAGGTCTGATCTGCAACTACAGGAAACGTTTGGTTGAGGTTATTGCTGCCAAAGGAGGGTCAACCAGTTATTAAGTCCAAAGGTTCACATACTTTTTCCTCCCTGCACTGTGAATGTTTACATGTTATGTGCAATTAAACCATGGCAACATCTAATGTTTGTGTAGTATTATGTTCAGCAGACTGTGTTCTTCTATTGTTGTGACTTAGATGACGTTCAGAGCACATTTTATGCCCAATTCATGCAAAACTCCACGTAATCCCAAGGGGTTCACATACTTTTTCTTGCAACTGTAAATATAAGCTAACATGAAAAATACAAATATTATCTCTACAAGTTCATGTTCTAGATTCCCCATCCCACCAACCTTGTAATAGTGAGGGATGGTGTGACCTTCCTGTGTGGAATCCCGGGAATACAGAGGACGGGGACATCTCTCTGGTGGGTGCCTGGTATTAGGTGGCTCCATCATATCCTTGTGTCCTTCTGAAAACTCCTCCATCACTCCATACTCCTCATCCTCCTCTTTATACTCTTCTTTAACATCAATATTATCATCCCCGAGGATTCCACTCTGAATGCATAATACAAAACCCATCAATGGTAACAATGCAGATAATGTACAGATCCTAATGATACTATCAGTGATTGTTCCTCATCTACCTGATGATGGTGAGGGATGGTGTGACCTTCCTGTGTGGAATCCCGGGAATACAGAGGACGGGGACATCTCTCTGGTGGGTTCCTGTAGCTGGATGACTCCACCATGGTGTCCTGGTACAGATCTTTGTGTCCTTTTAGAAGCTCTGACTCCTCCATCCCCCCATCCTCATCCTCCTCCTCTTTTATCTCTTCTTTAACCTCAACTTTAGGATCTCTCAGGTTTCCACTCTGAATATATAATAAAAATGACATCAATGGTAACAATGCAGATAATGTACAGATCCTAATGATACTGATAATGATCAGTGATTGGACAATGTCCCAGAATTTCCGGCACCGCTCACCTCTCCTGTCAGCAGCTCCATCATCTTCTTGGTGACTTCTAGAATCTTCTGCATGTTGTGTCTCTCAGGGTTTAGGGAGTCACATGGAGGCACTGTGATGGTCATATGATCACCTGACTTCAGAAGAGGAAATCTCTGTATTGAGGAACCAATAGGAATATCATGTTAGAATCCCAGAATCCTCCTCACCTCTCTGGTCAGGTCTGTGTTTTATTAATAGAGATGAGAGTGATGTCATGTGACCTCCCAGAATCCTCCTCACCTCTCCGGTCAGGTCTGTGTTTTATTAATAGAGATAAGAGTGATGTCATGTGACCTCCCAGAATCCTCCTCACCTCTCCGGTCAGGTCTGTGTTTTATTAATAGAGATAAGAGTGATGTCATGTGACCTCCCAGAATCCTCCTCACCTCTCCGGTCAGGTCTGTGTTTTATTAATAGAGATAAGAGTGATGTCATGTGACCTCCCAGAATCCTCACCTCTCCGGTCAGGTCTGTGTTTTATTAATAGAGATGAGAGTGATGTCATGTGACCTCCCAGAATCCTCCTCACCTCCGGTCAGGTCTGTGTTTTATTAATAGAGATAAGAGTGATGTCATGTGACCTCCCAGAATCCTCCTCACCTCTCCAGTCAGCTCTGTGTTTTATTAATAGAGATGAGAGTGACATCATGTGACCTCCCAGAATCCTCTTCACCTCTCCGGTCAGGTCTGTGTTTTATTAATAGAGATAAGAGTGATGTCATGTGACCTCCCAGAATCCTCCTCACCTCTCCGGTCAGCAGGTAGATGATCTCCAGGGTGAGGTTTAGTATCTTCTCAGTCATGTGACTCCGGTCCTCCTCCATCCTCATTGGTGCCATCATGTGATCTATACAGGTCTCCTTGTAGACGGATAACTTTGGGAAATGAAAGTAAGAATGATTTGGATGGTATTGGTCACACAATAATAGGATGTGGATGTGAGGGGGGAATAGGAGGGTTGCTGGACATTGAAGAACTACTCCCCCCATGGGAAGACATTTTGTTTGGACTGTTTAGTGTTTACTACAATTTTGAGGTCCGGGGACCCTTTTCTCTGTTGGGTTTGTTTGGTCTCTGAACTGGTTTTGATGAGTTTTAGATCTGCAGACAAGGAATGATAAATCTGATCCTTCCTATGACTAGTTTGCTCTGAGGCAGTGCTGTGAGGTCAATGTCGGCTCATCATGCAGGGATGTTCACTTTACATCGCCCGACGCCCGGGACATGTAGTTCTGGGTGCCGGGCAAGTATTGTTTTTATTCTTTATTCCTGCTGAGGGCAAGCCGCAGGGCTCTCCTTTCAGGTGCCAGCCTCTGCCACCCCGTCTGTGTGAACCTCCCCTGTACCTACTATGCTTCTCTGGCTCTGCTTACCCATCTGTGGGCCCGGGTCAGCGGGTGCCAGAGGGTAGAGGGGACAGATGTCAGGGCTCTGTCCTTGGCAGAGGTGTTAGGAGACATGGCAACCCTGCCAGTACCTTGCATGGCCGCAGAAGTTCACATTGGCTCAAATTTGGTGGCAAACGGCCTTTATAAGGAAGCCCTGCACTACTCTCAGGTGCTGGTTGATCTCTGGCTCCCCAGTACCTTGTTCCTGTTCTACTGTGAACTGTGATTTCCTTTTCCTGTGCTACTGTGATCTGTGATTTCCTGTTACTGACTCGGCTTGCTCCTGGACCTGTCTTCTCTGCTTAAACCCTGACCTGACCTCGGCTGGCTAACAGATATTCTCTCTTGCTCCTCTGTGCCTGACCTCGGCTTGGCTAACAGATATTCTCTCTTGCTCCTCTGTGTATGACCTCGGCTATCCCATCTGACTATGTCTGTTCTGATCTCCACCCAGTACCAGACCTTGGCTTTCAACCGGCTATCCAGTAATCCTGTTCCCCGGAAGGGCTTTCATACCTCACACAGGCACCACCTGTCTGCAGACCCCATCTCAGTGCATCAGCTGTGCTCCTGGGTGGACCACCAACAAGCACTCCTACAGGTGACCTGTGCCACTTTGGTCCCGATTCCTGCTGTCCCACTCTCAGGGGAGTCTGGAACTTAGCTGCAAGGGAAGCCCTCTCTCCACTGGCATCTCTCACCAGGTACGTGATAGTATCAATCAGCCATTATGTCTGAGGCCGAGAGAGGTGCTTCTGCATTAGAGGCCTTGTGCCAACAGATGACGGCACTTACGCAAGTGGTCAAGGATCTGCAGGAGGAATATTTTCAGCTGGAGGGACATCTTCATTCGCTCACTACTGCTGCGACTTCTGCAGACCAGAATCCATTGCCTAGTCCTATCCCTACAGTGGCACCAGCCAGTTCGCTTTCCACTGTTACACCCGCTGTGGTACTACTCAGGGTTACCATTCCGGAACGCTTCCTGGGGACCGACGTAAATTCCGAGCCTTCAAGAATGCTTGTGAGTTGTATTTTGCACTGCAACCCAGGACCTTCTCACTTGAGGCAGTTAAAGTGGGGTTCATCATTTCTGTCATATCTGACGAACCTCAATCATGGGCACACAGCTTACTGGAACAAAAAGAACCAGCGCTAAACTCAGTGATCACATTCGTTGAAGCCATGGCAGCTCTTTATGATGACCCCCAGAGGACCTCTACTGCTGAATCCACCCTTCATGCTCTACAGCAAGGCCGACGGCATGTGGAGGACTACATTGTGGAATTCCGCAAATGGTCCGCCAATACCGGGTTGAATGACGCAGCCCTAAAATACCAGTTCCATCTAGGTCTGTCTGAGTCCCTCAAGGACGAATTAGCTAGGGTGGAGGCTCCCTCCTCCTTGGAGAATCTAATTCAACTCACTACCTAATTGGATCGACGGCTACAGGAGAGACATTCTGAACATACCCAGACCCTTTGCCAAGGGTTTTGCCAAGGGTTCCAAGACCAGTGGATTCTGTCCCTATTTCTCCGCCTATCAGCACTCCTGAAGTAAAACCCATGCAAATTGGCCTTCTCTGACCTGCCTTATCTCCAGAGGAAAGATTACGCAGACGGCAAGGCAACCTATGCCTTTACTGCGGGGCTGTCATGGATCCACACCGCACACACATGCCCACGGCGCCTAGCTAACCGAGGTATGCACGTCCGGCCGTGACTTGGGGTAAAGAGGGATGAGGGGGTCTTACTTTGAGCATATAAGACTGGCCATGATACGCATTCACAGCCCGCACTGCATCTGGCCACTACTAGAGGGAGACTCCACTCCAATCCAGATGGCTGACCACACACAGGCAGATACAAATCTTATATACAATCTGGTGCAATCTAAGGGTTGGGGAGCAGTCTAGCAATTGGCACACACTTCTAGCATTCCTCCAGCTATCCTACAAGCTAGAACCCCGGTGTGAATGACGATTCCACTGTCCACACCCCCCCACACCAGTCACACAACAAACGGTAGCTTGCCACCATCCAACAGTTTGTTGGCAGACTGGTCTGCTGGGCCACCACACACACAGATCTCCGTCTGGCAGATCTGCTACTTTACAATCTGCATGCAATTTGCCAACACACAGTGCAATTGAATACAGATTGGCAATGAAGTTAGATCGAGCATATATAGACACTGTAATACAATAATCTCTCCGGAGATATGAGCCGGAGCTTAAGTATCCAGAAGTCACTTATTAACTTTATGATTTAATATCCCGAAAGTGAGCTGTGCATAGAATATGTACAAAGTATAAAAAGTTACAAATAATACAGAAAATACAAAAAGACACACAATTGGCTATTGACTATAAAATAAAAGGGAATAAAAGCAGAAATAAAACTTTTACTAAGAGTTATCCTGTGACTGGAGCAAGTTAGAGAATGTCCGTGATTCGCCAGTAAAATAGAAATGGCCCTCAATTTATTGAAATATGGACATAGGCTGGACATTAGCCCTTGGCCAATCAACCCTATACCAGCCCACAGGACGTTCTGGGTACTGAAGTACCCAAAGTCGATTGGACCAGGAACGGTTTGAATCACCAAGTCAGGGATAGAATTTCTGACACCGGCGCATCAATCTGATCGCGACAGTACCAATCACTGTTCAGCTGTTGCAATCAGGTGCCATATACCTGTTTTCTGCATTTCTCTGGGATTCTACAGAGGCTATAAATACAGTTTTACATGCAGATGTAGCTTACAGTGTGTCCAATCAGAAGGAAGTATTTTCATCTCTCTGCAACTAATATTGTATCTTTTATGAAAGAAGAAATATATTCCTCTGATCTGTGGATATAAATCACAGCTAGCAGACAAAGCGGAGCCCTCTCCTGGTCTCCTGCTGCTTCCCGAAGCCGAAATGGTTGGAGCTCTTCTTTTAGATTTCAAGAAGGTGGCAATCTCTGGCTACATAGGTGACAACGTTTTTTTGACATGCTCTGTCCTTTCAGATGCCAATTGGTGAACATATGTCTCTGACTGAATTCGGAACACTTATCTTTAATAACATGGACTGAAACTAAATTTACAATGACATATTTCTACTGATCACATCTCAACTACTCAAATCTTACATTTATGTAACAGGGCCATGGGCCATTTCTTATGCAACTGCCCAGTGTGACCAAGTAAGTCCAGCCAGCCTCATCCTTCATATCTCCAGTTATCCAGAACCTTAACCACCCATGTCGTTCTACCCATGTCATTACAGGTGGCTGGAAAGGAAGTCAAGTTGTGGGCAATCATTGATTCTGGAGCCTGCAGTTTTTTCTTGGACATCAACCTTGCCCAGAACCTAGGTATTCCTCTTTGTCCTAAAAGACAAAGGCTTGATGTACTCCTAGCAGATGGCACCGCTCCGCTCCTAGCTCAGGACCCGTTACCCAAGAAACCATTCCCATCCTAGCCACAACTGACTCTGTCCATCAGGAATTCATCTGCTTTGACATCCTGAGATCTCTCATGTTTCCAGCCATCCTAGGAATACCTTGGTTGCAAGCTCACAATCCATAAATCAACTGGCTCAAGAAAGAAGTCACCTTCCCATCAAATTACTGTATTCAGCACTGTGGCACTCCCACACCCACCAATTTCCCTGTGTGCCTCTCAGTTCAGCCTACATCAGATGCCAGTCAATCCGTTCCCCCTGCCTACCACCATTTCCTTGATGTATTTGATAAAAAGAAAGCTGACACTTTACCATCTCATCAATCATATTATTGTCCTATTGAGCAGCCAACATTTGCCAACGTTTATCAGAAGTTCATCAAGGGCTTCTCAACCATTATAGCCCCCATTACCCAACTCACTCGCCAGCATACACATTTTCTCTGGAGCCAAGAAGCACAGACAGCCTTTGAGCAGTTAAAAAAGCAGTTCACTTCTGCTCCTGTATTACAACACCCAGAGCCAACACTTCCTTCATCCTGGAGGTAGAAGCATCGGAGGTGGCTACAGGAGCCAAGGCCCAAAAGCTCTGCTCCATCGGGTAGCGTTTTGCTCTAAGAAACTAAGCCAAGCTGAAAGGCACTACGACATAGGCAACAGGGAACTTTTGGAGATCAAAATGGCGTTCAAAGAATGGAGGTACCTTTTGGAAGGAGCTAGTCACTCAATCATGATCTTTACAGTTCATAAGAATCTAGAATATTTAAGATCTGCCAAGTGCCTAAGACCGCAGCAAGCTAGATGGGTCCTATATTTCTCCATCTTCAATTTTCACATGACCTACTGCTCAGGATCCAAGAATGGGAAAGCAGATGCTCTATCACGTATGTTCCCAGATTCAGTTTAAACTTTGCCCCCGATACCATCCTGTCGGCCCAAAATTTTTTGTTGATTCAGCCCAGTCTGAAGCTTTTGATTGAACAGGCATCTGCACGGTGTACCGTACCTGAGCAGAACTCATTAAGAAGGCAGGATGGCTTTCTGTGGCACCAGGATAAGATCTTTGTACTCCAGGAGGTAAGATCCCAAGTTTTCAAGACATTCCACGACCATCAACTGGCTGAAAAACAATGGACCTGATCCAGCGATCATTTTGGTGGCCCAACTTATGTCAGGACTGCAGAACTTAAGTAAATCCTGCACAGTATGTCTACGTAGCAAGGGAGACAAAGCCAAGGCATGGGGGTTTCTGAGGCCCCAATCCATTCCTAATCGTCCCTGGGAAATTATCACAATGGACTTTATTGTACACTTGCCGCCCTCTGAGGGGTTTGCTACCATCCTAGTAGTGATAGATCGGCTATCCAAGATGGCCCACTTTCTGCCAATGATAGGAACTCCGTTGGCGCCTGAGACGGCACATATTTTTATTAAGGAAATCGTTAAGCTACACGAACTGCCCAGCAATATCGTGTCAGACCGAGGGGTTCAATTTACCTCCAGGTTCTGGAGAGCCTTATGTAAAACCCTGAAAGTGGAACTCTGCCTATCATCGGCCTACCACCCTCAAAGAAATGGCCAAACTGAACAAATTAACCAAATGTTAGAACAATATCTACGATGTCTCTCCGCCTTTTCCCAGGATGACTGGACATCTCTACTCCCATTAACAGAATTTGCATACAATAATTCTGTCCATTCCGCTACGAATCAGTCGCAATTTTGGGCTAATTACGGATTCCACCCTTCATGCCTGCCGGATACCATACTCGAAACCTCGGTACCTGCAGTTCAGGACAGAATCCGCAGGATACAGGACAACTATTGAGCTCTCCAGGAATCCGTACAAAGATTGCAAACTGACTACAAAAGATACTATGACAAGAAACGGAGGGGAAATCCTTCTCTGCAGGTTGGAGACCAGGCTTGGTTATCAACAGCCAACCTAAAACTTCCTTGCCCATCGTGGAAGTTGGGACCAAGATACATTGGGCCCTTTCAGATCCAATGAGTAATCAATCCAGTGGCATATGAGCTATCTCTTCCCGAATCATATGGGATTCACCCAGTCTTCCATGTTTTTCTGCTCAAGACAGCAGTTCATGATCCATTTCCGGGAAGAGTAGAACCTCCTCCGCCACCAATAACAGTTGGGGAGGATGCAGAACACGAGACAGAATCAATCCTGGACTGCAAGAAGCGAGGAAGGCAGATTCAGTTCTTGATCAAATGGAAGGGGTAACTCCTGAAGAAGGCTCCTGGGAACCAAAGACAACATACAGTACATGCCCCCAGACTTCTCCAGGAGTTCTACTCCAAATATCCAGACAAGATGGCCCAAGTAGGCATCTGGAGGCTGCCCTTGGGGGGCACTGTCAGGGCTCTGTCCTCAGCAGAGGTGTTAGGAGACCTGACACCCCTCCAGTACCTTGCATGGCCACAGTTCACATTGGCTCAAATTTGGCAGCAAACGGCCTTTATAAGGAAGCCCTGCACTACTCTCAGGTGGTGGTTGATCTCTGGCTCCCCGGTACCTTGTTCCTGTGCTACTGTGAACTGCGATTTCCTGTTCCTGTGCTACTGTGATCTGTGATTTCCTGTTCCTGTGCTACTGTGATCTGTGATTTCCTGTTCCTGTGCTACTGTGATTTCCTGTTCCTGTGCTACTGTGATCTGTGATTTCCTGTTACCGACTCCGCTTGCTCCTGGACCTGTCTTCTCTGCTTAAACCCTGACCTGACCTCGGCTTGGCTAACGGATATTTTCTCTTGCTCCTCTGTGCATGACTTCGGCTTGGCTAACGGATATTCTCTCTCGCCCCTCTGTGTATGACCTTGGTTATCCCATCTGACTACGTCTCTTCTGATCTCCACCCAGTACCGGACCTTGGCTTTGAACCGGCTATCCAGTAATCCTCTGTTCCCCGGAAGGGCTTGCATACCTCGCACAGGCACCTCCTGTCTGCAGACCTCATCTCAGTGCATCAGTTGTGCTCCAGGGTGGACCACCAACAAGCACTCCTACAGGTGACCTGTGCCACTTTGGTCCTGACTCCTGCTGTCCCACTCTCAGGGGAGTCTGGAACTTAGCTGCAAGGGAAGCCCTCTCTCCATTGGCCTCTCACACCAGGTAAGTAACAACGGAGGAGAGCGGACACGTTCACTCCCTTCTTGTCCTGACCCAGAAGTGATGTTATGACAGATTTCCCGACCATCGAGGCCGGCAAAGAATGTAATGCGGTGCGATGTGCTCTACATTCCATCCAATGGAGTACAGGGGAACATTGGGGGTCTTTTAGACCCTGGATGACTCAATAAAGAGAACCTGTCATCAAAAGTCATCTCATAGAGGACTTTGTCCCCTTAAGTAAAAATGTTTTTTTAATTGTAAAGAATGAAAGTTACACCCAAGTACATAACTCCTCCCCCCCACCCCCACATATATGCACACCCAAACATAAGAGCACACGCTGGAGCGCCTACACGTGATAACATTGATTGTGATACACGTTACATATCGCCGGTCACACCAGAATGAGAGGATAATTCTAGGAGCAGACCTCCTCCGTACTCTATACTGATGACCTAGAAGGGGCTATAAATGTGTCCCCTATAGATAATACCGGGGACTAAAGGTTGTCACCATTTCAGCACACACAACTTAAGGTTTGACATGTTGGATATCTATTTACTCGCTGCAACCTCGGCTTTTATATTTTTACACATAAATGGGTCATTTATTGCTTTTTGTGCCCTGAAATCAGCTTAAGTGTATTTTTTAATGAAATTTGGCATTTCCTAGACTTTGTGATAATATTTTGTGACACAAAAAATTGGAACTGCCGCTATTTTATTCTCTAAAGTCTCTAATTTTAGAAAATCGATAGTTTGGGGGTTTTGTGTCGTCTTCAGGCTAAAATAATTTTTTTAATGTGTGCAAAAAATGCAAAAACATCTCTGGGAGTGAAAGGCAGAAAGGATAATCAGGACACTCCCCTTTCCTGAGCAGCAGCCAATCGGTTCTCATTACACTGCAAGGTCTCTCCCCTCCATGCTAGTCCCCGGGTGCAGTGCTGGAGACAGGCGGGGGAGGGGAAGAGGAGATAAACAGCGCAATGTTACACATATTAAATGTTTTAGTCGCTATAAAGCCCCTTTCATGTTTAAACCCCCCGGACATTCCTAAAAGAGCCTCAGATTTATATACATTTTCTGTTACAAAGGAATGTTTCCTTCCTCCTGAGCAGCAATGTAAGGGGCTCTATGCTCCATACTCCTGACCCCGGCACTCCATCATTGTGTTGGCTGCATAGTGTAATGATTGCCCATTGGCTGCCTGTGTAGTGTCATCATTGCCCTTTGTAGGCCATGTATGGTCAGGATGGTCCTTGTCTTGTCTATTTATTGTCAGTGCTGTTTGTTTAGAGGACCATATTACTAGAATTTATCTCCACAATGAGGGGAATGTTCCGGCCCCAGAAGTGGGGGAATGTTCTGCCCCTGAAGGGGTTCATCTGGGTTCCCACACTATATATGTGTGTATCATCATCTGCTGGAGATAAAAGATGTCACAGTGACTATGGAGGAAGAGGACGGGCATGACTATAAAGGAAGAGGACGGACATGACTATGGAGGAAGAGGACGGACGTGACGATGGAGGAAGAGGACGGACGTGACGATGGAGGAAGAGGACGGACGTGACTATGGAGAAAGAGGGCGGACGTGACTATGGAGGAAGAGGACGGACGTGACTATGGAGGAAGAGGATGGATGTGACTATGGAGGAAGAGGATGGACGTGACTATGGAGGAAGAGGAAGGACGTGACTATGGAGGCAGAGAACGGACGTGACTATGGAGGAAGAGGACGGACATGACTATGGAGGAAGAGGACGGACGTGACTATGGAGGAAGAGGACGGACGTGACTATGGAGGAAGAGGACGGACGTGACTATGGAGGAAGAGGACGGACATGACTATGGAGGAAGAGGATGGATATGACTATGGAGGAAAAGGACGGACGTGACTATGGAGGCAGAGGACAGACGTGACACTATGGAAGAAGAGGACGGGCGTGACTATGGAGGGAGAGGACGGACGTGACTATGGAAGAAGAGGACGGGCATGACTATGGAGGGAGAGGACGGACGTGACTATGGAGGAAGAGGACAGACGTGACACTATGGAAGAAGAGGACGGACGTGACTATGGAGGGAGAGGACGGACATGACTATGGAGGGAGAGGACGGGCATGACTATGGAGGGAGAGGGTGGAAGTGACTATGAAGGAAGAGGACGGGCATGACTATGGAGGGAGAGGACGGACGTGATTATGGAGGAAGAGGATGGACGTGACTATGGAGGAAGAGGACGGGATGACTATGGAGGGAGAGGGTGGAAGTGACTATGAAGGAAGAGGACGGGCATGACTATGGAGGGAGAGGACGGACGTGATTATGGAGGAAGAGGATGGACGTGACTATGGAGGAAGAGGGCGGAGATGACGGGGGGGTTACTGGGTGTAAATAGGAAATAACATCTTATTACCTCCTCTGCTGCCACTTCCACCAACGTCTCCTCTCTGCTTCCTGTCTGCGCCTGACATCACTTCCTGTCTGTGTCTGACATCACTTCCTGTGTGTACCTGACATCACTTCCTGTCTGCATTCCATAGAGACTTCCTGTGTGAGTATAGGTGAGATCAGCACCTTGTGGAGTTCAGAGGAACTGCAGCCCCGAGATCCATCCCATAATCCCCCTTCCTGTATAATATGTACCTTACAGGGATACTACGGGAGATGAAACATTACTGAATAAAGGAAGAAGAAATAAATGTAACTCTTATGTAACCAACTGTTCAACAAACATCTCTTATTACATATAGAAAAGTCTTACAAACACAGAACACAAAATACAAATGTATAGCTAATGAGAGCGATCCCGCCAAACCTGATCCTTCTGGGGGGGACAATGCAAAAATATATATCAATCCACTCATAATGACATCATCTTCTGGGAGTGTCTGCACATCCATCCATTTCATACACATTTCATTGTCTCAGCGGATCTCCTGCAGCCTATTAGCTCCCATTTCCCTCTCTATGTCTCAGCAGATCTCCTGCAGCCTATTAGCACCCATTTCCCTTTCTATGTCTCAGCGGATCTCCTGCAGCCTATTAGCGCCCATTTCCCTCTCTATGTCTCAGCAGATCTCCTGCAGCCTATTAGCTCCCATTTCCCTCTCTATGTCTCAGCTGATCTCCCGCAGCCTATTAGCTCCCATTTCCCTTTCTATGTCTCAGCGGATCTCCTGCAGCCTATTAGCTCCCATTTCCCTCTTTATGTCTCGGCGGATCTCCTGCAGCCTATTAGCACCCATTTCCCTCTCTATGTCTCAGCTGATCTCCCGCAGCCTATTAGCTCCCATTTCCCTTTCTATGTCTCAGCGGATCTCCTGCAGCCTATTAGCTCCCATTTCCCTCTTTATGTCTCGGCAGATCTCCTGCAGCCTATTAGCTCCCATTTCCCTCTCTATGTCTCGGCAGATCTCCTGCAGCCTATTAGCTCCCATTTCCCTTTCTATGTCTCAGCGGATCTCCTGCAGCCTATTAGCTCCCATTTCCCTCTTTATGTCTCAGCAGATCTCCTGCAGCCTATTAGCTCCCATTTCCCTCTCTATGTCTCGGCAGATCTCCTGCAGCCTATTAGCTCCCATTTCCCTCTCTATGTCTCGGCAGATCTCCCGCAGCCTATTAGCTCCCATTTCCCTTTCTATGTGTCTGTACTCTGTGGGGGCGGGACTTGGGAGAATTAGACTCTGTGGGGGCGGGACTTGGTGAGCAGTACTCTGTGGGGGCGGGACTTGGTGAGCAGTACTCTGTGGGGGTTTGACTTGGTGAGCAGTACTCTGTGGGGGCAGGACTTGGTGAGCAGTACTCTGTGGGGGCGGGACTTGGTGAGCAGTACTCTGTGGGGGGGGACTTGGTGAGCAGTACTCTGTGGGGCGGGATTATGATTAGATTTACTATTCCATTCATTTTCTGCTCATATAAAGATGGAATTCAGATATAAAGACGTGAAGTATGGAGCAGAGAAATGAATAGACCTCCCAGCAATGTTATTACCAGGCTGCAGCTAGGGGGAGCTCTAATGTCACCCCAGCAGAGGGATCCCATCTAGCCCACATTAACCCTCTCACTGCCAGAGCTGGTTTTGCAGTGTGTAGGAGTCTGGGATGTGTTTTGTTGAGGTGGGGGAGGGGTTATGAATGGGTTCCATTCTCACTGTAGAATGTGCTGCAACAGAAGTGACATGAAGGCTCCTCCCACACTGATCACGGGACACGTATGACTTTTTGCTGCATTTCTGCCATGTTTTTACCGTGTTTGCATTGCACTTCTTAAAGATCATGTGACTCAAAATCCGCACCAAACCCTCACCGTGGGGGCATTGTTGATTTGTTCTGCGGCGGTTTCCATTGATTTCAATGGGGAGGGGCGTTCTTGGAGCGTTTTTTTATCACCCTGAACCTGCACTAAAGATGCGACAAACAGGACTTTGAAAAACGCAGCGGCCCCGCATCGGCTGAGTGTGAACAGTTCCAGGAATACACGGTCACATGATGTTCTTCTACTAACACAAACCTGGGAGAACACCGGATGGGGTGACAGCAGAGTGACCGATAATGACACACATTGAGCTGCCGATAAAACTTCATTTCCAGAGTCCCCCCACAATACAGGAGGGGGCGCTATGTACTGTGGGGTCTGGGGGAAGGAATCCGGGAGGGAAATGTCATCTGCAGAACATTTCATACTCTGCTCTAGATTTATAAATGTCAGCGACGTGCGATGATTGACACCCCCTTACCCAGATAATGGGGACTTGTAATCTGACAGATTCACACAGGAATTGTTCATTGCTGAAGGAGCCCCGAGAAACCTTTGGAGGAACCCCTGACTGAGAGAGGCTGGACTAGGCAGTCATATATTTCTGTCCCCCTTGGTGGGAGTGGAGGTGACCCCTCTATAAGGATCTACAGTCCATACACACCCAGCACAAGGCCGGGGTCACACTACCAGACGCTTCTCGGGGCTGCAGTTCCTCTGAGCTCCACAAGGTGGGGATCTCACTACTACCCAGACAGGAAGTCTCTATGGAAGACAGACAGGAAGTGATGTCAGTGACAGACAGGAAGTGATGTCAGTGACAGACAGGAAGTGATGTCAGGTACAGACAGGAAGTTCCGTGTGAGAAGTGAGGCAAGAGGAAGCAGAGAGGAGACGTTGGTGGAAGTGGCAGCAGAGGAGGTAATAAGATGTTATTATTATTATTATTATTATACAGGATTTATGGCGCCAACAGTTTGCTCAGCACTTTACAATATAATGGGAGACAATACAGATCAATACAAGAGGGATTTGAGTGCCTGCTCCTTGGAGCTTACAATCTAAGAGATTTCCTATTTGCACCCAGTAACCCCCCCATCATGTCCATCCTCTTCCTCCATAGTCATGTCCATCCTCTTCCTCCATAGTCATGTCCGTCCTCTTCCTCCATAGTCACGTTCGTCCTCTTCCTCCATAGTCATGTCCGTCCTCCATAGTCACTGTGACGTCTTTTATCTCCAGCAGATGATGATACACACATATATAGTGTGGGAACCCAGATTAACCCCTTCAGGGGCAGAACATTCCCCCACTTCCGGGGCCGGAACATTCTCCTCATTGTGGAGAGGTGTCACCTTCTCACCTCATCAGTCTATACTAACGGATTATACCACTTTTATTAGTTGCGGGGAATGGAGAATCCTAAAATATCACACTGACCTCACAGCTCCTCCTCCCAATGTTCTTCCATCCAGAGTCTATATGTCCTATGACATCACACTGACCTCACAACTCCTCCTCCCAATGTCCCTCCATCCAGAGTCAGAGAATCCTATGACATCACACTGACCTCACAGCTCCTCCTCCCAATGTCCCTCCATCCAGAGTCAGAGAATCCTATGACATCACACTGACCTCACAGCTCCTCCTCCCAATTTCCCTCCATCCAGAGTCTATATGTCCTATGACATCACACTGACCTCACAGCTCCTCCTCCCAATGTCCCTCCATCCAGAGTCAGAGAATCCTATGACATCACACTGACCTCACAACTCCTCCTCCCAATGTCCCTCCATCCAGAGTCAGAGAATCCTATGACATCACACTGACCTCACAGCCCCTCCTCCTAATGTCCCTCCATCTAGAGAATCCTATGACATCACACTGACCTCACAGCTCCTCCTCCCCCCGACGTCCCTCCATCCAGAGTCAGAGAATCCTATGACATCACACTGACCTCACAGCTCCTCCTCCCAATGTCCTTCCATCCAGAGTCAGAGAATCCTATGACATCACAGTGACCTCACAGCTCCTCCTCCTAATTTCCCTTTAGGAATGACCGATAAAATGACATCATATAGCGGGGTCTCCAAACTTTGTAAACAAAGGGCCAGTTTACTGTCTTCAGACTTCAGGGGGTCTGACTGTGGACAGTGATAGTAGAAAACATCCTGGCATCAGTGGGAGTAAACAGTGTCCCATCATTGGTGTCATTGGGGGAATAGTGACCTGTGGTTGATGTCAGTGGAAGGAATAGTGCCCCATCGATGGTATTGGTGGGGGGGGATAGTGATCTATTGTTGGTGTAAGAGTCAGAAATGATGCCCCATCATTGGTGTCAATGGGGGGAATAGTGCCCCAGGGGCTAGATAAAGGCAAGCAAAGGGCTGTTTCCGGCCCTCGGCTGCAGTTTCAAGCCGTGTTCATTTTGTTGACTAAACTATTTGAGTCGACTAAAATACGACTAAAACTAAAATAATTCAGATGACTAAAATGTATTGTAGACCAAAGACTGACAAATCCTAAATCGAAGTTTGACATCAAAACTGGTTTGTAGGTAACTGGCATCAGGGACAGGAGAGCTAGAAAAGGACATAAATGAAGATATCTGGGAAAGGATGGAACTGAAGGCTAACATAGCAGAAACAACAAGACTGGATGGCCCCGTGGGGTTACCATGGACACTGTGACATCACCATCACTGACATGTAACATGGAACAGATGGAATTAAAAATGTATTAGACATAAAGGAATGATCTCCTAGATTGTCAGCTCTAACAAGCCGGCCCTCTGCTTCCTCTGCTACCAAATTGTATTGTAACTGTAATGTCTGCCTTCATTCTGTACAGCGCTGAGCACACTGTTGGCGCCATATAAATCCTGTATAATAATTTGGCTCCTTTCTTCTTATTCTATGGTATTAGGATGTGGGGGACCCTTGGCATCCTCATAAGCAAATCAGAACTGTAGATCCTGCGTTGTGTTATGACGTCAGAATTCCTTTTCCCTGCGTAGTGTGGGGGTCCTGTGGGGGGGAATTATACCTCAGCCTGAAGTGGGGCTTTAATAAAATGGAGACCTGAATGGAGAGGTGAGGAGGATTCTGGGAATATCATTTGATGTGACTATTTGTGTTCAGATGTAGAGTTTTCCTCCTGTGAAGTCTGGAGATCATATGACATCACATTGCCTCCACCTCCCTCCCTGATAGAAGAGAGAAAGAAGAAGAAGATTCTAGAAGTCACCAGAGAGATCACTGAGCTGCTGACAGGAGAGGTGAGCGGTGCCGGGAATTCTGGGACATTCTCCAGTAACAGACAAGGGATGTGTCTGGATGGTGACTGTATCATTGTGTGTGTCAGGTTCCTATAAGGTGTCAGGGTGTCACTGTCTATTTCTCCATGGAGGAGTGGGAGTATTTAGAAGGACACAAGGATCTCTACAAGGACGTCATGATGGACAATCAGCCGCCCCTCACATCACCGGGTAAGAGGAGACTTTATTGTAAAGGAGAGAGCAGTACGGAGGATCCACCTAGATCCCCCATCATCTGATAAACACATAGAAACAATGGATTCAGTCAGTGTGTGTGTTTCCTACAGATGGATCCAGTCATGGGAACCCACCAGAGAGATGTCCCCGTCCTCTGTATTCCCGGGATTCCACACAGGAAGGTCACACCATCCCTCACCATCATCAGGTAGATGATGACAATTATTGGTAGTTGTGATTTATACACAGCATGTTTGTTACAATGAATGTTTTATTATATCTTTCAGAGTGGAATCCTCGGGGATGATAATATTGATGTTAAAGAAGAGTATAAAGAGGAGGATGAGGAGTATGGAGTGATGGAGGAGTTTTCAGAAGGACACAAGGATATGATGGAGCCACCTAATACCAGGAACCCACCAGAGAGATGTCCCCGTCCTCTGTATTCCTGGGACTCCACACAGGAAGATCACACCATCCCTCAGTATTACAAGGTTGGTGGGATGGAGCATCTAGAACATGGACTTGTAGAGGCAATGTGTGGAGTTCTTTTATGTGACCGTATATTTACAGATGATATTCTCTCTCATTTCCTTGATTTAGAGTGGAGATCCAATCGATATAGAATTTGAGGTGAAAGCAGAAGAAGAAGAGGCGTATGTGAGGGATGATCAGCAGTCTATGGAGGAGGATGGAATAACGGGGACATTTATAGAGGAGGACACTCCTACAGAGATCAGCACAGGTGGGTCATGAACACTAAATCCATTCCTCCACCCATACTGCTCACTGATTGGTCCAGAGTAGGGCGGGGACTGGGTGATATCAGCCTGTAATCCCCTGGTCACTTTCCTGAGCTGTGTTCCCCGTCCTGTATTCCTGGATTTCTCTTCCAGGGGACCTTCTCTGTGGTCTGCTGGCTGTGCCGGGTGGAGGGATATGTCTGTAGTGTCTCAGACCCAAGTCACTGAGTGCAGTCTCAGGAGATGGGAGGCAGCGGTTTGGGACCTACATAGTTACATAGTTAGTCTGGCTGAAAAATGACATCCATCTAGTTGTACCATTAAAAATAAAAGTTATAATCCGACACCCACAGCTGATCCACCAGAAGGCAAAAACCCAGCAAAGCACGATCCAATCTGCTCCTACAGGGGAAAAAATTCCTTCCTGACCCCCCGAGAGGCAATCGGATATTCCCTGGATCAACTTTCCCTATAAATGTTATATCCAGTTATATTCTGTGTATCCAAGAAAGAATCCAGGACTTTCCTACAGCAATCCCCCCTTATGTATTATACATGGAGATCATATCCCCCCTTATGTATTATACATGGAGATCATACCCCCCTTATGTATTATACATGGAGATCATATCCCCCCTTATGTATTATACATGGAGATCATATCCCCCCTTATGTATTATACATGGAGATCATATCCCCCCTTATGTATTATACATGGAGATCATATCCCCCCCATATGTATTATACATGGAGATCATATCCCCCCTTATGTATTATACATGGAGATCATATCCCCCCCTTATTGAATTATACATGGAGATCATATCCCCCCTTATGTATTATACATGAAGATCATATCCCCCCTTATGTATTATACATGGAGATCATATCCCCCTTATGTATTATACATGGAGATCATATCCCCCCTTATGTATTATACATGGAGATCATATCCCCCCTTATGTATTATACATGAAGATCATATCCCCCCTTATGTATTATACATGGAGATCATATCCCCCCTTATGTATTATACATGGAGATCATACCCCCCTTATGTATTATACATGGAGATCATATCCCCCCTTATGTATTATACATGGTGATCATATCCCCCCTTATGTATTATACATGGAGATCATATCCCCCCTTATGTATTATACATGGAGATCATACCCCCCTTATGTATTATACATGGAGATCATATCCCCCCTTATGTATTATACATGGAGATCATATCCCCCCCTTATTGAATTATACATGGAGATCATATCCCCCCTTATGTATTATACATGAAGATCATATCCCCCCTTATGTATTATACATGGAGATCATATCCCCCTTATGTATTATACATGGTGATCATATCCCCCCTTATGTATTATACATGGAGATCATATCCCCCCTTATGTATTATACATGGAGATCATATCCCCCCTTATGTATTATACATGGAGATCATATCCCCCTTATGTATTATACATGGAGATCATATCCCCCCCTTATGTATTATACATGGAGATCATATCCCCCTTTATGTATTATACATGGAGATCATATCCCCACCCCTTATGTATTATACATGGAGATCATATCCCCCCCTTATGCATTATACATGGAGATCATATCCCCCTTATGTATTATACATGGAGATCATATCCCCCCCTTATGTATTATACATGGGGATCATATCCCCCCTTATGTATTATACATGGAGATCATATCCCCCCTTATGTATTATACATGGAGATCATATCACCCTTATGTATTATACATGGAGATCATATCCCCCCTTATGTATTATACATGGAGATCATATCCCCCCCTTATGTATTATACATGGAGATCATATCCCCCCCTTATGTATTATACATGGAGATAATATCCCCCCCTTATGTATTATACATGGAGATCATATCCCCCCTTATGTATTATACATGGAGATCATATCCCCCTTATGTATTATACATGGAGATCATATCCCCTTTATGTATTATGCATGGAGATCATATCCCCCCTTATGTATTATACATGGAGATCATATACCCCCTTATGTATTATACACGGAGATCATATCCCCCCTTATGTATTATACATGGAGATCATATCCCCCTTATGTATTATACATGGAGATCATATCCCCCCCTTATGTATTATACATGGAGATCATATCCCCCCTTATGTATTATACATGGTGATCATATCCCCCCTTATGTATTATACATGGAGATCATATCCCCCCTTATGTATTATACATGGAGATCATATCCCCCTTATGTATTATACATGGAGATCATATCCCCCTTATGTATTATACATGGAGATCATATCCCCCTTATGTATTATACATGGAGATCATATCCCCCCTTATGTATTATACATGGAGATCATATCCCCCCTTATGTATTATACATGGAGATCATATCCCCCCCTTATGTATTATGCATGGAGATCATATCCCCCTTATGTATTATACATGGAGATCATATCCCCCCTTATGTATTATACATGGAGATCATATCCCCCCTTATGTATTATACATGGAGATCATATACCCCCTTATGTATTATGCATGGAGATCATATCCCCCTTATGTATTATACATGGAGATCATATCCCCCCTTATGTATTATGCATGGAGATCATATCCCCCCTTATGTATTATGCATGGAGATCATATCCCCCCTTATGTATTATACATGGAGATCATATCCCCCTTATGTATTATACATGGTGATCATATCCCCCCTTATGTATTATACACGGAGATCATATCCCCCCTTATGTATTATACATGGAGATCATATCCCCCCTCATGTATTATACACGGAGATCATATCCCCCCTTATGTATTATACACGGAGATCATATCCCCCCTCATGTATTATACACGGAGATCATATCCCCCCTCATGTATTATACATGGAGATCATATCCCCCCTTATGTATTATACATGGAGATCATATCCCCCCTCATGTATTATACATGGAGATCATATCCCCCCTTATGTATTATACATGGAGATCATATCCCCCCTTATGTACTATACATGAAGATCATATCCCCCCCTTATGTATTATACATGGAGATCATATCCCCCCCTTATGTATTATACATGGAGATCATATCCCCCCCTTATGTATTATACATGGTGATCATATCCCCCTTATGTATTATACATGGAGATCATATCCCCCCTTATGTATTATACATGGAGATCATATCCGCCTTATGTATTATACATGGAGATCATATCCCCCTTATGTATTGTACATGGAGATCATATACCCCCCTTATGTATTATACATGGAGATCATATCCCCCCTTATGTATTATACATGGAGATCATATCCCCCCTTATGTATTATACATGGAGATCATATCCCCCCCTTATGTATTATACATGGAGATCATACCCCCCCCCTTATGTATTATACATGAAGATCATATCCCCCCTTATGTATTATAAATGGAGATCATATCCCCCCTTATGTATTATACATGGAGCTCATATCCCCCCCTTATGTATTATACATGGAGATCATATCCCCCTTATGTATTATACATGGAGATCATATCCCCCCTTATGTATTATACATGGAGATCATATCCCCCCCTTATGTATTATACATGGAGATCATACCCCCCCTTATGTATTATACATGGAGATCATATCCCCCTTATGTATTATACATGGAGATCATATCCCCCTTATGTATTATACATGGAGATCATATCGCCCCCTTATGTATTATACATGGAGATCATATCCCCCCCTTATGTATTATACATGGAGATCATATCCCCCCTTATGTATTATACATGGAGATCATACCCCCCTTATGTATTATACATGGAGATCATATCCCCCTTATGTATTATACATGGAGATCATATCCCCCCTTATGTATTATACATGGAGATCATATCCCCCTTATGTATTATACATGGAGATCATATCCCCCCTTATGTATTATACATGGAGAACATATCCCCCCTTATGTATTATACATGGAGATCATATCCCCCTTATGTATTATACATGGAGATCATATCTCCCCCCTTATGTATTATACATGGAGATCATATCCCCCCTTATGTATTATACATGGAGATCATATCCCCCCTTATGTATTATACATGGAGAACATACCCCCCTTATGTATTATACATGGAGATCATATCCCCCCTTATGTATTATACATGGAGATCATATCCCCCTTATGTTTTATACATGGAGATCATATCCCCCTTATGTATTATACATGGAGATCATATCCCCCCTTATGTATTATACATGGTGATCATATCCCCCTTATGTATTATACATGGAGATCATATCCCCCCTTATGTATTATACATGGAGATCATATCCCCCTTATGTATTATACATGGAGATCATATCCCCCCCTTATGTATTATACATGGGGATCATATCCCCCCTTATGTATTATACATGGAGATCATATCCCCCCTTATGTATTATACATGGAGATCATATCCCCCCTTATGTATTATACATGGAGATAATATCCCCCCCTTATGTATTATACATGGAGATCATATCCCCCCTTATGTATTATACATGGAGATCATATCCCCCTTATGTATTATACATGGAGATCATATCCCCTTTATGTATTATGCATGGAGATCATATCCCCCCTTATGTATTATACATGGAGATCATATACCCCCTTATGTATTATACATGGAGATCATATCCCCCCTTATGTATTATACATGGAGATCATATCCCCCCCTTATGTATTATGCATGGAGATCATATCCCCCTTATGTATTATACATGGAGATCATATCCCCCCTTATGTATTATACATGGAGATCATATCCCCCCTTATGTATTATACATGGAGATCATATACCCCCTTATGTATTATGCATGGAGATCATATCCCCCTTATGTATTATACATGGAGATCATATCCCCCCTTATGTATTATGCATGGTGATCATATTTCCCCTTATGTATTATGCATGGAGATCATATCCCCCCTTATGTATTATACATGGAGATCATATCCCCCTTATGTATTATACATGGAGATCATATCCCCCTTATGTTTTATACATGGAGATCATATCCCCCTTATGTATTATACATGGAGATCATATCCCCCCTTATGTATTATACATGGTGATCATATCCCCCTTATGTATTATACATGGAGATCATATCCCCCCTTATGTATTATACATGGAGATCATATCCCCCTTATGTATTATACATGGAGATCATATCCCCCCCTTATGTATTATACATGGGGATCATATCCCCCCTTATGTATTATACATGGAGATCATATCCCCCCTTATGTATTATACATGGAGATCATATCCCCCCTTATGTATTATACATGGAGATAATATCCCCCCCTTATGTATTATACATGGAGATCATATCCCCCCTTATGTATTATACATGGAGATCATATCCCCCTTATGTATTATACATGGAGATCATATCCCCTTTATGTATTATGCATGGAGATCATATCCCCCCTTATGTATTATACATGGAGATCATATACCCCCTTATGTATTATACATGGAGATCATATCCCCCCTTATGTATTATACATGGAGATCATATCCCCCCCTTATGTATTATGCATGGAGATCATATCCCCCTTATGTATTATACATGGAGATCATATCCCCCCTTATGTATTATACATGGAGATCATATCCCCCCTTATGTATTATACATGGAGATCATATACCCCCTTATGTATTATGCATGGAGATCATATCCCCCTTATGTATTATACATGGAGATCATATCCCCCCTTATGTATTATGCATGGTGATCATATTTCCCCTTATGTATTATGCATGGAGATCATATCCCCCCTTATGTATTATACATGGAGATCATATCCCCCTTATGTATTATACATGGTGATCATATCCCCCCTTATGTATTATACATGGTGATCATATCCCCCCCTTATGTATTATGCATGGAGATCATATCCCCCCTATGTATTATACACGGAGATCATATCCCCCCTTATGTATTATACACGGAGATCATATCCCCCTTATGTATTATACACGGAGATCATATCCCCCCTTATGTATTATACACAGAGATCATATCCCCCCTTATGTATTATACACGGAGATCATATCCCCCCTCATGTATTATACACGGAGATCATATCCCCCCTTATGTATTATACATGGAGATCATATCCCCCCTCATGTATTATACACGGAGATCATATCCCCCCCTTATGTATTATACATGGTGATCATATCCCCCTTATGTATTATACATGGAGATCATATCCCCCCTCATGTATTATACATGGAGATCATATCCCCCCCTTATGTATTATACATGGAGATCATTTCCCCCCCTTATGTATTATACATGGTGATCATATCCCCCTTATGTATTATACATGGAGATCATATCCCCCTTATGTATTATACATGGAGATCATATCCCCCTTATGTATTATACATGGAGATCATATCCCCCTTATGTATTATACATGGTGATCATATCCCCCTTATGTATTATACATGGAGATCATATCCCCCTTATGTATTATACATGGAGATCATATCCCCCTTATGTATTATACATGGAGATCATATCCCCCTTATGTATTATACATGGAGATCATATCCCCCTTATGTATTGTACATGGAGATCATATCCCCCCCTTATGTATTATACATGGAGATCATATCCCCCCTTATGTATTATACATGGAGATCATATCCCCCCTTATGTATTATACATGGAGATCATATCCCCCCCTTATGTATTATACATGGAGATCATACCCCCCCTTATGTATTATACATGAAGATCATATCCCCCTTATGTATTATACATGGAGATCATATCCCCCCCCTTATGTATTATACATGGAGCTCATATCCCCCCCTTATGTATTATACATGGAGATCATATCCCCCCTTATGTATTATACATGGAGATCATATCCCCCCTTATGTATTATACATGGAGATCATATCCCCCTTATGTATTATACATGGAGATCATATCCCCTTTATGTATTATGCATGGAGATCATATCCCCCCTTATGTATTATACATGGAGATCATATACCCCCTTATGTATTATGCATGGAGATCATATCCCCCTTATGTATTATACATGGAGATCATATCCCCCCTTATGTATTATACATGGAGATCATATCCCCCCTTATGTATTATACATGGAGATCATATCCCCCCTTATGTATTATACATGGAGATCATATCCCCCCTTATGTATTATACATGGAGATCATATCCCCCCTTATGTATTATGCATGGAGATCATATCCCCCTTATGTATTATACATGGAGATCATATCCCCCTTATGTATTATACATGGAGATCATATCCCCCTTATGTATTATGCACGGAGATCATATCCCCCTTATGTATTATACATGGAGATCATATCCCCCCTTATGTATTATACACGGAGATCATATCCCCCTTATGTATTATACACGGAGATCATATCCCCCCTTATGTATTATAAATGGAGATCATATCCCCCCTTATGTATTATACACGGAGATCATATCCCCCCTCATGTATTATACACGGAGTTCATATCCCCCCTTATGTATTATACACGGAGATCATATCCCCCCTCATGTATTATACACGGAGATCATATCCCCCCTCATGTATTATACATGGAGATCATATCCCCCCTTATGTATTATACATGGAGATCATATCCCCCCTCATGTATTATACATGGAGATCATATCCCCCCTTATGTATTATACATGGAGATCATATCCCCCCTTATGTACTATACATGAAGATCATATCCCCCCCTTATGTATTATACATGGAGATCATATCCCCCCCTTATGTATTATACATGGAGATCATATCCCCCCCTTATGTATTATACATGGTGATCATATCCCCCTTATGTATTATACATGGAGATCATATCCCCCCTTATGTATTATACATGGAGATCATATCCCCCCTTATGTATTATACATGGAGATCATATCCCCCCTTATGTATTATACATGGAGATCATATCCCCCCTTATGTATTATACATGGAGATCATATCCCCCTTATGTATTGTACATGGAGATCATATACCCCCCTTATGTATTATACATGGAGATCATATCCCCCCTTATGTATTATACATGGAGATCATATCCCCCCTTATGTATTATACATGGAGATCATATCCCCCCCTTATGTATTATACATGGAGATCATACCCCCCCCTTATGTATTATACATGAAGATCATATCCCCCCTTATGTATTATAAATGGAGATCATATCCCCCCCTTATGTATTATACATGGAGCTCATATCCCCCCCTTATGTATTATACATGGAGATCATATCCCCCTTATGTATTATACATGGAGATCATATCCCCCCTTATGTATTATACATGGAGATCATATCCCCCCTTATGTATTATACATGAAGATCATATCTCCCCTTATGTATTATACATGGAGATCATATCCCCCCCTTATGTATTATACATGGAGATCATACCCCCCCTTATGTATTATACATGGAGATCATATCCCCCTTATGTATTATACATGGAGATCATATCGCCCCCTTATGTATTATACATGGAGATCATATCCCCCCCTTATGTATTATACATGGAGATCATATCCCCCCTTATGTTTTATACATGGAGATCATACCCCCCCTTATGTATTATACATGGAGATCATATCCCCCTTATGTATTATACATGGAGATCATATCCCCCCTTATGTATTATACATGGAGATCATATCCCCCTTATGTATTATACATGGAGATCATATCCCCCCTTATGTATTATACATGGAGAACATATCCCCCCTTATGTATTATACATGGAGATCATATCCCCCTTATGTATTATACATGGAGATCATATCTCCCCCCTTATGTATTATACATGGAGATCATATCCCCCCTTATGTATTATACATGGAGATCATATCCCCCCTTATGTATTATACATGGAGAACATACCCCCCTTATGTATTATACATGGAGATCATATCCCCCCTTATGTATTATACATGGAGATCATATCCCCCTTATGTTTTATACATGGAGATCATATCCCCCTTATGTATTATACATGGAGATCATATCCCCCCTTATGTATTATACATGGTGATCATATCCCCCTTATGTATTATACATGGAGATCATATCCCCCCTTATGTGTTATACATGGAGATCATATCCCCCTTATGTATTATACATGGAGATCATATCCCCCCCTTATGTATTATACATGGGGATCATATCCCCCCTTATGTATTATACATGGAGATCATATCCCCCCTTATGTATTATACATGGAGATCATATCCCCCCTTATGTATTATACATGGAGATAATATCCCCCCCTTATGTATTATACATGGAGATCATATCCCCCCTTATGTATTATACATGGAGATCATATCCCCCTTATTTATTATACATGGAGATCATATCCCCTTTATGTATTATGCATGGAGATCATATCCCCCCTTATGTATTATACATGGAGATCATATACCCCCTTATGTATTATACATGGAGATCATATCCCCCCTTATGTATTATACATGGAGATCATATCCCCCCCTTATGTATTATGCATGGAGATCATATCCCCCTTATGTATTATACATGGAGATCATATCCCCCCTTATGTATTATACATGGAGATCATATCCCCCCTTATGTATTATACATGGAGATCATATACCCCCTTATGTATTATGCATGGAGATCATATCCCCCTTATGTATTATACATGGAGATCATATCCCCCTTATGTATTATACATGGAGATCATATCCCCCCTTATGTATTATGCATGGAGATCATATCCCCCCTTATGTATTATGCATGGAGATCATATCCCCCCTTATGTATTATACATGGAGATCATATCCCCCTTATGTATTATACATGGTGATCATATCCCCCCTTATGTATTATACATGGTGATCATATCCCCCCCTTATGTATTATGCATGGAGATCATATCCCCCCTATGTATTATACACGGAGATCATATCCCCCCTTATGTATTATACACGGAGATCATATCCCCCTTATGTATTATACACGGAGATCATATCCCCCCTTATGTATTATACACGGAGATCATATCCCCCCTTATGTATTATACACGGAGATCATATCCCCCCTCATGTATTATACACGGAGATCATATCCCCCCTTATGTATTATACATGGAGATCATATCCCCCCTCATGTATTATACACGGAGATCATATCCCCCCCTTATGTATTATACATGGTGATCATATCCCCCTTATGTATTATACATGGAGATCATATCCCCCTTATGTATTATACATGGAGATCATATCCCCCCCTATGTATTATACATGGTGATCATATCCCCCTTATGTATTATACATGGAGATCATATCCCCCTTATGTATTATACATGGAGATCATATCCCCCTTATGTATTATACATGGAGATCATATCCCCCTTATGTATTGTACATGGAGATCATATCCCCCCCTTATGTATTATACATGGAGATAATATCCCCCCTTATGTATTATACATGGAGATCATATCCCCCCTTATGTATTATACATGGAGATCATATCCCCCCCTTATGTATTATACATGGAGATCATACCCCCCCTTATGTATTATACATGAAGATCATATCCCCCTTATGTATTATACATGGAGATCATATCCCCCCCCTTATGTATTATACATGGAGCTCATATCCCCCCCTTATGTATTATACATGGAGACCATATCCCCCCCTTATGTATTATACATGGAGATCATACCCCCCCTTATGTATTATACATGGAGATCATATCCCCCTTATGTATTATACATGGAGATCATATCCCCCTTATGTATTATACGTGGAGATCATATCGCCCCCTTATGTATAATACATGGAGATCATATCCCCCCCTTATGTATTATACATGGAGATCATATCCCCCCCTTATGTATTATACATGGAGATCATATCGCCCCCTTATGTATTATACATGGAGATCATATCCCCCCTTATGTATTATACATGGAGATCATATCCCCCCTTATGTATTATACATGGAGATCATATCCCCCCTTATGTATTATACATGGAGATCATATCCCCCCTTATGTATTATACATGGAGATCATATCCCCCCTTATGTATTATACATGGAGATCATATCCCCCCTTATGTATTATACATGGAGATCATATCCCCCCTTATGTATTATACATGGAGATCATATCCCCCTTATGTATTATACATGGAGATCATATCCCCCCTTATGTATTATACATGGAGATCATATCCCCCCTTATGTATTATACATGGAGATCATATCCCCCCTTATGTATTATACATGGAGATCATATCCCCCTTATGTATTATACATGGAGATCATATCCCCCCCTTATGTATTATACATGGAGATCATATCCCCCTTTATGTATTATACATGGAGATCATATCCCCACCCCTTATGTATTATACATGGAGATCATATCCCCCCCTTATGTATTATACATGGGGATCATATCCCCCCTTATGTATTATACATGGAGATCATATCCCCCCTTATGTATTATACATGGAGATCATATCCCCCCCTTATGTATTATACATGGAGATCATATCCCCCCTTATGTATTATACATGGAGATCATATCCCCCCTTATGTATTATACATGGAGATCATATCCCCCCTTATGTATTATACATGGAGATCATATCCCCCTTATGTATTATACATGGAGATCATATCCCCTTTATGTATTATGCATGGAGATCATATCCCCCCTTATGTATTATACATGGAGATCATATACCCCCTTATGTATTATGCATGGAGATCATATCCCCCTTATGTATTATACATGGAGATCATATCCCCCCTTATGTATTATACATGGAGATCATATCCCCCCTTATGTATTATACATGGAGATCATATCCCCCTTATGTATTATACATGGAGATCATATCCCCCCTTATGTATTATACATGGAGATCATATCCCCCCTTATGTATTATGCATGGAGATCATATCCCCCTTATGTATTATGCATGGAGATCATATCCCCCCTTATGTATTATACATGGAGATCATATCCCCCCTTATGTATTATACACGGAGATCATATCCCCCTTATGTATTATACACGGAGATCATATCCCCCCTTATGTATTATACATGGAGATCATATCCCCCCTTATGTATTATACACGGAGATCATATCCCCCCTCATGTATTATACATGGAGATCATATCCCCCCTTATGTATTATACATGGAGATCATATCCCCCCTTATGTATTATACATGGAGATCATATCCCCCCCTTATGTATTATACATGGAGATCATATCCCCCCCTTATGTATTATACATGGAGATCATATCCCCCCCTTATGTATTATACATGGTGATCATATCCCCCTTATGTATTATACATGGAGATCATATCCCCCCTTATGTATTATACATGGAGATCATATCCCCCTTATGTATTATACATGGAGATCATATCCCCCTTATGTATTGTACATGGAGATCATATCCCCCCCTTATGTATTATACATGGAGATCATACCCCCCCCCCCCTTATGTATTATACATGAAGATCATATCCCCCCTTATGTATTATACATGGAGATCATATCCCCCCCTTATGTATTATACATGGAGCTCATATCCCCCCCTTATGTATTATACATGGAGATCATATCCCCCTTATGTATTATACATGGAGATCATATCCCCCCTTATGTATTATACATGGAGATCATATCCCCCCTTATGTATTATACATGAAGATCATATCTCCCCTTATGTATTATACATGGAGATCATATCCCCCCCTTATGTATTATACATGGAGATCATACCCCCCCCCTTATGTATTATACATGGAGATCATATCCCCCTTATGTATTATACATGGAGATCATATCCCCCTTATGTATTATACATGGAGATCATATCCCCCTTATGTATTATACATGGAGATCATATCCCCCCCTTATGTATTATACATGGAGATCATATCCCCCCTTATGTATTATACATGGAGATCATACCCCCCCTTATGTATTATACATGGAGATCATATCCCCCTTATGTATTATACATGGAGATCATATCCCCCCTTATGTATTATACATGGAGATCATATCCCCCTTATGTATTATACATGGAGATCATATCCCCCCTTATGTATTATACATGGAGAACATATCCCCCCTTATGTATTATACATGGAGATCATATCCCCCTTATGTATTATACATGGAGATCATATCTCCCCCCTTATGTATTATACATGGAGATCATATCCCCCCTTATGTATTATACATGGAGATCATATCCCCCTTATGTTTTATACATGGAGATCATATCCCCCCTTATGTATTATACATGGAGATCATATCCCCCCTTATGTATTATACATGGAGAACATATCCCCCCTTATGTATTATACATGGAGAACATATCCCCCCTTATGTATTATACATGGAGATCATATCCCCCCTTATGTATTATACATGGAGATCATATCCCCCCTTATGTATTATACATGGAGAACATACCCTTCTTATGTATTATGCATGGAGATCATATCCCCCTTATGTATTATACATGGAGATCATACCCCCCCCCCCTTATGTATTATACATGAAGATCATATCCCCCCTTATGTATTATACATGGAGATCATATCCCCCCCTTATATATTATACATGGAGCTCATATCCCCCCCTTATGTATTATACATGGAGATCATATCCCCCTTATGTATTATACATGGAGATCATATCCCCCCTTATGTATTATACATGGAGATCATATCCCCCCTTATGTATTATACATGAAGATCATATCTCCCCTTATGTATTATACATGGAGATCATATCCCCCCCTTATGTATTATACATGGAGATCATACCCCCCCTTATGTATTATACATGGAGATCATATCCCCCTTATGTATTATACATGGAGATCATATCCCCCTTATGTATTATACATGGAGATCATATCGCCCCCTTATGTATTATACATGGAGATCATATCCACCCCTTATGTATTATACATGGAGATCATATTGCCCCCTTATGTATTATACATGGAGATCATATCCCCCCTTATGTATTATACATGGAGAACATATCCCCCCTTATGTATTATACATGGAGATCATATCCCCCTTATGTATTATACATGGATATCATATCTCCCCCCTTATGTATTATACATGGAGATCATATCCCCCCTTATGTATTATACATGGAGATCATATCCCCCTTATGTATTATGCATGGAGATCATATCCCCCCTTATGTATTATACATGGAGATCATATCCCCCCTTATGTATTATACATGGAGAACATACCCCCCTTATGTATTATACATGGAGATCATATCCCACCTTATGTATTATACATGGAGATCATATCCCCCTTATGTTTTATACATGGAGATCATATCCCCCCTTATGTATTATACATGGAGATCATATCCCCCCTTATGTATTATACATGGTGATCATATCCCCCTTATGTATTATACATGGAGATCATATCCCCCCTTATGTATTATACATGGAGATCATATACCCCCTTATGTATTATCCATGGAGATCATATCCCCCTTATGTATTATACATGGAGATCATATCCCCCCTTATGTATTATGCATGGAGATCATATCCCCCCTTATGTATTATGCATGGAGATCATATCCCCCCTTATGTATTATACATGGAGATCATATCCCCCTTATGTATTATACATGGTGATCATATCCCCCCTTATGTATTATACATGGTGATCATATCCTCCCCTTATGTATTATACATGGAGATCATATCCCCCTTATGTATTATACACGGAGATCATATCCCCCCTTATGTATTATACACGGAGATCATATCCCCCTTATGTATTATACACGGAGATCATATCCCCCCTTATGTATTATACACGGAGATCATATCCCCCCTTATGTATTATACACGGAGATCATATCCCCCCTCATGTATTATACACGGAGATCATATCCCCCCTTATGTATTATACATGGAGATCATATCCCCCCTCATGTATTATACACGGAGATCATATCCCCCCTTATGTATTATACATGGAGATCATATCCCCCCTTATGTATTATACATGGAGATCATATCCCCCCTTATGTATTATACATGGTGATCATATCCCCCTTATGTTTTATACATGGAGATCATATCCCCCCTCATGTATTATACATGGAGATCATATCCCCCCCTTATGTATTATACATGGAGATCATTTCCCCCCCTTATGTATTATACATGGTGATCATATCCCCCTTATGTATTATACATGGTGATCATATCCCCCTTATGTATTATACATGGAGATCATATCCCCCCTTATGTATTATACATGGAGATCATATCCCCCTTATGTATTGTACATGGAGATCATATCCCCCCCTTATGTATTATACATGGAGATCATATCCCCCCTTATGTATTATACATGGAGATCATATCCCCCCTTATGTATTATACATGGAGATCATATCCCCCCCTTATGTATTATACATGGAGATCATACCCCCCCTCTTATGTATTATACATGAAGATCATATCCCCCTTATGTATTATACATGGAGATCATATCCCCCCCTTATGTATTATACATGGAGCTCATATCCCCCCCTTATGTATTATACATGGAGACCATATCCCCCCCTTATGTATTATACATGGAGATCATATCCCCCCTTATGTATTATACATGGAGATCATATCCCCCTTATGTATTATACATGGAGATCATATCCCCCTTATGTATTATACATGGAGATCATATTGCCCCCTTATGTATTATACATGGAGATCATATCCCCCCCTTATGTATTATACATGGAGATCATATCCCCCCCTTATGTATTATACATGGAGATCATATCGCCCCCTTATGTATTATACATGGAGATCATATCCCCCCTTATGTATTATACATGGAGATCATATCCCCCCTTATGTATTATACATGGAGATCATATCCCCCCTTATGTATTATACATGGAGATCATATCCCCCCTTATGTATTATACATGGAGATCATATATATCCCCCCTTATGTATTATACATGGAGATCATATCCCCCCTTATGTATTATACATGGTGATCATATCCCCCCTTATGTATTATACATGGAGATCATATCCCCCTTATGTATTATACATGGAGATCATATCCCCCCTTATGTATTATACATGGAGATCATATCTCCCATTATGTATTATACATGGAGATCATATCCCCCCTTATGTATTATACATGGAGATCATATCCCCCTTATGTATTATACATGGAGATCATATCCCCCCCTTATGTATTATACATGGAGATCATATCCCCCTTTATGTATTATACATGGAGATCATATCCCCACCCCTTATGTATTATACATGGAGATCATATCCCCCCCTTATGTATTATACATGGGGATCATATCCCCCCTTATGTATTATACATGGAGATCATATCCCCCCTTATGTATTATACATGGAGATCATATCCCCCCCTTATGTATTATACATGGAGATCATATCCCCCCTTATGTATTATACATGGAGATCATATCCCCCCTTATGTATTATACATGGAGATCATATCCCCCTTATGTATTATACATGGAGATCATATCCCCTTTATGTATTATGCATGGAGATCATATCCCCCCTTATGTATTATACATGGAGATCATATCCCCCCTTATGTATTATGCATGGAGATCATATCCCCCCTTATGTATTATACATGGAGATCATATCCCCCCTTATGTATTATGCATGGAGATCATATCCCCCCTTATGTATTATACATGGAGATCATATCCCCCTTATGTATTATACATGGTGATCATATCCCCCCTTATGTATTATACATGGTGATCATATCCCCCCCTTATGTATTATACATGGTGATCATATCCCCCTTATGTATTATAAATGGAGATCACATCCCCCCTTATGTATTATACATGGAGGTCATATCCCCCCTTATGTATTATACATGGTGATCATATCCCCCCCTTATGTATTATACATGGAGATCATATCCCCCCTTATGTATTATACATGGAGATCATATACCCCCTTATGTATTATGCATGGAGATCATATCCCCCCTTATGTATTATACATGGAGATCATATACCCCCTTTTGTATTATGCATGGAGATCATATCCCCCTTATGTATTATACATGGAGATCATATCCCCCTTATGTATTATGCATGGAGATCATATCCCCCCTTATGTATTATACATGGAGATCATATCCCCCCTTATGTATTATACATGGAGATCATATCCCCCTTATGTATTATACATGGTGATCATTTCCCCCCTTATGTATTATACATGGTGATCATATCCCCCCCTTATGTATTATGCACGGAGATCATATCCCCCTTATGTATTATACACGGAGATCATATCCCCCCTTATGTATTATACACGGAGATCATATCCCCCTTATGTATTATACATGGAGATCATATCCCCCCTTATGTATTATACACGGAGATCATATCCCCCCTCATGTATTATACACGGAGATCATATCCCCCCTTATGTATTATACACGGAGATCATATCCCCCCCTCATGTATTATACACGGAGATCATATCCCCCCCTTATGTATTATACATGGTGATCATATCCCCCTTATGTATTATACATGGAGATCATATCCCCCCTCATGTATTATACATGGAGATCATATCCCCCCCTTATGTATTATACATGGAGATCATATCCCCCCCTTATGTATTATACATGGTGATCATATCCCCCTTATGTATTATACATGGAGATCATATCCCCCCTTATGTATTATACATGGAGATCATATCCCCCTTATGTATTATACATGGAGATCATATCCCCCTTATGTATTGTACATGGAGATCATATACCCCCCTTATGTATTATACATGGAGATCATATCCCCCCTTATGTATTATACATGGAGATCATATCCCCCCTTATGTATTATACATGGAGATCATACCCCCCCCTTATGTATTATACATGAAGATCATATCCCCCCTTATGTATTATACATGGAGATCATATCCCCCCCTTATGTATTATACATGGAGCTCATATCCCCCCCTTATGTATTATACATGGAGATCATATCCCCCTTATGTATTATACATGGAGATCATATCCCCCCTTATGTATTATACATGGAGATCATATCCCCCCTTATGTATTATACATGAAGATCATATCTCCCCTTATGTATTATACATGGAGATCATATCCCCCCCTTATGTATTATACATGGAGATCATACCCCCCCTTATGTATTATACATGGAGATCATATCCCCCTTATGTATTATACATGGAGATCATATCCCCCTTATGTATTATACATGGAGATCATATCCCCCCCTTATGTATTATACATGGAGATCATATTGCCCCCTTATGTATTATACATGGAGATCTTATCCCCCCTTATGTATTATACATGGAGATCTTATCACCCCTTATGTATTATACATGGAGAACATATCCCCCCTTATGTATTATACATGGAGAACATATCCCCCCTTATGTATTATACATGGAGATCATATCCCCCTTATGTATTATACATGGAGATCATATCTCCCCCCTTATGTATTATACATGGAGATCATATCCCCCCTTATGTATTATACATGGAGATCATATCCCCCTTATGTATTATACATGGAGATCATATCCCCCCTTATGTATTATACATGGAGATCATATCCCCCCTTATGTATTATACATGGAGAACATACCCCCCTTATGTATTATACATGGAGATCATATCCCCCCTTATGTATTATACATGGAGATCATATCCCCCTTATGTTTTATACATGGAGATCATATCCCCCCTTATGTATTATACATGGAGATCATATCCCCCCTTATGTATTATACATGGTGATCATATCCCCCTTATGTATTATACATGGAGATCATATCCCCCCCTTATGTATTATACATGGAGAACATATCCCCCTTATGTATTATACATGGAGATCATATCCCCCTTATGTATTATACATGGAGATCATATCCCCCTTATGTATTATACATGGAGATCATATCCCCCCCTTATGTATTATACATGGTGATCATATCCCCCTTATGTATTATACATGGAGATCATATCCCCCTTATGTATTATACATGGAGATCATATCCCCCTTATGTGTTATACATGGTGATCATATCCCCCTTATGTGTTATACATGGAGATCATACCCCCCCTTATGTGTTATACATGGAGATCATATCCCCCTTATGTATAATACATGGAGATCATATCCCCCCCTTATGTATTATACATGGAGAACATATCCCCCTTATGTATTATAAATGGTGATCATATCCCCCCTTATGTATTATACATGGAGATCATATCCCCACCCCTTATGTATTATACATGGAGATCATATCCCCCTTATGTATTATACATGGAGATCATATCCCCCTTATGTATTATACATGGAGATCATATCCCCCTTATGTATTATACATGGAGATCATATCCCCCCTTATGTATTATACATGGAGATCATATCCCCCTTATGTATTATACATGGAGATCATACCCCCCCTTATGTATTATACATGGAGATCATATCCCCCCTTATGTATTATACATGGAGATCATATCCCCCCTTATGTATTATACATGGAGATCATATCCCCCCTTATGTATTATACATGGAGATCATATCCCCCCCCTTATGTTTTATACATGGAGATCATATCCCCCTTATGTATTATACATGGAGATCATATCCCCTTTATATATTATACATGGAGATCATATCACCCCCTTATGTATTATACATGGAGATCATATACCCCCTTATGTATTATACATGGAGATCATATCCCCCTTATGTATTATACATGGAGATCATATCCCCTTTATGTATTATGCATGGAGATCATATCCCCCGTTATGTATTATACATGGAGATCATATCCCCCCTTATGTATTATGCATGGAGATCATATCCCCCCTTATGTATTATACATGGAGATCATATCCCCCCTTATGTATTATGCATGGAGATCATATCCCCCCTTATGTATTATACATGGAGATCATATCCCCCTTATGTATTATACATGGTGATCATATCCCCCCTTATGTATTATACATGGTGATCATATCCCCCCCTTATGTATTATACATGGTGATCATATCCCCCTTATGTATTATACATGGAGATCATATCCCCCCTTATGTATTATACATGGAGGTCATATCCCCCCTTATGTATTATACATGGTGATCATATCCCCCCCTTATGTATTATACATGGAGATCATATCCCCCCTTATGTATTATACATGGAGATCATATACCCCCTTATGTATTATGCATGGAGATCATATCCCCCCTTATGTATTATACATGGAGATCATATACCCCCTTTTGTATTATGCATGGAGATCATATCCCCCTTATGTATTATACATGGAGATCATATCCCCCTTATGTATTATGCATGGAGATCATATCCCCCCTATGTATTATACATGGAGATCATATCCCCCCTTATGTATTATACATGGAGATCATATCCCCCTTATGTATTATACATGGTGATCATATCCCCCCTTATGTATTATACATGGTGATCATATCCCCCCCTTATGTATTATGCACGGAGATCATATCCCCCTTATGTATTATACACGGAGATCATATCCCCCCTTATGTATTATACACGGAGATCATATCCCCCTTATGTATTATACATGGAGATCATATCCCCCCTTATGTATTATACACGGAGATCATATCCCCCCTCATGTATTATACACGGAGATCATATCCCCCCTTATGTATTATACACGGAGATCATATCCCCCCCTCATGTATTATACACGGAGATCATATCCCCCCCTTATGTATTATACATGGTGATCATATCCCCCTTATGTATTATACATGGAGATCATATCCCCCCTCATGTATTATACATGGAGATCATATCCCCCCCTTATGTATTATACATGGAGATCATATCCCCCCCTTATGTATTATACATGGTGATCATATCCCCCTTATGTATTATACATGGAGATCATATCCCCCCTTATGTATTATACATGGAGATCATATCCCCCTTATGTATTGTACATGGAGATCATATACCCCCCTTATGTATTATACATGGAGATCATATCCCCCCTTATGTATTATACATGGAGATCATATCCCCCCTTATGTATTATACATGGAGATCATACCCCCCCCTTATGTATTATACATGAAGATCATATCCCCCCTTATGTATTATACATGGAGATCATATCCCCCCCTTATGTATTATACATGGAGCTCATATCCCCCCCTTATGTATTATACATGGAGATCATATCCCCCTTATGTATTATACATGGAGATCATATCCCCCCTTATGTATTATACATGGAGATCATATCCCCCCTTATGTATTATACATGAAGATCATATCTCCCCTTATGTATTATACATGGAGATCATATCCCCCCCTTATGTATTATACATGGAGATCATACCCCCCCTTATGTATTATACATGGAGATCATATCCCCCTTATGTATTGTACATGGAGATCATATACCCCCCTTATGTATTATACATGGAGATCATATCCCCCCTTATGTATTATACATGGAGATCATATCCCCCCTTATGTATTATACATGGAGATCATACCCCCCCCCTTATGTATTATACATGAAGATCATATCCCCCCTTATGTATTATACATGGAGATCATATCCCCCCCTTATGTATTATACATGGAGCTCATATCCCCCCCTTATGTATTATACATGGAGATCATATCCCCCTTATGTATTATACATGGAGATCATATCCCCCCTTATGTATTATACATGGAGATCATATCCCCCCTTATGTATTATACATGAAGATCATATCTCCCCTTATGTATTATACATGGAGATCATATCCCCCCCTTATGTATTATACATGGAGATCATACCCCCCCTTATGTATTATACATGGAGATCATATCCCCCTTATGTATTATACATGGAGATCATATCCCCCTTATGTATTATACATGGAGATCATATCCCCCCCTTATGTATTATACATGGAGATCATATTGCCCCCTTATGTATTATACATGGAGATCTTATCCCCCCTTATGTATTATACATGGAGATCTTATCCCCCCTTATGTATTATACATGGAGATCTTATCCCCCCTTATGTATTATACATGGAGAACATATCCCCCCTTATGTATTATACATGGAGAACATATCCCCCCTTATGTATTATACATGGAGATCATATCCCCCTTATGTATTATACATGGAGATCATATCTCCCCCCTTATGTATTATACATGGAGATCATATCCCCCCTTATGTATTATACATGGAGATCATATCCCCCTTATGTATTATACATGGAGATCATATCCCCCCTTATGTATTATACATGGAGATCATATCCCCCCTTATGTATTATACATGGAGAACATACCCCCCTTATGTATTATACATGGAGATCATATCCCCCCTTATGTATTATACATGGAGATCATATCCCCCCCTTATGTATTATACATGGAGAACATATCCCCCTTATGTATTATACATGGAGATCATATCCCCCTTATGTATTATACATGGAGATCATATCCCCCCCTTATGTATTATACATGGAGAACATATCCCCCTTATGTATTATACATGGAGATCATATCCCCCTTATGTATTATACATGGAGATCATATCCCCCTTATGTATTATACATGGAGATCATATCCCCCCCTTATGTATTATACATGGTGATCATATCCCCCTTATGTATTATACATGGAGATCATATCCCCCTTATGTATTATACATGGAGATCATATCCCCCTTATGTGTTATACATGGTGATCATATCCCCCTTATGTGTTATACATGGAGATCATACCCCCCCTTATGTATTATACATGGAGATCATATCCCCCTTATGTATAATACATGGAGATCATATCCCCCCCTTATGTATTATACATGGAGAACATATCCCCCTTATGTATTATAAATGGTGATCATATCCCCCCTTATGTATTATACATGGAGATCATATCCCCACCCCTTATGTATTATACATGGAGATCATATCCCCCTTATGTATTATACATGGAGATCATATCCCCCTTATGTATTATACATGGAGATCATATCCCCCTTATGTATTATACATGGAGATCATATCCCCCCTTATGTATTATACATGGAGATCATATCCCCCTTATGTATTATACATGGAGATCATACCCCCCCTTATGTATTATACATGGAGATCATATCCCCCTTATGTATTATACATGGAGATCATATCCCCCCTTATGTATTATACATGGAGATCATATCCCCCCTTATGTATTATACATGGAGATCATATCCCCCCTTATGTATTATACATGGAGATCATATCCCCCCTTATGTATTATACATGGAGATCATATCCCCCCCTTATGTTTTATACATGGAGATCATATCCCCCTTATGTATTATACATGGAGATCATATCCCCTTTATATATTATACATGGAGATCATATCACCCCCTTATGTATTATACATGGAGATCATATACCCCCTTATGTATTATACATGGAGATCATATCCCCCCCTTATGTATTATACATGGTGATCATATCCCTCCTTATGTATTATACATGGAGATCATATCCCCCCCCTTATGTATTATACATGGAGATCATATCCCCCCCCTTATGTTTTATACATGGAGATCATATCCCCCTTATGTATTATACATGGATATCATATCCCCTTTATATATTATACATGGAGATCATATCCCCCCTTATGTATTATACATGGAGATCATATCCCCTTTATGTATTATACATGGAGATCATATCCCCTTTATATATTATACATGGAGATCATATCCCCCCTTATGTATTATACATGGAGATCATATCCCCCCTTATGTATTATACATGGAGATCATATCCCCCCTTATGTATTATACATGGAGGTCATATCCCCCCCCCTATGTATTATACATGGAGATCATATCCCCCCCTTATGTATTATACATGGAGATCATATACCCCCTTATGTATTATACATGGAGATCATATCCCCCCCTTATGTAATATACATGGAGATCATATCCCCCCCTTATGTATTATACATGGAGATCATATCCCCCCCCTTATGTATTATACATGGAGATCATATCCCCCTTATGTATTTTACATGGAGATCATATCCCCCCTTATGTATTATACATGGAGATCATATCCCCTCCTTATGCATTATACATGGAGATCATATCCCCCTTATGTATTATACATGGAGATCATATCCCCCCTTATGTATTATACATGGAGATCATATCCCCCCTTATGTATTATACATGGAGATCATATCCCCCCTTATGTATTATACATGGAGATCATATCCCACCTTATGTATTATACATGGAGATCATATCCCCCCCCTTATGTATTATGCATGGAGATCATATCCCCCCTTATGTATTATGCATGGAGATCATATCCCCCTTATGTATTATACATGGAGATCATATCCCCCCTTATGTATTATACATGGAGATCATATCCCCCCTTATGTATTATACATGGTGATCATATCCCCCCTTATGTATTATACATGGAGATCATATCCCCCCTTATGTATTATACATGGTGATCATATCCCCCCTTATGTATTATACATGGAGATCATATCCCCCCTTATGTATTATACATGGTGATCATACCCCCCCCCTTATGTATTATACATGGAGATCATATCCCCCCCCCTTATGTATTATGCATGGAGATCATATCCCCCCTTATGTATTATACATGGAGATCATATCCCCCCTTATGTATTATACATGGAGATCATATCCCCCTTATGTATTATACATGGTGATCATATCCCCCCTTATGTATTATACATGGTGATCATATCCCCCCCTTATGTATTATGCATGGAGATCATATCCCCCCTTATGTATTATACATGGAGATCATATCCCCCCTTATGTATTATGCATGGAGATCATATCCCCCCTTATGTATTATACATGGAGATCATATCCCCCCTTATGTATTATACATGGTGATCATATCCCCCCTTATGTATTATACATGGAGATCATATCCCCCCCTTATGTATTATACATGGAGATCATATCCCCCCTTATGTATTATACATGGAGATCATATCCCCCCCTTATGTATTATACATGGAGATCATATCCCCCCTTATGTATTATACATGGAGATCATATCCCCCCCTTATGTATTATACATGGAGATCATATCCCCCCTTATGTAATATACATGGAGATCATATCCCCCCTTATGTATTGTACATGGTGATCATATCCCCCTTATGTATTATACATGGAGATCATATCCCCCCTTATGTATTATACATGGTGATCATATCCCCCTTATGTATTATACATGGAGATCATATCCCCCTTATGTATTATACATGGTGATCATATCCCCCTTATGTATTATCCATGGTGATCATATCCCCCCTAATGTATTATACATGGAGATCATATCCCCCTTATGTATTATACATGGTGATCATATCCCCCTTATGTATTATCCATGGTGATCATATCCCCCCTAATGTATTATACATGGTGATCATATCCCCCCTTATGTATTATACATGGAGACCATATCCCCCCTTATGTATTATACATGGTGATCATATCTCCCCTTATGTATTATGCATGGAGATCATATCCCCCCTTATGTATTATGCATGGAGATCATATCCCCCTTATGTATTATACATGGAGATCATATCCCCCCTTATGTATTATACATGGAGATCATATCCCCCCTTATGTATTATACATGGTGATCATATCCCCCCTTATGTATTATACATGGAGATCATATCCCCCCTTATGTATTATACATGGTGATCATATCCCCCCTTATGTATTATACATGGGGATCATATCCCCCCTTATGTATTATACATGGAGATCATATCCCCCCTTATGTATTATACATGGAGATCATATCCCCCCCTTATGTATTATACATGGAGATCATATCCCCCCCCCTTATGTATTATACATGGTGATCATATCCCCCCTTATGTATTATACATGGAGATCATATCCCCCCCTTATGTATTATACATGGAGATCATATCCCCCCTTATGTATTATACATGGAGATCATATCCCCCCCTTATGTATTATACATGGAGATCATATCCCCCCTTATGTATTATACATGGAGATCATATCCCCCCCTTATGTATTATACATGGAGATCATATCCCCCCTTATGTATTATACATGGAGATCATATCCCCCCTTATGTATTATACATGGTGATCATATCCCCCTTATGTATTATACATGGAGATCATATCCCCCTTATGTATTATACATGGAGATCATATCCCCCTTATGTATTATGCATGGAGATCATATCCCCCCTTATGTATTATACATGGAGATCATATCCCCCCTTATGTATTATACATGGAGATCATATCCCCCCTTATGTATTATACATGGTGATCATATCCCCCTTATGTATTATACATGGAGATCATATCCCCCTTATGTATTATACATGGAGATCATATCCCCCCTTATGTATTATACATGGAGATCATATCCCCCCTTATGTATTATACATGGTGATCATATCCCCCTTATGTATTATACATGGAGATCATATCCCCCCTTATGTATTATGCATGGAGATCATATCCCCCCTTATGTATTATACATGGTGATCATATCCCCCTTATGTATTATACATGGAGACCATATCCCCCCTTATGTATTATACATGGTGATCATATCCCCCTTATGTATTATACATGGTGATCATATCCCCCCTAATGTATTATACATGGTGATCATATCCCCCCTTATGTATTATACATGGAGACCATATCCCCCCTTATGTATTATACATGGTGATCATATCCCCCCTTATGTATTATACATGGAGATCATATCCCCCTTATGTATTATACATGGAGATCATATCCCCCCTTATGTATTATATATGGAGATCATATCCCCCACTTATGTATTATACATGGAGATCATATCCCCCCCCCCTTATGTATTATACATGGAGATCATATCCCCCCTTAATCTCCTCTTCTCAGTAGAGAATACATTCAGTTCCTCTACTCTTTCCTCATAGCTGATCTCCTCCATGCCTCGTATCAGTTTGGTTGCCTTTCTTTGTACTTTCTCCAGTTCCCCAAAGTTCTTTGACCCCCCAAATCCTTCTCCACCATTGACTCCCCCCCAGATCCTTCACCATTGACCCCCCCAGATCCTTCACCATTGACCCTCCAGATCCTTCTCCACCATTGACCCCCCAGTTGTACCCCCCTAGTATGTATGATGCATATTCTTAGCCCCCCCAGTGCAGAACCTTACATTTATCACCATTAGCCCTCATTGGCCCCATAGCCCCCCAATTACACAGAGCATTGAGGTCGGCTTGTAAGTTGGAGACATCCTGTAAGGACGTTATTCCCCGGCACAGCTTGGTGTCATCTGCAAAGACTGGAATGGGATTTATAATCTCACACCCCATATTGTTTATATATATATTAATAAGTAAGGGTCCCAACACTGAACCCTGGGGTACCCCACTAATAACACTGAACCTTGGGGTACCCCACTAATAACACTGAACCTTGGGGTACCCCACTAATAACACTGATCCTTGGGGTACCCCACTAATAACACTGAACCCTGGGGTACCCCACTAATAACACTGAACCCTGGGGTACCCCACTAATACTGAACCTTGGGGTACCCCACTAATAACACTGAACCTTGGGGTTCCCCACTAATACCACTGAACCCTTGTGTACCCCACTAATAACACTGAACCCTGGAGTACCCCACTAATAAGACTGAACCTTGGGGTGCTCCACTGACACCCCTAGACCATTCAGAGTATGAATCATTAACCACTACTCTCTGAATACGATCTTTTAGCCAGTTTTCAATCCATTTACATTCAGATTTCTCTGTCCAAGTATACCACGACCACCGCCACCCCTCTGTCCAAGTATGCCACGGCCATAATCACCTCTCTGTCCTTGTATATCATGTCCACCGCCACCTCTCTGTCCATGGATTTGGTCACCTCCAATCTAACCTGTTTCATGATGGTTTAATCCAGATCACCTCTACATGTTGTCTACAGTAAACATTTAAGCTTCCACTGATTACAGAATACTAATACTGAGAGTCATGACCCTTATACTATATAACTTGTACATTACATACCCCTGCACTGTATACTCTGTTGTACATTACATACTCCTGACCCCACTACTATATACTCTGTTGTACATTACATACTCCTGACCCCTGCACTATATACTCTATGTTGTACATTACATACTCCTGACCCCTGCACTATATACTGTATGTTGTACATTCCATACTCCTGACCACTGCACTATATACTCTGTTGTACATTACATTCTCCTGACCCCTGCACTATATACTCTGTTGTACATTACATTCTCCTGACCCCTGCACCATATACTCTGTTGTACTTTACATACTCCTGACCCCTGCACTATATACTCTATGCTGTACATTTCATCCTCCTGACCCCTGCACTATATACTGTGTTGTACATTACATACTCCTGACCCCTGCACTATATACTCTGTGTTGTACATTACATACTCCTGACGCCTGCACTATTAACTCCATGTTGTACTTTACATACTCCTGACCCCTGTGCTATATACTCTTGTACAATTACATACTCCTGACCCCTGCACTATTTACGCTATGTTGTACATTACATACTCCTGACCCCTGCACTATATACTCTATGTTAAACATTACATACTCCTGACCCCTGCACTATGTACTCTTTGTTGTACATTACATACTCCTGACCCCTGCGCTATATACTCTGTGTTGTACATTACATACTTCTGACCCCTGCACTATATACTCTATATTGCACATTACATACTCCTGACCCCTGCACTATATACTCTTTGTTGCACATTACATACTCCTGACCCCTGCACTATATACTCTATGTTGTACATTACATACTCCTGACCCCTGCACTATATACTCTATGTTGTACATTACATACTCCTGACCCCTGCACTATATACTCTATGTTGTACATTACATACTCCTGACCCCTACAATATATACTCTATGGTGTACATACCATACTCCTGACTTCTGCTCTCCCCCCTCCCCCACTGCTATATATACACATAATATGGATTCTCTTTTGTTCCCCCCATTTCCTCCCAGCTGGACATTTTATATCGGATGATGTGATTGGAGCACAGACTTTTACATGGTGATAATAATGTGATAACATCCTCCAACTTTGGACTCTTAAACAGAAAGTGATAATGAGGGAGGAGTCAATACCCCAATGATGGTGGTCTTCAGGATCAGTCCAGTCTTCATCTTGGTTGTTCTCCCCCCATCCTCACTCTCTGACCTCTGGTGGGGCTCAGCCCCGCTGATCTTCATGACTAAATCATGGACTAAATAAGGAAGTGCAGTACTTCTTGTGTTGGGAAGATGGCGATGAGTGATAGAGGGGGTGGGGACCCTCGTCCTATAATCCCCTCATCACTGTCCCTCCTATAAAAGACAGTTCTGGTTGTTTCCTCACTCTCTGACTAAGGTCCATGAATAAAGAAATGACCTGGTAGGAGATCAGAGGAGCCATTTCCTAGTTCCCTTGAGGGTGGAATTGTAAGCTCCTCAGAGACCAAGCTGCCTGATGTGGGCGGAGTCCTGGTTTGGGGGAACCAATCAGCTCCTGTCTAGTAATCCTCTTTGTCTTTGTATTTTAGTCCATGGCCGGGAGATGAGGAAAACCTCCGAGGATTGTCTCACTTTGTCTCCAGACTGGAAAGTAGAAGATGAGGACATCACACAGTATAGTCCAGGAGAAAACCCGGCTCCCTCCAATGTCCATCCGGCACCACCCAGTGTAGATGGACCATCGGATTCCTCGTATCCTGTGGAATCTCAGACTGTGCGGGACCGGGCCGGCCTTCCAACAGAGGAGAGCTTCTCCTGTACTGAGTGCGGGAAGAGGTTAAGTTCTACATACCATCTTAATGTGCATAAAAGATATCACACAGGGGAGAAGCCGTATTCCTGTCCTGAGTGCGGGAAATGTTTTTCGCAGAAGTCCAATCTTTCCACACATCAGAGATCTCACACGGGGGAGAAGCCGTATTCCTGTCCTGAGTGCGGGAAATGTTTTTCCCAGACGTCCCATCTTTACAAACATCAGAGATCTCACACAGGGGAGAAGCTGTATTCCTGTCCTGAGTGTGGGAAATGTTTTTCAGACAAGTATTGTCTTCACACACATCAGAGATCTCACACGGGGGAGAAGCCATATTCCTGTACTAAGTGTGGGAAATGTTTTTCAGTGAAGTCCAGTCTTTTCACACATCAAAGATCTCACACAGGGGAGAAGCCGTATTCCTGTTTTGAGTGTGGGAAATGTTTTTCAGATAAGTATCATCTTTCCAGACATCAGAGATCTCACACGGGGGAGAAGCTGTATTCCTGTCCTGAGTGCAGGAAATGTTTTTCAGATAATTATCATCTTTCCAGACATCAGAGATCTCACACAGGGGAGATTCCATATCCCTGTCCTGAGTGCGGGAAATGTTTTACACAGAAGTCACATCTTTGCATACATCAGAGATCTCACACAGGGGAGAAGCCGTATTCCTGTCCTGAGTGTGGGAAATGTTTTTCAGTCAAGTCCAGTCTTCACACACATCAGAGATCTCACACAGGGGAGAAGCCGTATTCCTGTCTAGAGTGTGGGAAATGTTTTTCAGGCAAGTCCCATCTTCACACACATCAGAGATCTCACACAGGGGAGAAGCCGTATTCCTGTCTAGAGTGTGGGAAATGTTTTTCAGGCAAGTCCCATCTTCACACACATCAGAGATCTCACACAGGGGAAAAGCCATATTCCTGTCCTGAGTGTGGGAAATGTTTTTCAGACAAGTCCAGTCTTCACACACATCAGAGATCTCACACAGGGGAGAAGCCTTATTCCTGTCTAGAGTGTGGGAAATGTTTTTCAGTCAAGTCCCATCTTCACACACATCGGAGATCTCACACAGGGGAGAAGCCTTATTCCTGTCTAGAGTGTGGGAAATGTTTTTCAGTCAAGTCCAGTCTTAACATACATCACAGATCTCACACGGGGGAGAAGCCTTATTCCTGTCCTGAGTGTGGGAAATGTTTTTCAGTGAAGTCCAGTCTTCACATACATCAGAGATCTCACACAGGGGAGAAGCCTTATTCCTGTCTAGATTGTGGGAAATGTTTTTCAGACAAGTTCAGTCTTCACACACATCAGAGATCTCACACAGGGGAGAAGCCATATTCCTGTCCTGAGTGCGGGAAATGTTTTTTAACAAAATCCAATTTTTCCAAACATCAGAGATCTCACACAGGGGAGAAGCCGTATTCCTGTTCTGAGTGCGGGAAATGTTTTTCACAGAAATACAATTTTTCCAGACATCAAAGATCTCACATGGGGGAGAAGCCATATTCCTGCCCTGAGTGTGGGAAATGTTTTTTAGCTAAGACCAGTCTTTCCATTCATCAGAGATCTCACACAGAGGAGAAGCCACTTTCCTGTCCTGACTGTGGGAAATGTTTTTCACTGAAGTCCAGTCTTTCCAACCATCAGAGATCTCACACGGGGAAGAAGTCTCACACAGGGTAGATGTATTCTTGTCCTGAGTGCGGGAAATGTTTTTCATGGAAGTTCAATCTTTACACACATCAGAAATGTCACACACTCAGAGATCTCACACAGAAATTCCTGTTCTAAGTGCGGAAAATGTTTTTCAGTGAAGTCTAGCCTTCACACACATCAGAGATCTCACACAGGGGAGAAGCTTTATTCCTGTCCTAAGTGCGGAAAGTGTTTTTCATGGAAGTCACATCTTCATACACATCAGAGATCTCACACAGGGGAAAAGTGATATTTCTGTCTGGAGTGCAGGAAATGTTTTTCACAGAATTCCCACCTTTATAGACATTAGAGATCTCACACGGGGGAGAAGCTGTATTCCTGTCCTAAGTGCGGGAAATGTTTTTCATGGAAGTCGCATCTTTCCAAACATCAGAGATCTCACACGGGGAAGCAGCCACTTTCCTGTACTGAGTGAGGGAAATGTTCCTCACTGAAGTCCTGTCTTCCTGTACATCAGGGGTCCCACACAACCCTGGAGGTGTATTAGTGCCTTGAGTGCGGGAAATGTCTTCTAGATGAATGTTGCTGGACATCCCAGCTCTCATGTGGGGAAGAAGCACACCCTGATATACACCTCAGATATACTCCATGGCTGATCTTCATCATGGAAGAAACAGTTGATAAGGAGATGAGAGGCCCCCAAAGACATGGATGAAGTGCAGTAAATGTCGGGGTGCAGAGTGGTCAGTAGATCCTGGAAATGAAGGACACAACTTCAGCCCTTCTTGGGTGTCGGAGTTGCGTTTCCTGATAATGATATAGCGGGTTACAGAGCTAGAAGCCGGGAGAGCCCAGATCTCGTTATCGGGGAACTTTACACAGACAACAAGAACTTCTGAAGTTGATGTCCTTCATTTCAAGGCTCTACAGAACAGTGGTGACCCCAAAGCATCTCTCTGTCTTCAGTCCATCCTTCTCCCATCCCCCAACAGGACGGAAGGAGAACTCCGCCCCAAACTAGGGGGGAACTTTCCTCTCATTATTTCCCTTTGCTTCTGTGTGGGTTTGGGTGGTTGGAGGAGTGCGGCACGAGAGGGAACACAGCTTGTTGTTCTATGTCTACATATGGGGTCAGGGTAGAGGGGATCCACCGGAAAATATTTCTACTCTTTGATTTTGTGCAAATCGTTTCTGTTTTCACTTTGAAGGGCGATATTATGTGTGGTTTGTAAAAGGGATTGGCCCAATAGATACCGCCCCACTTAGAGAATAGATGAACTAATATGACCAGCATTCATTCAGCCATGTCACATGTTGGTCTTTTCATACAGGGATTTCCTATGATCATTGGCTCCATCTAGTGGCCATAATTCCGTAATGAACTGTTTTTCCTGATTGAGGTATTTTGGAAGTAATACATCATTATGGCCACTAGAGGGAGCTGACGATTATAGGAAGTTACTAAGTTTATTAAAATACGGCCAGAATTTGTCACAGCTGGACACATGCTTGCCACACTCCCCCAACATATTTTTCACATAGACCCCTTAGTTTACTGTGTCAGGGGTGGTGTCATACAAATACCTGAGATCACACTCATACATTTTCAAGTACAGTAGACATTGAAGACATAAATTACATAAAACCACAGAATTAAACCAACCATTGATTTTAACCAAAAATACCTCAATTGGTTTTTAGATGACGCTAAGTATCCTAGCAATTAGTACATCTAGTATCCAAATTGTCAGGGAACACCCGAACAATTGATTTAGTCAGATAAATCAATCAAATCACAGTGTCTCCAATACAAAAAATGATTTACAAAAATAATTTGACTTAATTAATCTGAAAACTTCTTTAAGAACTCAAACAAGATCTGTGTAGGTATAGACTGCAGAGTATGAAAATCAGTATTTATGTACATAAGTCACTTACAAACACCATAAACAATAGTCAGATTGTGATTTACACTGACACTAAGATGTTTCTGTAAAAGCTCTAAAATAGAGTGAATTAAATTCAATAATCAGTTTCTCCCTGTAAACAACATAACCAATGAAAACGGACAATAATCTGTCTCCTGCAGATTGAATAAACTATGCAGAATTGTCCACCAGTATGGCCTAAGAACAGGAACATTTTTATAAATGACTTAACTTGAAGTGATGTTATCATGGGGAGAGTTATTAGGTTACACAAAGGAATGTGACAATTGGCTTACTAGTCTAAGCAAGCAAAATCAACAGAAAATATGTAAATTACCCTCCAAGTATCAGGTCATCTTTTTGGAGAACTGATGATCAGCCTTAAAGATGGCTGCCGATCAATGGGTGGATTTGAGCTTCCACAAAATGGTGTCTCTTCTTCAGTTGATGAGTGTCTTTAGATGATCTGAGTCTGAGATGATGTCTACCTTCCAGATGGCTGTGTAGATTTTCCTCCCTCTGTGAGTGTTCCTGCCGGTTTTATCTAGTTATGACTTATACACTCATCAAATGTGAATAAACCTGGCCAGGAGGTGGAACCTTCTCTGTGATTGGGGAATCTGATTCTCCAACCCATGTTTACTCAAGCATTACCTCCCATGGCCACTGGGTGTCATCCTTGGATAAGAATTGTCTGGTCTGAGTTTATTTGGGGACGGAAGTAACTAATCTGTGATCGGGAAAAATGAATATTTCACTATAACAAATTGGCCCTTGTGAAATCTATAGAATGCCTTGGAGAGTAGATATTATTCCTCATTTACAATCATTACGTTTTGGTGTAACAGTGATTAAATGGAGAATTGTAACTATCAGGAGGTTGGATTACATAAAGCAATTAGAATAATAGTTGTACACACAGAGGAGAGATAATAAAATAATAATTTGTATACTGATCTACTGATTGATTACGGCTTTGGTAGCATGCATACAATATTCCTAACAATACCGATAAACTCCAACACACTAAATATATATCATGGGATTACAAATCAACAAACATACCATAATATACGTCCTACATTCTTATGAGACAATCTGGTATTTTATCCCCATCACGTCTTTTTGTATAATCTGAAATATATGGAAACAGGGAGGTTTCTTTTTGTACCTTTTCACCAAAGCTAAATGAGTCTCAGCATTGTTACTGGAGTCACCTTGTTACATAGTTACAGAGTTCATCTGGATGGAAAAAAGACACCAATCCATCCAGTCCAACCAACAGAAAAAACAAAACACACAAATATAACATTACATGAGGAAATGCACATCTTACTGTAAAGGTCTCAGTAATCTATAAACAGAAGAATCCAGAAAAGAACTCTCACAGATCTGCAGCTTTGTAGAGTTAGCATTCATAATACACGGCTCAAAAAATGAAAGGGAGACTTAATCCGAGTCTAGCATCAAGCCAATTAAACTCCTGGGATATGGATCTGGTCAGGTAAGTCGCAGAGGGGGCTGTTCATCAGTTTCAGCTGCTTTGGTGTTAATGAAATTAACAACAGGTGCTCTAGATGGGCAACAATGAGACAACCTTCAAAACAGGAATTTACAGGTGGAGGCCACTGACATTTTTTTCCCTACTCATCTTTTCTGACTGTTCTTCACTAGTTTTGCATTTGGCTAGGGTCAGTGTCACTACTGGTAGCATGAGGCCATACCTGGACCCTACAGAGGTTGCACAGGCAGTCCAACTCCTCCAGGATGGCACATCAATACGTGCCATTGCCAGAAGGTTTGCTGTGTCTCCCAGCACAATCTCAAGAGCATGGAGGAGATTCCAGGAGACGAGAGCACGGAGGAGATTCCAGGAGACGAGAGCACGGAGGAGATTCCAGGAGACGAGAGCACGGAGGTGATTCCAGGAGAAGAGAGCACGGAGGAGATTCTAGGAGAAGAGAGCACAGAGGAGATTCCAGGAGAAGAGAGCACGGAGGAGATTCTAGGAGAAGAGAGCACAGAGGAGATTCCAGGAGACAGGCAGTTACTCTAAGAGAGCTGGACATGGCCAAAGAAGTTTCTTAACCCACCAGCAGAACTGTATCTGCTCCTTTGTGCAAGGAGGAACAGGATGAGCACTGCCAGAGCCTGACAAAATGACCTCCAGCAGGCCACTGGTGTGTATGTCTCTGATCAAACAATCAGAAACAGACTTTATGATAGTGGCCTGAGGGCTTGACATCCTCTAGTGGGCCCTGTGCTCACTGCCTGGCACCATAGAGCTCCATTGGAATTTGCCATTGAACATTAGAATTGGCAGGTCCACCACTGGCACCCTGTGCTTTTCACAGATGAGAGCAGGTTCCCCCTGAGCACATGTGACAGACATGAAAGGTTCTGGAGAACATTCTGCTGCCTGTAACATCATTTAGCATGACCGTTTTGGTGGTGGGTCAGTGATGGTCTGAGGAGGCATATCCATGGAGGGATGCACAGACCTCTACAGGCTAAACAATGGCACCCTGACTGCCATTAGGTAACAAGATGAAATCATTGGACCCATTGTCAGACCCTACACTGGTGCAGTGAGTCCTGGGTTCCTCCTGGTGCAGTGGGTCCTGGGTTCCTCCTGGTGCATGACAATGCCCAGCCTCATGTGGCAAAAGTGTACAGGAAGTTTCTGGAGGATGAAGGAATTAATACCACTGAATGGCCCCCATGCTGGCCTGACCTAAATCCAATAGAACACCTCTGGGATGTGATGTTTCAGTCCATCTGATGCCACCCTGTTGCACCTCAGACTGTCCAGGAGCACTGTGATGCCCTGGTCCAGATCTGGGAGAAAATCCCCCAGGACACCATCTTCCATCTCATTAGGAGCATGGCCCAACATTGTCAGGCATGCATACAAGCACTTGGGGGCCATACAAACTACTGAGGACCATTCTGAGTTGCTGCAATTACATTTCGGTAAAATGGATTCGCCTGCTGTATCATTTTTTTCTTGATTTTTGGGGTGTTTTTGTTTTTAGTCCTCTGTAGGTCAATAATTTTCATTTCCATCAAATGATGGGGCATCCTTACATTCCTAACACATTATCCAGTCCATATCAGTATAGAGATCCAGCAGCAGATTTGTCCCCATTGAGATATGATGAGTTATCAAAGTCTTCCTTTAATTTTTTGTAGCAGTGCATAACATAAATTTAAGATTTGGGTAGCTGAGATGTGATCAGTAGAAATATGTAATTGTAGATCTAGATTAATTCCATGTTATTTCAGATCAGTATTCAGTAATCAGTCAGACACATATGTTCTCAATTAGCATCTGAAAGGACAGAGCATCTTCTAGGCTGGAGGTGACACCTAGATGTCAATAAAATATTGTCACCTATGTAGCCAGAGTTTGCCACTTTCTTGAACCTAGAAGAAGAATCCTAGTCATTTTGGCTACAAGAGTCAGCAGGAGACCGTGAGAAGGCTCTGAAGTGTTTGTCAGCTTTGATTTATATCCACAAATCAAAGGAATTTATTTCATCTCTCATAAAAGCTAAAATATTTGTTGCAGAGGGATGAAAATACTTCTTTCTGTTTGGATACACTGTAGGCTACATCTGCATGTAAAACTGTATTTGTAGCCCCTGTGGAATCCCAGAGAAACACAAAATGGTTCTATGGTGCCTAATTGAGACAGCTGAACAGCGATTGGTACTGTTCTGTTCAGACTAACACACTGGTGTTGGAAATTCTATCCCTGACCAAGTGATCCAAACCATTCCTGGCCCATTCAGCTCTGGGCACTTCAGAACCCAGAACATCCTGTGGTACAGGAACACCCCCCAGGGTTGATTGGCCAAGGGCTAATGTGCAGCCCACATCCATATTTTAATAAATTGAGGACCCTGAGAAATGGACGGGGTGATTCGTACGGAGCCGGTTCCATGTGACTGGTGAATCACAGACTTTCTCTGACTTGCTCCAGTCACAGGATAAATCTTGGTAAAAGTTCTATTTCTGGTTTTATTCCCTTTTATTTTATTGTGAATAGCCAATTGTGTGCATTTTTGTATTTTCTGCAACTTTTTTTTTCTTTGTACATATTTAATGCATTACCCACTTTCGGGATATTACATCATAAAATGAATAAGTGACTTCTGCGTACTAAGCTCGGGCTCATATCTCCGGAGAGATTGTTGTATTGTAGAGTCTATGTGCTCGGTCTAAGTTCATTGCCAATCTGTATGCAATTGCACTGTGTGTTGGCAGATTGTCTGCAGATTGTAACATAGCAGATCTGCCAGACGGAGAGCTCTGTGTGTGTGTAGTGGACCAGCAGACGAGTCTGTGGACAAACTGTTGGTTGGTGGGAAGCTATCGTTTGTTGTGTGTCTGGTGTGGGGGGTGTGTGGACAGTGGAAGAGTGATTAACACCGGGGTTCTAGCTTGTTGGATAGCTGGAGGATTCCTAGAAGGGTGTGCCAATTGGTAGACTGCTCCTCAACCCTTCGTGTGCACCAGATTGTATATAAGATTTGTATCTGCCTGTGTGTGGTCAGCCAGCTGGCGTAGAGTCTCCCTCTAGTGTTGGCCAGAGGTAGTGCGGGCTGTGAAAGGGTATCCTGACCAGTCTTATATGCTCAAAGTCCTCATTCCCTCTTTACCCCAAGTCACGGGCTGACCATGCCTTGGTTAGCTAGTCATTGTGGGTGTGTGCTTTATCTGTGACACAGTGTATAATCCATGATGTGGGACTTCTCTTGTCCTCATTACATTGGAGGACAGAAACTCTTCCATTGTGATAGAATAAATATAAATCAGCACACGTATATATATAAAATCCTCAGAAATCCCTTAAAGTCATATCAATATCCTTCCCCTGAAGTACTAATAAAATATATATTCATTGACTTAAACCCAAAAACCCACAGATCCTTGTTGACAAAGTCCGGAAGAGACGAAACGCGTCCAGGGCACGTGACGTTCCCAGAAGTGCTGCGGCAGCCATTTTGGATTCTGGAATCCCTGTGTGTTGGAGGCTGGAGAGTAACGGTGCACTTCAGGTGTCCCCCAGAGCTACAAAGTGATAGTGCTGGATAGGAGTAGCAAGGGGGAATTATCTGGTGATCGGGAGACCCTCTACACACGGAAAGGGGATCGTATACTGGGCATGAGGAATTTGATGCTGTCTTGCTGATCTTATCGTTTTTATATGTAAGTGGCTACAATAAATGTTATATATGATTATAATTCACATACTGATTCCTGGTCTGTTTGTGAGGTCCTGAGGAACAAGAGGATACCAATCTAAGGACACTCTGTACATATGTGGTTGATTACAAGCTGGAATCTGTTTGTTTTAGGGTAATTATGCACTTTATATATAGTTTGCAGTGATATTTATTAATTTTCTTTTCACATGAGTGCTGTGACACTGGAGTGTTTTTTTGCATGATACACGTGTGGCACTTTAGTTCTGGGATTTAAAAGGTAATATACTATGTTGAGATTTTGTTTTTTGAGGTATTTGAAGAGCACCTGTGATTGATTTCCATCTTCTTCTGTGGAGTAGGAAGCGTCTTCCTATCAAGAAATTGATCTTTGTTTGGACACATTATTTGGACACTTTGCATATTGGAACTTTATTTTATTTTTGTTCTTTTATATATATTTTATATTTTTTATTTTTGGGTAATCTCTTTGGGTCTTGATTTTTTCACTATAATTGTGGGTTTTTGGGTTTAAGTCAATGAATATATGTTTCTTCCATTGTGATGTTTATTCCCAAGCTCTCCCAGAATCCCTCAGCTTGGAATAATGGTCCCTGTGTCTGCAGAAACGTAGAGAATACTTCCATATACCGCGTCTCTTCATCTTGTTCATCCTTCTTGTTGGCAGAACAATGACATCTCAGCTAGACTAGAGGATGTGGGGACCACCACGGGATTATTTGGTGTTTGTAATCACCCCCCCCCCTTGTTCCTGCACTGAGGGGTCCCGGCTTCCATTCCTTCTCTATACACAGAACTAAATACTTCAGTTGGGAGAAGTTTGTCCCTTGTGGGACTTGAGACCTGAAAATGACCCTTGTCTATTATTTGGTTTAAAAACTCCCATGGAAAACGATGAAAATATGATCTTCCTCATAGAAATTCTAACAAAATGCAACATTTTCCATTTTAGGTCAAAAATCATTTTAAATTGTTTCCCATCACACAGAAGGAATGTACATGCTTTGTCACTGAGTGGATTGCTAGACAAATGTTTTTATCAATAGACCCCTAAATGTCAGGAGATATACTGTATTCTATTATATTGTATTATATTATGTTATGTTAAATTATATAAAGACGGGAACAGATTCAAACATGATAGTTCAATCAAAATATGAAATATAAATATACATATAAAGTGCTTAAAAGGTGAAAATCTAATAAAGTGCTTGAATGGTGAAGAATCACTACGATGTGATCGGAATATATAAATTCTATTTGAAAAACACGGTGATCCACCTTAACTCAATGTTCCTCCACCTCAAAAATCGTATGGATGGCCGCTCTCCTCCTACCATGGACCTATGAATGAATACAGGTCAACCAAGCCTGGTAATTCCGATGCTCTAGATGTCAGCAGATGACAGGCACCACCTTCCATAATAATGTAAAACGGAATTCTTCTCAGATGATAGAAGCAGTAACATAGCGATTTGCATTTCAAAACTCCCGCTCTGTAAAAAGCTGGCAATTATGTCACTAGGCTCCGCCGCCACGCGTTACACCACCAACCACGTGGCTTCGTCAGGGAAAAGCCCATATATGCATCTAGGTAACCATGACTACTATTCCTGCTTCATTCTGTAGAGCCTGCAACATCCCACAGCTACATTCCAGCACATAAACTCCCCCTTCTGTCTTGTATGTAATACAATCTCTCATGAAATCATCTTTATTTGTACTTGTTGCTTTAAAATTCATTATTTTCCGATTAATCCCTGTAGTTCTTGTACATCCATAGCATTTTTTGCATGGGAAAAATCCTTTACCCGTGAAGAAAGAAAACTCACTTTTCTTAGGGGGATTCACCACATTTTTAACTATATTTATCAAAATATTTACCAACCCAACCAAAGTTTGTATATAGAGAGCCCCAAGGTTGTGTGACCGCATAGCTAAAAATGTGGTGAATCCCCCGAAGAAAAGTGAGTTTTCTTTCTTCACAGGTAAAGGAATATTTTGTTTTTTAATTGTATTGCTTTTTACCTGTTTACTGACTAGATTGGATATATGTCAGGTATTCTATTTCTCTGGGGTTAGGAACCTTTCTTATACATGTCTGTTACAGACCCCATGGTGCTGGGAAGCGTCTATGTGCTCTTCCTAATTGGAAGACTCTCCCCACTGCTATGCTTTGGTGGAGACTCTTCCAGTCCTTGACCTTGTGTCTGGGTTATTTGGTGTTTTACAGTTTTATGCTGCATATCGTTGTTTTACCATTTGAACTGACGATAGCCATTTTCTGGGTGTCTTTTGTCTCTCCCCTATTTCTTCCTTATTTTTTTATTGTTTTTTATTGAGGGTCATCTTGAGAATTTTTATTTGGTTATGGATTCTTGATCTCCCCTATGGGGGGATGTGTGGGTCTCCCCATCGCTGTCTTGCATTTTTCTATGTCCACCTTAAGACCTAATAGTGTCGTTGTTCCCTTACTCTCCCATAATGTGCAGGTTCAGGATTCCCCTCTAAGCGTCTCAAGTTTTTTTCTCGTTATAAGTCCCTGGGAGCTGATATAGTTGCTCTGCAGGAAACCTCTTTCACTCTTTCACACCACGTTATATTCATAGAGATTTCCCTGTGTGCTTTTTTGCTATTGCATCTGGGAAAAAACGAGGGGTAGCGCTCTGTTTGGCCCGGCGGTTATCCTTTACTGAATCTAAAGTGATACGAGACAAGGAAGGGCGATATCTATTGGTTAAAGGCCACTTGGGGGGAAACTTAGTGACTTTCCTGATTTACTACGCCCCTAATGTGAATCAATAGCCTTTTTTCGATCCCTGTTTCAATCTTTAGCTCTTGAACTGGAAGGTGATGTCATTTTAGTGGGGGATTTGAATTTGGCTTTAGATCAAAGGCTTGATAAATCGCATGCGACCAAACTTGTGTCCCCCCAAAACAAAGTCACAAATTTGCTCAACTTTTATATCGCTATAATTTGGTGGATGCATGGAGAGAGGCCAATCCTACTTCTAGAGACTACTCTCATTTCTCTAGAGCTCACAACCGGTATTCACATATAGACCACATCTTTCTCCCTACAGAGCTGCTGCCTAAGTTGTGTTCGGCTAAAATTGTATGGACACCCTGGTCAGATCATGACCCGATGATGCTAACAATCTCCAATTTAACTGCCAATCTGGCCAAGTCACACTGGTGATTGAATGAGTCCCTTCTTAGCAATGAGTCAACTCGCCTTGAAGTGGTGGAGCATTTGAACTCTTACTTTACCATTAGTAAATCAGAAGACACGACCCCGGCTATTAACTGGGCAGCTCATAAAGCTTCTATCAGAGGTTTTTTTATCCAACAAGTCTCTAGACTAAAGTGATCTCATGAAGAGTTGATTTCTGCCAAAACTAAGGAATACGAGGCTTTACTGGCCCAACATAAAACTTCTCCAACTCCGGACTTGTTACTTAAGGTAGAACAGGCTCGTTTGGAGCTTAATCTTTGTCTCACCACAAAACTGGGAAACCAGCTATGATGGATGAATCATAACTTCTTCACATGGCGAGACAAACCGAATTCTAAACTCTCCCCTAAACATACTTACTCGGCGGTTCCTAAGCTTAGCCTTCCTGGAGGTCACATCTCACAGGATCCTTAGAAATCCTTCAGGAATTTAATACGTTTTATTCTACCTTATATAGTCCACCCCAGTTTGTTGAGCCTTCCATGCTTCAAGATTTTTTAGGACCCTTGCAGTTCCCTTCCCTTGCCGACACCCACAGGGAACTTATGGAATGACCTACAGTATAACTAGTGAGGAACTTGGTAAAGTTCTTAAAATGCTAACATCACATAAGTCCCCGGGCCCCGACGGTTTACCAGATGTTTACTGTAAAACCTTCTCTGACCATCTTCTCCCCCATATGGCTCTTTACTTCAGTTCCTTGAGAGAAGACGGGTGATTCCTTTAGATGAAAATAATGCATATATTAGTGTTATTCCTAAACCTAATAAAGATGCGACTGATATCCTTAATTATTGGCCTATTTTGCTAATAAATTGCGACCTGAAAATATTGACAAAACTTTTGGCCCTGCATCTTAATTCCTTTTTGGCGAAGTATGTTCACAAAGACCAATCAGGTCTGATTGCCAAACGTTAGATCAGATTTGAAGGTCCGTAGCTTTGATTTCTGCTGTTCGCTCTAATTGGGATGCCCCTCTTTCTTGGGAATTGCTGATTCTTTCTTTGGACCTCCATAAAGCTTTTGATAGCTTAACTTGAGAATATTTGTTTACTGTTTTGGGAGCTTTTGGATTTTGTGCTGCGTTTCTTGTGCTTTTGAAGTCATTATATAACACCCCCTCAGATCAAGTGTCCATTAGAAGTTACAGATCCCCTGTGTTCCAAATTCGACGTGGCACTAGACAGGGTTGCCCACTCTCCCCACTGCTTTTTGCTTTGGCAATAGAACCCTTAGCTATGACGATCCGCTCTCATGCCAGAATCCATGGGGTCCTCTGTGGTCATCAGAAACATAAATGCTCTTTATTTGCTGATGATGTTCTCATGTATGTTACATCCCCTCTGGCCACTTTACCTAATCTATTGTCTCTCTTGTGTCACTTCTCTGAACTTTCTGGGCTGACTCTAAATTCTCATAAAATGATAGCCCTTAATGTTTTGTTACCTTCTTCAATGGAGCAACGGCTTCAAACTCTACATGACTTTCAGCAACTCCTTACCCTATTTGGGGGTTAATTTGATGGCCTCAATTGAGACCCTATTATACCAAGCGAACTATCCCCCTCTTTTCAAATGACTTCCGGAAGATCTTCATCGTTGGGCTGCTTACTCTATATCTTGGTTTGGCAGGATCAGCTCTTTTAAAATGACCTTTTTAACTCGAATATTATTCTTCTTTTGGACCTTACCGGTACCAATTCTGAGACGCGAGCTGCGGCTCCTACAGGCAGAGGTGCTTCGTTTTGTGTGGAACAATAGAAGATATTATACATAAATGTTCAGATATAATCAAATTGCCACTTTTATCCACTCGAAAATTGTTTTACTAGATGGAGCGCCCATTCTTACCAGTTTTGAACTTTCCTGTCAGCATAAGAATCTCTCTAGAGGCCGTATTTGTGTGGTGTACATCCTTCTTGCTGATCCAAACTGTAACTCCCCTATATGGATCAATGGGAACGGGACCTGAATGTTAGTTATGATCTATCTGATTGGCAAGACATAGCCCTGGAATTATCTAAAGATTCCATCATTACTACCTGAATTGAAGCAAACTATAAAACTATTGCGATGGTACCGGGTCCCAACTCAGACAGCGAGGAGGCATCCTTCTGCCTCACCAATGTGCTTTCAGTGTTGCAGCCAGATGGGTTCTATGTTCCACGTTTGGTGGCAATGTCTGATAGTTACTAGATTTTGGATGTGCATGTTTAACCTTATCTATAGGGTGATGGGGGTTAATGTTTGTAGGGCCCCGGAATCCGCCCTCTTCCATAAATTTCCACTTACAGTACCAAAAAAGACCCTTAACCACTTGCTGACCGCAGATAGCTGAATGACGGCTTTGCTTCAGTCGGCCGGTTCTGGGAGGGCATCATATGATGCCCTCCCACTCACCCCCGGAGCACGCACTCTGAAATCCCCATGATTGCTGTGTTCTATGGACATAGCTGATCACATGAAGTGGTAAAAGGCCAATAACAGTGGCCTTTTAGCACGTGATCAGTCATGTCCAATGACACAGCAGATCACCGGGAAATGCAGTTGTTAGTTATTGGCTGCACTTTCCTCGCGCTGTCACAGTGTGAGGAAGGTACTGCCGATAACTAAATTGTCAGAGGAGGGATTGGCACTGATCATAAGGGCACTGATGTTCAGTGCCCAGCAGTGCCACCCACCTGAGCCTCATCAACGCACATTAGTGAAGGATAAAAATTACCTCTTTGCAAAATATTATAATAGAAACAAAGAAAACTTTTTTCACATTCTTGCTCTTTTTTTGTTTAGAGCTCATAAAATAAACCCCCCCAGCGGTGAGTAAATATGACCAAAAGAAAGTTCTATTTGTGTGAAAAAAATGCTAAAAATGTCATATGGGTACAATGTTGCATGACCGCACAATTGTCATTCAAAGTGCGACAGCTCTGAAAGCTGAAAATTGGCCTGGTCAGGAAGGGGGAATATGTGCCCGGTAGGCGAGGGGTTAAGCATCTTACTTCTATGCTGTTAGCAGCGAGAATCACTATTGCTGAATATTAGAAGAGATCAATTATTCCGCTTCAATATGTTCACAACAAATGAGATTGGATCCTGACTAACGACAGACTCACCTGTGTTTTACATCATAATACCAACATGTGTGATAAAACGTGGGATCCGTGGAGTCCTTACATCTCCGTGCCCTAGTACTTCCTGATACGGCTCTCTTCTCCTCTCCTCTCTTCTCCTCTCTTCTCTTCTCTTCTCCCCTCCCCTCCCCTCTCCTCCTCCTCCCCTCCTCTCTCCACCTCATCCCCTCTCCTCTCCTCCCCTCTCCTCTCCTCCTCCTCCCCTCTCCTCCTCCTCTCTCTTCACCTCTCCTCTCTTTTCTTCTCCTCTCCTCCTCTCCCCTCCCCTCTCCTCCTCCTCCTCCCTCCCCTCCTTTCTCCTCCTCATCCCCTCTCATCTCCTCTCCTCCTCGTCCCCTCTCCCCTCCCCTCCCCTCTTCTCTTCTCTTTTTTTCTTCTCTTCTCTTTTCTCTTCTCTCCTCTCATTACTGTTACCCTCTTTTCTTCCTTTCTGCTGTCTCTTTTATTTTCCCATGTTCTGGTGCTAGTGTAGTTCCATGTTGTATGTGTTGTGCACTATGTGTGGTGTGTATGATGAATGCTCTGTGTGATCCATATGTCTCCTATTATTGCTTCCCCTGTACAAGGTGGACTTAATGCTGGGAATGTTCTATGTGACGTCTCCAGTCATTATTGCACACATTTCCTGCTTCCCTGCGGGATGTCTGTTGTTTATTCATCCGCCTGTTTGTTGGGGAGATTTCATACCTTATAACATGACACTTGTCTATTACATTTTCTGTAACTTCAAACATTTCAATAAAAATATTGGAAAATAAATAGTTGGTTGCAAAAGAGCTAGATTTATTTTTTCTCAGATTTTTTTTTTAGTTATTTTTGATCTTTCATGGAAACCACAGGAACGGATATTTTAATGTTTCTCGGGGCTGCAGTTCCACTGAGATCCACAAGGTGGTGATCTCACTTCAACACAGACAGGAAGTTATTGTAGAACAGAGGCAGGAAGTGATGTCAGGCACAGACAGGAAGTGATGTCAGGCAGAGACAGGAAGTCATCTGGAATAAAGACAAGAAGTTCCATACCATATGAAGTGGTGAGGAGACTTTGGTGGAAGTGGCAGCAGAGGAGGTAATAAGATGTTATGTTCTATTTACACCCAGTAACCCCCGTCATGTCCGTCCTCTTCCTCCATAGTAACGCCCGTCCTCTTCTTCCATAGTCACGCCCGTCCTCTTCCTCCATAGTCACGCCCGTCCTCTTCCTCCATAGTCACGTCCGTCCTCTTCCTCCATAGTCACGTCCGTCCTCTTCCTCCATAGTCACGTCCGTCCTCTTCCTCCATAGTCACGCCCGTCCTCTTCCTCCATAGTCACGTCCGTCCTCTTCCTCCATAGTCACGTCCGTCCTCTTCCTCCATAGTCACGCCCGTCCTCTTCCTCCATAGTCACGCCCGTCCTCTTCCTCCACAGTCACGTCTGTCCTCTTCCTCCACAGTCACGTCCGTCCTCTTCCTCCACAGTCACGTCCGTCCTCTTCCTCCACAGTCACGTCCGTCCTCTTCCTCCACAGTCACGTCCGTCCTCTTCCTCCACAGTCACGTCCGTCCTCTTCCTCCACAGTCACGTCCGTCCTCTTCCTCCATAGTCACGTCCGTCCTCTTCCTCCAGTCACATCCGTCCTCTTCCTCCATAGTCACTGTGACGTCTTTTATCTCCAGCAGATGATGATACACACATATATAGTGTGGGAACCCAGATTAACCCCTTCAGGGGCAGAACATTCCCCCACTTCCAGGGCCGGAACATTCTCCTCATTGTGGAGATAAATTCTAGTAATATGGTCCTCTAAACAAACAGCACTGACAATAAATAGACAAGACAAGGACCATCCTGACCATACATGGCCTACAAAGGGCAATGATGACACTACACAGGCAGCCAATGGGCAATCATTATTTTATACAGGATTTATATGGCACCAACAGTGTGCGCAGCGCTGTACAAAATGAAGGAAGACATTACAGTTACAATACAATTTGGTCCCAGAGGAAACTGATCCTGAGAACTTACAATCTAGGAGGAAGGGTTGAGTGATACAAAAGGTAATAGCTGTGGGGGGAGGAGCTGATGGAGGAAATAAATGGCAGTTTACTAAGAAGAAGCAGGATAGGTTTCTTTAAAGAGGTTTTCAGGGATCATCTAAAGGTGGATAGATTGGGAGACAGCCGGACAGATTGTGGTAGGGAGTTGCATAGGATTGGAGAAGCTCAGAAGAAGTCCTGGAGGCGAGCATGGGAGGAGGTGACACGGGAAGTAGAGAGTAGAAGGTCTTGGGAGGATCGAAGAAAGCGGTTTGGTTGATATTTTGAGGCCGGGTCGGTTGTGAAGCTGGGGGCAGATTTGTGGATGGCTTTGTAAGTTGTTAGTATTTTGGGTATAATTTGTTGGGTGAGTGGAAGCCAGTGGAGGGATTGGCAGAGAGGGGTTGCAGACAGTGAACGTTTGGTACACTACACAGGCAGCCAATGGGCAATCATTGCAATATGCAGCTAACACAATGATGGAGTGCCGGGGTCAGGAGTTTGGAGCATAGAGCCCCTTACATTGCTGCTCAGGAGGAAGAAAACATTCCCCAGCCGGCCATGAACAATATGTTCCATCATTGGTGTCAGAGGGAGGGACATTCTGAGTGAAGTAGAGGAGCTGAGGGGTCTCTCAGGGGTTACTGAGGATGGGAAACATTGGGGCCCCTGAGAGAGTAGTGGAGTTCAAAGGCTTTTAGGGGGTAGAGTAGCTGAAGTAATCTGGGTCTTTGATAGGGTTGGCGGGGAGCAGGGCTCTGAGGAAAGAGAAGTTTGTCAGGCTCAGGGGGACACTGAGGTAGGGAGGGGGGCTCCTGGTCTCTAATTGTCCTCTTACCTGCACTTACTTTCTAGACCTCCTTACAGAACTCCTACCAGGAAAGGAAGACAACCTTCACCTTCTTACCATCTCACTGGTCAAATAATATATTCCACGATACCAAGTGGAATGAAGGAGGGCAATCTTTCCGCCCTTGGTGGGCACTTCTTCTTAGAGGAGGTTTGTTGGTGCATTATTGACTAAAAGGTAGTCAGGGGTCAGTGCCGAACATCTTCAGGAGACACTCCAATACCCTCCCATGACACAGGCTCTGGCAGTGCCCGGTGCTGGAATTCAGAGCCCCAGGAACCCACCACCACTCTGTACAATGTCCTGTGTACTACAGTATACTTGGTAACCAAACCCCTCCCTCCTTCTGTCCTCCTTCTACCCGCACTAGGCTGTCATTGGAGGGAAGAGACAGAATTATCCTGATTAGCCAGGAAAAGTCATCAAGTTCCCCTTCCTGGACATCATGATGAGCCGACATTGACCTCACAGCACTGCCTCAGAGCAAACAAGTCATAGGAAGGATCATATTTATCATTCCTTGTCTGCAGATCTAATACTCATCAAAACCAGTTCAGAGACCAAACAAACCCAACAAACCCAACCCAACCCAACAGAGAAAAGGGGATTTCTGATCCAGCAGGTCCAGAGGGTCCCGGGACCTCCTAAATGTAAGAAATATTAAACAGCCCCAACTAAATATCTTCCCATGATTGTAGTAGTTCCTAAATGTTCAGCAACCCTCCTATTCCCCCCTCACATCCACATCCTATTATTGTGTGACCAATACCATCCAAATCATTCTTACTTTCATTTCCCAAAGTTATCCGTCTACAAGGAGACCTGTATAGATCACATGATGGCACCAATGAGGATGGAGGAGGACCGGAGTCACATGACTGAGAAGATACTAAACCTCACCCTGGAGATCATCTACCTGCTGACCGGAGAGGTGAGGAGGATTCTGGGAGGTCACATGACATCACTCTTATCTCTATTAATAAAACACAGACCTGACCAGAGAGGTGAGGAGGATTCTGGGAGGTCACATGACATCACTCCTATCTCTATTAATAAAACAGACCTGACCGGAGAGGTGAGGAGGATTCTGGGAGGTCACATGACGTCACTCATCTCTATTAATAAAACACAGACCTGACCAGAGAGGTGAGGAGGATTCTGGGAGGTCACATGACATCACTCTTATCTCTAATAATAAAACACACACCTGACCAGAGAGGTGAGGTGGATTCTGGGAGGTCACATGACATCACTTATCTCTATTAATAAAACACAGACCTGACCGGAGAGGTGAGGAGGATTCTGGGATTATAACATGATATTCCTATTGGTTCCTCAATACAGAGATTTTTTCTTCTGAAGTCAGGTGATCATATGACCATCACAGTGCCTCCATGTGACTCCCTAAACCCTGAGAGACACAACATGCAGAAGATTCTAGAAGTCACCAAGAAGATGATGGAGCTGCTGACAGGAGAGGTGAGCGGTGCCGGGAATTCTGGGACATTCTCCAGTAACAGACAAGGGATGTGTCTGGATGGTGACTGTATCATTGTGTGTGTCAGGTTCCTATAAGGTGTCAGGGTGTCACTGTCTATTTCTCCATGGAGGAGTGGGAGTATTTAGAAGGACACAAGGATCTCTACAAGGACGTCATGATGGACAATCAGCCGCCCCTCACATCACCGGGTAAGAGGAGACTTTATTGTAAAGGAGAGAGCAGTACGGAGGATCCACCTAGATCCCCCATCATCTGATAAACACATAGAAACAATGGATTCAGTCAGTGTGTGTGTTTCCTACAGATGGATCCAGTCATGGGAACCCCCCAGAGAGATGTCCCCGTCCTCTGTATTCCCGGGATTCCACACAGGAAGGTCACACCATCCCTCACTATTACAAGGTTGGTGGGATGGATCATCTAGAACATGAACTTATAAAGATGATGTGTGGATGTTTATGTGACCTTACATTTTACAGATGATATTTTCTCTCATTTCCTTGATTTAGAGTGGAGATCCAATCGATATAGAATTTGAGGTGAAAGCAGAAGAAGAAGAGGCGTATGTGAGGGATGATCAGCAGTCTATGGAGGAGGATGGAATAACGGGGACATTTATAGAGGAGGACACTCCTACAGAGATCAGCACAGGTGGGTCATGAACATTAAATCCATTCCTCCACCCATACTGCTCACTCATTGGTCCAGAGTAGGGCGGGGATTGGGTGATATCAGCCTGTAATCCCCTGGTCACTTTCCTGAGCTGTGTTCCCCGTCCTGTATTCCTGGATTTCTCTCGGATAATCTTCCTTCTCTGTGCTGCAGACACAATTTATGTCTCTAGACTGGATTTATGGAGGTTCTGGGGTTCAGCTGGCAACAAAATGTTTATTTTCACCATAGGCGTTGTTCTACCTAGGCCCCAGGACATGTGAGTTGGGTATTCTTCCCCATGTCCGGGTCTAGTAAGATCTCTGACAGTACATTTCTCCCAGGGTTCCTTGCTCTGTTATCTGCTGGCTGTGCTGGGTGGAGGGATATGTCTGTAGTGTCTCAGGCCCAAGTCACTGAGTGCAGTCTCAGGAGATGGGAGGCAGCGGTGTGGGATCTCTGCAACTTGTCTACAGTAAACATTTAAGCTTCCACTGATTACTGAATACCAATATTATGAGTCCTGACCCTTACACTGTATAATTTATATTGTACATTTCATACCCCTGACCCCTGCACTATATACTCTATGTTGTACAATACATACTCCTGACCCCTGCACTATATACTCTATGTTGTACAATACATACTCCTGACCCCTGCACTATATACTCTGTGTTGTACATTACATACTCCTGTCCCCTGCACTATATACTCTATGTTGTACATTACATACTCCTGACCCCTGCACTATATACTCTATGTTGTACATTACATACTCCTGACCCCTGCACTATATACTCTATGTTGTACATTCCATACTCCTGACCCCTGCACTATATACTCTATGTTGTACATTACATACTCCTGACCCCTGCACTATATACTCTATGTTGTACATTACATACTCCTGACCCCTGCACTATATACTCTGTTGTACATTACATACTCCTGACCCCTGCACTATATACTCTATGTTGTACATTACATACTCCTGACCCCTGCACTATATACTCTATGTTGTACATTACATACTCCTGACCCCTGCACTATATACTCTGTTGTACATTACATACTCCTGTCCCCTGAACTTTATTCTCTCTATGTTGTATATTACATACCACTGATCCCTGCACTATATACTCTATGCTCCTGTCTAGTAATCCTCTTTGTCTTTGTATTTTAGTCCATGGCCGGGAGATGAGGAAAACCTCCGAGGATTGTCTCACTTTGTCTCCAGACTGGAAAGTAGAAGATGAGGACATCACACAGTATAGTCCAGGAGAAAACCCGGCTCCCTCCAATGTCCATCCGGCACCACCCAGTGTAGATGGACCATCGGATTCCTCGTATCCTGAGGAACCTCAGACTGTGCGGGACCGGGCCGGCCTTCCAAAAGGGAGGAGCTTCTCCTGTACTGAGTGTGGGAAGGGTTTCCATTTTAAATCCCATCTAAATATTCATAAAAGATCTCACACAGGAGAGAAGCCATATTCCTGTCCTGAGTGCCGGAAATGTTTTGCACTAAAATCAGATCTTGTCAGACATGAAAGGTCTCACACAGGGGAGAAGCCGTATTCCTGTTCAGAGTGTGGAAAATGTTTTTTATTGAAATGTCATCTTTACCAACATCAGACATCTCACACGGGAGAGAAGCCATATTCCTGTCCTGAGTGCGGAAAATGTTTTTCAGTAAAGTACCATCTTTACAGACATCAAAGATCTCACACGGGGGAGAAGCCATATTCCTGTCCTGAGTGTGGAAAATGTTTTTCAGTGAAGTATCATCTTTACAGACATCAAAGATCTCACACGGGGGAGAAGCCATATTCCTGTCCTGTTTGTGGGAAATGTTTTTCAGTGAAGTCCCACCTTTACACACATCAAAGATCTCACACAGGGGAGAAGCCGTATTCCTGTCCTGAGTGTGGGAAATGTTTTTCAGATAATTCCAATCTTTACAGACATCAGAGATCTCACATGGGGGAGAAGCCATATTCCTGTCCTGAGTGTGGAAAATGTTTTTCAGTGAAGTCCCATCTTTCCAAACATCAGAGATCTCACACGGGGGTGAAGCCGTATTCCTGTCCTGAGTGCGGGAAATGTTTTTCAAGCAACTCTAATCTTTACACACATCAGAGATCTCACACAGGGGAGAAGCCGTATTCCTGTCCTGAGTGTGGGAAATGTTTTGCACATATGTCCATTCTTCACAAACATCAGAGATCTCACACGGGGGAGAAGCTATATTCTTGTACTGAGTGCGGGAAATGTTTTTTAGAGAAGTGTTATCTTTCCAGACATCAGAGATCTCATACAGGGGAGAAGCCATATTCCTGTTCTGAGTGCAGGAAATGTTTTTCACAGAAGTCCGATCTTTCCAGACATCAGAGATCTCACACGGGGGGAGAGGCCGTATTCCTTTCCTGAGTGAGGGAAATGTTCCTTACTGAAGTCCTGTCTTCCTGTACATCTGGGATTATAATGAGGTAGACCGATCAGACAGGGGTCAGTACTTATTGGGGGGGTGGAATGGGGAAAGATGGGGGGGAGGGCTATGGCAGATGATAAGAAGGTTTCCATGTTACAAACAACCAATGAAATTGGTACCATTTGTATTAAAATAAAAAATACAGAAAATCCGTGTGAACAAGGCGTCAGTGAATGAAAATGTTCCCCAATGCCAGAAGTGTGCCCAGCACAATAGGTGAGTTGGAAGGTTTGATGCATGAAGAGAACTAGGATTGAATTGGTATTGCTGAATCTTGGCTTCATTCCTCACATGACTGGGCCATTCATATTCCTGGCTAGGTTCTCTTTCGGAGAGACGGGGGAAATAGGAAAGGTGGTGGTGTCTGTCTCTATGTGAGAAGTGATCTCAGAGCGAGTGTGAAAGAGGACCTAGTTGATGGAGAGTGTGATGAGGCTGAAGTATTATGGGTGTAACTGCGCATGGGGGGCGGTACTACAAAGGTCATCATTGGAGTTTGTTATAGGCCTCCCAGTGTTAATGAGGAGGTGGAGACTCAGCTCCTCCCACAGATGGAAAGGGCTGGGACAGTGATAATAATGGGGGATGGTAACTACCCAGAAAGTGACTGGAGTAATGGTACTGCAGGAACAGTTAAAGGGCAAACATTTTTAAAACTACTACAAGACAATTGTACTGTGCAATTCATAGAGGCCCCAACTAGGAATGATGCTCTGCTGGACCTGGTCATCTCCAACCATGCAGAGCTTATTACGAATGTCCATATAAAAGAACATCTGGGTAGCAGTGACCATAACATGATTTCATTTATTGTTAGCTGTAAACAGCGAGCACATACAGGAAAAATAAAAAAACGCTCAATTTTAAGAGAGCTAATTTTCCAAGGCTGAGATCTGCTCTCCAAGACTTAGACTGGGAGGGAATATTGGCATCGATGAACACAACACAGAAATGGGAGTTCTTCAAAAAGACTGTATGTGACCACACTGCAAAATATATTCCCATGGGCAACAAGTATAAAAGGCTAAAAATCAAACCTATGTGGCTTACGGCCAAAGTTACAAAAGCTACTGTCAGGAATGGACTCAGCACTGGTGGTGGGACTCACCTGCCGTGTGGGCTGCAGTACCAGGGCTGACCAGCAGATGCTCTCAACAGCCAGAAGCTCACTCCTGCAGTCAGCCAACACCTGGGGCTGATTGCAGGAGGTGTATTTAAGGAATGACCAGGCCTGTGATCAGGGCCTTGGTGTATTGTTTCCCATGAGTCCCTGTATCTGGTATCCTGTGTTCCTGTTCTGCTGACTATCTGATTTGTTGCCGACCCTACATGATCCTGATCTCTGCTGACTTCTCCTGCTTGATCCCTAGCTTGCCTGACCATCCTTCTGTCTGATCCTCCGATACCTCACTGCCCGCACGTTGCTGACCTGGCCTTTGTGACTACGCCTGATGCTACCCAGACGAACCATCCATCCATCCCGCATGGATCTGTCCCTGTTACCAGGTCTGCCAGCCTCTTCACGTCAGGCTTTCCCCCGGTACATACCCTCGGCGGACCCCTCTACCACAGTTGGGTGCACTCAGGGGCCGCGACTTGGTCTCAGTCCCGCGCCAAGTCCATCCCCACCATCAGGGGCTCTGGTGAAAAGACAGACTGGGGCTTAGACTCCGCGCCCTGGGGAATCCCATTCTTTGGGTACTAGAGATCCCGCCAGGCGGTGCCTGACAATACCTAACGGCCTGCCTGATCATTCAACCTCTCCAGCCCTGACTACGCCTGTGTTCCTGAAGCCTGCTACTTCCCTGTGTCAGTCCACACATTTCTGGTCATACCCGGATCCCTAACAGCTACAGATAATAAGAAAAGAGCTTTTATTAAATATAACAATGAAGGAACGCGATCATCGTTTACACATTACAAAGAATAGAACAGAATATGCAAAAAGGAAATAAAGGCACAAAAACTGAAAACAAACGACAGAAAGATATCAGGACGACCCCAAAACATTCCTCCAATATATGAATAGTAGAAAGGTCCGGTCCCAGCATGTAGGCTCTTTACAGAACCATCTAGGGGGGGGGGACAAAGAGAAGAACAATGTATGAATTCCCTTCTTCAGCTCTGTGTATACAAAGGAGCATGGGGGGGCTCTTGTCCATAATGGGGGGTGGTACTGACACCCCCAGATGATCCACATTGGCTCACAATTGATATGATCCAGAAATATTTAGACAGAATAAAGGTGAATAAAGCCCCTGGACCGGATGGCAGACACCCACGGGGGCCTTAAAGAATTCAGCTCTGTCATCTCACAGCCATTGTTTCTCATTGTTAGGGACTCTTTAATGACTGGCATAGTACCACTGGATTGGTGTAAGGCCAATGTGGGGCCAATATTTATAAAGGGGACAAAATCTTTCCCAAGTAATTATAGACCTGTTGAAAGACAGAAGTTGTCAAACAAATCTGATTTCTTTTTGTGAGGGGGTGAGCAAAACCTTGGAAGGAGGGGTGGCAGTGGTATACTTGGACAGAAGGGTGGCGGTGGACGTGGTATACTTGTACAGAGGGGTGGCGGTGGACGTGGTATACTTGGACAGAGGGGTGGCTGTGGACGTGGTATACTTGGACAGAGGGGTGGATGTGGTATACTTGGACAGAGGGGTGGCGGTGGACGTGGTATACTTGGACAGAGGGGTGGCTGTGGACATGGTATACTTGGATAGAGGGGTGTCGGTGGACGTGGTATACTTGGACAGAGGGGTGGATGTGGTATACTTGGAAAGAGGGGTGGATGTGGTATACTTGGACAGAGGGGTGGCTGTGGATGTGGTATACTTGGACAGAGGGGTGGATGTGGTATACTTGGACAGAGGGGTGGATGTGGTATCCTTGGACAGAGGGGTGGCAGTAGTTGTGGTATCCTTGGACAGAGGGGTTGCTGTGGACATGGTATACTTGGACAGAGGGTGGCGGTGGACGTGGTATACTTGGACAGAGGGGTGGCGGTGGACGTGGTATACTTGGACACAGGGGTGGCGGTGGGCGTGGTATACTTGGACAGAGGTGTGGCGGTGGACATGGTATACTTGGACAGAGGGGTGGCGGTGGACGTGGTATACTTGGACAGAGAGTGGAGGTGGACGTGGTATACTTGGACAGAGGGGTGGTGGTGGAAGTGGTATACTTGGACAGAGGGGGGCGGTGGACGTGGTATACTTGGACAGAGGGGTGGTGGTGAACGTGGTATACTTGGACAGAGGGGTGGCGGTGGACGTGGTATACTTGGACAGAGGGGTGGCGGTGGACGTGGTATACTTGGACACAGTTCCCCACACACGGCTAATGAGTAAGGTAAAGTCTATGGGCTGGAAAATCTGAATGTAAATGGATAGAAAACTGGATAAAAGATTGTATTCAGAGAGTTTGGTTAATGATTCATACTCTGAATGGTCTAGGGGTGTCAGTGGGGTGCCCCAAGGTTCAGTGTTATTAGTGGGGTACCCCAGGGTTCAGTGTTATTAGTGGGGTACCCCAGGGTTCAGTGCTATTAGTGGTTTACCCCAAGGTTCAGTGTTATTAGTGGGGTACCCCAAGGTTCAGTGTTATTAGTGGGGTACCCCAGGGTTCAGTGTTATTAGTGGGGCACCCCAAGGTTCAGTGTTATTAGTGGGGTACCCCAGGGTTCAGTGTTATTTGTGGGGTTCCCCAATGTTCAGTGTTAGTGGGGTACCCCAAGGTTCAGTGTGATTAGTGGGGTACCCCAAGGATCAGTGTGATTAGTGGGGTACCCCAGGGATCAGTGTTATTAGTGGGCACCCCAAGGTTCAGTGTTATTAGTGGGGTACCCCAAGGCTCGGTGTTATTAGTGGGGTACCCCAAGGTTCAGTGTTATTAGTGGGGTACCCCAAGGTTCAGTGTTATTAGTGGGGTACCCCAGCGGTCAGTGTTATTAGTGGAGTACCCCAAGGTTCAGTGTTATTAGTGGGGTACCCCAAGGTTCAGTGTTATTAGTGGGGTTCCCCAATGTTCAGTGTTATTAGTGGGGTACACCAAGGTTAAGTGCTATTTGTGGGGTACCCCAAGGTTCAATGTTATTAGTGGGGTACCCCAGGGTCCAGTGTTATTAGTGGGGTACCCCAAGGTTCAGTGTCATTAGTGGGGTACCCCAGGGTCCAGTGTTATTAGTGGGGTACCCCAAGGCTCAGTGTCATTAGTGGGGTACCCCAGGGTTCAGTGTCATTAGTGGTGTACCCCAGGGTTCAGTGTTATTAGTGGTGTACCCCAGGGTTCAGTGTCATTAGTGGTGTACCCCAAGGTTCAGTGTTATTAGTGGGGTACCCCAGGGTTCAGTGTTATTAGTGGGGTACCCCAAGGTTCAGTGTTATTAGTGGGGTACCCCAAGGGTCAGTGTTATTAGTGGGGTACCCCAGGGTTCAGTGTTATTAGTGGGGTACCCCAAGGGTCAGTGTTATTAGTGGGGTACCCCAAGGCTCAGTGTTATTAGTGGGGTACCCCAGGGTTCAGTGTTATTAGTGGTGTACCCCAAGGTTCAGTGTTATTAGTGGGGTACCCCAAGGTTCAGTGTTATTAGTGGGGTTCCCCAAGGTTCAGTGTGATTAGTGGGGTACCCCAGGGTTCAGTGTTGGGACCCTTACTTATTAATATATATATAAACAATATGGGGTGTGAGATTATAAACCCCATTCCAGTCTTTGCAGATGACACCAAGCTGTGCCGGGGAATAACGTCCTTACAGGATGTCTCCAACTTACAAGCCGACCTCAATGCTCTGTGTAATGAGATGTTGTAACCTGAGTCCTCTACATATAGTGGGGACCCCCATTGTTGGACACCATTTTTGGATGTTCTTATCAGTAATCCATCTCTAATACTGAATTGAGATTTGGATGTCACTAATAATTGGTGGTCTTCTTTTTGGGCGTAGTCTTCCTCCAATATACGGGTGTTACAGGGTCTTCTATGTGTTTATTATTATTATACAGGATTTATGGCACCAACAGTTTGCGCAGCGCTGTACAATATAAGGGGGGCGGTACAATTACAATACATTTCAGTACAGAAGGAATAGGAGGGCCTGGCCCGTGGAGCTTACAATCTGAAGGAAGGGGGAGGGGATACAAAAGGTGATAGCTGCGGGGGATGATCTGGTGGAGGTGATTCAAGTACAGTTCTTAGGTGGGGGTGGGGTAGGTTTCCCTGAATAAGTGAGTTTTCAAAGATCGCCTAAAGGCAGACAGGGTGGGGTGCCCACTGGACATGCTGTGGTAGGGTGTTCCAGAGGATGGGAGAGGCTCTGGAGAAGTCCTGGAGGTGAGCATGGGAGGAGGTGATGGGGGAGCTAGAGATGAAGATATCTTGGGAGGAGCGGAGCGGGCGATATGGATGATATCTGCAGATGAGGTTGGTGATGTAGCTAGGGGCAGTGTTGTGGATGGCTTTGTAAGTTGTGGTTAGTATTTTGTATTTTATATGTTGGGTTAGTGGAAGTCAGTGAAGGGATTGGCAGAGAGGGGCAGCAGTCACTGATCGGCTGGTAAAGTGTATGAGTCTAGTATGAGTCAAGTTTTGAAGGGCCCAGACTGGGGCTAGTAATGCTTTCTCACAGTCATTGGATTTGATGTGTACAGGTGACAGGGAATTACTGGCATAGGCAATGATTGGTTCAGATTGTCTTGTATTTGATCCAGTACAGCATTGATACTGAGGTTTGTGAATCCAGTTCCCAGATAGAAGGGTTTTCCTCCTTCTGGATAAGCCAGGCACGGGGCTTGGGTGAGTTTCCTTGTCAGCTCATTCATGGCTCGCTCCTGAGCCCCCCCCATGTCCATGGTATATTCTTCTTTAGTAATGTCAATAAAGGTTTCCTGATTTCTGCCTAGTCATCAATAAACGTTCGTGAGTAATTCATCACACCCACAAATGATCTCACGTCACTGATGTTGGGAGGTGTTTTACACTTCATCACGGCCTCCACTTTCTTCTTTTGTGGATTTAGGCCTTCAGAGGTCACTTCATGTCCAAGGAAGGTGACTTTGGTACGGCACCATTGGGCTTTCTGTGATGAGATTGGAACACCTGCCTCTCTCAGCTGATTTAGCCCGTCTCATGTTTTGGATATGCTTTTCAACAGAAGTACTTTTCAGTAAAATATCATCCACATATGTTACATTTCCTCTCTCTGCAGCATCAGGCATGGCCTTATGTAAGAACCAGCAAATTCATGGCCTGAGTTTATGTAACCTAAAGACATACGGGTCCAGGTATATTGTTCTTTATCCAAGGTGAAGGCCAGTCTGCATTGGTCTCCAGGACTTATTCTGACTGTCCAATAACCTTGGGCACAATCCAGCGCAGTAAAGATCTTGGCTCCCTGCATCTGTACCAAGCATTGGTCAATATATGGGAGGGGTCAGCCGGACATATATACACATTTGTTGAGCTGTGTGAAGTCGGCACACAGACACCATTGACCATTTGGTTTAAGGATCCCTAAGAGAGGATTATTATAAGAACTGTGCACCGGTCTTATCATACCTCTCTGTAAGGTTCCTTATGATTTCTGACAACGAATCGTAACACGCCAGAGGAAGTCCATATTGCTTGATATAGACGGGAGGAGCATCAGGATCAGTCTGGATCCCGGCTATGTGAATGTCTGTAACACCAGTCATAAGAATCTTTACAAACGTATCCTGGAATCCCATAAGGACTTCATTTAGCCGTTGGTGCTCTGGGTCATTAGATCATCCATCAGTGAAGGATATTTACATTTTCATCGGCTTCCTCAAGCCTGTCAGTGAGGTCATGATTAGAGATGAGCGAATCGAAGTAGGCGAAGTGGAATTCGTTTCGAATATTGGAAAAATTTCGATTCGCGCCGAATCTGAAAATTAGCATACTTCAGATGCGCGAATCGAAATTTTTCCTAAAATGGCGGCGACATGTGCGGCGACAGAGCGGGGATGTCTGGGAAGGCACGCAGACAAGGCGCGCTGACCCATAATGCATTCATTAATGACATGTGATCGCATTAGCCAATCAGCAGCCAGCCAGCCAGCACTGTGTAATGGTCGAGCTATAAATGGCGGCCATTTTAGAATTCTCCATTTGCCTCCAGTCATTCAAGAGAGGCAGACCTGGCTGTATTAGGGACAGAGTTAGGGCCACAGAAACGTTACTTAGGGACAGAGAATCGTTACTTAGGGCCACAGAAACGTTACTTAGGGCCACAGAATCGTTACTTAGGGCCACAGAAACGTTACTTAGGGCCACAGAATCGTTACTTAGGGCCACAGAAACGTTACTTAGGGCCACAGAAACGTTACTTAGGGCCACAGAATCGTTACTTAGGGACACAGAATTGTTACTCAGGGACACAGAATTGTTACTGAGGGCTACAGAACCGTTACTTAGGGCCACAGAAACGTTACTCAGGGACACAGAATTGTTACTGAGGGCCACAGAACCGTTACTTAGGGCCACAGAAACGTTACTTAGGGCCACAGAATTGTTACTCAGGGACAGACACAGAATTGTTACTCAGGGACACAGAATTGTTACTGAGGGACACAGAACCGTTACTTAGGGCCACAGAAACGTTACTCAGGGACACAGAATTGTTACTGAGGGCCACAGAACCGTTACTTAGGGCCACAGAAACGTTACTTAGGGACACAGAATTGTTACTCAGGGACAGACACAGAATTGTTACTGAGGGACACAGAATTGTTACTGAGGGTCACAGAACCGTTACTTAGGGCCACAGAAACGTTACTCAGGGACACAGAATTGTTACTGAGGGCCACAGAACCGTTACTTAGGGCCACAGAAACGTTACTTAGGGCCACAGAATTGTTACTCAGGGACAGACACAGAATTGTTACTGAGGGCCACAGAACTGTTACTTAGGGCCACAGAAACGTTATTAGGGCCACAGAATTGTTACTCAGGGACAGACAGAATTGTTACTGAGTGCCAGAGAATTGTTACTTAGGGCCACAGAAACGTTAGTTAGGGCCACAGAATTGTTACTCAGGGACAGACACAGAATTGTTACAGAGGGCCACAGAACTGTTACTTAGGGCCACAGAAACGTTAGGGCCACAGAATTGTTACTCAGGGACAGACACAGAATTGTTACTGAGGGCCACAGAACTGTTACTTAGGGCCACAGAAACGTTATTAGGGCCACAGAATTGTTACTCAGGGACAGACAGAATTGTTACTGAGTGCCAGAGAATTGTTACTTAGGGCCACAGAAACGTTAGGGCCACAGAATTGTTACTCAGGGACAGACACAGAATTGTTACTGAGGGCCACAGAACTGTTACTTAGGGCCACAGAAACGTTAGTTAGGGCCACAGAATTGTTACTCAGGGACAGACACAGAATTGTTACTGAGGGACACAGAACTGTTACTTAGGGCCACAGAAACGTTAGGGCCACAGAATTGTTACTCAGGGACAGACACAGAATTGTTACTGAGGGCCACAGAATTGTTACTTAGGGCCACAGAAACATTACTCAGGGACACAGAATTGTTACTGAGGGCCACAGAACTGTTACTTAGGGCCACAGAAACGTTAGTTAGGGCCACAGAATTGTTACTCAGGGACAGACACAGAATTGTTACTGAGGGCCACAGAATTGTTACTTAGGGCCACAGAAATGTTACTCAGGGACACAGAATTGTTACTGAGGGCCACAGAACCGTTACTTAGGGCCACAGAATTGTTACTCAGGGACAGACACAGAATTGTTACTCAGGGACACAGAATTGTTACTGAGGGCCACAGAACCGTTACTTAGGGCCACAGAAACATTACTCAGGGACACAAAATTGTTACTGAGGGCCACATAACCGTTACTTAGGGCCACAGAAACGTTACTCAGGGACACAGAATTGTTACTGAGGGCCACATAACCGTTATTTAGGGCCACAGAATTGTTACTCAGGGACAGACACAGAATTGTTACTGAGGGCCACAGAACCGTTACTTAGGGCCACAGAATTGTTACTCAGGGACACAGAATTGTTACTGAGGGCCACAGAACTGTTACTTAGGGCCACAGAATTGTTACTCGGACAGACACAGAATTGTTACTCAGGGACACAGAATTGTTACTGAGGGCCACAGAACCGTTACTTAGGGCCACAGAATTGTTACTCAGGGACAGACACAGAATTGTTTCTTGAGGGACACAGAATTGTTACTGAGGGCCACAGAACCGTTACTTAGGGCCACAGAAACATTAATCAGGGACACAGAATTGTTACTGAGGGCCACAGAACCGTTACTTAGGGCCACAGAATTGTTACTCAGGGACAGACACAGAATTGTTACTGAGGGACACAGAATTGTTACTGAGGGCCACAGAACCGTTACTTAGGGCCACAGAATTGTTACTCAGGGACACAGAATTGTTACTGAGGGCCACAGAACCGTTACTTAGGGCCACAGAATTGTTACTCAGGGACACAGAATTGTTACTGAGGGCCACAGAACTGTTACTTAGGGCCAAAGAATTGTTACTCGGACAGACACAGAATTGTTACTCAGGGACACAGAATTGTTACTGAGGGCCACAGAACCGTTACTTAGGGCCACAGAAATGTTAATCAGGGACACAGAATTGTTACTGAGGGCCACAGAACCGTTACTTAGGGCCACAGAATTGTTACTCAGGGACACAGAATTGTTACTGAGGGCCACAGAACTGTTACTGAGGGCCACAGAATTGTTACTCGGACAGACACAGAATTGTTACTCAGGGACACAGAATTGTTACTGAGGGCCACAGAACCGTTACTTACGGCCACATAAACGTTAATCAGGGACACAGAATTGTTACTGAGGGCCACAGAACCGTTACTTAGGGCCACAGAATTGTTACTCAGGGACAGACACAGAATTGTTACTGAGGGACACAGAATTGTTACTGAGGGCCACAGAACCGTTACTTAGGGCCACAAAAAAGTTAATCAGAGACACAGAATTGTTACTGAGGGCCACAGAACCGTTACTTAGGGCCACGTAAACGTTAATCAGGGACAGACACAGAATTGTTACTGAGGGACACAGAATTGTTACTGAGGGCCAGAGAACCGTTACTTAGGGCCACAGAATTGTTACTCAGGGACACAGAATTGTTACTGAGGGCCACAGAACCATTACTTAGGGCCACAGAATTGTTACTCAGGGACACAGAATTGTTACTGAGGGCCACAGAACCGTTACTTAATGCCATGTAAACGTTAATCAGGGACAGACACAGAATTGTTACTGAGGGACACAGAATTGTTACTGAGGGCCACAGAACCGTTACTTAGGGCCACAGAATTGTTACTCAGGGACACAGAATTGTTACTGAGGGCCACAGAACCGTTACTTAGGGCCAGAGAATTGTTACTCAGGGACACAGAATTGTTACTGAGGGCCACAGAACTGTTACTTAGGGCCACAGAATTGTTACTCGGACAGACACAGAATTGTTACTCAGGGACACAGAATTGTTACTGAGGGCCACAGAACCGTTACTTAGGGCCACAGAAACGTTAATCAGGGACACAGAATTGTTACTGAGGGCCACAGAACCGTTACTTAGGGCCACAGAATTGTTACTCAGGGACATACACAGAATTGTTTCTTGAGGGACACAGAATTGTTACTGAGGGCCACAGAACCGTTACTTAGTGCCACAGAAACGTTAATCAGGGACACAGAATTGTTACTGAGGGCCACAGAACCGTTACTTAGGGCCACATAAACGTTAATCAGGGACAGACACAGAATTGTTACTGAGGGACACAGAATTGTTACTGAGGGCCACAGAACCGTTACTGAAGGCCACAGAATTGTTACTCAGGGACACAGAATTGTTACTGAGGGCCACAGAACCGTTACTTAGGGCCACAGAATTGTTACTCAGGGACAGACACAGAATTGTTACTCAGGGACACAGAATTGTTACTCAGGGACACAGAATCGTTGAATTAAAGAGTATGTCAGACAACATGCAGAGGAGTGGCAGAGGAGGCAATGTTTTAGGAGCGAGCAGACGTGGCAGCAGAGGAAGGGGTCGAGGCAGCACTATTCGCAGCCAGAGGCCAGGGCTCCCGGTGTCATCCAGCGGTCGTGTCTCCACCGACAACCCTGCCGTCATCGATTGGTTGGCTCGGTCGTCTTCCTCTTCCCAGGTCACCTCTGACACCTACAGCCAACGGTCGGTGGGTACGTCAGACACAACCGTTAGTTGGCATGGCCCGGGAGCAAGCCCACTGAAATCACGTGTCCTCTACCTGCCCCTGTCCTTTGGTGTTCCCTCACCAAGCGAAGTATCGCATGCTGTGGGCTCAGCCCCACTGTACAGTGAGGAAGAGCTAACAGAGGGCGGTCAGGAACGGGGGGAGACATCGGCCTTTTCAGCAGCCAGGCGAAGAAGTACTGGCGAGGAGAGTGGCTCGGTAGCCGGTCTAGAGACAGGTCTGTCTCCTGACCCAGACGCAGCCGAGGGGGCTAGTAGTGAGGCGGAGACCCTACTTGATGATGAGGAGGTTGATCGCACTTGGCTGCCTCGTCGCCATCAGGTAATTTCTTCCGCATCATCAGGAGAAGAGGGTGCCAGCTTGGCAGCGAGCGAAACAGTCGGTGGGTTGCCCAGGAGGCAGCAGGGTCGCAGCAGTGTCAGTGGAGGCAAACGGCCACGGAGTAGAGCACCAGCTCCACTGCAGCCTACCACCACGGCCAGTAGTGGTGCCGGTGTGCACGGAGGAAGTAGCAGTCAGCCAGTGAGGAGTAGCGGGGGCAAAGTTTCCTACTCGGCGGTGTGGCAATTTTTCATCAAGCCGCCCGAGGAAGTAAACGTAGCCGTATGTCGACTATGTGGCCAGAAAGTCAAGCGTGGCCAGGGGGCCCATGTTGGGACTACAGCGTTGCGTCAGCATATGCAGCGTCGCCATTTGGTGGCCTGGGAAAACCGTGATAAAGATACGGCGGTTCTGCCTGCCCCCGCTCCATCACCCGCTCCGTTACTTGCTCCGTCACCCGACGTCAATCGCCCTCTATCAGCCAGTCAAGGCTCCAACACCTCTGTTGAGGGGAGTTGTCGCTCGTTGGCATCTTCCGCTCGTTCAGATGCTCCTTCTCCTGCTACTCCTCTTCACAGATTCCGTTAGCAGTCTTTCTTGGAATCCGTTTCCAAGAGACAACAGTTTGCGAGCACGCACCCGACGGTGCAAAAGCTGAACGTCCTCCTGTCCAAGTTGCTGGTGCTGCAGTCCCTACCTTTCCGAGAAATGATGGCTTGTGCCGCGCCGTGGTGGAGAGTGCCAAGCCGTCATTTCTTCGCCAAAAAGGCAGTGCCAGCCCTGCATTCACATGTAGAAGAGATGGTGGGCCAGTCTTTGAGCATGTCGGTCTCTGCCAAAGTGCACGGCAGTGCCCACGTGTGGAGCTGTAACTATGGTCAGGGACAGTACATCTCATTTACGGCCCACTGGGTGAACGTGGTGCCGTCACAGCCGCACCAGCAACTTGGACAGGTCACGCCGCTTTTGCCTCCACGTTTGCACGTCCTTGGTCCACAAAAGATGTCCGCCTCTACCACCTCTTCTTCCGCCGTGTCCTCAGCCGCCACCCCCGTGCCAAGTCCCATTACCCGACCGGCATATCACATGTGCAGGGCGCAACGGTGTCATGCTGTTCTGCACCTGGTATGCCTTGGCGAACGTAGTCACACAGGGGAGGAACTTCTGAGTGTAATGAACAGAGAAATCGACAGATGGCTGTCTCCGCGCAAACTGAAAATCGGAACCATGTTGACCGACAACGGAAAGAACATGGTGTCTGCTCTGCATCAAGGAAGGTTGTGCCATGCGCCATGCATGGCTCACGTGTTCAATCTGGTTGTCAAGCGGTTCCTAAAATCCACCATCCCACTGCAAGACATCCTTAAAATGTCACGTAAACTTTGCATGCATTTCAGCCATTCCTACACCGCAAAGCACACCCTCCTTGAGCTGCAGCGGCAGAACGGAATTCCACATCATCGCCTGATCTGCGACGTTGCAACAAGGTGGAATTCAACCCTACACGTTAGACCGCCTTTACGAACAGCGAAAGGCCATCACCGATTTCCTGATGTTACAAGCGGATAAAGGTACTCCCCTGTGTAACTTCGATGTCAGCCATTGGCAGCTCATGCGTGACACCTGCCGCTTGCTCAGGCCCTTTGAGGAGGCCACGCTATTCGTGAGTCGGCAGGACTATGGGATGAACGACGTCATTCCTCTGTTGCACGTCCTGGAACAAATGCTGTTAACAATGGCTGGTCAGGGTGCGGTAGACGTGGCGCACAGATCTCAACGCCACATGACCCCTGTGGGGCCAGGACAGGAAGAAGAGGAGGAGGTAGAGGAGGACATTTGTGCTCAGGAATTATTGAGTGAAATGGGTGGTTTTTCCACTCAGCGGACAGGAGTGGAGGAGCAGGAGCATCTGGTAGAGGAGGAGGAGGAGGAGACAGAGGACCCAGACGCACCGTGGCAGTATGCTGTGGAGATGGAGGCAGGGAGTCCCTCGCATTCCTTGGCACAAATGGCCCATAGAATGCTCGCTTGCTTGCGTAGCGACAGCCGAATAATAACCATCAGACAGAGGGATGACTTTTGGCTGTCCACCTTGTTGGACCCTCGCTACCGTTCAAAAATGGTGGCCTTTTTCACACCTGCTGAGAGGTAGGCCAAAATAACGTACTATAAAAACCACCTATGTAGTCAGTTGGTCTCTGCCTTTGTGCGTCAACGTCCATCCTCAGACACTGTGGGCCCTGTGCGCTCGCGTTCCGCTGCCATGGCAGCAGGGGAGGGGTGGGGTGGTAGGAGCAGTGGCAGCTCCACCAGCAGCGGCTGCCTCAGTCTGCAGTCGATGATGAGTAGCTTTCTTCACCAGCGCAGTGAGGAAACTACTAACCAGCCGCAGCAGCAGCAGCATCAGGTGGACCTGGAGCAGGACCTCAAACAACAGGCTTGGGCCTACTTGGACAGCACCCTGCCAACCGAGGTAGACAATCTTCTTGACTACTGGGCAACGAAACTTGACCTTTGGCCCCAACTAGCTGAATTTGCCCTTGAAAGGCTGTCATGCCCGGCCAGTAGCGTGGCATCGGAGCGCGTGTTTAGTGCGGCAGAAGGTATTGTAACTCCGCGAAGGACACGACTGTCCACCCAAACTGTGGAGAGACTCACGTTTGTGAAAATGAATCAGGCGTGGATTAGTCTGGATTTCAAACCACCAGTTCCTGACACAACTGACTAAATCCGCCATGAATCATGCCCCAAACATGTGCCACTTTCAGGTCTCCTCACACTGCTGGTGTGTTAAATTTTTTGTCATAGGGTGCTGGCAGATTACGGGCCTCCCATAGCTGCTGCCAGGCCCCTAATCTGCCATGGGCCCCTGTACCGCCTCCTCATGCTGCTGCCAGGTCCAGAGTCTCTCATGGGTCCCTGTACAGCCTCCCATTGCTGCTGTCTCCATCGCCACACTCTGCCATGTGCCACTTTCAGGTCTCCTCACACACTGCTGGTGTGTTCCATTTTTTGTCATAGGGTGCTGGCAGATTACGGGCCTCCCATAGCTGCTGCCAGGCCCCTAATCTGCCATGGGCCCCTGTACCGCCTCCTCATGCTGCTGCCAGGTCCACAGTGTCTCATGCCATGTGCCACTTTCAGGTCTCCTCACACTGCTGGTGTGTTCCATTTTTTGTCATAGGGTGCTGGCAGATTACGGGCCTCCCATTGCTGCTGCCAGGCCCGTAATCTGTCATGGGCCCCTGTACCGCCTTCTCATGCTGCTGCCAGGTCCAGAGTGTGTCATGGGTCCCTGTACGGCCTCCCATTGCTGCTGTCTCCATCGCCACACTCTGCCATGTGCCACTTTCAGGTCTCCTCACACACTGCTGGTGTGTTCCATTTTTTGTCATAGGGTGCTGGCAGATTACGGGCCTCCCATAGCTGCTGCCAGGCCCCTAATCTGCCATGGGCCCCTGTACCGCCTCCTCATGCTGCTGCCAGGTCCACAGTGTCTCATGCCATGTGCCACTTTCAGGTCTCCTCACACTGCTGGTGTGTTCCATTTTTTGTCATAGGGTGCTGGCAGATTACGGGCCTCCCATAGCTGCTGCCAGGCCACTAATCTGCCATGGGCCCCTGTACCGCCTCCTCATGCTGCTGCCAGGTCCACAGTCTCTCATGGGTCCCTGTACGGCCTCCCATTGCTGCTGTCTCCATCGCCACACTCTGCCATGTGCCACTTTCAGGTCTCCTCACACACTGCTGGTGTGTTCCATTTTTTGTCATAGGGTGCTGGCAGATTACGGGCCTCCCATAGCTGCTGCCAGGCCCCTAATCTGCCATGGACCCCTGTACCGCCTCCTCATGCTGCTGCCAGGTCCACAGTGTCTCATGGGTCCCTGTACGGCCTCCCATTGCTGCTGTCTCCATCGCCACACTCTGCCATGTGCCACTTTCAGGTCTCCTCACACTGCTGGTGTTTTACATTTTTTGTCATAGGGTGCTGGCAGATTACGGGCCTCCCATAGCTGCTGCCAGGCCCCTAATCTGCCATGGACCCCTGTACCGCCTCCTCATGCTGCTGCCAGGTCCAGAGTGTGTCATGGGTCCCTGTACGGCCTCCCATTGCTGCTGCCAGGAAGCAGCAGGGTCGCAGCAGTGTCAGTGGAGGCAAACGGCCACGGAGTAGAGCACCAGCTCCACTGCAGCCTACCACCACGGCCAGTAGTGGGGCCGGTGTGCATGGAGGAAGTAGCAGTCAGCCAGTGAAGAGTAGCGGGGGCAAAGTTTCCTACTCGGCGGTGTGGCAATTTTTCGTCAAGCCGCCCAAGGAAGTAAACGTAGCCGTATGTCGACTATGTGGCCAGAAAGTCAAGCGTGGCCAGGGGGCCCATGTTGGGACTACAGCGTTGCGTCAGCATATGCAGCGTCGCCATTCGGTGGCCTGGGAAAACCGTGATAAAGATACGGCGGTTCTGCCTGTCCCAGCCCAGGGTTCCATTTTGTCATAGGGTGCTGGCAGATTACGGGCCTCCCATTGCTGCTGCCAGGCCATAATCTGCCATGGGCCCCAGTACCGCCTCCTCATGCTGCTGCCAGGTCCACAGTCTCTCATGGGTCCCTGTACGGCCTCCCATTGCTGCTGTCTCCATCGCCACACTCTGCCATGTGCCACTTTCAGGTCTCCTCACACTGCTGGTGTGTTCCATTTTTTGTCATAGGGTGCTGGCAGATTACGGGCCTCCCATTGCTGCTGCCAGGCCCGTAATCTGCCATGGGCCCTAGTACCGCCTCCTCATGCTGCTGCCAGGTCCACAGTCTCTCATGGGTCCCTGTACGGCCTCCCATTGCTGCTGTCTCCATCGCCACACTCTGCCATGTGCCACTTTCAGGTCTCCTCACACTGCTGGTGGGTTCCATTTTTTGTCATAGGGTGCTGGCAGATTACAGGCCTCCCATAGCTGCTGCCAGGCCCCTAATCTGCCATGGGCCCCTGTACCGCCTCCTCATGCTGCTGCCAGGTCCAGAGTGTGTCATGGGTCCCTGTACGGCCTCCCATTGCTGCTGTCTCCATCGCCACACTCTGCCATGTGCCACTTTCAGGTCTCCTCACACACTGCTGGTGTGTTCCATTTTTTGTCATAGGGTGCTGGCAGATTACGGGCCTCCCATAGCTGCTGCCAGGCCCCTAATCTGCCATGGGCCCCTGTACCGTTTCCTCATGCTGCTGCCAGGTCCAGAGTCTCTCATGGGTCCCTGTACGGCCTCCCATTGCTGCTGTCTCCATCGCCACACTCTGCCATGTGCCACTTTCAGGTCTCCTCACACACTGCTGGTGTGTTCCATTTTTTGTCATAGGGTGCTGGCAGATTACGGGCCTCCCATTGCTGCTGCCAGGCCCGTAATCTGCCATGGGCCCCTGTACCGACTCCTCATGCTGCTGCCAGGCCCGTAATCTGTCATGGGCCCCTGTTGTCGCTTGTTGGCATATTCCGCTCGTTCAGATGCTCCTTCTCCTGCTACTCCTCTTCACGGATTCCATCAGCAGTCTTTCTTGGAATCCGTTTCCAAGAGACAACAGTTTGCGAGCACGCACCCGACGGTGCAGAAGCTGAACGTCCTCCTGTCCAAGTTGCTGCTGCCAGGCTCGTAATCTGTCATGCACCCCTGTACCGCCTCCTCATGCTGCTGCCAGGTCCAGAGTGTGTCATGGGCCCCCGTACCGACTCCTCATGCTGCTGCCAGGCCCGTAATCTGTCATGGGCCCCTGTACCGCCTCCTCATGCTGCTGCCAGGTCCAGAGTGTGTCATGGGTCCCTGTACGGCCTCCCATTGCTGCTGCCAGGCCCGTAATCTGCCATGGGCCCCCGTACCAACTCCTCATGCTGCTGCCAGGCCCGTAATCTGTCATGGGCCCCTGTACCGCCTCCTCATGCTGCTGCCAGGTCCAGAGTGTCTCATGGGTCCCTGTACGGCCTCCCATTGCTGCTGTCTCCATCGCCACACTCTGCAATGTGCCACTTTCAGGTCTCCTCACACTGCTGGTGGTTTCCATTTTTGTCATAGGGTGCTGTATGGCCTCCCATTGCTGCTGCCTCCACCGCCACACTGTGGCTCCACACTCTGGTTTTGGCCCCGTGACTGCCCAAATGAGTGAAGTGTGCGGTGATTCTAAGATCGACGGCACTCATCTGCATGTCATACTGACTGACAGTATTATTTCTCTTCCCCAGCAGACTCCAAGGGCATTTAAATTAAAGGTACAGTGTTCTGCACTAATATAAAGGCTCTCTGAAGCCTAGAAACACCCTTTTATAAGTTAAATTCGCAGCGAATATATTCGCATCGAATCAAAATTTTTTCACGAATTCGCCGAATCAGTCGAATCGAATTTTTGAATACTTCGCTCATCTCTATTTATTATCTTTGCATTGTAATCCTAACACATGTCCATTGCTCTGCTCTTCCAAGTTTGCTTTATTTAGACTGAAATGCAGTTTTCAGACAAACCTGATGAGAAATGTATGTGTGGGGGATTTGGGGAGGTGAGAGGTGTTATTTTGGCATGTATGTATTTTTATATTGATATTTTGATCTGCAGCTTGTTTTGTCGATAATCCCAAGTGATTCATATTAACCGTTTGTTTCCTGCTGTAACCTGTGAAAGCACAGTTCAATAGAAGTATAATCTTTTAAATTGTAAGCTCTTATGAGCAGGACCGTTCTATTTTAGCAACATCAATCCTGCTTTTTTTTTTTCACCAAGACATTGAATGTAACTACTTGTTGTTGCTGTCCAAATAAATGTGGAATGTGTATTTGATCAATAAACATTTGGACTATGTATTTTTTGGGGGGATTATTTCATGTTCTAGTTGAATGTAGCACAGTGGCTAAATGGTTAGCACTTCCACCTGGCAGTACTAGGGTCGTTGGTTCGAATCCCAACTATGGCACCTCCTGCCTGGAGTTTGCATGTTGTGCCTGTGTGGGTTTCCTCCCACACTCTAAAGACATGCTGGTAGGTTAATTGGATCCTGTCAAAATTGGCCCTAGTATATGTATGAATGTAACTTAGGGCCCTTAGGTAGTACGCCCCTTGAGGGTTAGGGACTGATGTGAGTTTACCACATATATATGTAAAGCGCTGCGCAAATTGACAGCGCTATATAAGTATCTGAAATAAATAAATGTACTCGCACCCTTAACACTTATTTTTGCTAGCGATATAATATGCCCAAAAATTCCTTGTTAGAGCGCACATATGCAAGTATGTCCAAAATAACAAACCAAAAGCCCCCTATTGCACCACAAGATCATGTTCTGTACCAATGAATAGGTCATGTTCAATGTGCAGCTAGCTATTCTTTTTCTACAATCCTCTTAACAGCAATAAATTGGGTCCCCAATTTATATTGACTTTGGGCCTTTACCGTCAAATATATATTCGCCAATGTCATATACACAGTATAGCTGCAAGCACACATTCACCAATGTCATATACACAGTATAGCTGCAAGCATACATTCACCAATGTCATATACACAGTATAGCTGCAACCATACATTCACCAATGTCATATACACAGTACAGCTGCAAGCATACATTCACCAATGCCAAATCCACAATAGAACTGCAAACATATATTTGTGAATGTCATATACACAATGGAGCCGCATGTAAAATTGCTATGGTGAACAAATAAACGCCGAGGAGGCGCTAGAGCAGCTGTCATACCGGAAATACGTCATGACATTTGTGGAAGGACGTTTGCACACACCCGGAAGTGTTAGTGGGGAGTGTGAGTGGATGGGAGTGTAGTTAGGAGAGTTTAGTGGTAATTTACAAGTCTATTTTTTAGTTTTGTGAATTGTTCTTTTGTGGAATTTCAGACCACATCTGGACATGGCGAGATCGCTGTTCTCCACCGAGGAGCTGATCCTCATTTGCTGGGGAAAAATTACTAATTGTTGTATTTTCAGTTGAAAACATGTCCAATTCTTAGATCCATTGAGGTACATAGCAGAGGTTCAAGGTTCTTCCTAACTATACAGGTGGCACAGACACAAGCATACACCCAGGGCCACTGTTAGATATCATGGGGCCCCGTACAGCATACCTGACAGCCCCCCACCGCCAGAGAAAATATCCAAATTATATTTATGGTAAAAATACACTAAAAACATTATTAATGGACATAATCCCAACCATATTCCTGTGAAATCTAAAGGATAAAACTGTACTGAGTTCATAAATAAAGCTGTGTGTGTAATTGAGGTCTTGGGGCTCATTCACATGGGTGCTGTGGCCTGTAGAGTGGGAATCAGTGGTTGGTTTTTGTGCCTATCGCCGTTTGCAGGTAACCTATGTTACACTATGGAATTGCTGCAGGTCATAATTTGACAAGCATATGGGTGAAGGTGTACAGCCCTGAACACAGATAGTGAGCATTCAGGGACACTTCCCCACGCCTTCACACCTGTCAGATGACAACCTGTGTTCATACAGCTGCTGTGTCCCCATAGTGTAACAGGTGGCTCCATCCACATGAACAACCCCCTCATTCATGCTGTACAGGACAGAGGACCTGTGTGAATGGGGCATTTTTTACTTCATTTTCCTTAGCTCATTAATTTCAATAGGCTTCCTAACGTGTGGGAACATGCAAAAATACTGCAGGCATGTTATTGTAAAAGTGTGTTGCACCTAACCGCACAGTAGTGTGGTGCCATGCGTTTTGGTGGCTGTGAATGCATCTATGTTTACTAGACATGTGGAGGTGCAATTAAGTTTTCATCATGGTACCTGCGCACATCTGCAGAGGGCATAGCATTTCTTTGCTATGCTGGACAATATGTGTTCTTGCATGCGTTTCTGCACCACAAATGGTGTGAACAAGTCCTAAGGGCCAGTTCACACTATAGAAAAAGTCTAGATGTGTTCCAGATGCGTTTTTGCATGCACTTTTTTGATGCATGTGTAGTGTGTTCCAGAGCATTTTGGATGCGTTTTTGATGTGTTCCAGTGCATTTTGGATGCGTTTTTGGTGTGTTCCAGTGCATTTTGCATGTATGCACGGTTTTGAGGCATGTGATAAGCGTTTGCCAAGCATTAAAACTGCACCACAAATGCCTGTAATGAAGTTAAATGGTATTAACGCTCCAAAAATACCTTGCAACCACGTCGCAACTGCACCGCAAACATCTACCAGGCGTTTGAGGAGCGGCACCATAGACTTGAATGGGAGGCTTCAACTCCTCCGGACTGGACATGAGGTGCCAGTTTTGCCACATAAAAAACACTTCCCAAATGCCTGTCTGACGCCTGCTGAGAAAGCTAGTGTGAACGTAGTCTTAGAGAAGATAAACAAAGTTGTAATGAAATCTAAACAGAAGGAAAATTGAAAGTTTCAAACTTGTCAGAAAACCAGGACACAGGTAAGATTCACTCCCTTTCCACTTTCCAGTCAGTAGCAAAAATCTTAATTAATTGATCTATATTCCTGGCACTGACAGAACCCTGGAAATTGATCTCCATATTTTGGGCATTCACAAATGTCAATGAGCTTACAATCTAATGCAGGCCATAGATGTGTCGAAAATCGTCCGAAAAAAAAAATCGGCCAATGTTTGCTCCGTTAGTGGGTTAATTGGTCGGCCGTTTAATCGGGGTTTTGGCACATTTTTTTTTCTATTGGTAAAGTTGGGAAGAAGAAGAAGAATTCCAGTCTGCTATTATATTTTACATGAAAAGTCTTGTGGTTGCAACAATGTATCTATTTGTATCCGAATAAAACCATCTTTATCCGAAATGGATACAATGTGGCAACCGCAATACTTTTCATGTAAAATATAATAGCAGAGCTCTCTGCAAGGGACAAAAGTAAAAATGCCAGCTGTAGACGGGACGAAAATCAAATGATTTTTTTGCTGTTGGTAACGTCGTCTGATTGAACAACCGATTTTTTACATATACTCGGCCCAATTAACCTAACAGCATGTCTTTGGAGTGTTTGCAGAAACACAGCCGTGCAGAGAAAGCATGCAAACTGAGATGCAGCCATGACTGGGAGTAGAACCCATGACCCAAGTGCTGTAAGTTCTGAGTTCTAACCACTCAGCCACTGGAGGAGACAGAGTTTGAGCTGCAATGTAGAATAGTTACATTGTTTACAAATAATGATACAGCGAGCGCTGGTCAAATTATATAGACTACTAAAATGGTATTACACAAGATCAATATAAATCTAGGTATAGATATGAAGGTAGCAGCTAGCACTCAGGGTATTGGCAACAGTCCCAGAATAGAAATATGTTACAGTAATAGTGCAGCGCTATAAATGCATGTTATCGATCATCAACGCATGGAAAATCCAAAAAGTGCAATCATTTATTTATTTTAGGTACTCTTACAGTGTGCTGCCACGCAGCTTTACTGTTTAGCAGTTGTTATTACATGTTATGTTATCATGCTATTTGGTATCATCCACACACCCCTGCTGTTTCTGACTAGTTGGTTGCTTCCACCCTCCATTTCCTGTTGTAACGCCCCTTTTGTTTAGTGGTTATGAAGACACTGTAGAGTGAGGAAGCTGTGTGACATCACTGGAAATGGACCTATGAAAACACCTTTATGTTCATACCTTTGCTACCTGGAAGCATAAAGAAGCATTGGAAGACACCTCTGAAGTTGTATTCATTGAGTAAACTATCTGTTAAGGCGATCATTCAACTTGCTGCACACATTCTTACAGACCGGGTCTAAACGAATCTCACCACAAGTACAACCGATGCCAAGACGGAACATACAGTGCTGTCAATGTACGCAGTGCTTTACACATACATTGTACATTCACATCTGTCCCTAACCCTCAAGGGGTGTACAATCTAAGGTCCCTAACTCACATTCATACACTAGGGCCAATTTGGAGAGGAATCAATACACCTACCAGCATGTCTTTGGAGTGTGGGAGGAAACTGGAGTACTCGGAGGAAACCCATGCAAGCACAGAGAGAACATGCAAATTCTATGCAGGAGGTGCCATGGTCAGGAATTGAACCCATGACCCATTTACTGCAAGGCAGATGTGCTAACCATTAATCCACTGTGCTGCCCATTAATGATGATGTAAACTGGTAAATGGTGCTAAAAAAGTTCATCTAATCATTCCTGAATAATGGAATGTCCTTGGTGTGAGAGGGAGTGCCTATCAATGGCACGTGTGGATAATCCATGACGGACAGTAGTGCATGAACACGTGACAGGTCATCCACCCTTGGGACTTGTGTATTACACTATTAAGAACCTTTCTGGCTCCTGTGGCTGAGCTAATTCCTCCCCAGGACCATTTGGGCACCCACCCTGATGGATGGAGCTGGATGACTAACCCATAGCTGCCAGCATACCGCTGCACCCCCAGATGTGTGATGTGTATAACCCATGCACATTAATACCTTAACATAAAATAGTTACATGATTACAGAGAAGGAAGATATATCATTATATTGGGAGCTTAGAACTAGACATTCCCAATTATTGGAGATATAAGTGTGAAAATGTTTAACATCTGAAAATAGAATGTATGACATTCATTAGTAAATGCATTAGTTGTCTGATCATTTTGGAGAAACAGCAAAAAAAAAAAAAAACAATTCTAATCCCAGTGTACTAATTATGTTACATTCTAAGTATTCTCTTATGCCAACAGGAAACCGCCAATGGTACAAAGCCCGCGCTTGTGCGCCATCTAGGGAACATATCCGGTATTGCACCTAAAAATGTGCCAGACGTGATTCCACATTTACTAATAGTAAAGTAGACGTTCATCAATGAGATTGCTAGACGCCGCTCAGAGGACTGACAGGTCCTCATTAATTTAACTGAGTCTGCCTGAATGGTCAGAGTCTGCTGGTAGACTCACGTCTTAGTAAATCAGGGCCAATGTGTCCACAATCACCATGGAAATGATCAGATGAATGAAACGTTTGTCATAGACAGACCATCATGTGCCGATCATATACAGACATTTGTATCACGGGAAACATACAAGAAGAAACATGTATGGAGAAAGACACGGGAAAGTCCCAATATGTGCATTCACCAATCACTCCTTCATTCCCGGTATACACACAATTCCATTGATTCCATGTGTACACCATCAGTCACTCTTCTAGAATTGGGACATTTTATTACCACCCACCTCTTCAGTGATCCCCCACCATGCAAGTATTGTCCTCACCTCCAACTGTGGGCCTAATGAGTGCTTGGAACATTTGTCCACAAAGTATTAATAATAGACCTCCAAGTGTTTGTGAAATCTCCCACCACAAACTGTACTCAGCCAATCACAGGGCAGAACTCCATTTTTCTTCTTCTTCTACCATCAATGGCCAACCTGGTCCCACACTTCATCCATGTCTTTGGGGGCCTCTCATCTCCTTATGAACTGTTCTTTCCATGATGAAGATCAACCATGGAGTATATCTGAGGTGTATATCAGGGTGTGCTTCTTCCCCACATGAGAGCTGGGATGTCCAGCAACATTCATAGAGAAGACATTTCCCGCACTCAAGGCACTAATACACCTCCAGGGTTGTGTGGGACCCCTGATGTACAGGAAGACAGGACCTCAGTGAGGAACATTTCCCTCACTCAGGAGTAGAAAGCAGCTTCTCCCGTGCGCAATCTCTGATGTTTGTAAAGCTAGGAGTTCTGTGAAAATCAGTTCCCACACTAAGGACAGGAATACGGCTTCTCCCCTGTGTGAGATCTCTGATGTATGGAAAGATGGGACTTCTGTGGAAAAAAATTTCCAACATTCAGGACAGGAATACGGCTTCTCCCCCCGTATGAGATCTCTGATGTTTGTAAAGATTGGACTTGTCTAAAAAACATTTCCCGCACTCAAAACAGGAATATGGCTTCTCCCCCATGTGAGATCTTTCATGCTTGGAAAGATGGCACTTCACAGAAAAACATTTCCCGCACTCAGGACATGAATACGGCTTCTCCCCTGTGTGCATTCTCTGATGTGGGTAAAGTTGGTACTTCTGTGCAAAACGTTTCCCGCACTCAGGACAGGAATACGGCTTCTCCCCCGTGTGAGATCTCTGATGCTTGGAAAGATGGAACTTCAGTGCAAAACATTTCCCACACTCAGGACAGGAATACGGCTTCTCCCCCGTGTGAGATCTCTGATGGTTGTAAAGACTGGACTTCACTGAAAAACATTTTCCACACTCAGGACAGGAATATGGCATCTCCCCCGTGTGAGATCTCTGATGTTTGTAAAGACTGGACTTCACTGAAAAACATTTCCCACACTCAGTACAGGAATACGGCTTCTCCCCCGTGTGAGATCTCTGATGTGTGTCAAGATTGCACTTATGTGAAAAACATTTCCCACACTCAGGACAGGAATACGGCTTTTCTCCTGTGTGACATCTTTTATGCCTATTAAGACGGAATTTATAACGGAAGCTCTTCCCGCACTCAGTACAGGAGAAGCTCTTCCCTGTTGGAAGGCCGGCCCGGTCCCGCACAGTCTGAGGTTCCCCAGGATACGAGGAATCTGATGGTCCATCTACACTGGGTGGTGCCGGATGGACATTGGAGGGAGCCGGGTTTTCTCCTGGACTATACTGTGTGATGTCCTCATCTTCTACTTTCCAGTCTGGAGACAAAGTGAGACAATCCTCGGAGGTTTTCCTCATCTCCCGGCCATGGACTAAAATACAAAGACAAAGAGGATTACTAGACAGGAGCTGATTGGTTCCCCCAAACCAGGACTCCGCCCACATCAGGCAGCTTGGTCTCTGAGGAGCTTACAATTCCACCCTCAAGGGAACTAGGAAATGGCTCCTCTGATCTCCTACCAGGTCATTTCTTTATTCATGGACCTTAGTCAGAGAGTGAGGAAACAACCAGAACTGTCTTTTATAGGAGGGACAGTGATGAGGGGATTATAGGACGAGGGTCCCCACCCCCTCTATCACTCATCGCCATCTTCCCAACACAAGAAGTACTGCACTTCCTTATTTACTCCATGATTTAGTCATGAAGAACAGCGGGGCTCAGCCCCACCAGAGGTCAGAGAGTGAGGATGGGGGGAGAACAACCAAGATGAAGATTGGACTGATCCTGAAGACCACCATCATTGGGGTATTGACTCCTCCCTCATTATCACTTTCTGTTTAAGGGTCCAAAGTTGGAGGATGTTATCACATTATTATCACCATGTAAAAGTCTGTGCTCCAATCACATCATCCGATATAAAATGTCGAGCTGGGAGGAAATGGGGGGAACAAAAGAGAACCCCTATTATGTGTATATATAGCAGTGGGGGGAGGGGGAGAGCAGAAGTCAGGAGTATGTAATGTACAACATAGAGTATATAGTGCAGGGGTCAGGAGTATGTAATGTACAACATAGAGTATATAGTGCAGGGGTCAGGAGGATGTAATGTACAACATAGAGTATATAGTGCAGGGGTCAGGAGTATGTAATGTATAACAGAGTATATAGTGCAGGGGTCAGGAGTATGTAATGTACAACATAGAGTATATAGTGCAGGGGTCAGGAGTATGTAATGTACAACATAGAGTATATAGTGCAGGGGTCAGGAGTATGTAATGTACAACATAGAGTATATAGTGCAGGGGTCAGGAGTATGTAATGTACAACAGAGTATATAGTGCAGGGGTCAGGAGGATGTAATGTACAAGTTATATAGTATAAGGGTCAGGACTCTCAGTATTAGTATTCTGTAATCAGTGGAAACTTAAATGTTTACTGTAGACAACATGTAGAGGTGAGTTGGGATTAAACCATCATGAAACAGGTTAGATTGGAGGTGAGCAAATCCTTGGACAGAGGGGTGGCTGTGGACGTGGTATACTTGGACAGAGGGGGGATGTGGTATACTTGGACAGAGGGGTGGCGGGGGACGTGGTATACTTGGACAGAGGGGTGGTGGGGGATGTAGTATACTTGGACAGAGGGGTGGCGGTGGACGTGGTATACTTTGACAGGGGGGTGGCGGTGCACGTGGTATACTTGGACAGAGGGGTGGCGGTGGACGTGGTATACTTGGACACAGTTCCCCTCAGTGTTATTAGTGGGGTACCCCAAGGTTCAGTGTTATTAGTGGGGTACCCCAAGGTTCAGTGTTATTAGTGGGGTACCCCGATGTTCAGTGTTATTAGTGGGGTACCCCAAGGTTCGTTATTAGTGGGGTACCCCAAGGTTCGTTATTAGTGGGGTACCCCAAGGTTCAGTGTGATTAGTTGTATACCCCAAGGTTCAGTGTTATAAGTGGGGTACCCCAAGGTTCAGTGTTATTAGTGGGGTACCCCTAGGTTCAGAGTTATTAGTGGGGGATGCCAATGTTCAGTGTCATTTGTGGTGTACCCCAAGGTTCAGTGTTATTAGTGGGGTACCCCAAGGCTCAGTGTGATTAATGGGGTACCCCAGAGTTCAGTGTTTTTAGTGGGGTACCCCAGAGTTCAGTGTTATTAGTGGGGTACCCCAAGGTTGTGTTATTAGTGGGGTACCCCAGGGTTCAGTGTTATTAGTGGAGTACCCCAAGGCTCAGTGTCATTAGTGGGGTACCCCAAGGTTCAGCATCATTAGTGGGGTACCCCAAGATTTAGTGTTATTAGTGGGGTACCCCAGGGTTCAGTGTTATTAGTGGGGTACCCCAAGGTTCAGTATTCTTAGTGGGGTACCCCAAGGTTCAGAGTTATTAGTGGGGTACCCCAAGGTTCAGTGTTATTAGTGGGGTACCCCAGGGTTCGGTGTTATTAGTGGGGTACCCCAAGGTTCAGTATTCTTAGTGGTGTACCCCAAGGTTCAGAGTTATTAGTGGGGTACCCCAAGGTTCAGTGTTATTAGTGGGGTACCCCAAGGTTCAGTATTCTTAGTGGGGTACCCCAAGGTTCAGTGTTGGGACCCTTACTTATTAACCACTTGCCTACCAGGCACTTATACCCCCTTCCTTACCAGGCCAATTTTCAGCTTTCAGCGCTGCCGCACTTTGATTGACAATTGCGCGGTCATGCAACATTGTACCCATATGAAATTTTGATCATTTTTTTCTCACAAATAGAGCTTTCTTTTGGTGGTATTTAATCGCCACTGGGCGCTTTACTTTTTGCGCTATAAATTAAAAAAAGTGCAAAAAATTTGAAAAAAAAAAAAAGGTTTATTTGTTTCTTTTATAAAATTTTTCAAACAGGTATTTTTACTCCTTCACTGATTTGCGTTGATGAGGCGGCACTGATGGGCACTGATAGGCGGCACTGATAGGCAGCACTAAAGGGCACTGATAGGCAGTACTAATGAGGTGGCACGGATAGGCGGCACTGATAGACAGCACTAATTAGGGGTCACGGATAGGCGGCACTGATATGCAGCACTGATAGGCGGCACTGATAGGTGACACTGATGATGGGTACTGATAGACGGCACTGACTGGCATCACTTCTGGGCACTGACTGGCGGCACTGACTGGCACAACCCCTGGGCACTGACTGGTGGCACTGACTGGCAGCACTGCTGGGCTGCACTGGTGGGTGGCACTGGTGGGCAGCACTGGTGGGTGGGCACAGGTGGGTGGCACTGGTGGGCACAGGTGGGTGGCACTGGTGGGTGGCACTGCTGGGCACATGTAGGTGGCACTTCTGGGCACAGGTAGGTGGCACTGCAGAGTGGCACAGGTGGGTGCACTGCTGGGCACAGATGGGGGCACTGCTGGGCACAGGTGGGGGCACTGCTGGGAACGGGTGGGCGGGGCTAGTGGGCGCACTGCTGGGCGGAACTTGCGGGTGTCACTGCTGGGCACCTATCATCAGGGCACTGATCATCAGTGCCCTGATGATCGGTGTCGATCCCCGCTCTGACAACTGCCGGTTCTCGGCAGTACTTTCCTCACGATCTGACAGCGTGAGGAAAGTGCAGCCGAGAACCGGCACTTGCATTTCCCTGTGATCAGCGTGTCATTGGACACCGCTGATCACGTGGTAAAAGGCCGGTGGGATCGGCCTTTCACCACATCACGTGATCAGCTGTGTCCGTAGGACACAGCGATCACGGAGATCGCCGGGTGCGCGCCCCCTGGGGCGCGCAGGAGAGCGCGTTCTGGGAGGACGTCATATGACGTCCACTCAGAACTGGCCGGCCGCGGTGAAGCCGTCATTCGGCTATGCGCGGTCGGCAAGAGGTTAATATATATATATAAACAATATGGGGTGTGAGATTATAAACCCCATTCCAGTCTTTGCAGATGACACCAAGCTGTGCCGGGGAATAACGTCCTTACAGGATGTCTCCAACTTACAAGCCGACCTCAATGCTCTGTGTAATTGGGGGACTATGGGGCCAATGAGGGCTAATGGTGATAAATGTAAGGCTCTGCACTTGGGGGGCTAAGAATATGCATGCATCATACATACTAGGGGGGTACAACTGGGGGGGCCAATGGTGGAGAAGGATCTGGGTGGTCAATAGTGGAGAAAGATCTGGGGGGGGTCAATGGTGGAAAAGGATCTGGGGGGGTCAATGATGGAGAAGGATGAAGGGACAATGGTGGAGAAGGATCTGGGGGACAATGGTGGAGAAGGATCTGGGAGGGTCAATGGTGGAGAAGGATCTGGGGGTAATGGTGGAGAAAGATTTGGGGGGGGTCAATGGAGAAGAAGGATCTGGGGGGGTCAATGGTGGAGAAGGATCTGGGGGACAATGGTGGAGAAGGATCTGGGAGGGTCAATGGTGGAGAAGGATCTGGGGGTAATGGTGGAGAAAGATTTGGGGGGGGTCAATGGAGAAGAAGGATCTGGGGGGGTCAATGGTGGAGAAGGATCTGGGGGTAATGGTGGAGAAAGATTTGGGGGGGTCAATGGAGAAGAAGGATCTGGGGGGGTCAATGGTGGAGAAGGTTCTAGTAGATCACAAGCTTAATAATGGCAGCAATGCAAAGCTGCGTGTTCTAAAGCGAGCAAAATCCTCTCTTGTATTAGGAGAGGTATAGACTCCAGAGAGAGATATCACCCCCCCCTCCCCCCTTATACAAATCATTAGTAATACCTCATCTGGAATTTGCAGTTCAGTTTTGGGCTCCAATTCACAAAAAGAACATTGGGGAACTGGAGAAAGTACAGAGAAGGACAACCAAACTGATACGAGGCATGGAGGAGATCAGCTATGAGGAGAGATTAGAGGAACTGAATGTATTCTCTACTGAGAAGAGGAGATTAAGGGGGGATATGATCTCCATGTATAATACATAAGGGGGGGATATGATCTCCATGTATAATACATAAGGGGGATATGATCTCCATGTATAATACATAAGGGGGGATATGATCTCCATGTATAATACATAAGGGGGATATGATCTCCATGTATAATACATAAGGGGGGATATGATCTCCATGTATAATATATAAGGGGGGATATGATCACCATGTATAATACATAAGGGGGATATGATCTCCATGTATAATACATAAGGGGGGATATGATCTCTATGTATAATACATAAGGGGGGGATATGATCTCCATGTATAATACATAAGGGGGGGGTATGATCTCCATGTATAATACATAAGGGGGATATGATCTCCATGTATAATACATAAGGGGGGATATGATCTACATGTATAATACATAAGGGGGGATATGATCTCCATGTATAATACATAAGGGGGGGATATGATCTACATGTATAATACATAAGGGGGATATGATCTCCATGTATAATACATAAGGGGGATATGATCTCCATGTATAATACATAAGGGGGATATGATCTCCATGTATAATACATAAGGGGGGATATGATCTCCATGTATAATACATAAGGGGGGATATGATCTCCATGTATAATACATAAGGGGGGATATGATCTCCATGTATAATACATAAGGGGGGATATGATCTCCATGTATAATACATAAGGGGGGATATGATCACCATATATAATACATAAGGGGGGATATGATCTCCATGTATAATACATAAGGGGGGGATATGATATCCATGTACAATACATAAGGGGGGGATATGATCACCATGTATAATACATAAGGGGGGATATGATCTCCATGTATAATACATAAGGGGGGATATGATCTCCATGTATAATACATAAGGGGGGATATGATCTCAATGTATAATACATAAGGGGGGGATATGATCTCCATGTATAATACATAAGGGGGGATATGATCTCCATGTATAATACATAAGGGGGGATATGATCTCCATGTATAATACATAAGGGGGGATTGCTGTAGGAAAGTCCTGGATTCTTTCTTGGATACACAGAATATAACTGGATATAACATTTATAGGGAAAGTTGATCCAGGGAATATCCGATTGCCTCTCGGGGGGTCAGGAAGGAATTTTTTCCCCTGCAGGAGGAGATCGAATCGTGCTTTGCTGGGTTTTTTCCTTCTGGTGGATCAGCTGTGGGTGTAGGATTATAACTTTTATTTTTAATGGTACAACTAGATGGATGTCTTTTTTCAGCCAGACTAACTATGTAACTATGTAGGTCCCACACCGCTGCCTCCCATCTCCTGAGACTGCACTCAGTGACTTGGGTCTGAGACACTACAGACATATCCCTCCACCCGGCACAGCCAGCAGATAACAGAGAAGGTCCCCTGGAGGAGTCAGGCACAAGGCAGAAGACGGCAGTCACATGTCCTGGGTGCCTACATTATGCAATGCTTAGAGTAAAAATCCACATTTTGCTGCCAGCTGAACCCCAGAACCTCCATAAATCCAGTCTAGATACATAAATTGTGTCTGCAGCACAGAGAAGGAAGATTATCCGAGAGAAATCCAGGAATACAGGACGGGGAACACAGCTCAGGAAAGTGACCAGCGGATTACAGGCTGATATCACCCAGTCCCCGCCCTACTCTGGACCAATCAGTGAGCAGTATGGGTGGAGGAATGGATTTAGTGTTCATGACCCACCTGTGCTGATCTCTGTAGGAGTGTCCTCCTCTATAAATGTCCCCGTTATTCCATCCTCCTCCATAGACTGCTGATCATCCCTCACATACGCCTCTTCTTCTTCTGCTTTCACCTCAAATTCTATATCGATTGGATCTCCACTCTAAATCAAGGAAATGAGAGAAAATATCATCTGTAAAATGTAAGATTGATGATTGTGACATCACACACAAAATCCACACATTGTCTCCATGAGTCCATGTTCTAGATGCTCAATCCCACCAACCTTGCAATGGGGAGGGATGGTGTGACCTTCCTGTGTGGAATCCCGGGAATACAGAGGACGGGGACATCTCTCTGGTGGGTTCCTGGTATTAGGTGGCTCCATCATATCCTTGTGTCCTTCTGAAAACTCCTCCATCACTCCATACTCCTCATCCTCCTCTTTATACTCTTCTTTAACATCAATATTATCATCCCCGAGGATTCCACTCTGAAAGATATAATAAAACATTCATTGTAACAAACATGCTGTGTATAAATCACAACTACCAATAATTGTCATCATCTACCTGATGATGGTGAGGGATGGTGTGACCTTCCTGTGTGGAATCCCGGGAATACAGAGGACGGGGACATCTCTCTGGTGGGTGCCTGTAGCTGGATGACTCCACCATGGTGTCCTGGTACAGATCTTTGTGTTCTTTTAGAAGCTCTGACTCCTCCATCCCCCCATCCTCATCCTCCTCCTCTTTTATCTCTTCTTTCACATCAGCTTTAGTATCTCTCAGGTTTCCACTCTGAATATATAATAAAATGACATCAATGGTAACAATGCAGATAATGTACAGATCCTAATGATACTATCAGTGATTGTTCCTCATCTACCTGATGATGGTGAGGGATGGTGTGACCTTCCTGTGTGGAATCCCGGGAATACAGAGGACGGGGACATCTCTCTGGTGGGTTCCCATGACTGGATCCATCTGTAGGAAACACACACACTGACTGAATCCATTGTTTCTATGTGTTTATCAGATGATGGGGGATCTAGGTGGATCCTCCGTACTGCTCTCTCCTTTACAATAAAGTCTCCTCTTACCCGGTGATGTGAGGGGCGGCTGATTGTCCATCATGACGTCCTTGTAGAGATCCTTGTGTCCTTCTAAATATTGATGTGTATCATCATCTGCTGCAGATAAAAAGTCACAGTGACTATGGAGGGAGAGGACGGACAGGACTATAGAGGAAGAGGACGGACATGACGGGGGGTTACTGGGTGTAAATAGAACATAACATCTTATTACCGTTTTATGAATGTAGTCTGTGTCTGGTCTGTTTGAGAATCATCCCCCCCATTCATGTGATCCTTATCAGTTCCTAATTGGGGCGGAGATGAGTGCTCATTTGGCCATCTCCCTATAAATTTAGAACAGCTTATGGGGGGAGATCACTGATGGGGGGCACAGTCACTGATGGGGTGCTGCTTTTGAGTTAGTGTTGCGTTGATGGAATGTGAGGAAGCAGATGAACACAGCAGGTTTACTAAAGCAGAACTCAAGCATCAGGAAGATACAACAGCAAGAAACTTTCCTGCATGCTGGACAGACTGCAAGCAAACACCCCGGGAAAAATCTCTAACAAGTCTGAGTCCCACTCTGTGTGCATTTAATATGTCCCCTCTACTCCTCCTTTTCATATTACTTTCCTGCGTTCTCAAAATCTCACTTCTTTACCCCTCATCTCCACCCCAAAACTTGTACATCTCCCCCTCACTGCTTCCCTCTCCCTACTACTGCTCTCATCACCTCCTGCTGATACTTCACTCTCCTGCTGACCCAAAAACCAGGACTGGGAGGCATGTGCACTCATGTACATCCCGCTCCCATCTTACTTTCCTCACCCTTCTTCTCCTAACCTCTGGGGATAGCTCCCCAAACCCTGGTCCTCCACTATCTCACCCCCACACCAGGCATCCTCCTTCTCCTAACCTCTGGGGATCTCCCCAAACCCTGGTCCTCCATTATCTCACCCCCACACCAAGCATCCTCCTTATTCTCCTAACCTCTGGGGATATCTCCCCAAACCCTGGTCCTCCACTATCTCACCCCCACACCAGGCATCCTCCTCCTAACCTCTGGGGATATCTCCCCAAACCCTGGTCCTCCACTATCTCACCCCCACACCAGGCACTCTCCTTCTCCTAACCTCTGGGGATATCTCTCCAAACCCTGGTCCTCCACTATCTCACCCCCACACCAGGCATCCTCCTCCTAACCTCTGGGGATATCTCCCCAAACCCTGGTCCTCCACTATCTCACCCCCACACCAGGCACCCTCCTCCTTCTCCTAACCTCTGGGGATATCTCTCCAAACTCTGGTCCTCCACTATCTCACCCCCACACCAGGCACTCTCCTTCTCCTAACCTCTGGGGATATCTCTCCAAACCCTGGTCCTCCACTATCTCACCCCCACACCAGGCATCCTCCTCCTAACCTCTGGGGATATCTCCCCAAACCCTGGTCCTCCACTATCTCACCCCCACACCAGGCATCCTCCTTCTTCTCCTATCCTCTGGGGATATCTCCCCAAACCCTGGTCCTCCAGTATCTCACCCCCACACCAGGCATCCTCCTCCTAACCTCTGGGGATATCTCCCCAAACCCTGGTCCTCCACTATCTCACCCCCACACCAGGCATCCTCCTCCTTCTCCTAACCTCTAGGGATATCTCTCCAAACTCTGGTCCTCCAGTATCTCACCCCCACACCAGGCAACCTCCTTCTCCTAACCTCTGGGGATATCTCCCCAAACCCTGGTCCTCCACTATCTCACCCCCACACCAGGCATCTTCCTCCTAACCTCTGGGGATATCTCCCCAAACCCCGGTCCTCCAGTATCTCACCCCAACACCAGGTACCCTCCTTCCCCTAACCTCTGGGGATATCACTCCAAACCCTGGTCCTCCACTATCTCACCCCCACACGAGGCATCCTCCTCCTAACCTCTGGGGATATCTCCCCAAACCCTGGTCCTCCACTATCTCACCCCCACAACAGGCATCCTCTTTCTTCCATGGAATAGTCGCAATCCCCTCAATTTAATATCGGTTTCCGTGCTCCCAAAAACCACCCTCCCTTTTTCATGTGTGCTCTGGAATGCCCGCTCTGTCTGTAATAATCTCACCTCTGTCCATGACCTTTTTGTCTCCCGCTCCCTTAACCTACTAGTAACCTACTAGCAATTACAGAAACCTGACTCCAAGCAGCAGATTCTGCTTCTCCGGCAGCACTTTCCTATGGAGGCCTCCTCTGGACCCACTCACCCAGACCCAGTGGTCAGAAAGGTGGTGGGGTTGGTTTGCTTCTATCCTCACTGAGCACCTTTCAAGTCCTCCCTAACCCTCCCTCGCTATCCTTCTCTTCTTTCCAGACTCATAGCATCTGGCTGTTTTCTCCCATTTCTCTGAGGATTGCAGTGATCTATTGGCCTCCTGGACCGGTGTCCCACTTTCTTGATGATTTCTCCGCCTGTCTACCCTACTTTTTCTCCTCTGAACAACCCGCTATCATTCTTGGAGATTTTACCATCCCCATTAATGTCAACAACCCGGCTACATCCCAACTCTTCAACATAACTTCATCTTTTGCATTAGCACAATGTATACCGTCCTCCGCTCACTCTGATGGGAATACATTACACCTTGTTTTCTCCCATCTTTGCACTCCCTACAACCTCACAAACACCCCCTTTCCTCTCTCTGATCACAATCTCATCACCTTCACAGTCTCCTCGTCTTCAAACACCTATCCCTCCAAGCAGCAAACAATTACCAGCAGAAACCTTCACAACTTGAACCCGGCTCCTTTCCACTCTGCAACTGACCAACTCTATGACAGAATCTCTCCCCTGTCCTGCCCTGACCACTGCTGTCTACAACAGTTCACTCTCACCCACACTGGACTCACTTGCTCCTCTAACAACACGAAGCATCAGGCCCCGACCATTACATCCGTGGCAGAGTGATGACACCAGAAATCTTAAGTGACATAGTCGTGCGCTGGAGTGATTGTGGCATAAAACCAAATCCCAGCAAGCATTCACTTGATATAAATCTGCTTTCTTCACATACAATTCCTCCCTCCATGCTGCCAAACAAGACGACTTTATCACTCTTATTAATACCTTGTCATCCAGTCCTCGTCGTCTCTTCTCTACTTTTAACTCTCTACTTTCTCCACCTCCACCCAGTACCTCATTCACTGCTCACGAGATTGCAAATCATTTAAGAAAGAATGACACAATTCGTAGGGTCATCTCCTCTGCACAGACATCCATCCCACTTACCAGACCTTATACTAAACCTCCCTCAACACTTTCCTCTTCTGACCTCGCAACCACCGAAGAGGTCACTAAGGTTTTCTCAGAAGTCCGTCTCACCACCTGCCCCCTGGATCCTGTCCCCTCACAACTACTATGGTTACCCTCCTCTTTCATCCTATGCTCCCTCACTCACATCTTCAATCTCTCCCTCTCTACTGGTGCCTTCCCCTCCCCTCTAAAGCATGCGCACATCACTCCCATACTTAACAAGCCCTCCCTGGACCCCACCAACCTGAACAACTTAAGACCCATCTCCCTGCTGTCATTTACCTCTAAACTCCTAGAACGCTTAGTCTACAATCGCCTGAGCTCCTCCCACCTCAACGACAACAACCTTCTCAACCCTTTACAGTCTGTTTTTCGCTCACTACACTCCACTGAAACTGCCCTACTAAAACTCACTAATGATCTACTAACTGCTAAAACCAATGGCCACTACTCCATACTCATCCCAACCAATGGCCACTACTCTGTACTCCTCCCAACCAATGGCCACTACTCCGTACTCCTCCCAACCAATGGCCACTACTCCGTACTCCTCCCAACCAATGGCCACTACTCCATACTAATCCCAACCAATGTCCACTACTCCGTACTCATCCCAACAAATGGCCACTAATCCGTACTCATCCCAACCATTGGCCACTACGCTGTACTCATCCCAACCAATGGCCACTACTCTGAACTCATTCTAACCAATGGCCACTACTCTGTACTAATCCCAACTGGTTGATATGGTTGACCACCCCCTCCTCCTCAAAAAACTCCACTCTCTTGGCCTCAGAGACTCTGCTCTCTCCTGGTTCTCCTCCTATCTATTGCAGCGCTCCTTCAGTGTTACCTATAATGCTGCCGCCTCCTCCTCTTCACTCCCTCTCTCTGTAGAGGTCCCTCAAGGTTCTGTCCTTGGACCCATTCTCTTCTCCATCTACACCTCCTCCCTTAGTCACTTGATAAACTCCCATGGCTTTAAGTACCATCTCTATGCCGATGACACACAAATCTATCTTTCTACCCCTCACCTCATCCCTTCAGTCTCCTCCTCACCTCGCCCCTTCAGTCTCCTCCTCACCTCGCCCCTTCAGTCTCCTCCTCACCTCGCCCCTTCAGTCTCCTCCTCACCTCGCCCCTTCAGTCTCCTCTCGCATTACTAACCTACTAAGTGACATATCGGCATGGATGTCACTCCACTTCCTCAAACTCAGTCTTTCCAAAACTGAGCTCTTAGTATTCCCCCCAGCCCGTATCCCCTTCCCCGACTTCTAAATCAAGATCAATAACACAACCATCAGTCCCTCCCCTCATGCCAGGGTACTAGGTGTAATCCTAGACTCCCATCTGTCCTTTCAGCCCCAAATCCAATCACTGTCCAAATTTTGTAGACTTTACCTCCACAACATCTCCAAGATACGCCCGTTCCTAACCTCGAAAACCACTAAGCAACTTATTCACTCCCTTGTTATATCTCGCCTTGACTATTGTAACTCCCTCCTCATTGGCCGACCTCATCACAGGCTATCCCCTCTTCAGTCTATCATGAATGCTGCTGCCAGACTCATCCACCTTACTAACCGTGCTGCATCTGCCACCCCTCTCTGCCAATCCCTCCACTGGCCTCCATTCAGTGTCCTCCATCCCTCTCTGCCAATCCCTCCACTGGCCTCCATTCAGTGTCCTCCACCCCTCTCTGCAAACCCCTCCACTGGCCTCCACCCCTCTCTGCCAATCCCTCCACCCCTCTCTGCCAATCCCTCCACTGGCCTCCGTCCAGTGTCCTCCACCCCTCTCTGCCAATCCCACCACTGGACTCCACTCAGTGTCCTCCACCCCTCTCTGCCAATATCCACACTGGCCTCCACCCCTCTCTGCCAATCCCTCCACTGGCCTCCACTCAGTGTCCTCCACCCCTCTCTGCCAATCCCTCCACTGGCCTCCACTCAGTGTCCTCCACCCCTCTCTGCCAATCCCTCCACTGGCCACCACACAGTGTCCTCCACCCCTCTCTGCCAATCCCTCCACTGGCTTCCCATTGCCCAATGGATAAAATTCAAAACACTAACAATAACATATAAAGCCATTTATAACTCTGCCCCAAATTACATCACCGATCTTGTCTCTAAATATCACCCAAACCGTCCTCTCCGCTCCTCGCAAGACCTCCTACTCTCTAGCTCCCTTGTCTCCTCCTCCCATGCTCGTCTCCAGGACTTCTCCAGAGCTTACCCCATCCTCTGGAACGCTCTACCCCAATTTATCAGACTATCGCCTACTCTGCTCACTTTTAGGCGATCTCTGGAAACCTCTCTCTTCAGGGAAGCCTATCCTGCCCTCAGCTAATAATGGAATCTTCTATTCCTCCAACCAGTCCATCCCCCACAGCTAATTACCTTTTGTACCACTAGCTCCTCCCTCTTAGATTATTAACTCCCAGGATCAGGCCCTCTTGTATTGATCTGTATTGTTGCTGTATTGTCTCCCGTTATATTGTAAAGCGCTGAGCAAACTGTTGGTGCCATAAATCCTGTATAATGATAATTACCTCCTCTACTACCACGTCCAGCAACCTCTCCGATCTCCTTCAGCTTGCATGGAACTTTGTGTCTTTATTTCAGATCACTTCCTGTCTGTTCCTGACATCACTTCCTGTCTGTACCTGACATCACTTCCTGTCTGAATTTCATAGAGAAGTCCTGTCTGAATAGTAGAAATGATATCACCATCTTGTGGAGTTCAGAGGAACTGCAGCCCCGAGAAATGTCCCCTAATAACCATTCCTGCATTGTATCTACCTTACAGAGATACCAGGGAAGTTCAAAAAGAACTAAAAAAAAGCAAGAAACAATAAACCTAACTCTTATGTAACCAACTGTTTAAATAATATATTTTACTACAGATAGAAAAGTCTTAAAGACATAGAATACAAGATAAAAATAAAGGTATAGATTATAAAACAGAGACCTCCAAAATCAGACACACTACCCAGAATGTCCCATCCTTCATATCAGAGAGAGACAGACTACCCAGAATGTCCCATCCTTCATATCAGAGAGAGACAGACTACCCAGAATGTCCCGTCCTTCATATCAGAGAGAGACAGACTACCCAGAATGCCCCATCCTTCCTATCAGAGAGAGAGACAGACTAACCAGAATGTCCCGTCCTTCATATCAGAGAGAGAGACAGACTACCCAGAATGTCCCATCCTTCCTATCAGAGAGAGAGACAGACTACCCAGAATGCCCCATCCTTCATATCAGAGACCGAGACAGACTACCCAGAATGCCCCATCCTTCATACAAGAGACAGAGACAGACTACCCAGAATGTCCCATCCTTCATATCAGAGACCAGGACAGACTACCCAGAATGTCCCGTCCTTCATATCAGAGAGAGACAGACTACCCAGAATGTCCCATCCTTCATATCAGAGACCGGGACAGACTATCCAGAATGTCCCGTCCTTCATATCAGAGAGAGACAGACTACCCAGAATGCCCCATCCTTCATATCAGAGAGAGAGACAGACTACCCAGAATGCCCCATCCTTCATATCAGAGAGAGACAGACTACCCAGAATGTCCCGTCCTTCATATCAGAGAGAGACAGACTACCCAGAATGTCCCGTCCTTCATATCAGAGAGAGACAGACTACCCAGAATGTTTCATCCTCCATATCAGATACCAAGTCAGACTACCCAGAATATCCTGTCCCTCATATCAGAGGCCCCCAGATCCTGCCCCCCCCACAATGTGAATGAGTATAGAGTACATAGTACCCCTATTCATTCACCAAAAAAAAGTAGTGTAAAAAAACACTGGCAGTAATTTTTGACAAAACAGAAATAAAGAAAAAATTCCTCTGATGTAGATCCATTGATGATCCAATCACAATACTCACTGTTATCGCTGACTCAAAGAAAAAACAAAGCTCCACTCCTGACATCTGACAGCTCTGCCACTTCCCACTTCTAAAGAAACTAAGGAGTGCTACAACCCTGTGATGTCACTGGGTGGTCTTGCCCTCTTGTGATGTCACCAATACAACATGCCCCGGTCAGTGACATCACCGAGTGGCACCGTCCCTTAGTATATTTAGTGGCAGGAGGCAGCAGAGCTGTCAGACAGAGGGGAGTCTTCATTGGGAGCGGAGCTTTTCTTTCCGAATCAGCGGTGACAGCGAGCATCGTGATTGATGATGGATCTACACCGGGGGGACATTTTGCTTTAGTTTTGTTTTTTTAATAAAGAACTTGTCAAAAACTGCCTGCTGTCTATTTAACAGAATACTTTTTTGGGGTAAATAATTAGGGGTACCATGTACCCCATACTCATTCATATGGGGTGAGGGATCTGAGGGCCCCCTTGTTAAATTTTGTAAGTCCCCTGCCTGCAAACCTCCATAGCCACTAGCCTGGGTTGTGGGGAAGAGTCCCTTGTCCCCATCAACATGGACAACGTGCTCTGTGGAAGCAAAGCCCCCCTGCCCCAGAACATCCACTCCATGTTAAGGGCACATGGCCTGGTATGTTTCAGGAGGGGGGGGTCGCTTGCTTGTCCCCCCCTTTCCTTACCTGCCGAGCTGCATGCTCAGAAAGGGGTCTGGTATGTATTTCTTTCATTTTGGCAAGGGGTCCCCCTCAAAATCCATACTAGACCCCCCAAAGGGAGGGACCCCACGCCATTTTCTTAATATTTCATTGCCTGTAATGTTTTCTTTTTAGATTTATCGCTTGGTTAAGACGCGGCACCCGCTCGCTCCCTAACAACGATGTTGTTTACTGGTTGTTAAGGATGCCAGCGGCCGCCCACTCTTTAACAAGCAGTACACATTTCCTGAATGCCGCATGTCTCCACCACTAATTAATGACCGCATGCATTTCATTCTTTATTTCCTTTTGTGAATGTAACGCCTGTTCATGCGGTATTTACTGAGCGTGTTCAGTGTTTGTGGTCAATACCGCAACACGGGATAGGAAATGGACAGTTTCAGGATGGCATGCGGTATTTAGGGGAAATGTACCGACATATCACATGTGATCTGCTTCTGTGAAGGGAGACAATGTGTGGATTTTGTGTGTGATGTCACAATCATAAATCTTACATTTTACAGATGATATTTTCTCTCATTTCCTTGATTTAGAGTGGAGATCCAATCGATATAGAATTTGAGGTGAAAGCAGAAGAAGAAGAGGCGTATGTGAGGGATGATCAGCAGTCTATGGAGGAGGATGGAATAACGGGGACATTTATAGAGGAGGACACTCCTACAGAGATCAGCACAGGTGGGTCATGAACACTAAATCCATTCCTCCACCCATACTGCTCACTGATTGGTCCAGAGTAGGGCGGGGACTGGGTGATATCAGCCTGTAATCCCCTGGTCACTTTCCTGAGCTGTGTTCGCCGTCCTGTATTCCTGCATTTCTCTCGGATAATCTTCCTTCTCTGTGCTGCAGACACAATTTATGTATCTAGACTGGATTTATGGAGGTTCTGGGGTTCAGCTGGCAGCAAAATGTTCATTTTCACCATAGACATTACTAGACCTAGGTATCTAGGGTGTGTGCTTTGAGTCTTTTACTCCATGTCCGGGTCTAGTAAGATCTCTTACAGAACAATCCTCCTAGAGTTACAAGTCACTGAGTGCAGTCTCAGGAGATGGGAGGCAGCGGTGTGGGACCTCTGCAACTTGTCTACAGTAAATATTTAAACTTCTATGGTTTGCTGAATACCAATATTATGAGTCCTGACCCTTACACTGTATAATTTATATTGTACATTACATACTCCTGACCCCTGCACTATATACTCTATGTTGTACATTACATACTCCTGACCCCTGCACTATCTACTCATGTTGTACATTACATACTCCTGACCCCTGCACTATATACTCTATGTTGTACATTACATACTCCTGACCCCTGCACTATATACTTTATGTTGTACATTACATACTCCTGACCCCTGCACTATATACTCTATGTTGTACATTACATACCCCTGACCCCTGCACTATATACTCTATGTTGTACATTACATACTCCTGACCCCTGCACTATATACTCTATGTTGTACATTCCATAGTCCTGACTTCTGTTCTCCCCCTCCCCCCACTGCTATATATACACATAATATAGAGTCTCTTTTGTTACACCCATTTCCTCCCAGCTGGACATTTTATATCGGATGATGTGATTGGAGCACAGACTTTTACATGGTGATAATAATGTGATAACATCCTCCAACTTTGGAGCCTTAAACAGAAAGTGATAATGAGGGAGGAGCCAATACCCCAGTGATGGTGGTCTTCAGGATCACTCCAGTCTTCATCTTGGTTGTTCTCCCCCCATCCTCACTCTCTGACCTCTGGTGGGGCTCAGCCCCGCTGTTCTTCATGACTAAATCATGGACTAAATAAGGAAGTGCAGTACTTCTTGTGTTGGGAAGATGGCGATGAGTGATAGAGGGGGTGGGGACCCTCGTCCTATAATCCCCGCATCACTTTTACTCCTATAAAAGACAGTTCTGGTTGTTTCCTCACTCTCTGACTAAGGTCCATGAATAAAGAAATGACCTGGTAGGAGATCAGAGGAGCCATTTTCCAGTTTCCTTGAGGGTGGAATTGTAAGTTCCTCAGAGACCAAGCTGCTTGATGTGGGCGGAGTCCTGGTTTGGGGGAACCAATCAGCTCCTGTCTAGTAATCCTCTTTGTCTTTGTATTTTAGTCCATGGCCGGGAGATGAGGAAAACCTCCGAGGATTGTCTCACTTTGTCTCCAGACTGGAAAGTAGAAGATGAGGACATCACACAGTATAGTCCAGGAGAAAACCCGGCTCCCTCCAATGTCCATCCGGCACCACCCAGTGTAGATGGACCATCGGATTCCTCGTATCCTGAGGAACCTCAGACTGTGCGGGACCGGGCCGGCCTTCCAACAGGGAAGAAGTTCTCTTGTACTGAATGCGGGAAATGTTTCCCTTCTAAATTCCATCTTAATGAACATAACAGATCTCACACGGGGGAGAAGCCATATTCCTGCTCTGGGTGCGGGAAATGTTTTTCACAAAAGTCCAATCTCACAAAAGTCAAAACACATCAAAGGCGTCACACAGCTGAGAAGCCATATTCCTGTACTGAGTGCGGGAAGTGTTTCCATTATAAGTCTAAACTTAATGAGCATAAAAGATCTCACATGGGGAAGAAGCCACATTTTTGCTCTGAAGCAGATGAGGATATCACACAGTATAGTCCAGGAGAAAACCCGGCTCCCTCCAATGTCCATCCGGCACCACCCAGTGTAGATGGACCATCGGATTCCTCGTATCCTGAGGAACCTCAGACTGTGCGGGACCGGGCCGACCTTCCAACAGGGAAGAGGTTCTCTTGTACCGAATGCGGGAAGGGTTTCCATTATAAATACCATCTTAATGAGCATATAAGATCTCACACTGGGAGAAGCCGTATTCCTGTCCTGAGTGTGGGAATTTTTTTCAGAGAAGTCCAGTGTTCATAATCATCATAGATCTCACACTGGGGAGAAGCAGAATTCCTGTCCTGAGTGCGAAAAATGTTTTTCACAGACGTCCAATCTTTACTGACATCAGAGATCTTACACGGGGGAGAAGCCGTATTCCTGTCCTGAGTGCGGAAAATGTTTTTCACAGACGTCCGATCTTTACAGACATCAGAGATCTCACACGGGGGAGAAGCCATATTCCTGTTCTGAGTGCGGCAAATGTTTTTCAACGAAGCCCCATCTTTACAGACACCAGAAATCTCACACAGGGGAGCAGCCGTATCCCTGTTCCAAGTGTGGGAAATTTTTTTCAGACAAGTCCAGTCTTCATACACATCAGAGATCTCATACAGGGGAGAAGCCGTATTCTTGTACTGAGTGTGGGAAATGTTTTTTATAGAAGTCACATCTTAACACACATCAGAAATCTCACTTGGGGGAAAAGCCATATTCCTGTCCTGAGTGCGGGAAATGTTTTTCACAGAAGTCCCATTTTAACACACATCAGAGATCTCACAGGGGGGAAAAGCCATATTCCTGTCCTGAGTGTGGGACATGTTTTTCAGAGAAGTCCAATCTTCATAAACATGAGAGATATCACAAGGGGGAGAAGCCATATTCCTGTCCTGAGTGTGGGAAATGATTTTCATGGTAGTCCAGTCTTCATAAACATCAGAGATCTCACACGGGAGAGAAGCCAGCTTCTGGTCCTGAGTGAGGGAAATGTTCCTCACTGAAGTCCTGTCTTCCTGTACATCTCCTGTACATCAGGGGTCCCACACAACCCTGGAGGTGTATTAGTGCCTTGAGTGTGGGAAATGTCTTCTAGATGAATGTTGCTGGACATCCCAGCTCTCATGTGGGGAAGAGGCACATCCTGATATACACCTCAGATATACTCCATGGCTGATCTTCATCATGGAAGAAACAGTTAATAAGGAGATCAAAGGTCCCCCAAGACATGGATGAAGCATTGAACTGGGTCAGCCATTAATGGCAGGAGAAGAATAAAAATGGAGTCCTGACCTAGAGCACTGGGCTGACTTTTCATTGGGGTGCAGCCTATATGCTATAGATGGTCTGCACCTACATGGAAGGGGGTCTGCTGTGCTGGGGGAGGGGTTTATGGGAAGTCTGGAGGAGTATATAAAGTAGGATGGAGGGGGGAGGGAGAATTTAATTATAACGGGGTAGACAGATCAGACAGGGGTCAGTACTTATTGGGGGGTGGAATGGGGAAAGATGGGGGAAGGGCTATGGCAGATGATAAGAAGGTTCCCATGTTACAAACAACCAGTGGAATTGGTACCATTTATATGAAAATAAAAAATACACAAAATCCACGTAAACAAGATGTCAGTGAATGAACAAGGTGTCAGTGAATGAAAGTGTTTGTTCCCCAATGCCAGAAGTGTGCCCAGCACAATAGGTGAGTTGGAAGGTTTGGTGCATGAAGAGAACTAGGATTGAATTGGTATTGCTGAATCTTGGCTTCATTCCTCACATGACTGGGCCATTCATATTCCTGGCTAGGTTCTCTTTCGGAGAGACGGGGGGAATAGGAAAGGTGGTGGTGTCTGTCTCTATGTGAGAAGTGATCTCAGAGCGAGTGTGAAAGAGGACCTAGTTGATGGAGAGTGTGATGAGGCTGAAGGATTATGGGTGGAACTGCACATAGGGGGCGGTACTACAAAGGTCATCATTGGAATTTTTTATAGGCCTCCCAGTGTTAATGAGGAGATGGAGACTCAGCTCCTCCCACAGATGGAAAGGGCTGCAAGGGCTGGGACAGTGATAATAATGAGGGATGGTAACTACCCAGAAAGTGACTGGAGTAATGGTACTGCAGGAACAGTTAAAGGGCAGACATGTATAAACCTACTACAGGACAATTTTATGGTTCAGTTCATAGAGGCCCCAACTAGGAATGATGCTCTGCTGGACCTGGTCATCTTCAACCATGCAGAGCTTATTACGAATGTCCATATAAAAGAACATCTGGGTAGCAGTGACTGTCATGGTAACCCGATCGCCGCCACCAACATGCGACAATCGCACGACCGCGACCAAGAATACGTCACGCCCGTGGCGTCAGACCCCAGACCTTCTCACCAAACTCGTGACCGAAGGACCGGCTGATCTAAAACTGCCGTGTGATGTGTGTAACAAGGCCACACCCAGCTGCACCCTACACAGCGATTGTCCAGCTAATGGACTACAATCGGTGCCTGCAGCCTGAATGCGCTTGTTACTGGGTCGGGTTAATTACGCAACTAACCCTCTACCTGCCACCACCGTCTTTTGTTAGACAAGAAGGAAACTCTATCAACAATACACTATAATGATTGAAATATTGATCTGTATAACACGGTCCGCAGGCCTGTCATAGAGAGATAATAACAAACAGTAGCGTCTCTTCAAAGGCAAGGATTTGTGAATTGCAAGTAAGCGCTTAAAAACAGTTTAACACTTTCAGAAAGAAAGATTTATTAATAAAAGAGTCAAACAGGTGCAATAAAATATTTACAAAGAGATGTCACTAAGATATATATATATATGTATATAAAGATATAGCAAAGAGATAATAGGAAGGAAGTTAAAGGGTTAAGTTACTTGCCAGTACGCCTTGGTTTGTAAGCAGATCCACCTTGCAGAGCGAAAGGGTCTCCCCAGGTGGTATATTGATGTTAAAATTGGGAGATGTGCTTAGCTTAATTCTTTAGGCTTGGCAGCCTGTCTTTTAAAGTCCCCCTGCAGGGGGGGGTGGCTCTGAATACTGGCCAATACGCTGTTTTGGGAGGGGTCAGTCGGGCGAACTCTGAATTAGAACCAATATCTGTCATAATCCTAATAAGACATGAAACCTAGGGGAAAAACCTGACTTGAGGAATGTTCATTTCATTCTGTCACTTTTAACTGTTAGGTTTTATGAGGTTACAATCTATTTTAATTCCTGGGAGAAGCTGCCTTATCTGTTTTATGATGTGTGAGCCTACACAGGTTCTTAGACTGAGAGGCTCTGCCTCCATGGGGGTGCTTTGTAGCACTGGGCCCCCTGCTGCTTCAGCCTGCCACCAACTTTTAACACTTACACATCTGTCCCTGTGCCTCTCAGGAAGGGAGGGGTAGGGAATAAAGGATTGAGGAATACTCCTAATAAAAAATGGGAACTCCGCGTCCAACTCTGATGAGTAAGTTTGCTACACCTCCCCCTCAGGTAGTTGCCAGGGAGGGGACTACAAGTCCCCTCCTGACGCAACCGACCTCTTTCCAGAGGTTCCTCTTGGGTTGTCCTGGTACCGCTGCACTGCGGGAGAACCGAAATTCATTTGAAAAGGAAGCCGTTCTCCCCAGCAACACTGCTGGGCCGACCTAGTGAGTGGTCACGGGTGGGTACCAGTCGGCTGTGGAGATCCGAATACCATGGCAACTGCCGGGCGGACCACCTGTTCACAAAACACTTTGGCTCAGTGGTGTCATTTGCTAACATATTATTATGTAGCTTCTTGTCGAGGTAGAGAAGGAGATTTCCCTCCCCTCTATTCTTCCTCAGGCCTAGGACTACATCTGGCCTGAAGGTAGTAGCGCCTTTGTGCACCGGAACCGGACAGGTGAATTCTGGACCTTGCCTCCCAGTGGTGTCCACAGGTACCTTCATCCAAGATGGACAGTGCTCGTTACCTGCTAGCATCCAGGACACCAGTTCCTCCAGTTTCCTGCCTGCTAGGTCAGTCACAGGTCCAGCTGAGCCATGATCGTCGCATCCAGGCGTCTTACCGTAGCCAGCTGTACCCATACTGATGTAATCTGTTTTTTGGCCTGGAGAGCCGACCAGGCCACAACTGCCTCAGTCTCCCCATGCCCAGACCTCTGGGGGTCTCTTCTTACCGGGGTGTTCTCAAACTGAAGCACTGCCATGCCCCTCTGACAGTTACCCTTCTCCACTGTCAGACTGGGCACGGGCGGTTGGTTCCGGACTAGTGACACGGGCTCAAGTTGCTCTTCCCAGAAAGGGCCGAACACCGCAAGGCCCCTAAAGTGGGCAACTGCACCCAGTCCCACTCCACATTGCGGGCCATTCCTAACCGCTGGAGAGGCGGTCGGCGCGTTCTCAACCCCAACTAGCTTTCCCATGGATTCAGGCAAGCCACATGGGGTAGCAAAGGCTGGCTCGTTTTGAGCTTGCTGGGTTAGAGATGGTGGCCCAAGCTCCTTGCTCAGGTCCATGATGGCAAAACAGCAGGCACCTTCTGGATGCTCCATTACCTCAAGGCTCCTGGGCATGGGGCAGGCCACAACCACAGGGCTGGCACTCAGATTTTCAAGGTCCTCAAAAAGCCATAGGATCCTGCTTGAAGACCGCGACTACCGGGGATGCCCAGACTCTAGCTGACCCCTGGATTCCTGACTGTGCCATTCCCTTGGTCTCTGTGGCCCAGTCAGCACCTTCTGTATCCAGACACCGACATCTATCAAAGGCATTTCCAGCAGTTTCGGAACCAGAGTGGCAAGGAAAGGTGATTGTATCTGGGCCCTGCAGCCCTCTCTCTGTAATCCAAGCATCAACCCCCCTTGCACTCGTAATCCAGGCATGCTACCCCTGCCTATGACATCTGTCTGTCTGCCTGTTGACACACCATGACAAGTCAGATTAATTGACAGGCTTTCAGGCTTCCACTCCCCTAGGGGTAGGCCATTCTTCCTGCTTTTGTTTACCCTTCCCAGCAGGGAGGCTCAGTCCTAGCCACAAGCTGAAATCTCCATATGAATGACTTTCCAGAGCTGCCTTACTCATGGAACTACAAGTCACAGCTAGCTTACCTCTGAAGGTCCTTTGGGACTCACTTTTTCAGGGCTGCCTGAAGCGTGGAACTACAAGTCCCAGCCATCTGTGGTGTGCCTTTCTTAGCAGGGCAACTCGCAGCTAGCTGACCTCTGAAGCTCCATTGGGAATCCCTTTTCAGTGCTGCTGGAGGCATGGAACTACAAGTCCCAGCCGGCTGCCTAGTCCTAGGCAAGGCCAACGGCTAGGCACTTATCAAGGCACAATCTTTTGGGCCCGGGCAAGGAACGAATCTTTCCAGACCCTCCTCTTGCTCAGCCCCCAGAGACCGTACCTCTGCCCCTGTCACAGTACTGTGGGTGACCCCCAACAGTGAAAATACATCACTTGTCTCATCATGAATATCACAATCATTGTTAGCATTACCAACCATACCATCAACAATGCTGACATTATCAACGACATTACTGACTTCACTATCAAGGTTACTGACGTTATTAATGACATTCCTGACTTTACTATCAATGTTACTGACATTAGTAATATCACCCCCATTGTCATCACATCGATTATCAACAGTCACGTTCATAATATCAATGACACGAGTTCAATACCTCCCCAGGCAAGGGGATTTCTTCTTGTTCTCCAGCTAATGGAGAATCCTGTAGCCCCACACCATTCCCAGCCCCCTCCCTCTGTCCATCCACCGGTGGCCCAGACATTACTCCAATATCTATCCACAGTACCTTGGCTTGTACAGAGTTCCAGGGGGCCCTTCCGGGTCTTCTCGGCAGGGGCATAATACAAAACAAAAGTGCCTAGGTCAGCACCCAACAAAACAGGTGTGGGCAGTTCATCTGAGACCCCCACCTCTCTCATCCCCCTCCCCGCACCCCAATCTAGGAATACCTTTGCACAGGGTATGCGTGAACGGGTCCCCCCAACTCCTGTGAGGGTCAGGAACTTTCCTGGGATGAGGTTCCTTGGCTCAATCAGCTCTGGCCGGATCAAGGTGACTTCTGCCCCGGTGTCCCGGAAACCTGTTGCAGACCGGTTGCCCACGGTAATGGGTTGCAAGTTGGCGGGGGTTACCCGCATCTTCCTGCGAACGAACAGCACAGAAGAAGAGTTGCTGGCCGGCTGGCCAGATGATGTCGCCTGCTTCTGCTCAGGACATTGCGTCCTGAGATGTCCGGCTTTCCCACAGGCGAAACATCTGCGGGTGTCAGGCAGAAATGGCTTGGCTCCAAGCACTGCAGGTGTGGGCGGAGGAGAAGCTTGACTCGCCGAAGTAGGAGAGGTTGCTAGGAACAATTTCCTCCCTTTCTGGCTGTTTGGAGAAGCCTTGCGAGGGTCAGACACCCGCGTGTGGACAAAGGTATCTGCCAGGTCGGCTGCAGCTTTAGTAGATGCTGGCTCCCTCTCCAAGACGAACTGCCTGACGTCTGCTGGGCAAATGTGCAAGAGTTGATCTCGTATCATGAGATCCTCCAAAGATTCATAGGAATCAGCTTTCAGTCCCTTAGTCCACTGTCAGAATGTGGTGCGTAAGCAACTCGCCACATCCGTGTAAGAGTCCCCAGGTCCCTTCTGCATGGAACGGAACCACTTGCGGTACACTTCCGGGGTCTTCTGGTACTTCCGGATGATGGAATCTTTTAAAAGTTCATAATCATCATCTTGCCCCAATTCAACAAATGCATCCAGGGCCTTGCCTCGTAGCCCTGGTGTCAGGTACCGAGCCCATTGAGCTGGGGGCACATGGTACTGACGGCACGGTTTTTCAAAGGACAGTAAGTACGTGTCAATGTCACTGTCCTTTTCCATCACTGGAAACTTGGCTGCGCCCATGGAAAGAGTGGCGTCCCTGTGGTCTAGGGACCCGAGGTTCTGACCCGGTCGCTGTGGCTGGAGCCTTGACATCTCCAGCTCGTGCCGACGATCAGCTTCCCTCTTTACCGCCTCTCTCTCAGCTTGGCGTTCCGCAGCTTCTCTGTCAGCCACTGCGTGGCGTTCAAGGAACTGCAAGTATGCTATAGGATCCATCTCCATAACACATTTCAGGGCTTCCTGCATCTGAGGAGAGTCCCTGCTGGTTACAGGTGCTACGGTTCTGGCACGCTCAGGCAGTGGTGTGACGATAACCTTTGGTGATCTTCCAGTGTCAGTCTCTGTATGCCCATCCTGTGAGGCCGTCTCTGAGCCACTGGCAATGTGGGTAACGAGAACACCTCCATGTTCAAGTTCCCCCGAGTTCTGATCTGCTCGGATATCATACTCCACTAGATCACTAATCAAATCTTCACGATTTTTGCGACCGACGTCCAATCCTCGTGAGGTACATTCCGCACTCAATTCACCTTTGCTCATTTTCTTGTAATCTGCTGCACCAGGCATACTTGCAAGCAAAGATAGAAGGGAAAAGCAGGAGAAGGAAGGAGCTGTTGCTATATGTCTCTCTCTCTCTCTATATATAACAAATATGCACCGCTTGTTTCTAAGGACTGTTTCCACAAAGGTTACAATCCTTCAGTGCAGAGCCAACTTTTAACACTGCACTGAAACTCTTAATGCAATTATCCCACGTACGCTGCCAGCCAATATGGCACGATCGCCGCCACCAACATGCAACAATCGCATGACCGCGACCAATAATACATCACGCCCGTGGCGTCAGACCCCAGACCTTCTCACCAAACTCGTGACCGAAGGACTGGCTGATCTAAAACCGTGGTGTGATATGCATAACAAGGCCACACCCAGCTGCACCCTACACAGCAATTGTCCAGCTAATGGGCTACAATCGGTGCCTGCAGCCTGAATGCGCTTGTTACTGGGTCGGGGTAATTACGCAACTAACCCTTTACTGCCACCACCGTCTTTTGTCAGAGAAGAAGGAAACTCTATCAACAATACACTATAATGATTGAAATATTGATCTGTATAACACGGTTAGCAGGCCTGTCATACAAAGATTATAACAAACAGTAGCGTCTCTTCAAAGGCAGGAATTCGTGAATTGCAAGTAAGCGCTTAAAAACAGTTTAACACTTTCAGAAAGAAAGATTTATTACTAAAAGAGTCAAACAGGTGCAATAAAATATTTACAAAGAGATGTCACTAAGATATATATATATATGTATATAAAGATATAGCAAAGAGATAATAGGAAGGAAGTTAAAGGGTTAAGTTACTTGCCAGTACGCCTTGGTTTGTAAGCAGATCCACATTGCAGAGCTAAAGGGTCTCCCCAGGTGGTATATTGATGTTAAAATTGGGAGATGTGCTTAGCTTGACTTTTTATGCTTGCCAGCCTGTCTTTTAAAGTCCCCTTGCAGGGGGGGTGGCTCTGAATACTGGCCAATACACTGTTTTGGGAGGGGTCAGTCGGGCGAACTCTGAATTAGAACCAACATCTGTCATAATCCATGACATGAAACCTAGGGGAAAAACCTGACTTGAGGAATGTTCATTTCATTCTGTCACCTTTAACTGTTAGGTTTTATGAGGTTCCAACTTCTTTCAAGTCCAGGAAAAAACTATCTTATGTTGATTAGGAGGTGTGATATTTTACAGAGGCCTTGGGACAGAGTGTCTGCTGTCCCTATGGGGGGGCTTTGTAGTGCTGTGCCCCCTGCTGCTCCAGCCTGCCAGCAACTTTTAACACTTACACATCTGTATAGAGAGAAAACAGGTGGCGCACACACCTAGTGCATTATCCAAGGTTTATTGTAAGGAGTGAAAGAATAATAAAAACATACTCACAGACGAAGCATGTATCTAAAAAGCATAGAAAAATGACAATGGCCACAACGGCAGGCAAGGTGTTCTCACTGTCAGTGCGGTCAAATGGCTGACACATTTCAGGGACGAATCCCTTTCCTCAGAGCTGATGATCAGCCTCTGATACAGATGTGTGATGAATGGAAAGTAGGAGCCTTGCTGTTGATGCCGGAAGTGGGGGGATGTTCTGCCCCTGAAGGGGTTAATCTGGGTTCCCACACTATATATGTGTGTATCATCATCTGCTGGAGATAAAAGACATCACAGTGACTATGGAGGAAGAGGACGGACATGACTATGGAGGAAGAGGACGGACAAAACTATGGAGGAACAGGATGGACATGATGGGGGGTTACTGGGTGTAAATAGAACATAACATCTTATTACTTCCTCTGCTGCCACTTCCACCAATGGCTCCTCTCTACTTCCTGTCTGTACCTGACATCACTTCCTGTCAGTACCTGACATCCCTTCTTGTCTTCCATAGAGACTTCCTGTCTGGGTAGAAGTGAGATCCCCACCTTGTGGAGCTCAGAGGAACTGCAGCCCCGAGAAGCAGCTGGTGGTGTGACCCCGGCCTTGTGCTGGGTGTGTATGGACTGTAGATCCTTATAGAGGGGTCACCTCCACTCCCACCAAGGGGGACAGAAATATATGACTGCTCGGGGGAGGGGTTTTGGACCTCTCTGAGCTCCACAAGATGAGGATCTCACTCTCTCTATGGAATACAGACAGGAAGTGATGTCGGGTAAAGACAGGAAGTGATGTAAGGTACAGACAGGAAGTTCTATGAATGAGGAAGCAGAGAGGAGACATTGTTGGATCTGGCAGCAGAGGAGGTAATATGTAGATGAACCCCTTCAGGGGGAGGAGTTGATGATAATATATTTTGCTCCCAAAGCTGACTTTCAGGAAAAACAAAAAGACGTCTCTAAGTGAGTGCGGAATGTGTATGACCCGTCCACAGACACGTAGGTGCCGGCCCGATCCGTGGTCACAGGGGCAGTATGAAGACAAAGCGGTTGGCCGCACAAGCAGCGATGTAGGAGATAAAATCCTTTATTGGAATCCTTTACACACAATGTAGTAATAACATGACCGCTCCAAGACAGAGGAACCGAAGACGCGTCACACCAATACAGGCTTAGTCATTACTCCCAATATCCCTCCATCCGGAGTCAGAGAATCCTATGACATCACACTGACCTCACAGCTCCTCCTCCCAATGTCCCTCCATCCGGAGTCAGAGAATCCTATGACATCACACTGACCTCACAGCTCCTCCTCCCAATGTCTCCATCCAGAGTCAGAGAATCCTATGACATCATACTGACCTCACAGCCCCTCCACCCAATGTCCCTCCATCCAGAATCAGAGAATCCTATGACATCACACTGACCTCACAGCTCCTGCTTCCAATGTCCCTCCATCCAGAGTCAGAAAATCCTATGACATCACACTGACCTCACAGCCCCACCTCCCAATGTCCCTCCATCCAGAGTCAGAGAATCCTATGACATCACACTGACCTCACAGCCCCTCCTCCCAATGTTCCTCCATCCAAAATCAGAGAATCCTATGACATCACACTGACCTCACAGCTCCTCCTCCAAATGTCCCTCCATCCAGAGTCAGAGAATCCTATGACATCACACTGACCTCACAGCTCCTCCTCCCAATGTCCCTCCATCTAGAGTCAGAGAATCCTAGAACATCACACTGACCTCACAGCTCCTCCCCCAATGTCCCTCCATCCAGAGTCAGAGAATCCTATGACATCACACTGACCTCACAGCTCCTCCTCCCAATGTCCTCCATCCAGAGTCAGAGAATCCTATGACATCACACTGACCTCACAGCTCCTCCCCCCAATGTCCCTCCATCCAGAGTCAGAGAATCCTATGACATCACATTGACCTCACAGCTCCTCCTCCCAATGTCCCTCCATCCAGAGTCAGAGAATCCTATGACATCACACTGACCTCACAGCTCCTCCCCCAATGTCCCTCCATCCAGAGTCAGAGAATCCTATGACATCACACTGACCTCAGCTCCTCCCCCCAATGTCCCTCCATCCAGCTCTTTTTCCAGTGCTCTTAGGATGTGGGCGGACCCTTTACATCCTCACAACTAAAGCAGAACTGTTGCTCCTTCATTTTATGTAATGATGTCAGAATTCATTATATCTCAGCCTGAAGTGGGGCTTCACTAAAAAAGACCTGAATGGAGAGGTGAGGAGGATTCTGGGAATATCATTTGATGTGACTCTTTGTGTTCAGATGTAGAGTTTTCCTCCTGTGAAGTCTGGAGATCATATGACATCACATTGCCTCCACCTCCCTCCCTGATAGAAGAGAGAAAGAAGAAGAAGATTCTAGAAGTCACCAGAGAGATCACTGAGCTGCTGACAGGAGAGGTGAGCGGTGCCGGGAATTCTGGGACATTCTCCAGTAACAGACAAGGGATGTGTCTGGATGGTGACTGTATCATTGTGTGTGTCAGGTTCCTATAAGGTGTCAGGGTGTCACTGTCTATTTCTCCATGGAGGAGTGGGAGTATTTAGAAGGACACAAGGATCTCTACAAGGACGTCATGATGGACAATCAGCCGCCCCTCACATCACCGGGTAAGAGGAGACTTTATTGTAAAGGAGAGAGCAGTACGGAGGATCCACCTAGATCCCCCATCATCTGATAAACACATAGAAACAATGGATTCAGTCAGTGTGTGTGTTTCCTACAGATGGATCCAGTCATGGGAACCCACCAGAGAGATGTCCCCGTCCTCTGTATTCCCGGGATTCCACACAGGAAGGTCACACCATCCCTCACCATCATCAGGTAGATGATGACAATTATTGGTAGTTGTGATTTATACACAGCATGTTTGTTACAATGAATGTTTTATTATATCTTTCAGAGTGGAATCCTCGGGGATGATAATATTGATGTTAAAGAAGAGTATAAAGAGGAGGATGAGGAGTATGGAGTGATGGAGGAGTTTTCAGAAGGACACAAGGATATGATGGAGCCACCTAATACCAGGAACCCACCAGAGAGATGTCCCCATCCTCTGTATTCCCGGGATTCCACACAGGAAGCTCACACCATCCCTCACTATTACAAGGTTGGTGGGATGGAGTATCTAGAACATGGACTTGTAGGGGGGATGTGTGAATTTTTTAATGTGATATTTTCTCTCATTTCCTTGATTTAGAGTGGAGATCCAATCGATATAGAATTTGAGGTGAAAGCAGAAGAAGAAGAGGCGTATGTGAGGGATGATCAGCAGTCTATGGAGGAGGATGGAATAACGGGGACATTTATAGAGGAGGACACTCCTACAGAGATCAGCACAGGTGGGTCATGAACACTAAATCCATTCCTCCACCCATACTGCTCACTGATTGGTCCAGAGTAGGGCGGGGACTGGGTGATATCAGCCTGTAATCCCCTGGTCACTTTCCTGAGCTGTGTTCCCCGTCCTGTATTCCTGGATTTCTCTCGGATAATCTTCCTTCTCTGTGCTGCAGACATAATTTATGTATCAGTTCTGTTTTTTTCCTCACTTTCTGACTAAGGTCCATGAATAAAGAAATGACCTGGTAGGAGATCAGAGGAGCCATTTCCTAGTTCCCTTGAGGGTGGAATTGTAAGCTCCTCAGAGACCAAGCTGCCTGATGTGGGCGGAGTCCTGGTTTGGGGGAACCAATCAGCTCCTGTCTAGTAATCCTCTTTGTCTTTGTATTTTAGTCCATGGCCGGGAGATGAGGAAAACCTCCGAGGATTGTCTCACTTTGTCTCCAGACTGGAAAGTAGAAGATGAGGACATCACACAGTATAGTCCAGGAGAAAACCCGGCTCCCTCCAATGTCCATCCGGCACCACCCAGTGTAGATGGACCTTTGGTTTCCTCGTATCCTGAGGAATCTCAGACTGTGCGTGACCGGGCCGGTCTTCCAACAGAGAAGAGGTTTCCCTGTACTGAGTGCGGGAAGGGTTTCCATTTTAAATCCCATCTTAACGTACATATAAGATCTCACACAGGGGAAAAACCACATTCCTGTCCAGAGTGTGGGAAATGTTTCCATTTTAAATCGGGTCTTTATGTGCATAAAAGGACTCACATAGGTGAGAAGCCATTTTCGTGTCCTGAGTGCGGGAAATGTTTTTCACAAAAGTCCAATCTTGAAATACATCGGTTTCTGCATACAGGTGAGAAGCCATATTCCTGTCCTGAGTGCAGGAAATGTTTTTCCCAGATGTCCACTCTTTACGGACATCAGAGATCTCACATGGGGGAGAAGCCATATTCCTGTCTTGAGTGCGGTAAATGTTTTGCACAGAAGTCCAATCTTCATATACATCAGAGATCTCACACGGGGGAGAAACCATATTCTTGTTATGAGTGTGGAAAATGTTTTGTACAAAAATCAGAACTTGCCAGACATCAGAGAACTCACACGGGGGAGAAGCCGTATTCCTGTCCATGTTGTGGGAAATGTTTTTCAATTAAGTCAAATCTTTACACACATCAGAGATCTCACACAGGAGAGAAGCCGTATTTCTGTCCTGAGTGCGGGAAATATTTTTCACAGAAGACCAGTCTTTCCAGACATCAGAGATCTCACACAGAGGAGATGCAAATTTCCTGTCCTGAGTGAGGGAAATGTTCCTCACTGAAGTCCTGTCTTCCTGTACATCAGGGGTCCCACACAATCCTGGAGGTGTATTAGTGCCTTGAGTGCGGGAAATGTCTTCTAGATGAATGTTGCTGGACATCCCAGCTCTCATGTGGGGAAGAAGCACACCCTGATATACACCTCAGATATACTCCATGGCTGATCTTCATCATGGAAGGAACAGTCCATAAGGAGATGAGAGGCCCCAAAAGATATGGATGAAGTGTGGGACCAGGTTGGCCATTGATGGCAGGAGAAGAATAAAAATGGAGTCCTGCCCTGTGATTGGCTGAGTACATTTTGTGGTGGGAGATTTCACACTTGGAGGTGTGTTTTATAAACAAATAACTGAACAGATGTGATCCGCGTTCTCCAAGTTGGGATGAATGTTGGCTGGATTTTTTTTTATACTCGGATTTCCTGGGTTCCATCTAGTGGCCATATTTGTGCATTGTACTGAATTGTGGGAAACATTTCCCATTATGGGGTAGATGGAGGCAACCATCACAGGAAATCCCGGAGTTACATTCCCTCCAGCATCTGGATGAATGTTGGTCACATACGGTCAGTGAATTCTTGGTACATAGACCCCTCCCTTGGTCTCCTGGGCCAGGCCGGGATCTGGTCACATGCGCTCAGTGAATTCTTGGTACATAGACCCCTCCCTTGGTCCCCTGGGCCAGGCCGGGATCTGGTCACATGCGCTCAGTGAATTCTTAGCACATAGACCCCTCACTTGGTCTCCTGGGCCAGGCCAGGATCTGGTCACACAGACTCAGCGAATTCTTGGCACATAGACCCTTCCCTTGGTCTCCTGGGCCAGGCCAGGATCTGGTCACATGCACTCACTGAATTCTTGGTACATAGACCCCTCCCTTGGTCTCCTGGGCCAGGCCGGGACCTGGTCACACGGACTCAGTGAATTCTTGGTACATAGACCCCTCCCTTGGTCTCCTGGGCCAGGCCAGGACCTGGTCACACGGACTCAGTGAATTCTTGGTACATAGACCCCTCCCTTGGTCTCCTGGGCCAGGCCAGGACCTGGTCACACGGACTTAGTGAATTCTTGGTACATAGACCCCTCCCTTGGTCTCCTGGGCCAGGCCGGGATCTGGTCACACGCGCTCAGTGAATTTTTGGTACATAGACCCCTCCCTTGGTCTCCTGGGCCAGGCCGGGATCTGGTCACATGCACTCAGTGAATTCTTGGCACACAGACCCCTCCCTTGGTCTCCTGGGCCAGGCCGGGATCTGTTCACACGGGCTCAGTGAATTCTTGGCACACAGACCCCTCCCTTGGTCTCCTGGGCCAGGCCGGGATCTGGTCACACGCGCTCAGTGAATTCTTGGTACATAGACCCCTCCCTTGGTCTCCTGGGCCAGGCCGGGTTCCATCCGAATCCCTGAGATCATTCTCCCGCACTTCTTAGTCCAGCACACACTGAGGGATGTCAGTCATTAACCCCGTCACACCTCAGGGGAAAACACATGTTAATGCCTAAGCACAATTTTACAACTTTGACCTGTTAGTAAACCCGTCCGTATCATCACACCTACTTTGTACATCGGGGTGGATTATACCGCGCTGTTCTCAGGACAAATTGGGATTTCATTTGGTGGGAAATGGTAACGATATCTCCTGATTTTGTTTTATTAACAAAGGAAAACTGACCTAAAATTGTAAACAAAACATATTTATTTAATGTAGTTGTGTGTTTCTTGCTGCTACCATAACCAACTACCAAAGAACAACCCAAAATCATTCCTCCAGGTCCTGGTGATGGCAGGGATCCCACACATGTATGTTAGTTGTTGTTTGTACCCGCAGTACAGCCCACACACCATACGGAGCATTTTGCTGCGACTTTTATCCTGACAGTAACTGATTCTGACACTAATTTCAACAAGAAAATAAAAATCCTCACAAAATAATACTGATGCTCTTGTATTTGACCTTTGACCCTGACCTTGACCCAAACACTACCCCTGACACTGACCGACATCAAACCTTCATCTAGGTATTTTTATTTATTTATTCCCCCCCGACCGGGCCATTTTTTGCAATACGGCGCTGCGTTACTTTAACAGACAATTGCGCGGTCATGCAACGCTGCACCCTAATGAAATTTAGCTCCCTAAAAAAAATCTAATTTCATCATAAATTTCAGCCAAAATGTCTCCTGCTCCATGTCTTTGCTAAAAATAATCCCAATACGTGTAAATTAATTGGTTTACATGAAAGTTATAGCGTCAACAAATGGCGGGAAAGATACTGGGATTTTTTAATTTTATTTAATACTAGTAATGGTCAGTGACTTATAGTGGGATTGCAGCGAGCATTCTGGCACTGGGGGGAACTGACTTGGTGTCACTGACATCTCCAGTGACACCAATACAGTGATCAGTGCTAATAAAAAGCACTGACTCTGTACTAATGGCACTGAGCAGGAAGGGGTTAATAGCTGGGACGATCAAAGGGTTAAATGTGTGCTGTTTCAGTATGGGGACTGTGTGTGTTTCACTGTGCGCACACTGCTATGCAGAGCCATACAAAGCAGTGCACAGGAGCTGACAGGGGAGAGATCTTTATTGTTTATACACAGGTCTCTCACCCATCAGTGATACACAGCAATCACCGGGTGCCAGCAGGGAATCACTGTCTGGGATCCAGTGATTGACAGCTGAGGCCACCAATGGAGGCACGAGTAGGGCATGCACGTGTGGCTCAGGCGCACCCCCTACCCAGAAGTGCAAAATCATGTATACAGTGAGGAACAGAAGTATTTTAACACCCTGCGATTTTTCAAGTTCTCCCACTTAGAAATCATGGAGGGATCTGACATTCACATTGTAGGTGCATTCCCACTCTGAGAGACAGAATTCAGGAGATCACATTGTATGATTTGTAAAGAATTTATTTGTCTCGCACTGCTGAACAGAAGTATTTGAACCCCTGAGAAACAGCAAGAATTCTGCCTCTCAAAGACCTGTTACTGTACCTTTAAAAAGTCCACCTCTACTCCACTCATTCATCTAACTTAGTAGCACCTGTCTGAGCTCTATAAAGACACCTGTCCACCCCACAGTCAGTCAGACGCCAACTACTACCATGGGCAAGACCAAAGAGCTGTCAAAAGACACCAGAGACAAAACTGTGGACCTCTACAAGGCTGGAAAGGGCTACGGGGCAATTACCAAGCAGCTTGGTGAAAATAGATCAACTGTTGGAGCAATTGTTAGAAAATGGAAAAGGCTAAAGACGACTGTCAGTCTCCCTCGGACTGGGGCTCCATGCAAGATGTCACCTCGTGGAGTATCACTGATGATAAGAAAGGTGAGGAATCAGCCCAGAACTACAAGGGAGGAGCTGGTCAATGACATGAAGAGAGCTGGGACCACAGTTTCACAGGTCACTGTCGGTAGAACACTACGCCGTCATGGTTTCAAATCATGCATTGCATGGAAGGTTCCCCTGCTCAAGTCATCACATGTCCAGGCCCGTGTGAAGGTTGCCAATGACCATCTGGATGATCCAGAGGAGGCATGGGAGAAAGTCATGTGGTCAGATGAGACCAAAGTAGAAGTTTTTGGTCTAAACTTCACTCATCGTGTTTGAAAGGAAAAAGAAGGATGAGTTGCATCCCAAGAACACCATCCCTACTGTGAAGCATGGGGGTGGTAACATCATGCTTTGGGGGTGCTTTTCTGCGAAGGGGACAGGACGACTGCACTGTATTAAGGAGAGGATGAATGGGGCCATTTATTGTGAGATTTTCAGCAACAACCTCCTTCCCTCAGTCAGAGCATTGAAGATGGGTCGTGGCTGGGTCTTCCAACATGACAACGACCCGAAGCACACAGCCAGGAGAACCAAGGAGTGGCCCCGTAAGAAGCATATCAAGGTTCTGGAGTGGCCTAGCCAGTCTCCACACCTAAATCCAATAGAACATCTTTGGAGGGAGCTGAAACTCCATGTTGCTCAGCGACAGCCCCGAAACCTGACAGATCTAGAGGAGATCCGTGTGGAGGAGTCGGCCAAAATCCCTGTTGCAGTGCAAACCTGGTCAAGGACTACAGGAAACGTCTGACCTCTGTAATTGCAAACAAAGGCTTCTGTACCAAATATTAACATGGATCTTCTCAGGGGTTCAAATACTTCTGTTCAGCAGTGCAAGACAAATACATTCTTTACAAATCATACAATGGGATTTCCTGAATTCTGTCTCTCAGAGTGGGAATGCACCTACAATGTGAATGTCAGACCCTCCATGATGGAGAAGTGGGAGAACTTGCAAAATTGCAGGGTGTTCAAATACTTCTGTTCCTCACTGTATGTACATGATTTTGTGCACCCCTGCTGCCGTGTAGCAGTATTTCTACTATAAGTGGGCGGGAAAGCGGTTATTATATTTATTTATATACCATTTTAACACAGACTTTTTTTTCTCTCAGAAAGGACAAAGAAAGATACAATGTATAATATAAAGTATATAATGATACAATGTATAATAGAATGTACAGGTGAAACTCGAAAAATTAGAATATGGTGCAATATTTCATTTATTTCAGTGTAGCAATTTAAAAGGTGAAACTAATATATGAAACTCATTCCATGCAAAGCAAGATAGTTCAAGCCGTGATTTGGCATCATTGTGATGATTATGGCTTACAGCTCATGAAAACCCCAAATCCACAATCTCAGAAAATGAGAATATTGTGAAAAGGTGGAATAATCTCGGCTCAAAGTGTCCCACTCTAATCAGATAATTCAGCCATAACACCTGCAAAGGGTTCCTGAGCCTTTAAATGGTCTCTCAGTCTGGTTCAGTAGGAATCACAATCATGGGAAAGACTGCTGACCTGACACCATCATTGACACCCTCCATAAGGAGGGAAAGCCTCAAAAGGTAATTGCAAAAGAAGTTGGATGTTCCCAAAGTGCTTATCAAAGCACATTAATAGAAAGTTATGTGGAAGGGAAAAATGTGGAAGAAAAAGGTGCACAAGCAGCAGGGATGACCGCAGCCTGGAGAGGATTGTCAGGAAAAGGCCATTCAAAAGTGTTGGGGACTTTCACAAGGAGTGGACCGAGGCTGGAGTCAGTGCATCAAGAGCTACCACACACAGACAGATCCTGGACATGGGCTTCAAATGTCGTATTCCTCTTGTCAAGCTGCTCCTGAACAACAAACTACGTCAGAAGTGTCTTATCTGGGCTAAAGAAAAACAGGCCTGGTCTGCTGCTCAGTGGTCCAAAGTCCTCTTTTCTGATGAGAGCAACTTTTGCATGTCATTTGGAAATCAAGAATCCCAAATATGGAGGAAGAATGGAGAGGCCCAAGGCCCCCCGAGTATGGAGGAAGAATGGAGAGGCCCAAGGCCCCCCGAGTATGGAGGAAGAATGGAGAGGCAAAAGGACCCAGAGTATGGAGGAAGAATGGAGAGGCACACACTGCAAGATGCTTGAAGTCCAGTGTGAAGTTTCCACAGTCTGTGTTGATTTGGGGAGCCATGTCATCTGCTGGTGTTGGTCCACTGTGCTTCATTAAATCCAGGGTCACCACAGCCGTCTACCAGGAGATTTTGGAGCACTTCATGCTTCCTTCCGCAGACAAGCTTTATGGGGATGCTGACTTCATTTTCCAGCAGGACTTGGCTCCGCCCACACTGCCAAAAGCACCAAAACCTGGTTCAATGACCGTGGGATTACTGTGCTTGATTGGCCAGCAAACTCGCCTGACCTGAACCCCACAGAAAATCTATGGGGCATTGCCAAGAGAAAGATGAGAGACATGAGACCGAACAATGCAGAAGAGCTGAAGGCCGCTATTGAAGCATCCTGGTCTTCCATAACACCTCAGCAGTGCCACAGGCTGATAGCTTCCATGCCACGCCGCATTGAGGCAGTAATTGCTGCAAAAGGGGCCCAAACCAAGTACTGAGTACATATGCAGCTTCTACTTTTCAGAGGTCCGATATTGTTCTATGTACAATCCGTGTGTTATTGATTGCATGGAATATTCTCATTTTCTGAGATTGTGGATTTGGGGTTTTCATGAGCTGTAAGCCATAATCATCACAATGATGACAAATCACGGCTTGAACTATCTTGCTTTGCATGGAATGAGTCTCATATATTAGTGTCACCTTTTAAGTTGCTGCACTGAAATAAATCAACTTTTCACCAGATTCTCATTTTTTGAGTTTCACCTGTAGAAGAGACATTTCTACCACTTCTATATATAACAGCTTCCCGCTGTCACTGGTGCCTGAGGAAGACATGGATGGGTACAGCAGCCACACCCCCAGGAATCAGTGATGTCATTGGGAATCCCTGCCATGTAAGGAAGGGGGCGGGGATAGCAGTGACATCACTGACCAAATATGGTCACTGGTCACATTTGGGTAATAAGGTCCCACCATCCCTGTCCCTTCACTTATGTAGATGATGGCAGTTCAGGGAGCTGTCATTTGGCTGGTGCTATTGTCGGGTACTATATACCCCATACTCATTCACATGGGGGAACGGTATTTGGGGGCCACTTGTTATTAAAGGGGGTTTCCAAAATCCAGTATGACCCCCGCCCACAGATCCCCACAGCCACCAGCCAAGGTGACAAGGTGCTATGCCTGGGGGAATCCCCCCTGGTAAGGTGCCCCCCATGTTGTGGACATGTGGCCTGGTATGGATCAGGAGGGGGGGCACACTACAGCCCTCCTCTGCACTCTGTATGGTGGGCTGTATATGATATACTGCTGACCCCCGCACTCTGCGCCGTTATTGAAGGGTGTGAGGTGTCACCGAGGAGCAATGTTCTATATTGAAGTTTGCCCTCATTGCACCGACACACACAATAGTTTTTGTTCAATAAATGTTTTATTATAATTTTACATTTCACAAGATTGAAGCATAAAAATCAGGAAATAGTAAAGGAAGGAATCCGATTGGTCAGGAAGATCCCTTGTCTGGAATGTGGGGGCGGAGTCATTATTATTGGTGTACAATACAATACACAACGTGTTCCATTATTATAACAAAGTATTGTAGAAAAGATCCCAACATAGAAAATGGGGGAAAGGAGGAAATAAAGGCGGATATGAAGGGGAATCTGTGTACGGGGAACACCTTAACAATCACCACCATTTTATTCTCCAGGGCCTCTGATGTCACAGAATAGATGTTTGGGGGTTTATCTCATCTTCAGGACCAAAATCTGCATTTTCCCATGTGTGCAAAATCATGCAGAAACAGCTCTGGCAGTGAGAGGGTTAATGTGGGCTAGATGGGATCCCTCTGCTGGGGTGACATTAGAGCTCCCCCTAGCTGCAGCCTGGTAATAACATTGCTGGGAGGTCTATTCATTTCTCTGCTCCATACTTCCCGTCTTTATAGAAACGTCTCCTGACATTTGGGGGTCTATTCATAGAATGTTTGTATAGCAATTCCCTCAGTGAGAGTTCATGTCCATTCCTCCTGTGTGAATGGGGGAACCAATGTTATTAGGATCACATCTGAGCTGCTGGAATGTCTTCCATTCATGGAAAATACATTGAAAACGTCTCCTGCCATCAATGGCCAACCCCGTCCCACACTTCATCCATGTCTTTGGGGACCTCTGATATCCTTATGAACTGTTTCTTCCATGATGAAGCTCAGCCATGGAGTATATCTGAGGTGTATATCAGGGTGTGCTTCTTCCCCACATGAGAGCTGGGATGTCCAGCAACATTCATCTAGAAGACATTTCCCGCACTCAAGGCACTAATACACCTCCAGGGTTGTGTGGGACCCCTGATGTACAGGAAGACAGGACTTCAGTGAGGAACATTTCCCTCACTCAGGACAGAAAAGTGGCTTCTTCCTTGTGTGAGATCTCTGATGTTTGGAAAGATGGGACTTTCGTGAAAAACATTTCCCGCACTCAGGGCAGGAATACAGCTTCTCCCCTGTATGAGATCTCTGATGGTTGTAAAAATTGCACTTCACTGAAAAACATTTCCCGCACTCAGAACAGGCATACGGCTTCTCCCCGTGTGAGATTTCTGATGCCTGTAAAGAACGCACTTCTCTGAAAAACATTTCCCACAGTCAGGACAGGAATACGGCTTCTCCCCTGTGTGATATCTCTGATGTATGTGAAGATAGGACTTTTTTGAAAAACATTTTCCGCACTCAGAACAGGCATACAGCTTCTCCCCTGTGTGAGATTTCTGGTGCCTGTAAAGAATACACTTCTCTGAAAAACATTTCCCGCACTCAGGACAGGAATATGGCTTTTCCCCTGTGTGATATCTCTGATGTGTGTGCAGACTGGACTTCTGTGAAAAACATTTCCCGCACTCAGGACAGGAAAATGGCTTCTCCCTTGTGTGAGTCTTTTTATGACGATTAACAAGGAATTTAGAATGAAACCATTTCCCGCACTCAGGACAAGAATACGGCTTCTCCCCTGTGTGAGATCTCTGATGTGTGTGAAGACTGGACTTCACTGAAAAACATTTTCCACACTCAGGACAGGAATACGGCTTTTCCCCCGTGTGAGATTTCTGATGTCTGAGAAGAACAGAATGATCTGAAAAACATTTCCCACACTCAGGACAGAAATACGGCTTCTCACCAGTGTGAGTTCTTTTATGCACATTAAGATTGTATTTAGTATGGAAACCCTTCCCGCACTCAGGACAGGAATACGGCTTCTCCCCCGTGTGAGATCTCTGATGTGTGTGAAGACTGGACTTGTCTGAAAAACCTTTCCCGCACTCAGGACAGGAATGTGGCTTCTCCCCCGTGTGAGACCTTTTATGCACATAAAGACTGGATTTATAACGGAAACCCTTCCTGCACTCAGTACAGGAGAAGCTCTTCCCTGTTGGAAGGCCGGCCCGGTCCCGCACAGTCTGAGGTTCCTCAGGATACGAGGAATCCGATGGTCCATCTACACTGGGTGGTGCCGGATGGACATTGGAGGGAGCCGGGTTTTCTCCTGGACTATACTGTGTGATGTCCTCATCTTCTACTTTCCAGTCTGGAGACAAAGTGAGACAATCCTCGGAGGTTTTCCTCATCTCCCGGCCATGGACTAAAATACAAAGACAAAGAGGATTACCAGACAGGAGCTGATTGGTTCCCCCAAACCAGGACTCCGCCCACATCAGGCAGCTTGGTCTCTGAGGAGCTTACAATTCCACCCTCAAGGGAACTAGGAAATGGCTCCTCTGATCTCCTACCAGGTCATTTCTTTATTCATGGACCTTAGTCAGAGAGTGAGGAAACAACCAGAACTGTCTTTTATAGGAGGGACAGTGATGAGGGGATTATAGGACGAGGGTCCCCACCCCCTCTATCACTCATCGCCATCTTCCCAACACAAGAAGTACTGCACTTCCTTGTTTACTCCATGATTTAGTCATGAAGAACAGCGGGGCTGAGCCCCACCAGAGGTCAGAGAGTGAGGATGGGGGAGAACAACCAAGATGAAGACTGGACTGATCCTGAAGACCACCATCATTGGGGTATTGACTCCTCCCTCATTATCACTTTCTGTTTAAGGGTCCAAAGTTGGAGGATGTTATCACATTATTATCACCATGTAAAAGTCTGTGCTCCAATCACATCATCCGATATAAAATGTCCAGCTGGTAGGAAATGGGGGGAACAAAAGAGAATCCCTATTATGTGTATATATAGCAGTGGGGGGAGGGGGGAAAGCAGAAGTCAGGACTATGGAATGTACAACATAGAGTATATAGTGCAGGGGTCAGGAGTATGGAATGTACAACAGAGTATATAGTGCAGGGGTCAGGAGTATGTAATGTACAACATAGAGTATATAGTGCAGGGGTCAGGAGTATGTAATGTACAAACTAGAGTGTAAAGTGCAGGGGTCAGGAGTATGTAATGTACAACATAGAGTATATAGTGCAGGGGTCAGGAATATGTAATGTACAACATAGAGTATATAGTGCAGGGGTCAGGAGTATGTAATGTACAACATAGAGTATATAGTGCAGGGGTCAGGAGTATGTAATGTACAACATAGAGTATATAGTGCAGGGGTCAGGAGTATGGAATGTACAACATAGAGTATATAGTGCAGGGGTCAGGAGTATGTAATGTACAACAGAGTATATAGTGCAGGGGTCAGGAGTATGTAATGTACAACATAGAGTATATAGTGCAGGGGTCAGGAGTATGTAATGTACAACAGAGTATATAGTGCAGGGGTCAGGAGTATGTAATGTACAACATAGAGTATATAGTGCAGGGGTCAGGAGTATGTAATGTACAACATAGAGCATATAGTGCAGGGGTCAGGAGTATGTAATCTACAACATAGAGTATATAGTGCAGGGGTCAGGAGTATGTAATGTACAACATAGAGTATATAGTGCAGGGGTCAGGAGTATGTAATGTACAAACTAGAGTGTAAAGTGCAGGGGTCAGGAGTATGTAATGTACAACAGAGTATATAGTGCAGGGGTCAGGAGAATATAATGTACAACATAGAGTATATAGTGCAGGGGTCAGGAGTATGTAATGTACAACATAGAGTATATAGTGCAGGGATCAGGAGGATGTAATGTACAACAGAGTATATAGTGCAGGGGTCAGGAGTATGTAATGTACAACATAGAGTATATAGTGCAGGGGTCAGGAGTATGTAATGTACAAACTAGAGTGTAAAGTGCAGGGGTCAGGAGTATGTAATGTACAACAGAGTATATAGTGCAGGGGTCAGGAGAATATAATGTACAACATAGAGTATATAGTGCAGGGATCAGGAGGATGTAATGTACAACAGAGTATATAGTGCAGGGGTCAGGAGTATGTAATGTACAACAGAGTATATAGTTCAGGGGTCATGAGTATGTAATGGACAACATAGAGTATATAGTGCAGGGGTCAGGAGTATGTAATGTACAATATAGAGTATATAGTGCAGGGGTCAGGAGTATGTAATGTACAGTATAGAGTATATAGTGCAGGGGTCAGGAGTATGTAATGTATAACATAGAGTATATAGTGCAGGGGTCAGGAGTATGTAATGTACAACAGAGTATATAGTGCAGGGGTCAGGAGTATGTAATGTACAACATAGAGTATATAGTGCAGGGGTCAGGAGTATGTAATGTACAACATAGAGTATATAGTGCAGGGGTCAGGAGTATGTAATGTACAACATAGAGTATATAGTGCAGGGGTCAGGAATATGTAATGTACAACATAAAGTATATAGTGCAGGGGTCAGGAGTATGTAATGTACAACTTAGAGTATATAGTGCAGGGGTCAGGACTATGGAATGTACACCATAGAGTATATAGTGCAGGGGTCAGGAGTATGTAATGTACAACAGAGTATATAGTGCAGGGGTCAGGAGTATGTAATGTACAACATAGAGTATATAGTGCAGGGGTCAGGACTATGGAATGTACAACATAGAGTATATAGTACAGGGGTCAGGAGTATGTAATGGACAACATAGAGTATATAGTGCAGGGGTCAGGAGTATGTAATGTACAACAAAGAGTATATAGTGCAGGGGTCAGGAGTATGTAATGTACAACATAGAGTATATAGTGCAGGGGTCAGGAGTATGTAATGTACAACATAGAGTATATAGTGCAGGGGTCAGGAGTATGTAATGTACAACATAGAGTATATAGTGCAGGGGTCAGGAGTATGTAATGTACAATATAAATTATACAGTGTAAGGGTCAGGACTCATAATATTGTATTCAGTAATCAGTGGAACATTAAATGTTTACTGTAGACAAGCTGCAGAGATCCCACACCGCTGCCTCCCATCTCCTGAGACTGCACTCAGTGACTTGGGTCTGAGACACTACAGACATATCCCTCCACCCGGCACAGCCAGCAGATAACAGAGAAGGGCCCCTGGAGGAGTCAGGCACAAGGCAGGAGACCCCAGTCACATGTCCTGGGTGCCTACATTATGCAATGCTTAGAGTAAAAATCAACATTTTCCTGCCAGCTGAACCCCAGAACCTCCATAAATCCAGTCTAGAGACATAAATTGTGTCTGCAGCACAGAGAAGGAAGATTATCCGAGAGAAATCCAGGAATACAGGACGGGGAACACAGCTCAGGAAAGTGACCAGGGGATTACAGGCTGATATCACCCAGTCCCCGCCCTACTCTGGACCAATCAGTGAGCAGTATGGGTGGAGGAATGGATTTAGTGTTCATGACCCACCTGTGCTGATCTCTGTAGGAGTGTCCTCCTCTATAAATGTCCCCGTTATTCCATCCTCCTCCATAGACTGCTGATCATCCCTCACATACGCCTCTTCTTCTTCTGCTTTCACCTCAAATTCTATATCGATTGGATCTCCACTCTAAATCAAGGAAATGAGAGAAAATATCACATAAAAAAATTCACACATCCCCCCTACAAGTCCATGTTTTAGATGCTCAGTCCCACCAACCTTGTAATAGTGAGGGATGGTGTGACCTTCCTGTGTGGAATCCTGGGAATACAGAGGACGGGGACATCTCTCTGGTGGGTTCCTGGTATTAGGTGGCTCCATCATCTCCTTGTGTCCTTCTGAAAACTCCTCCATCACTCCATACTCCTCATCCTCCTCTTTATACTCTTCTTTAACATCAATATTATCATCCCCGAGGATTCCACTCTGAAAGATATAATAAAACATTCATTGTAACAAACATGCTGTGTATAAATCACAACTACCAATAATTGTCATCATCTACCTGATGATGGTGAGGGATGGTGTGACCTTCCTGTGTGGAATCCCGGGAATACAGAGGACGGGGACATCTCTCTGGTGGGTTCCCATGACTGGATCCATCTGTAGGAAACACACACACTGACTGAATCCATTGTTTCTATGTGTTTATCAGATGATGGGGGATCTAGGTGGATCCTCCGTACTGCTCTCTCCTTTACAATAAAGTCTCCTCTTACCCGGTGATGTGAGGGGCGGCTGATTGTCCATCATGACGTCCTTGTAGAGATCCTTGTGTCCTTCTAAATACTCCCACTCCTCCATGGAGAAATAGACAGTGACACCCTGACACCTTATAGGAACCTGACACACACAATGATACAGTCACCATCCAGACACATCCCTTGTCTGTTACTGGAGAATGTCCCAGAATTCCCGGCACCGCTCACCTCTCCTGTCAGCAGCTCCATCATCTTCTTGGTGACTTCTAGAATCTTCTGCATGTTGTGTCTCTCAGGGTTTAGGGAGTCACATGGAGGCACTGTGATGGTCATATGATCACCTGACTTCAGAAGAGGAAATCTCTGTATTGGGGAACCAATAGGAATATCATGTTAGACTCCCAGAATCCTCCTCACCTCTCTGGTCAGGTCTGTGTTTATTAATAGAGATAAGAGTGATGTCATGTGACCTCCCAGAATCCTCCTCACCTCTCCGGTCAGGTCTGTGTTTATTAATAGAGATAAGGGCAGCACAGTGGCTAAATGGTTAGCGCTTCGCCTGGCAGTACTCGGGTCGTTGGTTCGAATCCCAGCCACAGCACCACCTGCCTGGAGTTTGCATATTCTCCCTGTGCCTGCGTGGGTTTCCTCCGGGTACTCTGGTTTCCTCCCACACTCCAAAGACATGCTGGTAGGTGAATTGGATCCTGTCTAAATTGTCCCTAGTATGTGTATGTATGAATGTGGGTCAGGGACTGATGTGAATGTACAATATATATGTAAAGCACTGTGCAAATTGACGGTGCTATATAAGTACCTGAAATAAATAAATAATAAAGAGTGATATCATGTGACATCCCAGAATCCTCCTCACCTCTCCAGTCAGGTCTGTGTTTTATTAATAGAGATAAGAGTGATGTCATGTGATCTCCCAGAATCCTCCTCACCTCTCCGGTCAGCAGGTAGATGATCTCCAGGGTGAGGTTTAGTATCTTCTCAGTCATGTGACTCCGGTCCTCCTCCATCCTCATTGGTGCCATCATGTGATCTATACAGGTCTCCTTGTAGACGGATAACTTTGGGAAATGAAAGTAAGAATGATTTGGATGGTATTGGTCACACAATAATAGGATGTGGATGTGAGGGGGGAATAGGAGGGTTGCTGGACATGTAAGGACTACTCCCCCCATGGGAACACATTTTATTTGGACTGTTTAGTGTTTGTTACATCTTGAAGGACCTGGAACCCTCTTGGTTCGTCGGATCAGAAATTCCCTTTTCTCTGTTGTGTTTGTTTTGTTTCTGGTTTGCAGCTGAATCAGGACTCCTCTAAGAACAAGTGCTCACTGAGTGAAGGAATGTCCTTCTCTATGTTACTTGATATTCCAGAACATGTCACATGACCAGTGAGACAATAAGATGGTTAAGATTGCCGGTTCTGTAAGGTCAGAAAAATAAGTACAGGTGTAGGGGGGCACCACAGACCCAGAGACCTCCCCTCCTTCCGAGTCCCCTGAGCCCTTCAGCCCCCTATTCCCCCAAAGCCCTGCAGCCTGACTACCCCCTAAAAGGTCGCAGATTCCCCCTTCAGGGGCCCTAAAGTCCTTCAGCTTTACTAAACCTTCACAGCTTCTCAGCTCCTCTACTTCCCTCAGACCCCTCAGTATTTCCCTCCCTCTGACACCAATGATTGAACATATTCTTCATGGCCGGCTGGGGAATGTTTCCTTCCTCCTGAGCAGCAATGTAAGGGGCTCTATGCTCCATCCTCCTGACCCCGGCACTCCATCATTGTGTTGGCTGCATAGTGTAATGATTTCCCATTGGCTGCCTGTGTAGTGTCATCATTGTCCTTTGTAGGCCATGTATGGTCAGGATGGTCCTTGTCTTGTCTATTTATTGTCAGTGCTGTTTGTTTAGAGGACCATATTACTAGAATTTATCTCCACAATGAGGAGAATGTTCCGGCCCCGGAAGTGGGGGAATGTTCTGCCCCTGAAGGGGTTCATCTGGGTTCCCACACTATATATGTGTGTATCATCATCTGCTGGAGATAAAAGACGTCACAGTGACTATGGAGGAAGAGGACGGACGTGACTATGGAGGAAGAGGACGGACGTGACTATGGAGGAAGAGGACGGACGTGACTATGGAGGAAGAGGACGGACGTGACTATGGAGGAAGAGGACGGACATGACTATGGAGGAAGAGGACGGACGTGACAATGGAGGAAGAGGACGGACGTGACTATGGAGGAAGAGGACAGACGTGACTATGGAGGAAGAGGACGGACGTGACTATGGAGGAAGAGGACGGACGTGACTATGGAGGAAGAGGACGGACGTGACTATGGAGGAAGAGGACGGACGTGACTATGGAGGAAGAGGACGGACGTGACTATGGAGGAAGAGGACGGACGTGACTATGGAGGAAGAGGACGGACGTGACTATGGAGGAAGAGGACGGACGTGACTATGGAGGAAGAGGACGGACGTGACTATGGAGGAAGAGGACGGACGTGACTATGGAGGAAGAGGACGGACGTGACTATGGAGGAAGAGGACGGACGTGACAATGGAGGGAGAGGACGGACGTGACAATGGAGGGAGAGGACGGACGTGACTATGGAGGGAGAGGACGGACGTGACCATGGAGGGAGAGGACGGACGTGACCATGGAGGGAGAGGACGGACGTGACCATGGAGGAAGAGGACGGACAGGACCATGGAGGAAGAGGACGGACGTGACTATGGAGGAAGAGGACGGACGTGACTATGGAGGAAGAGGACGGACGTGACTATGGAGGAAGAGGACGGACGTGACTATGGAGGAAGAGGACGGACGTGACTATGGAGGAAGAGGACGGACGTGACTATGGAGGAAGAGGACGGACGTGACTATGGAGGAAGAGGACGGAGGTGACTATGGAGGAAGAGGACGGACGTGACTATGGAGGAAGAGGACGGACGTGACAATGGAGGAAGAGGACGGACGTGACAATGGAGGAAGAGGACGGACGTGACAATGGAGGAAGAGGACGGACGTGACTATGGAGGAAGAGGACGGACGTGACAATGGAGGAAGAGGACGGACGTGACTATGGAGGAAGAGGACGGACGTGACTATGGAGGAAGAGGACGGACGTGACTATGGAGGAAGAGGACGGACGTGACTATGGAGGAAGAGGACGGACGTGACGATGGAGGAAGAGGACGGACGTGACGATGGAGGAAGAGGACGGACGTGACGATGGAGGAAGAGGACTGACGTGACTGTTGATGAAGAGGACGGACGTGACTATGGAGGAAGAGGACGGACATGACTATGGAGGAAGAGATTGACATGACTATGGAGGAAGAGGACGGACATGACGGGGGGGTTACTGGGTGTAAATAGGAAATAACATCTTATTACCTCCTCTGCTGCCACTTCCCCCAATGTCTCCTCTTCTTTGTGCCACATGGAACGTTCTATCTGTACCTGACATCACTTCCTTTCTGTAGCTGACATCATTTCCATAGAGACTTCCTGTTTGGGTATAAGTGAGATCACCACCTTGTGGAGCTCAGAGGAACTGCAGCCCTGAGAAATGTCTCATGGTGTGGTCCCGGCCTTGTGCTGTGTTCAGCATTTTGAATGTTTTCTTGTCATATTTGCCCTTTAACCCCTTCAATTCCGGGCACTTTTACCCCCTTCCTGCCCAGGACAATCTTCATGTTTCCCTATCCATCATTCAGGAGGTCCAGTCCCCACCATCTGGGGATACAGTATGTATGGTAGGTATATGTGAGCGCACAAAAATGGATATCAGCCGCTATGCACAAGGTAACCAAGTAACACCTTACAATCAGCAATGTAAATAATAGTGTGCAGCACTAAAACTATTGTAAAAGATCAAAAAGGTACATAAAAGTGACATAAATATTCACAAATTGATTCTGAAAAATAAAGTCATGTGATATAAATGACACCAGACATATAAAAGTTCATAAAGTGACTAAGTGCTCGTATATCCTGTACAGTCCTGGAAACGGTGCTGTGCAATCAGTATGGAAGAAATGCGCACTCACCGGAACGCGTAAAATAATGTGCGTTTTGTAATAAATCCTGCTGTCATCTAATGGTCATCTCAGGGCAGGAAGAGAGTAAACTCCCTCTTATGGGGGATGGGTCCTGGGACTTTAAGATGATGAATCCGGGTTTCCAGAGTTCCCCTTAAGGGATGGATCGGTGCAGCTCACTGGGTGTAATAGAGGCTCCCTCTCTGGGAACTGGGCAGTGGATGTCTGTAAATCAATACTCCCCGGGGGAGTCAAGGCAAACACATCCCATAGTGTAGTAGTATGAATATTTATTGAGATAATAATAGGTATCCAGATAAAAACACATAGGGTGAGTAAGCAAAACCGCATGGACTAACCAGCCAGAGTTAAAGATGGCCGCCGGAGCTCCACGTTGCTCCAGCGGTGTGAAATCATGGCGTTATTGGCTCCCCCTTACGTGTTTTGTGCACCCGCAGGTCATCTGAGGGGAACACCAATAACACCAAGCTGCACACCGTCAGTTTATATAGACGACTGCGCATGCGCATTATACATGCGCCATCTTTGAGAAGACGTAACTTAGTGCGCACGCACGGCTAAGCGGGCACCATTTTTCCTTAGGTATATTGAAGGATACAATCTGGAGTGACATATACAAGTGTCAGCAAATACACAGTAAATATTAGATAGTAGTGGGATCCGGATAGGTCAGTAAGTAGTGATCAGTTGTTGGATCAAAACAAGGCGATATAAGAAAAGGGACAACAATTGAGTGTCCTAAATCCAGGCATATACCAAAGGGAAGAATGGAAGCTGAGGTGTCATATATGTCAGGGGAAACATACCATAGAAATCATTATAATTCCCAACAATATACTATATAGTCATCAACAATGATATACCACCAGATATAAATATATATATATATACCAAGGGAAGAATGGAAGCTGAGGTGTCATATATGTCAGGGAAACATACCATAGAAATCATTATAATTCCCAACAATATACTATATAGTCATCAACAATGATATACCACCAGATATAAATATATATATATACCAAGGGAAGAATGGAAGCTGAGGTGTCATATATGTCAGGGGAAACATACCATAGAAATCATTATAATTCCCAACAATATACTATATAGTCATCAACAATGATATACCACCAGATATAAATATATATATATATATATATATAACAAGGGAAGAATGGAAGCTGAGGTCTCATATATGTCAGGGGAAACATACCATAGAAATCATTATAATTCCCAACAATATACTATATAGTCATCAACAATGATATACCACCAGATATAAATATATATATATATACCAAGGGAAGAATGGAAGCTGAGGTGTCATATATGTCAGGGAAACATACCATAGAAATCATTATAATTCCCAACAATATACTATATAGTCATCAACAATGATATACCACCAGATATAAATATATATATATATACCAAGGGAAGAATGGAAGCTGAGGTGTCATATATGTCAGGGGAAACATACCATATAAATCATTATAATTCCCAACAATATACTATATAGTCATCAACAATGATATACCACCAGATATAAATATATACAGTTGTGACCAAAATTATTCAACCCCCACTGAAATTGAGTGTTTTGGCCAGTTTGACATTGCTTTTGATCATTCAGTCATCTTGCTTACATTTACATTAAAGAGGCACTTGTAGGTCAGACAAATATAACATAACAGTTATAATGAAATAACCACAAATGTCTTTTCTGTGCTCACAGCATTATCAGTTTTATTCAACCCCCAAGTGACATTCAATCTTAGTACTTAGTACAGCATCCTTTTACAGTTATAACAGCTTTTAAACGTGAAGCATAGCTTGACACAAGTGTCTTGCAGCGATCTACGGGTATCTTCGCCCATTCTTCATGGGCAAAGGCCTCCAGTTCAGTCACATTCTTAGGCTTGCGCACTGCAACTGCTTTCTTTAAGTCCCACCAGAGGTTCTCAATCGGATTTAAGTCTGGTGACTGCGATGGCCACTCCAAAATGTTCCAGCCTTTCCTCTGCAACCATGCTCTAGTGGACTTGGAGGTATGCTTGGGATCATTGTCCTGTTGAAAGGTCCAACGTCTCCCAAGCCTCAGGTGTGTGACGGACTGCATCACGTTTCCATCCAATATCTCCTGGTACTGAAGAGAATTCATGGTACCTTGCACACGCTGAAGCTTCCCTGTACCTGCAGAAGCAAAACAGCCCCAAAGCATGATTGACCCTCCACCATGCTTCACAGTAGGCAAGGTGTTCTTTTCATCATAGGCCTTGTTCTTCCTCCTCCAAACATAGCGTTGATCCATGGGCCCAAACAGTTCTAATTTTGTTTCATCAGTCCACAGAACACTATCCCACAACTTTTGTGGTTTGTCCACATGGCTTTTGGCATACTGCAGTCGACTCTTCTTATTCTTTGGAGACAGCAAGGGGGTACGCCTGGGAGTTCTGGCACGGAGGCCTTCATTACGCAGTGTGCGTCTTATTGTCTGGGCTGAAACTTCTGTACCCACATCTGACAAATCTTTTCTCAGTTCCTCAGCAGTCACACGGGGACTTCTCTCCACTCTACGCTTCAGGTAGCGCACAGCAGTCGAAGTCAGCATCTTCTTTCTGCCACGACCAGGTAGCGTTTCAACAGTGCCCTTTGCCTTGAATTTGCGAATGATGCTTCCTAAGGTGTCTCTTGGTATGTTTAACATCTTTGCAATCTTCTTATAGCCATTGCCCTTCCTGTGAAGAGAAATCACCTCTTCTCTTGTCTTCCTGGACCATTCTCTTGCCTTCACCATGTTTGTAACCACACCAGTAAATGTCTAGAAGGAGCTGAGTATCACAGTCATTTTAAAGCTGCCTAATTGGTGCTTATTATGCTTGATTGCTGCTCGGTGACATCCACAGGTGTTTTCAATACCTGATGGAAAGCACCTGTATGAACCTCTGTTCTTCAGAGTGGTAGTCTTTAAGGGGTTGAATAATTGTGGCAATGAAGAAACCACATAAGAACCATTTACTACTGTATTACATAAACAATTGATGTCATTTTAGTTGCATTTGGGTAGTTACAACGTCCTTGTAGGATTTGATTCTGAATACAATTCCAAATGTACACTATAGTCCCTAAACCCCTTTACAGCATTGGGGGTTGAATAATTTTGGTCACAACTGTATATATATAGTGTGTAAACGTGGGATTATATTATATATTATTATCTGGGAATACAAGTCATTCACACTCTACTGGTAGACAACAAGGTCCCCCAATCAGTCCGTCACCTTCCAGTCTCTGCAGCAGAATACCAGGATGGAGTCTAGCTGCTTGCCCTCCTGAGGATTTCCACCCCTTAATGACCACGCCTCTTTTTAAAACTCAGCACTGCACTAATTCAACTGATAATTGCGCGGTCATGCAATGCTGCACCCAAACTAAATTTACGTCCTTTTTTCACACAAATAGAGCTTTCTTTCGGAGGTATTTGATCACCTGTGCGCTTTTTATTTTTCACGCTATAAACATATAAAGACCAAAAATTTTGAAGAAAAACAATATTTTTTACTTTCAGCTATAAAACATATATAGCAAACTCAAAGTTAGTTATAAATTTAGGCCAAAATGTATTCTGCTCCATGTTTTTGGTAAAAAAATTCCCAATAAGTGTATATTGATTGCTTTGTGTGATAGTTATAGCGTCTACAAACTATGGGAGAGATAATGGAATTTACACCATTTTTTGCTTTACATCACTGCGCTAGTTTAACAGACAATTGCGCGGTCATGCAATATGGTACATAAATTAAATTTATATCCTTTTTTTCACACAAATAGAGCTTTCTTTTGGTGGTATTTGATCACCTGTGCAGTTTTTATTTTTGGCGCTATAACCAGAAAATTTTGAAGAAAAATTAAAAAAAAAAAATATTTTCTCATTTCGGTCATAAAAAATATCCAAAAAAACTAAAATTTTGTCATAAATTTAGGCCAAAATGTATTCTGCTCCATGTTTTTGGTTAAAAAAATCCCAATAAGTGTATATTGATTGCTTTGTGTGATAGTTATAGCGTCTACAAACTATGGGATAGATCAGCGGTTCTCAACCTGGGGGTCGCGACCCCTTTGGGGGTCGAACGACACTTTCCCAGGGGTCGCCTAAGACCATCGGAAAACACATATTTCCGATGGCCTTAGGAACCGAGACACCGCTCCTTGATCCGTCTGCAGGTGTGGGCGGGATGACATGCCGTCCCTGTCATCTGGACACACCCCCGGGATCAATCCTTCCTCGTCGGTGATTGGCCGCCGGAACTGTAGCTCAAGAGAGGCACACAGGCGGCCAATCACCAGCGAGGAGGTGGAGCTTGGAAAGGAGGAGCCGAGCGGCACCGCGAAGCACGAGCGAGTGAAGAGGAGGAAAGCGGCCGGAGAAGGAAGCCATCTGACCGGTAAGTGTTTGTACCATGGGAGAGGGAGGGAGCGAGCGAGCCCAGGCTGGAGCAGGGGTCAGCAAGGTAAGTATCATTGGTGTCAGTGGGAGGAATAGTGCCCAATCATTGGTGTCACTATTACCAATGATGGGGCACTATTCCTCCCCCCACTGACACCAACGATGGGGCACTATTCCTCCCACTGACACCAACGATGGGGCACTATTCCTCCCACTGACACCAATGATGGGGCACTATTCCTCCCCCCACTGACACCAACGATGGGGCACTATTCCTCCCACTGACACCAACGATGGGGCACTATTCCTCCCACTGACACCAACGATGGGGCACTATACTTCCCTCTGATACCAACGATGGGGCACTATTCCTCCCACTGACACCAATGTTGGGGCACTATTGCTCCCCCTGATGCCAACGATAGGGCACTATTCCTCCCACTGACACCAATGATGGGGGCACTATTCCTCCCACTGATACCAATGATGGGGCACTATTCCTCCCACTGACACCAATGATGGGGCACTATTCCTCCCACTGACACCAATAATGGGGCACTATTCCTCCCACTGACACCAGTGATGGGGCACTATTCCTCCCACTGACACCAGTGATGGGACACTATTCCTCCCACTGACACCAGTGATGGGGCACTTTTCCTCCCACTGACACCAGTGATGGGGCACTATTCCTCCCACTGACACCAGTGATGGGGCACTATTCCTCCCACTGACACCAGTGATGGGGCACTATTCCCCCCACTGACACCAATGATGGGGCACTATTCCCCCCACTGACACCAATGATGGGGCACTATTCCCCCCACTGACACCAATGATGGGGCACTATTCCCCCCACTGACACCAATGATGGGGCACTATTCCCCCCACTGACACCTATGATGGGGCACTATTCCTCCCCCCACTGACACCAACGATGGGGCACTATTCCTCCCCCCACTGACACCAACGATGGGGCACTATTCCTCCCCCCACTGACACCAACGATGGGGCACTATTCCTCCCCCCACTGACACCAACGATGGGGCACTATTCCTCCCCCTACTGACACCAACGATGGGGCACTATTCCTCCCCCCACTGACACCAACGATGGGGCACTATTCCTCCCACTGACACCAATGTTGGGGCACTATTCCTCCCACTGACGCCAACAATGGGGCACTATTCCTCCCACTGACACCAATGATGGGGGCACTATTCCTCCCACTGATACCAATGATGGGGCACTATTCCTCCCACTGACACCAATGATGGGGCACTATTCCTCCCACTGACACCAATAATGGGGCCGTATTCCCCCCACTGACACCAATGATGGGGCACTATTCCTCCCACTGACACCAGTGATGGGGCACTATTCCTCCCACTGACACCAATGATGGGGCACTATTCCTCCCACTGACACCAGTGATGGGGCACTATTCCTCCCACTGACACCAATGATGGGGCACTATTCCCCCCACTGACACCAATGATGGGGCACTATTCCCCCCACTGACACCAATGATGGGGCACTATTCCCCCCACTGACACCAATGATGGGGCACTATTCCCCCCACTGACACCAATGATGGGGCACTATTCCCCCCACTGACACCTGTGATGGGGCACTATTCCTCCCATTGACACCAACGATGGGGCACTATTCCTCCCACTGACACCAACGATGGGGCACTATTCCCCCCACTGACACCAACGATGGGGCACTATTCCTCCCACTGACACCAACGATGGGGCACTATTCCTCCCACTGACACCAATGATGGGGCACTATTCCTCCCACTGACACCAATGATGGGGCACTATTCCTCCCACTGACACCAATGATGGGGCACTATTCCCCCCACTGACACCAATGATGGGGCACTATTCCTACCACTGACACCAATGATGGGGGCACTATTCCTACCACTGATACCAATGATGGGGCACTATTCCTCCCATTGACATCAGTGATGGGACACTATTCCTCCCACTGACACCAATGACGTGGCACTATTCCTCCCACTGATACCAATGATGGGGCACTATTCCTCCCACTGACACCAATGATGGGGCACTATTCCCCCCACTGACACCTATGATGGGGCACTATTCCTCCCACTGACACCAGTGATGGGGCACTATTCCTACCATTGACACCAATGATGGGGCACTATTCCTACCATTGACACCAATGATGGGGCACTATTCCTCCCACTGACACCAATGATGGGGCACTATTCCTACCACTGACACCAGTGATGGGACACTATTCCTACCACTGACACCAATGATGGGGCACTATTTCTCCCACTGACACCAATGATGGGGCACTATTCCTCCCACTGACACCAATGATGGGGCACTATTCCCCCCACTGACACCAATGATGGGGCACTATTCCCCCCACTGACACCTGTGATGGGGCACTATTCCACCCATTGACACCAACGATGGGGCACTATTCCTCCCCCCACTGACACCAACGATGGGGCACTATTCCTCCCCCCACTGACACCAACGATGGGGCACTATTCCTCCCCCCACTGACACCAACGATGGGGCACTATTCCTCCCCCCACTGACACCAACGATGGGGCACTATTCCTCCCCCCACTGACACCAACGATGGGGCACTATTCCTCCCCCCACTGACACCAACGATGGGGCACTATTCCTCCCCCCACTGACACCAACGATGGGGCACTAGTCCTCCCACTGACACCAACGATGGGGCACTAGTCCTCCCACTGACACCAACGATGGGGCACTAGTCCTCCTACTGACACCAACGATGGGGCACTATTCCTCCCACTGACACCAATGATGGGGCACTATTGCCCCCACTGACACCAATGATGGGGCACTATTCCCCCCACTGACACCAATGATGGGGCACTATTCCCCCCACTGACACCAATGATGGGGCACTATTCCCCCCACTGACACCAATGATGGGGCACTATTCCCCCCACTGACACCTGTGATGGGGCACTATTCCTCCCATTGACACCAACGATGGGGCACTATTCCTCCCACTGACACCAACGATGGGGCACTATTCCCCCCACTGACACCAACGATGGGGCACTATTCCTCCCACTGACACCAACGATGGGGCACTATTCCTCCCACTGACACCAACGATGGGGCACTATTCCTCCCACTGACACCAACGATGGGGCACTATTCCTCCCACTGACACCAATGATGGGGCACTATTCCCCCCACTGACACCTATGATGGGGCACTATTCCCCCCACTGACACCTATGATGGGGCACTATTCCTACCACTGACACCAATGATGGGGGCACTATTCCTACCACTGATACCAATGATGGGGCACTATTCCTCCCATTGACATCAGTGATGGGACACTATTCCTCCCACTGACACCAATGACGTGGCACTATTCCTCCCACTGATACCAATGATGGGGCACTATTCCTCCCACTGACACCAATGATGGGGCACTATTCCCCCCACTGACACCTATGATGGGGCACTATTCCTCCCACTGACACCAGTGATGGGGCACTATTCCTACCATTGACACCAATGATGGGGCACTATTCCTACCATTGACACCAATGATGGGGCACTATTCCTCCCACTGACACCAATGATGGGGCACTATTCCTACCACTGACACCAGTGATGGGACACTATTCCTACCACTGACACCAATGATGGGGCACTATTTCTCCCACTGACACCAATGATGGGGCACTATTCCTCCCACTGACACCAATGATGGGGCACTATTCCCCCCACTGACACCAATGATGGGGCACTATTCCCCCCACTGACACCTGTGATGGGGCACTATTCCACCCATTGACACCAACGATGGGGCACTATTCCTCCCCCCACTGACACCAACGATGGGGCACTATTCCTCCCCCCACTGACACCAACGATGGGGCACTATTCCTCCCCCCACTGACACCAACGATGGGGCACTATTCCTCCCCCCACTGACACCAACGATGGGGCACTATTCCTCCCCCCACTGACACCAACGATGGGGCACTATTCCTCCCCCCACTGACACCAACGATGGGGCACTATTCCTCCCCCCACTGACACCAACGATGGGGCACTATTCCTCCCACTGACACCAACGATGGGGCACTAGTCCTCCCACTGACACCAACGATGGGGCACTAGTCCTCCCACTGACACCAACGATGGGGCACTAGTCCTCCCACTGACACCAACGATGGGGCACTAGTCCTCCCACTGACACCAACGATGGGGCACTAGTCCTCCCACTGACACCAACGATGGGGCACTAGTCCTCCCACTGACACCAACGATGGGGCACTAGTCCTCCTACTGACACCAACGATGGGGCACTATTCCTCCCACTGACACCAATGTTGGGGCACTATTGCTCCCCCTGATGCCAACGATGGGGCACTATTCCCCCCACTGACACCAACGATGGGGCACTATTCCCCCCACTGACACCTGTGATGGGGCACTATTCCACCCATTGACACCAACGATGGGGCACTATTCCTCCCCCCACTGACACCAACGATGGGGCACTATTCCTCCCCCCACTGACACCAATGATGGGGCACTATTCCTCCCACTGACACCAATGATGGGGCACTATTCCTCCCACTGACACCAATGATGGGGCACTATTCCTACCACTGGCACCAATGATGGGGCACTATTCCCCCCACTGACACCAATGATGGAGCACTATTCCTACCACTGACACCAATGATTGGGGCACTATTCCTACCACTGATACCAATGATGGGGCACTATTCCTCCCATTGACACCAATGATTGGGGCACTATTCCTCCCATTGACATCAGTGATGGGACACTATTCCTCCCACTGATACCAATGACGGGGCACTATTCCTCCCACTGACACCTATGATGGGGCACTATTCCCCCCACTGACACCTATGATGGGGCACTATTCCTACCACTGACACCAATGATGGGGCACTATTCCTACCACTGACACCAATGATGGGGCACTATTCCTACCACTGACACCAATGATGGGGCACTATTCCTACCACTGACACCAATGATGGGGCACTATTCCTACCACTGATACCAATGATGGGGCACTATTCCTCCCATTGACATCAGTGATGGGGCACTATTCCTCCCACTGACACCAATGATGGGGCACTATTCCTCCCACTGACACCAATGATGAGGCACTATTCCTCCCACTGACACCAATGATGAGGCACTATTCCTCCCACTGCAAAATTACAGTTATGAAGTAGCAACGAAAATAATTTTATGGTTGGGGGTCACCACAACATGAGGAACTGTATTAAGGGGTCGCGGCATTAGAAAGGTTGAGAACCACTGGTATAGATAATGGAATTTACACAGCTTTTCCTTTCTGACTGCCCATCACATTTCTTGAGGTGCTAAAATACCAGGATAGTACAAACACCCCCAAATGACCCCTTTTTGGAAAGTAGACACCCTAAGCTATCTGCTGAGAGGCATATTGAGTCCATGGAAGATTTTTGTTTCCACAAGTTTCTGGAAAATGACAAAACCTTTTTTTTTTTTTACACATAGTTGTAATTTAAATGATATATTTCTCGCACAAGCCATGGGTATATGTGGAATTACACCCCAAAATACATTCTTCTGCTTCTACCGAGTATGGGGATACCACATGTGTGAAAATTGTTGGGAGCCTAGCCACAAACAGGAGCCTGAAATCCAATGACCACTGTGAAAGCCTGAAGGTGCGTAACTTCCTCATTTCACTTCCTCACTACCTATCACAGTTTTGAAGGCCCTGACATGCCAGGATAGCACCAAACCCCCCCAAATGACCCCTTTCTGGAAAGTAGACACCCCAAGGAAATTAAAAAGAGGCATGGGGAGTATTTTACAGATCTAATTTTTTCTCACAAGGTTTTGAAATATAAAAAAAGAATAGAAAAAATATGTTTTTGTTTTTTTTCTTCATATTCCAAAAACTTGTGGCAACAAATGAGATCTGCAAAATACTCACCATGCTTATTATCAAATTCCTTGGGGTGTCTACTTTCCAAAAAGGGGTCATTTAGGGGGGTTTGGTGCTATCCTGGCATCTCAGGGCCTCCAAAACTGTGATAGGTAGTCTGGAAGTGTAATGAGGAAATAAAGCCCTTTAAAAGCCTGAAGGTGCTTATTGGATTTTGGGGTCCTGTACTTGGTTAGACTGCCAAAACGTCTCTCACATGTGGTACCCCCATACTCGGGAGAAGTAGCAGAATGTATTTTGGGGAGTAATTCAACATATAACAATGGCGTGTGTGAGCAGTAAATCATTTAAGTGACAATTTTGTATAAAAAAATATTTTTTTTTTTTGTCATTTTCCAAAAACTTGTGGTAAAAAAATAAATTCTTCTATTGATTCAACATTCCTCTCAGCAAATAGTTTGGGGTGACTACTTTCCAAAAAGAGGTCGTTTTGGGGGGTGGGGGCGTTTTATGCCCAGCATTAGAAGTTTATGCCACACATTCACTCTTCTAACCACCTGAAGACCAAGCCTTTTCTGACACTTTTTGTTCACATGAAAAAAAATCAGTATTTTTTGTTAGGAAATTAATTTAAACCCCCAAACATTATATATTTTTTTAAAGCAAACACCATAGTTAATAAAATGGTGGGTACTACAATTTTTTATGGCAAATAGTACTTGTGCAGCGATTTTTCAAAAGCAAATTTTAAAAAAAATAAACTTTTTTAACTTTTAATGCACAAAAATACAATATATTGGCCAAATTTTTGGTAAAATCTAAAAGATAATGGTATGCCGAGTAAATAGATACCAAACATGACATGCTTTAAAACTGCACATGTCCCGTTCAATGACGACAAACTGCAAACATTTTTAATATCCATAGGCAACGCTTTAAAGCCTTTAAAATGCACCATTTTAGATTTACAGAGGAGGTCTAGTGTTAGAATTACTGCCCTTCATCTGACGTTCAAGGCAATACCTCACATGTATGGTGCAACCGCTGTTTACATACCGACACAGGGTCAAGGCTTGTGCACACAGGTGTGCGCGCATGGGAGGGGCAATTTTGTTTTTTAATTATTTAGATTTTTTAAATTATTTTTACACTGTCCCTTTAATTTTTTTTTGTATTTTATCACTTTTAATGCTATAACAGGGAATGTAAATATCCCCGATAACTTCAATGGGCATTGTCATATATTCTTTTTTGAGAAATCTGGGGTCTATCAGCCTCTAGATATCTCCTCTGCCCTTACATTATCTAATCAAACCAACATCGGTGTGATCAGATGCTTTCCCAATTTACAAATGTCGCTGTTTATATCCTGAGAAACTGAAGTGATGGGAAGCTTGTAGCTTCCGAATTCTTAGACTATAGAGATGATTGGCACCATTCTGGTCTCCAATCAGTTCCGTAGTCAGCTGGCAGAAACACCGGCTACATTCTCAGGTTCCCCTGATGGCACGGGACTGCCCGAGAAAACCTTGGAAGGCAGTGGGGGAGGGGGCATCATCTCCCGCTGCTTGTAAAAGCAATCCTGCAGCTAATTATCTACTAGGATTGCTTTTACATGAAAGCCGATCGCTGGCTGAAAAAAACAATACCAGGATGAGGCCTGCAGCTGTAGGCATCATCCTGGTATAACCATTCAAAGTCCAGTGATGTACCAGTACGTTGCTGGTCCTTGTTGGGTATATATACTATATTCTTTTTTTTGTATGCAGCCTGTGGACTGAATGAAAAAATGAGAAGAAATCTCTGGCAGAAAAAGTGTGTGGTATGCCCACCATTAGAATATACCGCCCTGCATCCACCCACTTCTAATGGTGGGCACACACTAAGTCACACGGTGCCACATGCGCCAGTTCCAAGATTGTACAAATGTATAAATAGTGGCACGCTTGAATAAACATTGTTCACGTATAAGTGGTACCCCATATGGAAAAATGGTGACACCAAGTCCCAAACTATCTTGCCACTACTCCCCATGTAGTCTGGGCATCCGGGGGGCTCCACGTGACTATCTTTTCCCTCGTAAATCCGAAACTTATAAGTATAGCCTGTTGTCTTCTCACAGGTCTTCTACATCTTGACCCCATATCTGGCACGCTTGCTGGGGAGAAATTGTTTGAATGCAAGGAGGCCAGAAAAATTAATTAAGGACTCATCAACGCAGATGTTTTGCTGGGGAGTGTCAAGGCTCCAGGTATGACCAGAGGTGTGTGGACTGACACAGGGAAACGCAGGCTTCAGGTATAGTGTAAATAAGACAATTTATTAAGACTAAACAACACAAACACAGTGCAAGGTAAACATAACACAGTGCAAACAACCCAAACTCCAACAGATAACCATATATACAAATTAACGTAGTCGGGCAGGCCGGGTCGGTAGCAAACGGGCAAACAGGGTACCAGGAGAGAGCGGAAGAGTGGTCAGAAATAGCCAAGGTCAGGACAGGCGGAGTTCACTCAGAGTCAGGATCAAAGCAGAATCAGGAATCAAGAAGGAAGCAGACAGGATGCAGGTACAGGGGCTCATGGGAAACATACACCAAGGCACTGACTGCAGGTCTGGCCATTCCTTAAATACACCTTCTGCAATCAGCCCCAGGTGTTGGCTGATTGCAGGAGTGAGCTTCTGACTGCTGAGAGCACCCGCTGGTCAGCCCTGGTACTGCAGCCCACACGGCAGGTGAGTCCCACCACCAGTGCTGAGTCCATTCCTGACAGGGAGTATAGACATCTGCAAATTTTTAGTTAAGGTGATTTGTGAGGGGCTGAATTTTGTGGAGCCGGTCAAATTCAGGGTCACCCCGAGGATGACAGAGTGTATTGTTGCTGAAATGCATAAAACACATTATACTCTCATATCTATGCCTGGCCATGGCAGCAGAGAACACGGCATGTGATGAATCGGGTCTGCGGACCAATACAACCGCAATTCATTTCTTTTAGTAATACCCATGTTGAGGGTTAGGCCCCCAAAAAATGTAAATTTGAAAACCGTAATGAGTTTCCATGCGAATGGTCTGGCAAAGTTTGAATTTGGGTTGGCAGCGATAAATTGTTGTGCATTTAAAATGCTTTGATCCACAATCAACGCATACAGATATTTTGTGAAAAACAGCTCCAAAAATCAAGAAGGTATGTGAAAGACCAGGATGTACTAGACCGCTGGTACTCTCCAGTTCACCAAAAGGTAGCGTGGCACTAGTACTGGCACTCTGCTGCATATGAGAGTCATCAATATTTACCGACAAGTGCTAACAGAGATCAGGCCTGATTCTGCCAACACTGCGGTTTTGTGTGCAATGTATCAAGTGACAGTGACCTACTGACACTACACTTGCTGGGGGAGAAGGGGGAGTAAGCATAGGGGCTAAACACAGGTGTTGGCAGGTGCTGGGGCTGATCCCGCTAACGCTGCATTTTTGGGGACGCTATACTAATGTGAACGCTGGTATAGTGCTGACCTGATCAAAGATATTGACCCGTTCAGACACTATACTAGCGATGGAGGTTTATTGTACATGAGCGTGCACCTGGCAATCAAGGGGTTAAATGTGATGACTGGTGTACTGACGGGCAATCTGATGCTATCTGGGAGGGGTGTGAAAACCACGGGAGCGCGAATCACCTATATATATATATATATATATATATATATGATTTTGCGTACCCATGCCGCCCTGTAGCAGTATTTCTGCTGTAGGGTGGTCAGGAAGCAGTTACAGAAGAGGTTTGTGTTACATCGGTGTGTTACTTTAACTGACAATTGCGCGGTCATGCAACACTGCACCCAAATTAAATTTACATCCTTTTTCCCCACAAATTGAGCTTTCTTTCGGTGGTATTTGATCGCCTGTGCATTTTTAATTTTTTGAGCTATAAAAAAAAAGGCTGACAATTTTGAGAAAAAAAAACAATATTTTGGACTTTTTGCTATAAAACATGTCCAGTAAAAAAAAATAAAAAAATAAAATTTTGTCACAAATTTCATCCAAAATGCATTCTGCGATATGTCTCTGCTAAAAAAAAATCCCAATACGTGTAAATTAATTGGTTTACATGAAAGCGTTTACAAATGGCGGGAAAGATACTGGGATTTTTAATTTTTTTATACTAATAATGGCGGCGATCAGTGACTTATGGCGGGACTGCTGCGGACATTTTGACACTGGGGGGGAACTGACTTGGGGTCACTGACATCCCCAGTGACACCAATACAATGATCAGTGAAAAAGAAAAACACTGACACTGTACTAATGGCACTGGGGAGGAAGGGGTTAACATTTTTAGGGTTTACTGTGTGAGGGGAGTGTTTTACTAGGGGGCGGGGTGTGTGCTGGACGGGGGCAGGCTGATCAAGAGAGAGAAACTCTTCTCTCCCTCTTCAGCTTGTCACGAGCTGACAGGCAACTGACAGAAAGCAGGGCTGTGTATAAACAATGCAGCCCTGCTCTCTGTCAGCGATCACCGCGAATCGCGGGAAAACGGCCGGTAATGACTGTCCATGACCCGGCGGTGGAGACCCGCTGCTGACACCCACGGGACAGGTAGGGCGGGCGCGCGCCTCGTGCGTGCCCCCTACCTGTTTTGCAAAACCACGTTTTAAAACGTGGCTTTGTGCAGCCGTGCCGCCCTGCAAACATACATATGCAGTGGCTGGGGCTGAAGAAGTTAAAATTACAAACATCAGTGGAACGGCGCCAAACTACAGGGCCTAAATACCCCCCATAGGTGTCACTCAGGTTACCAGTGTAGAGTTACACAGGAGGTCTGATGCCGGAATTATCGCTCTCACTCTGACATTTCCAGCCATACCTGTGTGGAGACACGTGTGGTGAGAACACCGTTTACAATGCATGGTGGACTTCCGTATGTGTTAGCCTTTGTGTGCAAACATGGGGGGGGAGGGGTGCTTTCATTTTTTAATTATTTCTTAAAGTTTCTTTCTATTTTTTCACTGTCCCAATTTTTTTCAGGACTTTTATTGCTATCAGACAGGTTCTCTTTACTGAGACATCTAGGGTCTATTGGACCCCAGATCCCAATCTGACCATAAAAACATCCGACCAAACCAAGATCAGTTCATTCTGATGCTTTCACAAGCTGGAAATGGCTTGTTTACATCTGAGTGACTCTGGAAGTGACACAATCCTCGTTCCTTCTACATCCACGGGGGTTCCTTTATCCAGATCACAGATCACCTCCTCATAGATTGTTAATAGGTTGGTCTGACAAGAACGATCTTTTCCCATAAATCCATGCTGGGTACTACTAATGATACTATGTTCATCAGCAAATTCTTGGGTATGGTCCCTTATCATCCCTCCAATAGTTTACAAACTATTGATGTTAGGCTGACTGGCTTGGAGCTTCCAGATATGTATCTCGGCCCTTTCTGGAATACTGGAACCACGTTAGCTTTTCACCAATCTGCTGCCACCATTCCAGTCAGTAAGCTTTCCTAAAGATGAGGGATGACTATCAATTACCTGGCTACATTCCTTGAGGACTCTCAGATGCAAGCCATCTGGTCCTGGTGATTCATTCACATTTAGTTCTTTTTAAACCTTCTAGTCTTTTGTAAAGGACCACTACACTGACCACTGATATAAGGGGGTCCTTCTCCCATTGTCACCAATGTAAGGGACCACTACACTGACCACTGATATAAGGGGGTCCTTCTCCCATTGTCACCAATGTAAGGGACCACTACACTGACCACTGATATAAGGGGGTCCTTCTCCCATTGTCACCAATGTAAGGGACCACTACACTGACCACTGATATAAGGGGGTCCTTCTCCCATTGTCACCAATGTAAGGGACCGCTACACTGACCACTGATATGAGGGGGTCCTTTTCCCATTGGTCACCAATGTAAGGGACCGCTACACTGACCACTGATATAAGGGGTCCTTCTCCCATTGGTCACCAATGTAAGGGACCGCTACACTGACCACTGATATGAGGGGTCCTTCTCCCATTGGTAACCAATGTAACGGACCGCTACACTGACCACTGATATAAGGGGGTCCTTCTCCCATTGTCACCAATGTAAGGGACCACTACACTGACCACTGATATAAGGGGGTCCTTCTCCCATTGTCACCAATGTAAGGGACCGCTACACTGACCACTGATATGAGGGGGTCCTTTTCCCATTGGTCACCAATGTAAGGGACCACTACACTGACCACTGATATAAGGGGTCCTTCTCCCATTGGTCACCAATGTAAGGGACCACTACACTGACCACTGATATAAGGGGATCCTTCTCCCATTGGTCACCAATGTAAGGGACCACTACACTGACCACTGATATAAGGGGGTCCTTCTCCCATTGGTCACCAATGTCAGGGACCACTACACTGACCACTGATATAAGGGGGTCCTTCTCCCATTGGTTACCAATGTAAGGGACCACTACACTGACCACTGATATAAGGGGTCCTTCTCCCATTGGTCACCAATGTAAGGGACCACTACACTGACCACTGATATAAGGGGGTCCTTCTCCCATTGGTCACCAATGTCAGGGACCACTACACTGACCACTGATATAAGGGGTCCTTCTCCCATTGGTCACCAATGTAAGGGACAAATACAATGACCACTGATATAAGGGGTCCTTCTCCCATTGGTCACCAATGTAAAGGACAAATACAATAACCACTTGGGATGATCTCTGGGTTTAGTTGTCGGAGAGTAGGGATGAGACGACAGTACAAACCAAACTTTGCCTGTTCCGGTCCCGTGTTTTGCAGGAGCCGATCATCACATATAGAAGAGACATTTCTACCACTTCTATATATAACAGCTTCCCGCTGTCACTGGTGCCTGAGGAAGACATGGATGGGTACAGCGGCCACACCCCCAGGAATCAGTGATGTCATTGGGAATCCCTGCCATGTAAGGAAGGGGGCGGGGATAGCAGTGACATCACTGACCAAATATGGTCACTGGTCACATTTGGGTAATAAGGTCCCACCATCCCTGTCCCTTCACTTATGTAGATGATGACAGTTTAGGGAGCTGTCATTGGGCTGGTGCTATTGTCGGGTACTATATACCCCATACTCATTCACATGGGGGGAGGGTATATGGGGGCCCCTTGTTATTAAAGGGGGCTTCCAGAATCCAATATGACCCCCACCCACAGATCCCCACAGCCACCAGCCAAGGTGACAAGGTGCTATGCCTGGGGGAATCCCCCCTGGTAAGGTGACCCCCATGTTGTGGACATGTGGCCTGGTATGGATCAGGAGGGGGGCACACTACAGCCCCCCTCTGCACTCTGTATGGTGGGCTGTATATGATATACTGCTGACCCCCGCACTCTGCCCCGTTATTGAAGGGTGTGAGGTGTCACCGAGGAGCAATGTTCTATATTGAAGTTTGCCGTCATTGCACCGACACACACAATAGTTTTTGTTCAATAAATGTTTTATTATAATTTTACATTTAACAAGATTGAAGCATAAAAATCAGGAAATAGTAAAGGAAGGAATCCGATTGGTCAGGAAGATCCCTTGTCTGGAATGTGGGGGCGGAGTCATTATTATTGGCGTACAATACAATACACAACGTGTTCCATTATTATAACAAAGTATTGTAGAAAAGATCCCAACATAGAAAATGGGGGAAAGGAGGAAATAAAGGCGGATATGAAGGGGAATCTGTGTACGGGGAACACCTTAACAATCACCACCATTTTATTCTCCAGGGCCTCTGATGTCACAGAATAGATGTTTGGGGGTTTATCTCATCTTCAGGACCAAAATCTGCATTTTCCCATGTGTGCAAAATCATGCAGAAACAGCTCTGGCAGTGAGAGGGTTAATGTGGGCTAGATAGGATCCCTCTGCTGGGGTGACATTAGAGCTCCCCCTAGCTGCAGCCTGGTAATAACATTGCTGGGAGGTCTCTTCATTTCTCTGCTCCATACTTCCCGTCTTTATAGAAACGTCTCCTGACATTTGGGGGTCTATTCATAAAGAATGTGGGGAACCATTCACCTGGTGAAAGTGCATGTCCATTCCTTAGCAGATTCGGAGAGGTAAGTGTGCATGGATGGGGTGTAGGTCAGTCCTTACCCTAGATGAAATCTCTCATACAGACACAATGGGACTCATGGGACTTTATAAAGAGGAACTCCAGAAAAACATCAATAAAGATCTTCCAATGTTTTCTTCCCAATCAGCGTAGAAATCATAAAACCCTCCCAGCAGGTGTACAAGGCCATGAAATCTCTCAAAAAGTCCATCAATGGACAATTCCTGGACAACAATCACCGTGGGACAGAATTCTGAGCACCATAAGGAGGATCCAGCAGCGTCATCCATCTCCACGCGTTTCGTGGTGCAGCGCTCACTTCTTCAGGAGAAATGATTCCTGCTGATCAGAGTATACACCAATAATAAAACAAATGGCGGCAGGACCATCACTGGCTGGATGGAAAGTGGAGCAGGAAAGTGGCGTCAGGTAAGTCTTCCCAGGAGTTCTGTGCTGGGCCAGCTCCCTTGTTTATGGAAGCCGGTGGACATGCTGGTGCTCGGGTCTATGACACTTCCTGCCTACCATGGTAAGCCAGCCCCCCTCTGTGTTCTCACTGGATGCCCCTGGGTCTGCCCCTCCCCCCATGTGTACGCAGATTGCACAGAACACATTGGAAGATTTGATTGATGTGATTTTCTGGCGTTCCTCTTTATAAAGTCACATGACCATTCTGTCTGTATGAGAGATTTTATCTCCTGTCCATTCCTTCTCTGTGAATGGGGCTAAAACACCGATGTCATTAGGAGATTTGCTGAGCCGGGGGAATGTTTTCCATCATTACAGAGCATTTCACACTCCATTTATATTCTTCTCCTGATATCAATGGCCAACCCGGTCCCACACTTCATCCATGTCTTTGGGGGCCTGTGATCTCCTTATGGACTGTTTCTTCCATGATGAAGATCAGCCATGGAGTATATCTGAGGTGTATATCAGGGTGTGCTTCTTCCCCACATGAGAGCTGGGATGTCCAGCAACATTCATCTAGAAGACATTTCCCGCACTCAGTGCACTAATACACCTCCAGGGTTGTGTGGGACCCCTGATGTACAGGAAGACAGGACTTCAGTGAGGAACATTTCCCTTACTTAGGACAGGAAAGTTGTTTCTTCCCCGTGTGAGATCTCTGATGAATGGAAAGATTGAAGTTCCTTGAAAAACATTTCCCACACTCAGAACAGGAATATGGCTTCTCGCCCGTGTGAGATCTCTGATGTCTAGAAAGATGGTACTTCTGTGAAAAAAATTTCCCACACTCAGGACAGGAATATGGTTTCTCCCCTGTGTGAGATCTCTGATGTTTAGAAAGAATGGACGTCTGTGAAAAACATTTCCCGCACTCAGGACAGGAATATGGCTTCTCCCCCTTGTGAGATCTCTGATGGCTGTAAAGATGGGACTTCACTGAAAAACATTTCCCGCAATCAGGACAGGCATACGGCTTCTCCCCTGTGTGAGATCTCTGATGTTTGTAAAGATTAGACTTCTGTGTAAAACATTTTCCACACACATGACAGGAATAACTTATTTCCCCTGTGTGAAGCCTTTCATGTGTGACAAGATGTGATTTTAATCCAAAACATTTCCCACACTCAGGACAGGAATATGGCTTCTCCCCCGTGTGAGATCTCTGATGTGTGTAAAGATGTGACTTCTGTGAAAAGCATTTCCTGCACTCAGGACAGCAATATGGCTTCTCCCCCGTGTGACATCTTTTATGAACTTTAAGATTGTATTTATAATGGAAACATTTTCCGCACTCAGCACAGGAATACGGCTTCTCCCCCGTGTGAGATCTTATATGCAAATTAAGATGAGATTTATAATAGAACCACTTCCCACACTCAGTACAGGAGAAGCTCTTCCCTGTTGGAAGGCCGGCCCGGTCCCGCACACTCTGAGGTTCCTCAGGATACGAGGAATCCGATGGTCCATCTACACTGGGTGGTGCCGGATGGACATTGGAGGGAGCCGGGTTTTCTCCTGGACTATATTGTGTGATGTCCTCATCTTCTACTTTCCAGTCTGGAGACAAAGTGAGACAATCCTCGGAGGTTTTCCTCATCTCCCGGCCATGGACTAAAATACAAAGACAAAGAGGATTACTAGACAGGAGCTGATTGGTTCCCCCAAACCAGGACTCCGCCCACATCAGGCAGCTGAGGGGATTATAGGATGAGGGTCCCCACCCCCTCTATCACTCATCACCATCTTCCCAACACAAGAAGTACTGCACTTCCTTATTTAGTCCATAATTTAGTCATGAAGAACAGCGGGGCTGAGCCCCACCAGAGGTCAGAGAGTGAGGATGGGGGGAGAACAACCAAGATGAAGACTGGACTGATCCTGAAGACCACCATCATTGGGGTATTGACTCCTCCCTCATTATCACTTTCTGTTTAAGGGTCCAAAGTTGGAGGATGTTATCACATTATTATCACCATGTAAAAGTCTGTGCTCCAATCACATCATCCGATATAAAATGTCCAGCTGGGAGGAAATGGGGGGAACAAAAGAGAATATATAGCAGTGGTATGCAATTTATAACATAGAGTTGTGTTCAAAATAATAGCAGTGTGATGAAAAAAGTGACTAAAGCTGAAAATCCTTCTAATAGCTTTTATTTCCATCCACACAAATGCATTGGGAACACGACACATTCTATTCCAAATCACAACATGAAGAAAAATACATCAAATTTGTGTTGTTCCTCTAAAAAAATGTAAGAAAAGTGAATATTAGACGGTTCAAAAAAATCTCAGTGTTTGTATTCTTCTTTACAAACTCAAACATTCACTATATAAACTGAGAAATGTTTGAAGATTTTGCTTTCCTTTGAATGACTTCATGAATATTTGGTTGTAGTCGCACTGTTTCTGAGAACTGCTGTACATCTGTGTTGCATGGAGTCCCCCAACTTCTGGCCCCTGTGATCAGGTATTCCAGCCCAGGATGATTGGACCACATTGCACAGTTCTTCTCTATTCCTTGGTTTTGCCTCAGAAACGGCATTTTTGATGTCACCCCACAAGTTTTCTATTGGATGAAGATCCGGGGATTGGGCTGGCCACTCCATAACGTCCATCTTGTTGGTCTGGAACCAAGATGTTGCACATTTACTGGTGTGTTTGGGGTCGTTGTCCTGTTGGAACACCCATTTCAAGGGCATTTCCTCTTCAGCATAAGGCAGCATGACCTCTTCAAGTATTCTGATGTATTCAAACTGATCCATGATCCCTGGTATGCGATAAATAGGCCCAACACCGTAGTATGAGAAACATCCCCATATCATGATGCTTGCACCACCATGCTTCACGGTCTTCACAGTGTACTGTGGCTTGAATTCAGTATTTGGGGGTCGTCTGACAAACTGTCTCCGCCCACTAGACCCAAAAAGAACAATCTTACTTCCATCAGCCCACAAAATGTTGCGCCATTTCTCTTTAGGCCGGTCAATGTGCTCTTTGGCAGATTGTAACCTCTTCAGCACACGTCTTTTTCCCAACAGTGGGACTTTGCGGGGACTTCTTGCAGATAGCTTGGCTTCACATCGGCGTCTTCTAATTGTAATAGTCCTCACAGGGAACGTCACACCTTCTTTCATCTTCCTGGAGCTGATTGTTGGCTGAGTCCGCCTCATTTTGGCTATTCTTCTATCCATTCCAATGGTAGTTTTTCTCTTTCTTCCACGTCTTTCAGGTTTTGGTTGCCATTTTAAAGCATTTGCCATCATTTTAGCTGAGCAGCCGATCATTTTCTGCACTTCTTTATATGTTTTCCCCTCTCCAATCAACTTTTTAATCAAGGTACGCTGTTCTTCTGAACAATGTCTGGAACGACCCATTTTCCTCAGAATTTCAGAGAGAAATACACTGTAACCAGCATGTCCAACATTTGCTGCCTTCCTTCCTTAAATAAGGGCAATAATTGCCACCTGTTTATCAAAGAATGAATGACCTCACTAATAGAACTCCACACGGCTATTATATTGAACACGCCCCTTTCAATGAGTGATTCAATGACACAGAATCAGCAGCATGCATGTCATGACTGTCGGGTCTGTTGGATTTCTATGACTCCACTACACCTGATAGGAAATTATTTGCCATGTAGAAATATAATTTCTACCAAAAATAGTGATTGATCCGGTTAGTGATGTCTGACTGCTAGTATTTTGAACACAACTGTAAATTATATAGTGCAGGGGTCAGGAGTAAGTAATGTACAACATAGAGTATATAGTGTAAGGGTCAGGACTCATAATATCGGTATTCAGTAATCAGTGGAGCTTTTAATGTTTCCTGTAGACAAGTTGCAGAGATCCCACACCGCTGCCTCCCATCTCCTGAGACTGCACTCAGTGACTTGGGTCTGAGACACTACAGACATATCCCTCCACCCGGCACAGCCAGCAGACCACAGAGCAAGGAACCCTGGGAGAAATGTTCTGTCAGAGATCTTACTAGACCCGGATATGGGGGAGAAGACATTAGACACACACCCCAGGTGCCTAGGTCTAGTAATGTCTATAGTGAAAATGAACATTTTTCTGCCAGCTGAACCCCAGAACCTCCATAAATCCAGTCTAGATACATAAATTGTGTCTGCAGCACAGAGAAGGAAGATTATCCGAGAGAAATCCAGGAATACAGGACGGGGAACACAGCTCAGGAAAGTGACCAGGGGATTACAGGCTGATATCACCCAGTCCCCGCCCTACTCTGGACCAATCAGTGAGCAGTATGGGTGGAGGAATGGATTTAGTGTTCATGACCCACCTGTGCTGATCTCTGTAGGAGTGTCCTCCTCTATAAATGTCCCCGTTATTCCATCCTCCTCCATAGACTGCTGATCATCCCTCACATACGCCTCTTCTTCTTCTGCTTTCACCTCAAATTCTATATCGATTGGATCTCCACTCTAAATCAAGGAAATGAGAAATTTTACAAAAAATATATAAGCTTACATGAAAAATCCACATATTTTCTCCTCAAGTCCATGTTCTAGATTCCCCATCCCACCAACCTTGCAATAGTGAGGGATGGTGTGACCTTCCTGTGTGGAATCCCGGGAATACAGAGGACGGGGACATCTCTCTGGTGGGTTCCTGGTATTAGGTGGCTCCATCATATCCTTGTGTCCTTCTGAAAACTCCTCCATCACTCCATACTCCTCATCCTCCTCTTTATACTCTTCTTTAACATCAATATTATCATCCCCGAGGATTCCACTCTGAAAGATATAATAAAACATTCATTGTAACAAACATGCTGTGTATAAATCACAACTACCAATAATTGTCATCATCTACCTGATGATGGTGAGGGATGGTGTGACCTTCCTGTGTGGAATCCCGGGAATACAGAGGACGGGGACATCTCTCTGGTGGGTTCCTGTAGCTGGATGACTCCACCATGGTGTCCTGGTACAGATCTTTGTGTTCTTTTAGAAGCTCTGACTCCTCCATCCCCCCATCCTCATCCTCCTCCTCTTTTATCTCTTCTTTAACCTCAACTTTAGGATCTCTCAAGTTTCCACTCTGAATATATAATAAAAATGACATCAATGGTAACAATGCAGATAATGTACAGATCCTAATGATACTATCAGTGATTGTTCCTCATCTACCTGATGATGGTGAGGGATGGTGTGACCTTCCTGTGTGGAATCCCGGGAATACAGAGGACGGGGACATCTCTCTGGTGGGTTCCCATGACTGGATCCATCTGTAGGAAACACACACACTGACTGAATCCATTGTTTCTATGTGTTTATCAGATGATGGGGGATCTAGGTGGATCCTCCGTACTGCTCTCTCCTTTACAATAAAGTCTCCTCTTACCCGGTGATGTGAGGGGCGGCTGATTGTCCATCATGACGTCCTTGTAGAGATCCTTGTGTCCTTCTAAATACTCCCACTCCTCCATGGAGAAATAGACAGTGACACCCTGACACCTTATAGGAACCTGACACACACAATGATACAGTCACCATCCAGACACATCCCTTGTCTGTTACTGGAGAATGTCCCAGAATTCCCGGCACCGCTCACCTCTCCTGTCAGCAGCTCCATCATCTTCTTGGTGACTTCTAGAATCTTCTGCATGTTGTGTCTCTCAGGGTTTAGGGAGTCACATGGAGGCACTGTGATGGTCATATGATCACCTGACTTCAGAAGAGGAAATCTCTGTATTGAGGAACCAATAGGAATATCATGTTAGACTCCCAGAATCCTCCTCACCTCTCCGGTCAGGTCTGTGTTTATTAATAGAGATAAGAGTGATGTCATGTGACCTCCCAGAATCCTCCTCACCTCTTCGGTCAGGTCTGTGTTTATTAATAGAGATGAGAATGATGTCATGTGACCTCCCAGAATCCTCCTCACCTCTCCGGTTAGCAGGTAGATGATCTCCAGGGTGAGGTTTAGTATCTTCTCAGTCATGTGACTCCGGTCCTCCTCCATCCTCATTGGTGCCATCATGTGATCTATACAGGTCTCCTTGTAGACGGATAACTTTGGGAAATGAAAGTAAGAATGATTTGGATGGTATTGGTCACACAATAATAGGATGTGGATGTGAGGGGGGAATAGGAGGGTTGATGGACATTTAAAGTGTAACTAAAGACAAACCACTTGTTTCATTTTGGATAGAGTAAGGGAGGGTTATAACCTCTGTCAGGTGTTTTTGCCATCTGTGTCCCATTGGGGAGATTTCCCTTCACTTCCTGTCCCATAGCCAAAACAAGTGAGAGGAAATCCCCCAAAAGTGAGGGAATTCTGCTGTCATTGGACGATATACCCTCTATTAGTGTTCTGATGTCAACCCAAAATTTGGGGCTCTCTTTCACTCTTGATTATAATGGTCACAGGGACAAATGGGGGCACAAAGCGCTATAAAAACTGACAGATGCTCTAATTCCTCTCTACTCCAAAACTAAAAAAAATGTTTTACCTTTAGTTATACCTTAAGAACTACCGCCCCCCACGGGAACACGTTTACTTTAGACTGTTTAGTGTTTAGACCCCAGAACTCTCTTGGTCTGCGGATCAGAAATCCCCTTTTCTCTGTTGGGTTTGTTTTGTCTCTGAACTGGTTTTGATGAGTTTTAGATCTGCAGACAAGGAATGATAAATGGTTACATAGTCGGTAAGGTTGACTAAAGACACCCATCTCTCCAGTTCAGCCACATTGTGTGTATCTGCGTGTCTATGGCACCATCCTCTTCCATATCCTTTTACATTGTGTTCCCGAAGAAACACATCTAAAAGGTTTGTGAATGTATCTACACTCCCCGCTGACACACCAACTGTGGAAGGGAGTTCCACATCCTTACCGCTCTAACAGTAAAGAGCCTAACACACAGTTTAACCACTTGACCTCCAGAAGATATTACCCCTTCATGACCAGGTTATATTTTGCTGTTCAGCACTGCACTACTTTAACGGCAAAATGCTCAGTCTTGCAACACTGAACCCAAATTAAATTTATATAATTTTTCCACACAAATGAAGCTTTCTTTTGGTGGTATTTGATCACCACTGGGGGTTTTTTATGTATGTAACACACTGCATTGTTACTAATTGCAGATTGTTAAATGGCCACAAGATGGCTGTGCTCTGCAGTTCAGCTGACACAGGAAATTGTACAGCAACGCTGAGAATGCTGGGACTTGTATGCTGCAAGCAGGATATCTCCATTCAGTTCAGCTGACATAGAACTACAGATCCCAAGTGAGTGAGTAAAGGGGCTGGAGCGTATAAAAGGGGAAAAGCCCAGGAGGTGAGGAGAAGAGAGGCAGGGTGCGTGTGAGAACAGGGTGCCGATCCAGGAGGCCTCAGGCTGGATCAGACTGAATCAGAGGATGGAGAAGGGAATTTCCAGATTGTTGATCGTACTGAGAGGCAGGATAGTCAATCCTGCATGTAGGTGGATCGAGTCATCGGCATCGGCACTGCTATCTCCATGGGAAGACAGCCAGAAAAGGGGCCCCCCAGCAACAAGGACATCATTTCACACCACTACTTTGAAGGACTGGTGAGAGAGTTCCTAACCCACACCACACCACCATGTGATACAGGTTCCATAGTTGTTGTTGCCGGTTACTAAAGTCCAGGATTCTTACAATACAGACTGTCACATAGAGACACAGTCTCTGTAGCCCAATCAGTGCTGTGGCCTATCTACACCAGAAGCCCATTGAAGTATCACACACAGTATATCAGCCCTAATAGATTCTGTTGCCTGATTGGCAGGAACTGGAAAAAAGTAAAATCATATTACCTCCGGCCTGTTCTACACAAAGTTCCACCAGCCAAGTCTCACACTAAAGGGACATACTTCTGCTGAAGTCTGCTCTCACCCTCCTCAGTTTGAGTAACCTCCATACCCAAGTAAACTCCTAGATTGCTGCCTTTATTGAAGGGGAACTCTGCTTGCTGTGTCCTCATCACCAGGGAAGGGACATTTTCTCATGAAGAAAAGGGATGACCCCTCCACTGTGCACCAAGGTAAAGAGCTCCACCAAAGCCAGCAGAAGAGTCTTTCCTGCATTGGGTGATGGGGCTTATATGGGATTTCTGCTTGTTGAAACCCTCAGAGAGTTAAGCACTGGTTCTGTTTACTGGGAGCCCACAAGGGAGCGAGCCTAACATTCCTAATCTCTCCTTTTCTGCTTGTTTGGGGAAAGTTCTCTGGGTAGGAGAGAAACAATAAAACTCTGAGTCCTGGAGGACAATTCAGTCTATTTAACGTGGTATTGTGCTGTAATATGTTGTTTATTTCTCCTGAACGGTTCATAGTTTCTCACATTAGTCGATTCTTTGTGTGTATATTGCTGCTAATCTGACTCTAATACAGACTGATTTACTATTCATTCAATGCTATGTGATTATTGTGTGTTATAGCCGGGGGGGGACACCTGACCAAGGTATTACAATGGTGTCAGCAGGGGTTGTGCACCAGCCAGGGCTCAGAAGTGAACAGGGAACCCAAAATACTCAGCGGCTCTTGAGGGGGTAGCGCTACATATAAATGAAAGAAGACCAACATTAAAAAAAAAAACAATATTTTCTACTTTCTGTTATTAAAAATACCTGACCAAATCTCATTTCTTCATAAATTTAGGCCAAAATGTATTCCACTACTTGTCTTTGGAAAACAATCCCCAGGAAGTGTATATTAATTGTTGTGTGTGAAAGTTATAGAGTCTACAAACTACGGGATATATACTAGAATCTACGCAGCTTTTAAGCAGCTCTGACTTTCCTACTGCCTATACATTTCTTGAGGTGCTAAAATGCCAGGACAGTACACACAAGAGTAGATGATGCTTGGAGTAAACTTCCAGCAGAGGTAGTGAGCCAGTCAGCAGTAAATAGCTTCAAACATGCTTGGGACAAACATAGATCTATACTCAAACAAAACGTTACCAAACAAACCCCACCCACCTCCCCCCCAAAAGAACTCGGTGGACCACACAGTGTTTTCTGCCTTCATTTTTCTATGTCTCTAAATGACCTCATTTTTGGAAAGTAGACAGTCTGAGGTATTTTCTGGGAGGCATGTTGAATCCATGGAAGATTTTATTTTTTGCCACAAGTATTTGGGATATGACAAAAATTGTATTTTTCTTTACACAAAGTTGTCACTTTAATGAGATATTTCTCACACATGCCATGGGTATATGTGTAATTACAGCCCCAAACAAGTACAGCCTATCCACGTACAGGGCCCAAAATCCATCAGCACCTTCAGGCTTTCAAGGGGCATTAATTATTCATTGGATGTCCTGAATACTTATCACAGTTTTGGAGACTCTAAAATGCCCCAATAGTACAAACACCCCTAAATGACCCTTTTTTGGAAAGTCGACACTCCAAGGTATTTAACCAGTGGCATGCTGAGTATTTTGCAGATCTCGTTTTATTGTCACAAGGTTTTGAGGAATGAAAGATGAAAATAAAAAATATTTTTTTTTTCTTCATTTTCCAAAAGCCTGGGAGGTGTAGACTTTAAATACCAAATAATGAAGCTATTGTTAACCACCTGCAGAGCTAGACATTGGTACAAAAAAGTGTCTATATATTTATCATTAAATAATGACATTTAATAATGTCAATTGGCTCTATACAATGCTTTTGTTATTTACAAAGCTACTGGAAGAACCAGATCCTTCCTAAAATATCAGGAAGAGATCATCAAGGCCCTTCTGTATCCAGAAGGCACTGCGGCCCAAAGCCCAAATCCAGATGCAGTTAGCCGGCTGCATGAGAGGCATTGTTCTGTCCTCCCACCTACCTCAACACAAAAGTCACCCAAAAAATGATGTGTCTGTGGTAAACATGGAATAAGGGGAGGAACTCCAGGGTACAGCATGGCACAGTGTAGGGGTCCACACAATTCAGCACAGGACAGGTCTCTAAAGATCATAGGTAGTCAGGAAAAATATATATATTTTTTTTAATTAATGTTATATTGTTACTGTGTTATTGTTAACTGTTATTTGCTTTGCAGGAACACCAGTCAGCTGCAGCATTGATCGGTGTATTCTGACGCTGACACAGATAGGCCTTTCAACAACACCAGAGGCCATGTAAATTTGGACCTTTGTGTCTGAATGGAAGACAGGATAAATACATCACATTTCTCCTTCCATTTTACTCGAGTAGTTCTTCATGCAAAAGCAGAATTCTTCCCCTCTCTAAGTGGGGTGTTACCAAGCCACTGGGGAAAGCCTTTGTGATTAGATCGCATGGTGCCATAGCAGCCAATTTCTTGAAGGAACAAATGTCTAAAAAGTTGCATGCTAGCATAAAGGTTGTCCACGTACAAATGGTACCCACTAGTCCCACACTATCTAACCACTGCTCTTCATGTAGTCTGGACATTGGGGGCCATTGCAGCAGAGAACACAGGCATATGATGAATCGGGTCTGTGGACCAATATGAGCACAATTCATTCTTTGTAAGGGCAATGTCAAGGGTTAGGACCAAAAAAGCTTTAAATTCAGAAACCGTGACAGGTTTGAACTCGAATATCCTGGCACACTTTGAATTTGTGTTGGCAGAGATGTATTGTATTATGGTATAAAGATTGCTTTGGTGCACAATCAAATTGTAGAGGTCTTCAGTGAAAAACAGCTAAAAAAAATCATGGGGCGTTGTTAAGTTTGCTGTTTCCACCTGAACCCTGGGCTGTGAATGGGGGGATGATGGATGCTGCTGAATCTGGGGGAAACCATTCAGGGTTTGCAGGCACCTCTGGATGGACACCATGGGCTCTACAGGCCTGTGCTTGAATTCTTGGTGGATGCAGTTGCATAATGCTACGAGTGCTAGCCACATCACCGACTTGTACTGCACTTGGGACTCACCACGTCACCATGAAATACTGCAGAGCTGATGTATAAAAGGCTAGGAAGTACTAGGACACTGGTGCTTGTCAATCCACCAAAAGGTAGTGTAGCATTAGTACTGTCACTGTGCTGCATATGAGAATAATCCTGCATTTCTAGCACCTCAGCAACCTGGGAATGGGGTTGGGTGTGCCTGATCTTAGCAGGGACCTCTTCACCATCATCAGATCTACCTGCTGGGGTGGCACTGCTCTCTACAGGTCCATAATCTGAGCCGGATTCTGATAGTGAGGCTTCCCCTTCACTCTCATCTGTCATGCTGGGAATCCTGTACGCCTCCCTAGGGAACCTTTTTTTTAGACATTTTGGGCACTAAATTTACAGGTACTTAGTGGTGACTATGGGAAAAAGAGCTCCTGGCTAGCAATCAGGGACTGCTTGTGTGCTAGAAATGAAATGATCTGCTAGTGGTAGGAGAGATCAGGCTCAGATGTTGATAACACTGTGTTTTGCAGACAATGTATCAGAGATGGCAGTGATCTGAAAAATTATACTGACATTGCATTTTTTGGGGGGCTAAACGCAAGTGGCGGCAGTGATCGGGGCTGATCCTGCTAACACTGCATTTATGGGGACACCATTCCATCAGGAGATCCATGTGCTCAAATCCCAACAGCTAGTGCATGCATTTATCCATCAGGTGCTAAAGGGGTGTAACCACATATTAACACCAGAAATTCTGAGGCCCCTCTGCACTCTGGTATATACCCTTCAAGCAGACTATGCAATACATAGGGATATTTAGTTCACACATATTACAATACATGCTTAAGCTGCCAACTGCGTCAAAGTGATCCCTCTATGGCCAGTCCTACACAATGGGGAGAGCTACAAGGTTCAGGTCTGGCTACTGACCCAACAATACAACAAACAAGAGATCCATGTGCTCAAATCCCAACAGCTAGTGCATGCACTAGCTGTTTGGATTTGAGCACACACTAGCTGTTCGGATTTGAGCGCATGGATCTCTTGTTTGTTGTATTGTTGGGTCAGTAGCCAGACCTGAACCTTGTAGCTCTCCCCATTGTGTCTTTTCCCCTATGTTGGCATTGTGTCCACAGTAGCATTAGCGTAGGCAGAGCAGAGTAGGACTGGCCATAGAGGGATCACTTTGAGGCAGTTGGCAGCTTAAGCATGTAATGTAATATGTGTGAACCAAATATCCCTATTTATTGCATAGTCTGCTTGGGGGGGGTATATACCAGTGTGCAGAGGGGCCTTCAGAATTTCTAACATTCCATCGGGAACACTAGTATAGTTCTGACCGTGACCAGGATACTGGTCCAGAGAAACACTATACTAGTGATCAGCAATTTATAGTGTGACTGATAATGTGGCAGCCAATCAGAGACTGGCAGTAACTGACACTGACTGGGGGGACACTAACTGATGTCACTAGGTACACTAATACAGAGATCTGTGATAATACTGTACACTGTCACTGTACTTATGACACTGGCTGGGTGATGGGTGATCAGGAAGGCAATCAAGGGGTTCACTGTGTGCTGATTGTACTCCCAGACTGGATGGATTTTCTTCCTGATCTCAGCTCTGAATGGTAAGTGAGATCAGGGAGAAGAAGCAGCCAGATCTTCATGTGTGATCACTAACACCCTGATCTCTGTGCTGTGGTTGGCCACAGTTATCAGCAGGTTCACAGCCACAATCATTGGTTGCAAGCCTGACAACAAACTCATGCTGTGTCCAACCACAGCGTGAGCAGCAAGGGGGGGCGTGCTCTCCTGTAAACCAGGAAGGTGCTGGTAGACAAATGGTTAAACACTATTTCCTTTGTGAGTGTCAGCACTGCTGCAGCAATTTCTGTATATCAGAGATGCCCTTCACAGGGGGGATTAGGACACCTCCCTGGATTAGGACACCCCCAAGATTAGAACAACCCCCCCAGGAGTAGGAAACCCCCCAGGATTAGGACATACCCCAGAGTTAGGACATCCCTTAGGATTAGGACACCCACCAGGGTTAGGATACTCCCCTGGATGAAGACAACCCCCCCAGGATTAGGACACCCCCAGGATTAGGACACCCCCAGGATTAGGACAACCCCCATTATTAGGAAACCCCCCAAGATTAGAACACTCCCCAGAAATGTAATTTAAAGGTGATGGTCATTTATAATGTTTAACTTTAACCATTTAAAACCTCCCTGCTCCCGGCCAACTGGATTCCTGCATTGTACATGTCCCTCGGTGATTGTCTGACACCCCCTTGTCTATTAGCCCAACTATTGTGCATTGGCTCCCATTGACTTCAGGAAGGATTGAGTTCAGCCAGTTCACTGAGCAACACTGGAACCGAACCCAGGAGAGCTCAGCTCACTCCTATGAGAAGACCACCTCACCACAATGAGGAGAATGTTCCGGCCCCGGAAGTGGGGGATGTTCTGCCCCTGAAGGGGTTCATCTGGGTTCCCACACTATATATGTGTGTATCATCATCTGCTGGAGATAAAAGACGTCACAGTGACTATGGAGGAAGAGGACGGACATGATGATGGAGGAAGAGGACGGACGTGACTATGGAGGAAGAGGACGGACGTGACTATGGAGGAAGAGGACGACATGACTATGGAGGAAGAGGATAGACGTGACTATGAAGGAAGAGGATGGACGTGACCATGGAGGAAGAGGACGGACGTGACTATGGAGGAAGAGGACGGACGTGACTATGGAGGAAGAGGACGACATGACTATGGAGGAAGAGGATAGACGTGACTATGAAGGAAGAGGATGGACGTGACCATGGAGGAAGAGGACGGACGTGACTATGGAGGAAGAGGACGGACGTGACTATGGAGGAAGAGGACGGACGTGACTATGGAGGAAGAGGACGGACGTGACTATGGAGGAAGAGGACGGACGTGACTATGGAGGAAGAGGACGACATGACTATGGAGGAAGAGGACGACATGACTATGGAGGAAGAGGATAGACGTGACTATGAAGGAAGAGGATGGACGTGACCATGGAGGAAGAGGACGGACGTGACTATGGAGGAAGAGGACGGACGTGACTATGGAGGAAGAGGACGGACGTGACTATGGAGGAAGAGGACGGACGTGACTATGAAGGAAGAGGACGGACGTGACCATGGAGGAAGAGGACGAACTTGACTATGGAGGAAGAGTACAGACATGACTATGGAGGAAGAGGACGGACGTGACTATGGAGGAACAGGATGGATGTGACTATGGAGGAAGAGGATGGACGTGACTATGGAGGAAGAGGACGGACGTGACTATGGAGGAAGAGGACGGAGATGACTATGGAGGAAGAGGACGGACATGATGGGGGGTTACTGGGTGTAAATAGAACATAACATCTTATTACCTCCTCTGCTGCCACTTCCACCAATGGCTCCTCTCTACTTCCTGTCTGTACCTGACATCACTTCCTGTCAGTCTTCCATAGAGACTTCCTGTCTGGGTAGAAGTGAGATCCCCACCTTGTGGAGCTCAGAGGAACTGCAGCCCCGAGAAGCGTCTGGTAGTGTGACCCCGGCCTTGTGCTGGGTGTGTATGGACTGTAGATCCTTATAGAGGGGTCACCTCCACTCCCACCAAGGGGGACAGAAATATATGACTGCTGGGGGGAGTGGTTTTGGACCTCTCTGAGCTCCACAAGGTGGGGATCTCACTTCTACCCAGACAGGAAGTCTCTATGGAAGACAGGAAGTGATGTCGGGTAAAGACAAGAAGTGATGTCAGGTACAGACAGGAAGTTCCATGAATGAGGAAGCAGAGAGGAGACATTCCTGGATCTGGCGGCAGAGGAGGTAATACGTAGATGAACCCCTTCAGGGGGAGGGGTTGATGATAATATAAATTGCTCCTAAAGCTGACTTACAGGAAAGACAATAAGACGTCTGTAGTGAGTGCGGAATGTGTATGACCCCTCCACAGACATGTAGGTGCCGGCCTGATCCGTGGTCACAGGGGCAGTATGAAGACAAGGCGGTTGGCCCCACAAGCAGTGATGTAGGGGATAAAATCCTTTATTGGAATCCTTTACACACAATGTAGTAATAACATGACAGCTCCAGGACAGGACAGAGGAACAGAAGACGCGTCACACCAATACAGGCTTTCATGTTCTATGTAAATAGAAGGATTTGGAATTGTCATTTGCAGACACCTCCCTCCAGGGCTGAGTGCCGAGTGGGATGTTATCATGTTTATGTAGGATTGTTTCATTTATTGTCTCATTATATTGTGGGTGACTCCACCTCCCTGCTTGGACTGAGCAAATAAAAGGTGTCACTCATCCTTCCTTATCATGCTGGTTTCCATTTCATATATCTGTGACCTGTCCGAGGAACCACATATATTACAGGGATTGTTGTCACTTTATGTGTCATGATATTAATGATGTCATGTTGTTGTATACTTTGTTATCCCGGATTCCAGACAAATCCTTATCAGCTGTTACATGTTATTTAAAGCTGTTCTGGACAAATAAAAATCAGTAATGACTGAGCATGTATTGGTGTGACACGCGTGTTCTGTTCCTCTGCTCTGTCCTGGAGCTGTCATGTGTTACTACATTGTGTGTAAAGGATTCCAATAAAGGATTTTATCCCCTACATCACTGCTTGTGCGGCCAACCGCCTTGTCTTCATACATGTCTGTTGCTTGCCCTGACCTTTCTCCTGATTCCTGGATCTCCTCCTCATCTCTCCTCCATATCCTCTTACACAGCTTTTCTCCACACCTGCAGTGACCCTGGGGGGAGGAAACTTGGCACCAGCACGCCGCCAAATCCATCCCCACCATTAGGGGCTCTGGAGACAATTGTCTGCTATTTACACTCCGTTCCTCCGCCCGTCACCTGATCACATGACAGCTTACTGCCACAGATTCCGGACAGATTTCTGGATGGTAAAGGTCAAAGTTCACTCTTCAGTTTAGGAAAGGTAGGACGCACCCAGGAACAAGGATTTGGTTTGTATGGGAGCCTCATATAGAGGACCCCTCAAATCTCCCCATCCAAATCTCCCTCCAACCAGAGTCTATGTCCTATAACATCACACTGACCTCACAGCTCCTCCTCCCAATGTCCCTCCATCCAGAGTCAGAGAATCCTATGACATCACACTGACCTCACAGCTCCTCCCAATGTCCCTCCATACAGAGTCAGAGGATCCTATGACATCACACTGACCTCACAGCTCCTCCTCCCAATGTCCCTCCATCCAGAGTCAGAGAATCCTATGACATCACACTGACCTCACAGCTCCTCCTCCCAATGTCCCTCCATCCGGAGTCAGAGAATCCTATGACATCACGCTGACCTCACAGCTCCTCCTCCCAATGTCCCTCCATCCAGAGTCAGAGAATCCTATGACATCACGCTGACCTCACAGCTCCTCCTCCCAATGTCCCTCCATTTGGCTCCTTTCTTTTTATTCTATGGTCTTAGGATGTGGGGGACCCTTGGCATCCTCATAAGCAAAAAAGAACTGTTGGTCCTGCATTGTGTATAATGACGTCAGAATTCCTTTTAACCTGTGTGGTGTGGGGGTCCTGTGGGGGGAAATTATACCTCAGCCTGAAGAGGGGCTTTAATAAAATGGAGACCTGAATGGAGAGGTGAGGAGGATTCTGGGAATATCATTTGATGTGACTATTTGTGTTCAGATGTAGAGTTTTCCTCCTGTGAAGTCTGGAGATCATATGACATCACATTGCCTCCACCTCCCTCCCTGATAGAAGAGAGAAAGAAGAAGAAGATTCTAGAAGTCACCAGAGAGATCACTGAGCTGCTGACAGGAGAGGTGAGTGGTGCCGGGAATTCTGGGACATTCTCCAGTAACAGACAAGGGATGTGTCTGGATGGTGACTGTATCATTGTGTGTGTCAGGTTCCTATAAGGTGTCAGGGTGTCACTGTCTATTTCTCCATGGAGGAGTGGGAGTATTTAGAAGGACACAAGGATCTCTACAAGGACGTCATGATGGACAATCAGCCGCCCCTCACATCACCGGGTAAGAGGAGACTTTATTGTAAAGGAGAGAGCAGTACGGAGGATCCACCTAGATCCCCCATCATCTGATAAACACATAGAAACAATGGATTCAGTCAGTGTGTGTGTTTCCTACAGATGGATCCAGTCATGGGAACCCACCAGAGAGATGTCCCCGTCCTCTGTATTCCCGGGATTCCACACAGGAAGGTCACACCATCCCTCACCATCATCAGGTAGATGAGGAACAATCACTGATAGTATCATTAGGATCTGTACATTATCTGCATTGTTACCATTGATGTCATTTTTATTATATATTCAGAGTGGAAACCTGAGAGATCCTAAAGTTGAGGTTAAAGAAGAGATAAAAGAGGAGGAGGATGAGGATGGGGGGATGGAGGAGTCAGAGCTTCTAAGAGAACACAAAGATCTGTACCAGGACACCATGGTGGAGTCATCCAGCTACAGGAACCCACCAGAGAGATGTCCCCGTCCTCTGTATTCCCGGGATTCCCCACAGGAAGGTCACACCATTCATCACTGTTACAAGGTTGGTGGGATGGAGCATCTAGAACATGGACTTGTAGAGACAATGTGTGGAGTTTTTTTTATGTGAGCCAATATCTCACAGATGATATTTTCTCTCATTTCCTTGATTTAGAGTGGAGATCCAATCGATATAGAATTTGAGGTGAAAGCAGAAGAAGAAGAGGCGTATGTGAGGGATGATCAGCAGTCTATGGAGGAGGATGGAATAACGGGGACATTTATAGAGGAGGACACTCCTACAGAGATCAGCACAGGTGGGTCATGAACACTAAATCCATTCCTCCACCCATACTGCTCACTGATTGGTCCAGAGTAGGGCGGGGACTGGGTGATATCAGCCTGTAATCCCCTGGTCACTTTCCTGAGCTGTGTTCCCCGTCCTGTATTCCTGTATTTCTCTCGGATAATCTTCCTTCTCTGTGCTGCAGACACAATTTATGTATCTAGACTGGATTTATGGAGGTTCTGGGGTTCAGCTGGCAGCAAAATGTTCATTTTCACCATAAGTGTTACTAGACCTAGGCACCTGGGGTGTGTTCTTTGAGTCTTCTTCTCCATGCCCGGGTCTAGTAAGATCTCTGACAGAACATTTCTCCCAGGGTTCCTTGCTCTGTAGTCTGCTGGCTGTGCTGGGTGGAGGGATATGTCTGTAGTGTCTCAGACCCAAGTCACTGAGTGCAGTCTCAGGAGATGGGAGGCAGCGGTGTGGGATCTCTGCAACTTGTCTACAGTAAACATTTAATGTTCCACTGAATACCAATATTATGAGTCCTGACCCTTACACTGTATAATTTATATTGTACATTGCATACTCCTGACCCCTGCACTATATACTCTATGTTGTACATTACATACTCCTGACCCCTGCACTATATACTCTATGTTGTACATTACATACTCCTGACCCCTGCACTATATACTCCATGTTGTACATTACATACTCCTGACCCCTGCACTATATATTCTATGTTGTACATTCCATAGACCTGACTTCTGCTCTCCCCCTCCCCCCACTGCTATATATACACATAATATAGATTCTCTTTTGTTACCCCCATTTCCTCCCAGCTGGACATTTTATATCGGATGATGTGATTGGAGCACAGACTTTTACATGGTGATAATAATGTGATAACATCCTCCAACTTTGGCCCCTTAAACAGAAAGTGATAATGAGGGAGGAGTCAATACCCCAATGATGGTGGTCTTCAGGATCAGTCCAGTCTTCATCTTGGTTGTTCTCCCCCCATCCTCACTCTCTGACCTCTGGTGGGGCTCAGCCCCGCTGTTCTTCATGACTAAATCCTGGACTATATAAGGAAGTGCAGTACTTCTTGTGTTGGGAAGATGGCGATGAGTGATAGAGGGGGTGGGGACCCTCGTCCTATAATCCCCTCATCACTGTCCCTCCTATAAAAGACAGTTCTGGTTGTTTCCTCACTCTCTGACTAAGGTCCATGAATAAAGAAATGACCTGGTAGGAGATCAGAGGAGCCATTTCCTAGTTCCCTTGAGGGTGGAATTGTAAGCTCCTCAGAGCCCAAGCTGCCTGATGTGGGCGGAGTCCTGGTTTGGGGGAACCAATCAGCTCCTGTCTAGTAATCCTCTTTGTCTTTGTATTTTAGTCCATGGCCGGGAGATGAGGAAAACCTCCGAGGATTGTCTCACTTTGTCTCCAGACTGGAAAGTAGAAGATGAGGACATCACACAGTATAGTCCAGGAGAAAACCCGGCTCCCTCCAATGTCCATCCGGCACCACCCAGTGTAGATGGACCATCGGATTCCTCGTATCCTGAGGAACCTCAGACTGTGCGGGACCGGGTCGGCCTTCCAACAGGGAAGAGGTTCTCCTGTACTGAGTGCGGGAAATGTTTCCATTATAAATCCCAACTTAATAGGCATAAAAGATGTCACACAGGAGAGAAGCCGTATTCCTGTCCTGAGTGTGGGAAATGTTTTTCAGTGAAGTACAATCTTTACTTACATCAGAGATCTCACACAGGGGAGAAGCCGTATTCCTGTCCTGAGTGCGGGAAATGTTTTTCAATGAAGTCCAATCTTTACACACATCAGAGATCTCACACGGCGGAGAATCTATTTTTCTGTTCTGAGTGTGGGAAGGGTTTCCGGCATAAATCAGAGCTTAATGTGCATGAAAGATCTCACACAGGGAAGAAGCTGTATTCCTGTCCTGAGTGCAGGAAAAGTTTTTCAGACAAGTCCAAACTTCATAGGCATCAGAGATCTCACACGGGGGAGAAGCCGTATTCCTGTCCTGAGTGTGGGAAGGGTTTCTGGCGTAAATCAGAGCTTAATGTGCATGAAAGATCTCACACAGGGGAGAAGCCGTATTCCTGTCCTGAGTGCGGGAAATGTTTTTCAGTGAAGTCCAATCTTTACACACATCAGAGATCTCACACAGGGGAGAAGCCATATTCCTGTCCTGAGTGCGGGAAATGTTTTTCAGTGAAGTCCGATCTTTACAGACATCAAAGATGTCACACGGGGGAGAAGCCATATTCCTGTCCTGAGTGTGGGAAATGTTTTTTAGACAAGACCAAACTTCATAGTCATCAGAGATCTCACACAGGGGAGAAGCCGTATTCCTGTCCAGAGTGCAGGAAATGTTTTTCAGACAAGTCCTATCTTTACAGTCATCAGAGATCTCACACGGGGGAGAAGCCATATTCCTGTCTTGAGTGTGGAAAATGTTTTGCACGGCAGTCCATTCTTCATACACATCAGAGATCTCACACAGGGGAGAAGCTATATTCTTGTACTGAGTGTGGGAAATGTTTTTCACAAAAGGCCAATCTTTACACACATCAGAGATCTCACACAGGGGAGATGCTATATTCTTGTCCTGAGTGTGGGAAATGTTTTTCACAAAAGGCCAGTCTTTACACACATCAGAGATTTCACACGGGGGAGAAGCCATATTCTTGTTCTGAGTGTGGGAAATGTTTTTCAGATAAGTCGAATCTTTCCAGACATCAGAGATCTCACACAGGGGAGAAGCCGTATTCTTGTCCTGAGTGCGGGAAATGTTTTTCAGAGAAGTCCCATCTTAACACACATCAGAGATCGCACACGGGGGAGAAGCCATATTCCTGTCCTGAGTGTGTGAAATGTTTTTCAAGTAACTTCAATCTTTCCAAACATCAGAGATCTCACACGGGGGAGAAGCCACTTTCCTGTCCTGAGTGAGGGAATTGTTTCTCACTGAAGTCCTGTCTTCCTGTACATCAGGGGTCCCACACAACCCTAGAGGTGTATTAGTGCCTTGAGTGCGGGAAATGTCTTCTAGATGAATGTTGCTGGACATCCCAGCTCTCATGTGGGGAAGAAGCACACCCTGATATACACCTCAGATATACTCCATGGCTGAGCTTCATCATGGAAGAAACAGTCCATAAGGAGATCAGAGGTCCCCAAAGACATGGATGAAGTGTGGGACCGGGTTGGCCATTGATGGCAGAAGAAGTTTTCAATGTATTTTCCATGAATGGAAGACATTCCAGCAGCTCAGATGTGATCCTAATAACATTGGTTCCCCCATTCACACAGGAGGAATGGACATGAACTCTCACTGAGGGAATTGCTATACAAACATTCTATGAATAGACCCCCAAATGTCAGGAGACGTTTCTATAAAGACGGGAAGTATGGAGCAGAGAAATGAATAGACCTCCCAGCAATGTTATTACCAGGCTGCAGCTAGGGGGAGCTCTAATGTCACCCCAGCAGAGGGATCCCATCTAGCCCACATTAACCCTCTCACTGCCAGAGCTGTTTCTGCATGATTTTGCACACATGGGAAAATGCAGATTTTGGTCCTGAAGATGAGATAAACCCCCAAACATCTATTCTGTGACATCAGAGGCCCTGGAGAATAAAATGGTGGTGATTGTTAAGGTGTTCCCCGTACACAGATTCCCCTTCATATCCGCCTTTATTTCCTCCTTTCCCCCATTTTCTATGTTGGGATCTTTTCTACAATACTTTGTTATAATAATGGAACACGTTGTGTATTGTATTGTACACCAATAATAATGACTCCGCCCCCACATTCCAGACAAGGGATCTTCCTGACCAATCAGATTCCTTCCTTTACTATTTCCTGATTTTTATGCTTCAATCTTGTTAAATGTAAAATTATAATAAAACATTTTATTGAACAAAAACTATTGTGTGTGTCGGTGCAATGACGGCAAACTTCAATATAGAACATTGCTCCTCGGTGACACCTCACACCCTTCAATAACGGCGCAGAGTGTGGGGGTCAGCAGTATATCATATACAGCCCACCATACAGAGTGCAGAGGGGGGCTGTAGTGTGCCCCCCCTCCTGATCCATACCAGGCCACATGTCCACAACATGGGGGTCACCTTACCAGGGGGGATTCCCCCAGGCATAGCACCTTGGCTAGTGGGTGTGGGGATCTGTGGGTGGGGGTCATATTGGATTCTGGAAACCCCCTTTAATAACAAGGGGCCCCCATATACCGTCCCCCCATGTGAATGAGTATGGGGTATATAGTACCCGACAATAGCACCAGCCCAATGACAGCTCCCTAAACTGTCATCATCTACATAAGTGAAGGGACAGGGATGGTGGGGACCTTATTACCCAAATGTGACCAGTGACCATATTTGGTCAGTGATGTCACTGCTATCCCCGCCCCCCTTCCTTACATGGCAGGGATTCCCAATGACATCACTGATTCCTGGGGGTGTGGCCGCTGTACCCATCCATGTCTTCCTCAGGCACCAGTGACAGCGGGAAGCTGTTATATATAGAAGTGGTAGAAATGTCTCTTCTATATGTGATGATCGGCTCCTGCAAAACACGGGACCGGAACAGGCAAAGTTTGGTTTGTACTGTCGTCTCATCCCTACTCTCCAACAACTAAACCCAGAGATCATCCCAAGTGGTCATTGTATTTGTCCCTTACATTGGTGACCAATGGGAGAAGGACCCCCTTATATCAGTGGTCAGTGTAGTGGTCCCTTACATTGGTGACCAATGGGAGAAGGACCCCTTATATCAGTGGTCAGTGTAGTGATCCCTTACATTGGTGACCAATGGGAGGAGGACCCCCTTATATCAGTGGTCAGTATAGTGGTCCCTTACATTGGGAACCAATAGGAGAAGAATTCCCTTATATCAGTGGTCAGAGCAGTGGTTCCTTACATTTGTGACTGATTGGAGAAGGATTCCTATTTATCAGTGGTCAGTGTAGTAATCCCTTACATTGATGAGCAATGGGAGAAGGATCCCCTTATATCAGTGGTTGGTGTAGTGGTCCCTTACATTTGTGACCAATAGGAGAAGGATCCACCTATATCAGTGGTTGGTATAGTGATCCCTTACATTTGTGACTGATTGGGGAAGGATTCCCTTTTATCAGTGGTTAGTGTAGTGATCTCTTACAAAAGACTAGAAAGTCTAGAAAAACTTAATGTGAACAAACCACCAGGACCAGATGGCTTGCACCCAAAAGTCCTCAAGGAATGTATCCAGGTCATTGATAGACAGTTATTCCTCACCTTTAGGAAAGCTTACTGACCAGAATGGTGGCAGCAGATTGGTGAAAAGCTAACGTGGTTCCAGTATTCCAGAAAGGGCCGAGATACATATCTGGAAACCCTAAGCCAGTCAGCCTAACATCAATAGTTTGTAAACTATTGGAGGGATGATAAGGGACCATACCCAAGAATTTGCTGATGAACATAGTATCATTAGTAGTAACCAGGATGGATTTATGAAAAAAGATCGTTCTTGTCAGACCAACCTATTAACAATCTATGAGGAGGTGAGCTGTAATCTGGATAAAGGAACCCCCATGGATGTTGTGTATCTAGACTTCACCAAACATCTGACACAGTACCCCATAAATGCTTAATCCACAAATTGGGGCATGTTGGTGCTGACAATAGTGTATGTATATGGAGAGAAAACTGGTTACTGGGGTGCGTACAAAGGGTGGTGATAAATGTACCTCTGAATGGTCTGAGTTATAAGTGGAGTACCCCAGGGCTCTGTTCTGGGTCCAATTCTGTTCATAAATGATATAGAGGTCGGTATAAGTAGTTCAGTCTCAGTGTTTGCTGACAATACAAAGCTAAGCAGAGCAAAATCTTCACCACAGGATATAGAAACGTTTAAATAAAATAAAGGGGTGACAACTACATGGCAAAGGAGGTTTCATGTAGGAAAATGTAACGTAATGTACTTGGGGGCTAAAAATATGAATGCAAGCTACACGCTAGGGCAGGGGTGGCCAGCTGTGGCCCACCATCTGTTGTGAAACTACATGTCCCACAAAGCATTGCAAGATGACAGTTACAAGCATGACTCCCAGAGGCAAAGGCTGATGGGAAGACTGGCAGTTACTCCAAGAGGCAGAGGCATGATGGGACTTGTAGTTCTGCAACAGCAGGAGGGCCACAGTTGCCCACCCTTGCGCTAAGGGATGAACCTCTGGGGGAATCGAGTATGGAGAAGGATCTGGGGGTCCTAGTGGATCACAGACTCAGCAATAGCATGCATACCAAGCCGCAGCAAGCAAGGCCAGCAGAATATCAGCATGAATTCAAAGGGGAATTTACTCTGGAGATAAAACGATAATTCTCCCACTTTACAAAATGCTGGTTTGGACACATCTGGAGTATGGCGTCCAGTTCTGGTCACCAGTCCTCAGGTTGGATGTGCTGGAACTGGAGAAAGTCCAGAGAAAAGTAACAAAGCTAATAAAGGGGCTGGAAGACCTCAGTTATGAGGAATGACTACAAACATGAAACGTATTCTCCTTGGAGATGAGATCCTTCAGAGGAGATATGATAATGATATAGAAATATATTTGTAACCTGCTGATTCTGGTGTTCAATGGCAAATGTAAATCCAGCTCTATGGTGCCGGGCAGTGAGCACAGGACCCACTAGAGGATGTCGGGCCCTCAGGCCACCCCCATGAAGTCTTTCTAATTGTTTGGTCAGAGACATTCACACCAGTGGCCTGCTGGAGGTCATTTTGTAGGGTTCTGGCAGGACTCATCCTGTTTCTCCTTGCATAAAAGAAGCAGATACCGGTCCTGCTGATAGACTAAGGACCTTCTATGGCCCTGTCCAGCTCTCCTAGAGGAACTGCCTGTCTCTTGGAATCTCCTCCATGCTCTTGTCTCCTGGAATTTCCTCCATGCTCTTGCCTCCTGGAATCTCATCCATGCTCATCTCCTGGAATCTTGTCCATGCTCTCGTCTCCTAGAATCTCCTCCATGCTCTTGTCTCCTGGAATCTCCTCCATGCTCTCATCTCCTGGAATCTTGTCCATGCTCTCGTCTCCTGGAATCTCCTCCATGCTCTCATCTCCTGGAATCTCCTCCATGCTCGAGACTGCGCTGGGAGACAAAGCAAACCTTCTGGCAATGGCACGTATTGATGTGCCATCCTGGAGGAGTTGGACTGCCTATGCAACCTCTGCAGGGTCCAGGTATGGCCTCATGATACCAGTAGTGACACTGACCCTAGCCAAATGCAAAACTAGTGAAAAACAGTCAGAAAAGATGAGTATGGAAAAAATGTCAGTGGCCACCTTTAAAACCATTCCTGTTTTTGGGGTCGTCTCATTGATGCCCATCTAGTGCACCTGCTGTTAAATAACACCAAAGCAGATGAAACTGATGAACAACCTCCTCTGCAACTTACCTGACCAGATCAATATCCCAGGAGTTTCATGGACTTGATGCTAAACTCTAAAAAAAAAACACTTAAAAAGTCTTCCTTTCAATTTTTTTGAGCCGTGTATTTACCTTCCTGCTGTCACATGGTCACGTTGTATCTTTCTCGGTGGGAGGAAGCTATACCAAGTTAAATATGAAAATAGTGAAGTCCATGCACTATGATGGTTACAGCTTTTATGTTCAGTTTTGTTGTTTAATAATGATTACTTTGTGTTTTTTCCTGTTCACTTCACTGTCTGAAGCTTGTGAAAGTAATTATAGGAGCCATATCCCTTTCTACAGCTCATCATATGCAGCTACGCTCCCTGCTAAACAATTACAAATGCTGAGGCACTTGAAGTGGTTGTGAACGTGTCCGGCACTCCGGCAGGAGACACACTTACAAGCAGCAGACTTTCATAGAATGGAAAGGTTGTGGGTGGGTCAGGCGCTAGGTTGGGCAGTAGTAGGACGGAAGGCAAGGGTGCTCATTGTAATCCACAAAAACCTGGCATTAGAATTCATCTCTGAGTGCAACGATGATATGGGACGTATGGCTGCCGTGGTCTTGCAGATCTCCAATAAGGATCTCCAACTCACCAATATCTATGCCCCCAACTCCCTGGCAGACCCTTCTGTAATGCTGCAGCTAATTGGATGTTGCATAATCCCAGTATGCATCAGATAGATGGAGGAGACTAACACAGTAGTAAATGATAGAGAGGACAGGTCAACACAAGGTCCACCCATGCAAAGGTGTCTACTGACTCTTCTTCCCATTAGCACAGGTGATTTCTGCCATGGGATTATTAGACCCCTGGTGATTGGCGCACCCCACACACAGGGAGTTTACTTTGTATTCTCACATTTGTCAGGCTAGACTATTGTTTTTGCAGCGCTTCCCTTTTACCTCACGTACGTCATACGGCCATACACGACTTGATTATATCACATCATAGCCCCACCTCTATTTCTCTGGCAGACCCTCGAACCACAGGCCCCCCAAATATTTGGAGATTTCCTTCCTATCTGACATGTAAGGTGGACTTCATACACACTGGTAGCAATGCTTGGCTAGAGTACACCACCACTAATGAATCCCATCAATGTGACCCACACTTGTTCTGGGAAGCTGCCAAGCCTTTTATTAGGGGAAGGATGTTTCATGTTTCCTCATATAAAAAGAATGCTTTGAAAAATTACAGAGAGGCCTGTGAAAGGCTTCAGGAGGGTCAAGTACTCAACAGAGTACCGTTGAATGCAGAAAGCATTGGCATGAAGCCAAACACCTTTTTGATCTTTGGGTAGAGAATTGCAAACATATAAATTGTTCCTATGCTGATTCACAATTGTGTAAATATGGTGATAAGGTGGGTAAGCAAAGGGTCTTTCCAACCAACTCATGTAGCCTCCCTAAAGGATACTTCTGCTACCCTTGTCTCCTCCTCAGAAGAAACCAATAAAATACTGGAAGATATTTGTGCCACTCTATATCTAGATCCAAGACCTTGAGGTGACCACAAAATTCTTAGACTCACTTCATTTACTCACTGTTGGCCCCTCCCACCTGTAATCTGTAAATGCCCCTATTTATTAAAGGAAGAGTCTGAGGTGATTAAAGGCTTACCTAGTGGGAAATCACCTGGTCCTGATGGCTACACGTTGGAATTTTATATGATGATGGACTCTCTTCATCCCTCAGCTACTGACAGTATATAATGAGATTTGGGAGGGAGGTCATACCTTCCAATGGGTCACCAAGACTATGTAAAACTGATTTCTAATAAGGGCAAGGACCCAACTGAACCGAGGTCATACCAACCCATATCCATCCTAAATGTGGACACTAAAATACTCTCTGAAATAGTAGCATCTTTCTTGGCTGCAATATTACCCTCCCTTGTCCATACTGCCCAGGCTGGCTTTATTAATGGTAGACCAGTGGCTTCCAACATTCGGAAAGTTATTGCAGTGCTGGAACAAGGCAAGGTACACCCGTCTGAGGATCGAGCTATTATTACATTGGATGCTGGAAAAGTCTTGGATAATGTCAGCTATCATTGGCTTGCTCTGGTTCTTCTGATGGGCTTTTCAGCAGTATGGATTCTGCACCTTCACCCAGGGTGGTAGCTGCAGGTCTCATATCAGGTGAAATATTGCTGCACGAAGGGTACTCACCAGGGTTGCCCCCCCTTCACCTCTTCTTTTCAACTGTGTCCTGGAACCTTTCTCCCGTTACCTTTCTTCCAGAGCCCCAATACATGGGATTCAGACAGGTCAAGAACTCTGTGAAGCTCTATTTGCCAACGATATTTTTTATGGCGGATCCTGTGGCAGATATTCACATTCTCCATCAGGTCTTCACAAGCTTCCTACAGTGCTCTGGCCTTCCAATCAATTCTGCTAAAAGTGAAATACTTTCCTTATCTCGAACCAACACCCTTCCCTGGGCCCAGCAGTCTCTCTTCACGTAGCAAATGTTCAGATCACATATTCAGGCATTACGATAGGGAAGGAGCCATCCTCGGTCTATCATTACTACCCTTCACTGATATCTAAAATAGGAAATGAGATGGAAACATGGATGTACCTTCTCCTATCGCTTTTTGGGGGATGCCACCTGTTCAAAATGGTGAGCTTTGCTCACCTATTGTACTCTCTTCAAACAATTCTGTTACTGCTTAAACAGGGGGAGCAAAAAAAAAAAAAAAAGGATGGAGCAAACTTTCCCAATATTCCATTGTATGACCTTGTCTGTTTATTGTGTATAGGGACAGATTGGATACTTCAGGCTTCCTCATACAGTAATTATGATTTGGAGTTGGCAGTGGGGCAACCATATGACTTAGCTGCTCTCCTGCATTGCAAAATACAATTGTTCCCCACAAGTATTCAACACAACCTTCTGATACGGGATCTGATTCTTACATGGAGGGACATACAGAGCAAACTGGGCCTGTCACCCCATGTCTCCCAATATTTTCCCATAAGAGGCAATAAAATGTTTCCACAAGCTGTTCAATATGTGGCTTTTAACATTTGGAGTTCTAAGGGGCTCTCCTGTGTTGCCTCCCTGTATGACGCATATTTGAACTATCAGGAACTTTGAAATCTTTCCCAACCAATGCATCAACTTATGCCCTGCCAAGCCATCCCTCTCTCTACTACCTACACCTCTCAGGTTGTATAAAGTCGTGCTGCCCAGCCAAGCAACAATGTTTTCAAACTTCCATATCGGATGGCTTCCTACAGGAATGGAAATACTCCATATCTGACATCTATCGACCTTTACACTCTCTCTTTACTAAACCTCTACATCCCACATCTGTGAAATCTTGGAGCAAGGTCATACCGGGAGAGAACCTGGTGGGCAACATACTGGAAGGATAGAACAAAGTGCAAAGGCTTGTGGTGAATGAATCCTGGAGAGTCTCAATTTAATCTCTTCCATGGGGCCATCATCCCATTTCTATCCACTAAGAACTCTCCACAAATCCACTATATAGTGAGCACCGCCCTCTCTCTTCCACCGATTTCAGGAATGGCCCCGCATCTCAACCTTTTGGGAACAAGTGTTAGCCTACATCTCAGGAGTTTGTGGCTGCTCACTCCCCATGGACCCAGTTCTTCTACTCTTCGGCTCCGCTACAACTCTCCATTCAGCTGAGAAAACCCACATCCACAAATCCCGCAGGAGCTTGCAGAGGATATTATTATGTTTACTGGTGGCCCACAGGGCTATTCCTAAGAAATGGACTATCGCCTTGTCCCCACCATCACAGACACTGAAAAAGATCTACGTCTTCTGATTTACAGAGAGAAGGTAGACATGGAGCTCAACAACCAAGCCTCAGTCAAACATTTCCATAATAGATGGGACACTTTTATTGCAGCAACACTTACATCCTTGGAGCAATCCTCTATGTTGTCTTCTTTTACTTCTATGGATGGGTTGGTGAAGGTGGTTACATTGTAGAGATCAGACAGCCGTGTATGGAACACGCATTGAGGACACGCATACATAACAGGTGTTACTTGCTCCCCATCTGGCCGTGTATACTTTGGTTTTCTGGTTCATGACGTTGTCATTCTTTTGCTCTCCTGATGTGTCTGTGCGCACTCATGGCCGAACCTTACTTCCTTGGCTTTATCATGACATCTAGGAACATTATGACATTCTGCTCCTCTCACTTATTGGAGTTGGGAACAAAGTCTCAGGAGAGAGTCCATCCATGTTTTCTGATCAGGTATCACACCCGGTCACACCTCCAGGTCAGTTCCTGCCAGAAGATTCCTTCCTCTTTCTTTATTGGAGAGATTATAATTATTTCATTGGTTACTGTGATTTATCTTTTATTCAGAAGTCATGGCAAGAAGTATGAGGTGCTCGTCTCCTCTTTCACCCCAGACATATTGCTTCTTTGTATATCTCTTTAGAAAACTCAATATAGAATGTTTGAAAAAAAATGTACTCAGCCAATGAAAGGTCAGGACTCCATTTTTATTCTTCTCCTATCAACCCGATCCCACACTTCATCCATGTCTTTGGGGACCTCTCATCTCCTTATCAACTGTTGCTTCCATGATGAATATCAGCCATGGAGTATATCTGAGGTATATATCAGGGTGTGCTTCTTCCCCACATGAGAGCTGGGATGTCCAGCAACATTCATCTAGAAGACATTTCCCGCACTCAAGGCACTAATACACCTCCAGGGTTGTGTGTGACCCCTGATGTACAGGAAGACAGGACTTCAGTGAGGAACATTTCCCTCAATCAGGAAAGGAAAGTGACTTCAGCCCTGTTTGACATCTCTGATGTTTATATAGATGGGGCTTCTGTGAAAAACATTACCTTCACTCAGGACAGGAAAGTAGCTTCTCCCCCGTGTGAGTTCTCTGATGTCTGTAAAGATCGGACTTCTGCAAAAACCATTACCCGCACTCAGAACAAGAATATGGCTTTTCTCCTGTATGAAATCTCTGATGTGTGTTAAGGCCGGATCTCCCTGAAAAACATTTCCCGCACTCAGGACAGGAATACGGCTTCTGTCCAGTGTGCAATCTCTGATGTGTGTAAAGATGGGACATCTGAGAAAAACATTTCCCGCACTCAGAACAGGAATAAGGCTTTTCCCCCGTGTGAGATCTCTGATGTATGTAAAGATGGGGCTTCTGTGAAAAACATTTCCCACACTCAGGGCAGGAATGTGGCTTGTCCCCAGTGTGCAATTTCTTATGTCTGTAAAGATTAGACTTATCTGAAAAACATTTCCCACACTCAGTACAGGAGAAGCTCTTCCCTGTTGGAAGGCCGGCCCGGTCCCGCACAGTCTGAGGTTCCTCAGGATACGAGGAATCCGATGGTCCATCTACACTGGGTGGTGCCGGATGGACATTGGAGGGAGCCGGGTTTTCTCCTGGACTATACTGTGTGATGTCCTCATCTTCTACTTTCCAGTCTGGAGACAAAGTGAGACAATCCTCGGAGGTTTTCCTCATCTCCCGGCCATGGACTAAAATACAAAGACAAAGAGGATTACTAGACAGGAGCTGATTGGTTTCCCCAAACCAGGACTCCACCCACATCAGGCAGCTTGGTCTCTGAGGAGCTTACAATTCCACCCTCAAGGGAACTAGGAAATGGCTCCTCTGATCTCCTACCAGGTCATTTCTTTATTCATGGACCTTAGTCAGAGAGTGAGGAAACAACCAGAACTGTCTTTTATAGGAGGGACAGTGATGAGGGGATTATAGGACGAGGGTCCCCAACCCCTCTATCACTCATCGCCATCTTCCCAACACAAGAAGTACTGCACTTCCTTATTTAGTCCATGATTTAGTCATGAAGAACAGCGGGGCTGAGCCCCACCAGAGGTCAGAGAGTGAGGATGGGGGGAGAACAACCAAGATGAAGACTGGACTGATTCTGAAGACCACCATCATTGGGGTATTGACTCCTCCCTCATTATCACTTTCTGTTTAAGGGTCCAAAGGGTCCACATGAAGACACGTTTCTCAAACACTAATACACAAATGTAAAGGCTTAATAACACCTAGGTTCAGGGGGGATAGGTAGGAACAGACAGGAGGCAAAACCCGATGCTGGATCAATGTGAAGGAAAGCATGACAAGTATGGGTGGAGGAATGGATTTAGTGTTCATGACCCACCTGTGCTGATCTCTGTAGGAGTGTCCTCCTCTATAAATGTCCCCGTTATTCCATCCTCCTCCATAGACTGCTGATCATCCCTCACATACGCCTCTTCTTCTTCTTTAACCTCAACTTTGATGTCTATCAGATCTTCACTCTGAACCAAGAAAATGAGAGAAAATATCATCTGTAAATATAAGGTCACATAAAAGAACTCCACACATTGTCTCCATGAATCCATGTTCTAGATGCTCCATCCCACCAACCTTGTAATAGTGAGGGATGGTGTGACCTTCCTGTGTGGAATCCCGGGAATACAGAGGACGGGGACATCTCTCTGGTGGGTTCCTGGTATTAGGTGGCTCCATCATATCCTTGTGTCCTTCTGAAAACTCCTCCATCACTCCATACTCCTCATCCTCCTCTTTATACTCTTCTTTAACATCAATATTATCATCCCCGAGGATTCCACTCTGAAAGATATAATAAAACATTCATTGTAACAAACATGCTGTGTATAAATCACAACTACCAATAATTGTCATCATCTACCTGATGATGGTGAGGGATGGTGTGACCTTCCTGTGTGGAATCCCGGGAATACAGAGGACGGGGACATCTCTCTGGTGGGTTCCTGTAGCTGGATGACTCCACCATGGTGTCCTGGTACAGATCTTTGTGTTCTCTTAGAAGCTCTGACTCCTCAATCCCCCCATCCTCATCCTCCTCCTCTTTATCCTCAACTTTAGGATCTCTCAGGTTTCCACTCTGAATATATAATAAAAATGCCATCAATGGTAACAATGCAGATAATGTACAGATCCTAATGATACTATCAGTGATTGTTCCTCATCTACCTGATGATGGTGAGGGATGGCGAGACCTTCCTGTGTGGAATCCCGGGAATACAGAGGACGGGGACATCTCTCTGGTGGGTTCCCATGACTGGATCCATCTGTAGGAAACACACACACTGACTGAATCCATTGTTTCTATGTGTTTATCAGATGATGGGGGATCTAGGTGGATCCTCCGTACTGCTCTCTCCTTTACAATAAAGTCTCCTCTTACCCGGTGATGTGAGGGGCGGCTGATTGTCCATCATGACGTCCTTGTAGAGATCCTTGTGTCCTTCTAAATACTCCCACTCCTCCATGGAGAAATAGACAGTGACACCCTGACACCTTATAGGAACCTGACACACACAATGATACAGTCACCATCCAGACACATCCCTTGTCTGTTACTGGAGAATGTCCCAGAATTCCCGGCACCGCTCACCTCTCCTGTCAGCAGCTCAGTGATCTCTCTGGTGACTTCTAGAATCTTCTTCTTCTTTCTCTCTTCTATCAGGGAGGGAGGTGGAGGCAATGTGATGTCATATGATCTCCAGACTTCACAGGAGGAAAACTCTACATCTGAACACAAATAGTCACATCAAATGATATTCCCAGAATCCTCCTCACCTCTCCATTCAGGTCTCCATTTTATTAAAGCCCCACTTCAGGCTGAGGTATAATTCCCCCCCACAGGACCCCCACACTACGCAGGGTATAGGCTTGTTGCAGCATTCTGATGTCATTACATACAACGCAGGACCAACAGTCCCACTTTACATGTGAGGATACCAAGGGGCCCCACATCCTAAGAGCATCAGAGAAATGTCAGATGGAGGGACATTGGGGGGGAGGAGCTGTGAGGTCAGTGTGATGTCATAGGATTCTCTGACTCTGGATGGAGGGACATTGGGGGGGAGGAGCTGTGAGGTCAGTGTGATGTCATAGGATTCTCTGACTCTGGATGGAGGGACATTGGGAGGAGGAGCTGTGAGGTCAGTGTGATGTCATAGGACATATAGACTCTGGATGGAGGGACATTTGGATGGGGAGATTTGAGGGGCCCTCTAGATGTGCCTCCCATGTAAATCAAATCATTGTTCCTGGGTGCGTCCTACCTCTCCTAAACTGAAGAGTGACCTTTGACCTTTACCATCCAGAAATCTGTCCGGAATCTGTGGAAGTAAGCTGTCATGTGATCAGGTGACGTGCGGAGGAACGGAGTGTAAATAGCAGACAATTGTCTCCAGAGCCCCTAATGGTGGGGATGGATTTGGCGGCGTGCTGGTGCCAAGTTTCCTCCCCCCAGGGTCACTGCAGGTGTGGAGAAAAGCTGTGTAAGAGGATATGGAGGAGAGATGAGGAGGAGATCCAGGAATCAGGAGAAAGGTCAGGGCAAGCAACAGACGAGCGCATCCAAGAGACCAAGCCGGGGTCACTACACAGAAAATCAATCCAAGGAAACAACAGGCAGGACGAGGAATAGCAAGAAGGAGCTGAGAGACAAATGAGAATATTGCTCAGCCAATGGGAGATGATCTCAGCATGACTTCCATCATGAAGGAGATGAGGGGGAGGGGAGGAAGTCACTGAAGGTGACCATAGATCCATGGAAATTCAGCTGGTTCAGCAGGGATCGCTCACATTTCCATCCATGTGTGGCCACTGCCGGATAAAAGCCACTCCCCCAGCGGCTGCAGCCAATAGCTTCAGTGCTGATCCGTGTATTCTGAGAGCGGAGGAGTCCCCCCATTGTCAGAATACAAGAGTGCAGCGGGTAGGATTCCCCATCCAACTCCAATGTGTGGATGGGGGAATCACTTCAGTTTTTATGGTCATCCCGCTGGCTGAACGATAAAACTGAACCATGTAGGCCAGCTTTGGGAGCAAATATATTATCATCAACTCCTCCCCCTGAAGGGGCTCATCTACGTATTACCTCCTCTGCTGCCAGATCCAGGAATGTCGACTCTCTACTTCCTCATTCATAGAACTTCCTGTCTGTACCTGACATCACTTCCTGTCTGTCCCTGACATCACTTCCTGTCTGTAGTTCATACAGACTTCCTGTCTGGGTAGAAGTGAGATCCCCACCTTGTGGAGCTCAGAGGAACTGCAGCCCCGAGAAGCGTCTGGTAGTGTGACCCCGGCTTTGTGCTGGGTGTGTATGGACTGTAGATCCTTATAGAGGGGTCACCTCCACTCCCACCAAGGGGGACAGAAATATATGACTGCTCGGGGGGAGGGATTTTGGCCCCTCTGATTTTGCAGTAAATGTGATTGCATTAGTCCCGTTGATTTTCGTATTTCCATGTAATAAAAGGTGTCACAAGATGTCGGGTTCCCCTTTTTCTCCTCCCTGAGTGTGTATTTAGAGGCGGAGCTCCTGCTGGAATGGCGGTTGGAGGCGGAGTCTAGGAGGGAGACTGACAGAACCCGCAGCAGACTTGCAGGAGTGAGCGAGGAGGATCCGGTTCCTTTACCATCGGAGATGAGGAGAGTGTGAAGGATGTTTCTGACTCTGGGAGCTGAAAAGCTGGGAGTCCTATTGGTGTGGTGAGGGGGAAGCACTACTAGGGGGCGCCCTCACCATCCCGTGTACAAGAGGTGGAAGAAGGCGGGGCTACACTACAGCTGACACAGTTTGGAGGGCGGAGCACTTTCACACCTTATCAACTTTTCACTGATTGGTGGATTTTTGTAGTAAAATAAGTGGATTGAAGTAGATGCAAAGTGGAAGCGGTGGACTTGCAGAGAACACTATACTGAGCACACAATATTGTCCGTCTCCATGGATTTGCACAGGATTTGAGATGATTTCCTATAGCAGCAAATCTGATGAGATGAATGAATGTAGCGCCCCCTCCTGGTCAGGTCTAGGATGTGTAGTCAGGTAAAGCATAGCTGTGTTTCTCTGCTCACCAGAGAGGCTGTCAGGTAAATTCAGTCGGTATTCTGAGTTACAGAGAGCTGTGATTGATTAGTCAGGTCTGCTCATGCTGCTCTGGTTCTGTTGGAGTTTGTCTGAGTTCTTCCCGCCTTCAGGAAGCTATGAGAGTCTTCCAGAACATGGGAATTGGCTAGACAAATGACCAGCATGAATATGGATACAGTCCTGGCCAATTGCAGGGGAGGGTGGCCCCATTGCATGCTGGGAGTGGTATTTATATTCTGAGAGCACATGGGTTCAGTGTCTTTCCTCGGAGAGGATTGCACCAGCCAGGCTGGAGGCAGGCTGCCTCGCCTGGCACTTGCTGTTATGTGACCTCGGGTGGGTGACCTGAGGGCCTGAAGTTAGAGAGTGACCCTGATTCTACAGTAAGCTGACTGAGGGGAGCTGTCTGCCAAAGCTCTGTCTGGTATCACTGGAGAGAGTGGCTTGGAAGATTGGAAGGAGGCAACCATTCTGTCCTTGGACCTGTGAGTGCAAACTCTGAGAGATCTGGGGGGCTCTGTGTGCTTGTTACCCCTCTGGTGCTTGATAGTCAGCCTGGGTCTGAGAAAGGGAGCCCTGCCTAGTGTTCTGCAGAGCTTGTCCAAGTATTGCTACTGCTAATGGGACTTCGCTCTCCTACAACTACTTGCTGCTATTTGTTACTGAGAAGTCTGCTATCTACTGTCAGCCGAGACTTCACAAGTGTTCTACTAAGAGATCAGCTAGATGTCCTCAGTGTGAAGAGTTCTGATTCTGGAGGATCCGACTACATTCCCCATCCCTATCCCCAGTTCTACAATAAACTCCAAACACAAAACATCCCCTAGACTGGTCATTGGAGACAACGAGCAGAAGTGTGTGTGTTTGCCTTGCTGTGGGGCAAAGCAAAGGGAAACCAGGGGCAACATTCAGCTCCTTCTGAGGTAGTGCTACATGAAGTTGGTGTAAAGTGGAAGCAGTAGATCTGCAGGGAACTGCATCTTGAGCACAGAGCACTTTGTTGTATATGGATTTGCACATGGTTCAGTATTCTCAATTTACTGGCAAACAACACAAGATCAATGAAGTAGGTGTAAAGTGGAAGCAGTAGATCCGCAGAAAATAATATTTTGAGTAGGGATGGGCTAACGGTTGGAGACAAACATAAGTTCGACTCGAACATTAGCCGTTTGAGTGTTCACCATTATGCAGGAAGTTTGCCCGCGTGCCCAAACAATGTAAAACATGCCTTGTGATTGGCCAAAACATTGCACCTGACCACAGGTCAGGTGCAACGCTTTGGCCAATAACAGCTGAGTTCTCAGGAAGAGCCATGATTGGCCAAAGTGCTGGCTGTATTATTGAACCACAACATGCAGAAGAGGTGGTGGAGTGGATAAGTCAGTCATCCTCATCCTCTGTCATCCAGGCTCACACTATTTTGCCTTCCACCACAGCTGCCAAAGTGTCCTGTTCCTCCGGCTCCTTGTCCACCACAGCTGCTCCTTCCGTAGCCCCACCATCATGCATGGAGGAGTCACCAGAATGATTGGATCATAGTGTCAGTCCCATGCTGCTGGAGGATGTGCAGCAATCTGAATGCTGTGATGTTGGTTCCCAGGATGAGGAAAGGAGTGACGTGAGCCTAGAGAGAGGGGGTGCCAGTGAGGGAAAAGAAATTGTCAGTCCTGTTCCCCCAGCCGCAGCACACTGCCAAGTTGGCTCCATTGATGAGGAGGATGGGGATGATGAGGTCACTGACCATACTTGGGTGCCTGAGAGAACAGAGGAGGACAGTGAGGAGGAGGCAGAACTCCAACAAGGCAGGATGTCCTCCAGGGACAGGCATAAGGGCAGCCAACCAATGGCATCACACGACAGAGCTCCACAGGTGGGGGGCGCTGCTGACTCCAGGCAGACTTCCACAAGTTCTCTGGTGTGGGCTTTCTTCAACACATGTGCAGCATTGCTGTTTGCAGTCTTTGACTGAAGCAGACCAAGCGTGGCCAAAACACCAGCCACTTGGGCACCACATGCTTGACAAGACGTATGATGAGCTGCCATGCAGCCCGCTGGTAACAGCACCTGAAAGACCCAGAAAAAGTGCAGACTTCTCCTTGCTCCTCATCTGGGATCTCTACTGTAAAACGTCAGGTCTTCTCAACAGCCTCCACTGAGAGGAGTGATGGTACAGCAGTGGGTGGCCCATCTGACAGCAGGACACCACCTGTTGAGTTCAGCAGGAACATTTCACTACGCCATTTGCTGAACCGTGAAAAAAAGACTGTCCCAGCCATCCACATTCTATCCTGGCCAAATTGCTGCGTTACAACTGCTGCCTTTCCATCTGGTGGACTCTTCCCCCTTCCGGGAATTTGCAGAATGTGCTGTATCACAGTGACAGGTTCCGAAAAGACAATTTGTTTCATGCAAGGCCATTCCAGCTCTGTACCATCATGTGGAAGGTCATGTTTTGGCCTTGTTGGACAAGGCGGTCAGCAGCAAGGTCCACATTACTGACACGTGGTCCAGCAGGCACAGTCAGGGATGTTACATATCCGTCACGGCACACTGGGTGACTCTGCTAGCAGCTGGGAAGGATGCAGGACAGGGTTCAGTTCTGGAGCTTGTTCCACCACCATGCCTCCAAAAACCTAGTGGTGATTTTGCCACATCTGTCTGCTCCACCCTCTCCCCTTCCTCTTCCTCCATGGCCTCTTCTGCTGAATTGTCCTCTGAACCAGCAGTGCTCCATAACAGGGGCGGACTGACAACTCACGGGGCCCCTGGGCAATAGGGGATTATGGGGCCCCTGTGTCCTTGCCCAAACTCAAAAAATCATATTAAAAAGGTATCAGGGACATCTCATGGGGCCCCCTACTGACCCCAGGCCCTCAGGCAGTGCCCGAGTTTCCAAATGGTCAGTCTGTCCCTGCTCCGTAAGCGTTCAAGGGGCTATGTGATCAGTCAGGCTAAAAGATGCCATGTGGTGCTTCAGCTGGTCTGTCTAAGGGACAGGAGCCACACCAGGACACAGATTCTGTAAACTCTGAAAGGGCTCTCCGCCCTCCAACAGGGACACTTGACACATGTTCCATGCTTGGCACACAAGCTGAATTTGGTGGTGCAGCGCTTCTTGAACAGGTACCCAGGCTTTCAAGATCTTCTGAGGCAGGCCATAAAAGTCTGGCCATTTCTGGTGGTCACACATGGCCAGTGTTCAGCTGGCTGAAATTCAAGCCGTTCACCAACCAACTCATTTGTGACATGTCTACTCGGTGGAACTCCACGTCGGTAACACGGCAGTGGCTGCACACACAGCAGAGGACCATCAATGAGTACCTGTGTGAGAATGGCACAAGGACAGGCTCAGAGGAGCTTGGCTTCTTCTCACCTCACCAGTGGCTGCTGACAATGGATCCATGCACTGTCCTGCCACCATCTGAGGAGGCCACAAGGATGGTGAGCTGTGACACTGCATGCATCAGTGACACTATCCCTGTAGTCTTCCTGCTGGAGCACACGCTGCATGGAATCATGGACAGGGCACTGGAGGCAGAACAGCGGGAGGAAGAGGAGGATTTCCTGTCCTCTCAAGGCCCTCTTTATGCAGAAACCATTCCTGTGGGGCCACAGAACACACAGAAGGAGGAGGAAGTGGCGGAGGAGGAGGATTGCAGCAACATGGAAGAAGAGGATCACATAGAACAGTATTCAAGGGACACTTTTCAGTCCCCAGAAACCCAGCCAGGAGTAGTACATGTCTGGGAGGAGGTAGTTCCTGACAATGTCATCCTCAGTGATCCAGAGGACTCAGAATCTCCTGCCTCCTCAAACTTACACTGCATGGGCTCCCTGATTCTGCAAAGTCTGTGTAAGGACCTGAGGATTTGTGTTATCAAGAAGAGGGATCAATACTGGTTGGCAACCCTTCTTGATCCACGTTACAAGGGTCAAGGTGCAGAGCTCATCCAGTCTTCCCAGAGGGAGCAGAGGATGAAACATCTTGAGGATGCCTTGAAAGAAAAATTGTGCAACACCTTTCCAGACACTGGGAGGTTACCATTTCCTGGACAACGTGTTTCTGAGGCTTCATTCTGTCAAATGAAGAGCGGTGGAGAAGGCGGCCAGCTGACCGATACCTTTAAACAGTTCTTTAGTCCTCAGTGCCCAGGACTGTTAGGTTTAAGCACCCATCGGCAGGGTCTGCATCATATAGTGCAGGATTATCTAGGGGTAAGAGTAGACTTGGAGACCTTTCCAACTGATCATCCACTGGGTTACTGGGTCTTGAGGATGGATCACTGGCCAGAACTTGCTCAATATGCCATCAAGGTACTGGCCTGTCCTGCATCCAGCGTGCTTTCTGAACGGACATTCAGTGCTGATGGAGGTTTTGTGATGGATAAAAGAGTGCGTCTGTCCACAGACAATTTTTTATGTTTCAATATTTTTTATTGAGTTTTTCAAAGATAAACAGGGAAAAGAGATCAGGTTCAATCATACAACATTACAGTAGACAAATATGGCTGATAATTTTGTTGTAGATCCGCCCTCTGGACAGATGAGGTGTTGGTCTTGTTTAGCAATATCATCAGAGGTATTCATGTGCATTTGAAGAACCTTGGTGAGGAGTTTGGAGAGTTGGGGGGGGTGTTAGTGGAGAGGTGGGGGAGGAGAGGATTGGGGAGGGAGGAATATAACTGGGGAATTGAGGAGATACCAGTCTTGGTGTGCGGTGTGAATTCATCTCTTGAGATGTCATCAGGGTTGTACATAACATTTTGGGTGATTTAGCCATCGGGTCCACTGGGTATTGAATTTGTGATAGGAGGAAGTGTTAATTGCGGATAGTTTTTCCATTTGACATTGAGTGTTAAGGTCTGTAATTAATGAAGTGATTGAGGGGGTATTATTTGTGTTCCATAATCTAGTAATATTAATTTTGGCGGCAAAGAGTATGTGGGTAATAATTGTTTGGGAATGAGGAGGGAGTTTCTCTATTCCGATGTGTAGGAGTGCTAATGAGGGGTTCGGGACTAACGGAATTTTGTTTATTTCAGAGATTAATAGGAATGTAGTATTCCAGAAGGAGCGAAGCCATCTGCATGACCACAAAATGTGGATTGTTGAGCCTGGCTCACCACAGTCTCCAACATGTAGGAGAATGTTTCGGGTAGTATATGGAGAGTTTAACCGGGGTCAGGTACCATTGGTGGAGTATTTTTAAGTATGACTCCCAGTGGGAGCTACATCGGGTAGCTTTAGAAGTGATGCTGAAGGTATTTTCCCAGCATTTTAAAGTTTTTTGGGTTGATAGGATTTTTTCCCAATTGGTTAGGGAGGTTGTTTGTAGAGTAAATTGTGAGTTTATGAGGTGTGTATAGAAAGTGGATATACCTTTACCCAGGTATTGGGGTTTGGTGAAGAAGATGTAGGCTGTGTTTGGTATTATAGTATTGTGGGGTAAGTTAGTTGTTAGTAGACAATGAGCGATTCTGAGGTATGTAACATTTTCAGCAGTAGGAATCAGGGGCGGACTGAAAACTCATGGGGCCCCCGGGCAATTGGGGATGATGGGGCCCCTGTGTCCTTGCCCACACTCAAAACACACCCAAAAAAGCCTATAAAAGGTACCATGGGCATTTTATGGGGCCCCCTACTGATCCCGGGCCTTCGGGCAGTGCCCTAGTGCTCGAATGGTCAGTCCGCCCCTGGTAGGAATATTATATTTGGATTGGAGAGTTTGGAAGGGGAATAAGGATTGTTTGGTGTAGAGGTCCCTTATGTTGGTTATTCCATGTTTTGTCCATTGAGAAAGGTCCAGTGAGGGGATGAAGAGGTATAGTATGTTGGTTGGAGTAGGTACATGTTTAATGTCTTTGAATTTAGTGGATAGAAGGTCCCGCCAAGCTTGTAGGGAGGCTACGATGCAGGGATGATTTAGTTGGGGTGGTATGTGTTTGGACGGTAGGGTCAAGAGTATATTTTGGGGTTTAAGTGGTTGAAAAGGGAGGGTTTCCATGATGGACTAGATTTTTTCCTTCGAAGGATTCCACCAGAAATATAATTGGTCTAAGAGGGTAGCTGTGTAGTAAGATTTGAGGTGTGGGAGTCCTGCTCCTCCTTTAGTTGTAGGTCTGATTAGAAGATTGGTGGTACATCTCGGTTTTTTCGAGTTCCATATGAATTTTGTGAGAATTGTTTAGAGAAGAATGAATTAGGGACTGGTAAGGGGAGTGTGCGGAATATATACAAGATTTTGGGTAAAATATACATTTTTAGTGTCGCCACACGGCCTAGTTTGGAGAGTTCTGAGGTGAGTAAAGTGTTTAGTTCTCGGGGTATAGTTTCAAGCAATATTTTGTGGTTTGCTGTGTATAGATGGTCTGTCGCTGGTGTGAGTCTGATTCCTAGGTAAGGAATGCTGTTTGTTTCCCATGAAAATGGGAATTGTTTGGCTAGTTGAGTTTGGAGTTGGGTCCACAGACAATTTTGAGAAAAAAACAATATTTTGGACTTTTTGTTATAAAACATGTCCAGTAAAAAAATTTAAAATCAAATTTCGTCATAAATTTCGGCCAAAATGTATTCTGCTCCATGTCTATGCTAAAGAAAAATCCCAATACGTGTAAAATAATTGGTTTATGTGAAAGTTATAGCGTTTACAAATGGTGGTATATAAACTGGAATTTTTTTTTCTACTAAAAAATGGTGGCGATCAGCGACTTATAGCAGCAATCAGTGACTTATGGCGGTGATCAGCGACTTATGGTGGCGATCAGCGACTTATGGTGGCAATCAGCGACTTATGCAAGAATAACTGAAGGGTTATGGTGTCAGTCCTGCTGCAGCAGGTTCTATACATTGTACAGATCTGCAACTTTTGCAGGTAGTTTAAGGGGACCCCCAGGCATGATATTGAAAGGAATATTTTTTTTTTTACATTAAGCAATGAGAAATGACTGCCCCTTTAAAAATGATACTCTTTGAAAAAATGTTTTTCTCTAATTCATGTCCCTCAGGGCAGTCCCCGAGTCCCCATACCACTTTTATGGCCAATACCGTACATATAAACCTTCAAATTGGGCACTTGTGAATTAGCATGTTCGAGTCCCATAGACTTAAAGTAGGTTCAATGTTCACAAACTTGGTCTGTTTGAATGTTTTACTGTGAACCGAACCGGGAGGTGTTCAGCCCATAACTACTGGCGTGCACCAGAATGTGTGATTGCACAATTCCATACACAGTAATGTGCACCAGAATGAGCATGCACATTAGTATTAGCAGGTGACCAATTTCTGCATATTCTGTTCACTACCTGTGCACAGACGTTCATCCAGAGGAACCAGCTCATCTACAGGCATGCCCTCCATGACAGTTTGGTTTAATATTGTTGGGTTAATCCCCTTATATCCTTTAGTGTCTACTGTACTCATAAGTGTGTAGCACTACCTTCCTGTCATGGGTATCCCTAAGCTTCCCTCTGCACAGCCAGGCAACAGGTATTTCTTTCACACAGACTTGCATCCAAAGACAATGACCAGACCAGGGGCTTGGTTTTGTTATTTTATTAGGGGAATTCAACTTGGATAGGGAAATAGGGATTATGGAATGCCCAAATGGCTCGAGTCAACAGGAGGAGGGCACTTCCCTCCTATGTACAAAGCAAATCCTGGACTGTTCTTTTCCTGGCAGCCGTCAGCCATAGAGGATCAGTAGCAGGTGCCCATTATGAGCAAGGAACTAGCAACCCCTCAAAAATCAGCTTAACCTCTTGTAGCTACATGCAGGGATGTCTTCTTTCCTCTCCACAAGCTGCTCCCAGTTCCACAGCATGCAAGTACTACCAGCTCCTGGCTTCTTGGAAGATCTCCCGGGACAAGGATAAAGGATTGAGCCCAGCACTGTAATCAGGACGCTTGCTACGTGTGGCAGTCTTTCCCCTTGTAGATCCCACAGAATGCTGCTGTACTCACACTGTCCTCTTTACTCTCTGCTGCTTCAGGCCTCAATCCCATTTACTCCTTACTGTTGGATGTGTCTTCCTGAGCCAGCCTGAGCCCGGCCTGGAGGCTGCCCCCGCCAGACCTAGGGGTCTCCTCCCAGGTACCGACAGTCTCCTCAGAACTCCATCTTCCACCCAACCCCTCTGTCAGCCTGACTCTCCCATATTGATAGGCCAGTCCACCACTCTACCAGGGCCTCCAAAGCTGTGATTGGCCGTACTCTCCATGAATATGTAGGTTAGGCCTCTACCCCATCCTGCCCACCAATTTCTGGAAGGTTCTATGGTCCTCCAGGGTCAGGAGGAGGTGATAGAGCCACAACCTGTGGAGTCATCCAGCTGACCTGCAATAACCCGACAACTACTATGAGTCGGGAGACATTCTTTGACAAGTCCTTTATTGAAACACCAAAAAAACCCATCCCCCGAAGTAGATCTAACATCAGTCACAATGTCCACCACCACTACCATAGCTCAGATCCACTGCGTAGATGACTATTGGCAGGTTGCTGAGTGCCAGTCTCATCAGCTCAGGTATTACTTTCACACAGACTTGCATCCAAAGACAGTGACCAGTCCATGGGCTTACTTTTGTTATTTTATTAAGGGAGTTCAACTTGGATAGGGAAATAGGGATTATGGGATGCCCAATTGGCTTGAATCAATGGAAGGGGGACACTACCCTCCTATGTACAAAGCAGATCCTAGACTTTTCTTTTCCTGAAAGCCATCAGTCCCTGCAGATCAGGTCTCGATCCCATTCACTCCTTACTGTTGAATGTAACCTTCTGAGCCAGCCCAGCCCCCCTCAGACCTAGGGGACCCTACCCAGGAACAGGCTCCTCAGCACTCCCAACCCCTCTGTCAGCCTGACTTTTCCATATTTATAGGCGAGTCCACCAAATCTGAAAATGGCCAACCTCCATGAATATGCAGATTAGGCCTCCACCCCTTCCGGTTTACTGACTTCTGGAAGGTTCTATATTCCTCCAGGGTCAGGAGGAGGTGACAGAGCTACAACCTGTCGAGTAATCCAGCTGACCTGCAATAACCCAACCTCAATCACAGACTCAAACAACTACCGTGAGTCCTACACAATGATTTTACCTACACTATTCTAGTAGCACATTAGAGGGCGCTACAAGTACAGGAGTAAGATCTCAGGAATCTGTATGAAACCCGGCCTGACAGGAAACGAAGGGGTCTAATTATAATTCATAGGATGAATGTGACAATCACTTATTCAGACATTACAAATTCTGGCCATTTTGTTCCTAGAACACTGATTTCCTATGATAAGCAGCTCCACCTAGTGGCCATAATGAAGTACTTTTCCTGAAATACCTCCATCAGTAAATATAGCACACTATATTATGGTCACTAGATGGAGCCAACGATGTGATGAAATAAAATAAGACCACCACTCGTTACAGCTGAGCGAATGACAGTCACATTTATGCAACAATTAGAAGAAAAAATAAACCTCTAAGTGTTTGTGAAATCTCCCACCACAAAATGTACTCAGCCAATGACAGGTCAGGACTCCATTGTTATTCTTCTCCTGCCATCAATGGCCAACCCGGTCCCACACTTCATCCATGTCTTTGGGGGCCTCTGATCTCCTTATGGACGGTTTCTTCCATGATGAAGATCAGCCATGGAGTATATCTGAGGTGTATATCAGGGTGTGCTTCTTCCCCACATGAGAGCTGGGATGTCCAGCAACATTCATCTAGAAGACATTTCCTGCACTTAAGGAACTAATATACCTCCAGGGTTGTATGGTGCCCCTGATGTACAGGAAGACAGGACTTCAGTGAGGAACATTTCCCTCACTCAGGACAGGAAAGTGGCTTCTTCCCAGTGTGAGATCTCTGATGTGTGTAAAGATGGGACTTGTCTGAAAAACATTTCCCACACTCAGGACAGGAATACGGCTTCACTCCTGTGTGGGTTCTCTGATGTGTGTTAAGATTGGATTTATCTGAAAAACATTTCCCACACTCAGGACAGGAATACGGCTTCTCCCCTGTGTGAGATCTCTGATGTGTGTAAAGATTGGACTTCTGTGAAAAACATTTCCCGCACACAGGACAGGAATATGGCTTTTCACCCGTGTGAGATCTCTGATGTGTGTAAAGATTGTATTTATCTGAAAAACATTTCCCGCACTCAGAACAGCAAAGTGACTTCTCTGTTGTGTGAGATCTTTGATGTATGGAAAGACAGGACTTCTGTGAAAAACATTTCCCGCACTCAGGACAGGAATACGGCTTCTCCCCCGTGTGAGACCTCTGATGTGTTATAAGTTTTGATTTTTCTACAAAACATTTCCCACATTCAAGGCAAGAATATGGCTTCTCCCCTGTGTGAGATCTCTGATGTCTGTAAATGTAGGTAATATGTGAAAAACATTTCCCACACTCAGCACAGCAATACAGCTTCTCCCCCATATGAGATATCTGATGTGTGTAAAGATAGGACTTCTGTGAAAAACATTTCCCGCACTCAGAACAGGAAAGTGGCTTCTCCCCCGTGTGAGATCTCTGATGTCTGACAAGATTTGACTTTTGTGAAAAACTTTTCCCGCACTCAGGACAGGAATATGGTTTTTCCCCCGTGTGAGACCTTTTATGCCTATTAACAAGGAATTTAGAATGGAAACCCTTCCCACACTCAGTGCAGGAGTAGCTCTTCTCTGTTGGAAGGCCGGCCCGGTCCCGCACAGTCTGAGGTTCCTCAGGATACGAGGAATCCGATGGTCCATCTACACTGGGTGGTGCCGGATGGACATTGGAGGGAGCCGGGTTTTCTCCTGGACTATACTGTGTGATGTCCTCATCTTCTACTTTCCAGTCTGGAGACAAAGTGAGACAATCCTCTGAGGTTTTCCTCATCTCCCGGCCATGGACTAAAATACAAAGACAAAGAGGATTACTAGACAGGAGCTGATTGGTTCCCCCAAACCAGGACTCCGCCCACATCAGGCAGCTTGGTCTCTGAGGAGCTTACAATTCCACCCTCAAGGGAACTAGGAAATGGCTCCTCTGATCTCCTACCAGGTCATTTCTTTATTCATGGACCTTAGTCAGAGAGTGAGGAAACAACCAGAACTATCTTTTATAGGAGGGACAGTGATGAGGGGATTATAGGACGAGGGGCCCCACCCCCTCTATCACTCATCGCCATCTTCCCAACACAAGAACTACTGCACTTCCTTATTTACTCCATGATTTAGTTATGAAGAACAGCGGGGCTGAGCCCCACCAGAGGTCAGAGAGTGAGGATGGGGGGAGAACAACCAAGATGAAGACTGGACTGATCCTGAAGTCAGGAGTATGTAGTGCAGGGGTCAGGAGTATTTAATGTACAATATAAATTATACAATGAAAGGGTCAGGACTCATAATATTGGTATTTAGTAATCAGTGGAAGCGTAAATGTTTACTGTAGACAAGTTGCAGAGATCCCACACCGCTGCCTCCCATCTCCTGAGACTGCACTCAGTGACTTGAGTCTGAGACACTACAGACATATCCCTCCACCCGGCACAGCCAGCAGACCACAGAGCAAGGAATCCTGGGAGAAATGTTCTGTCAGAGATCTTACTAGACCCGGGCATGGGGAAGAATACCCAACTCACATGTCCCATGGGCCTAGGTAGAGCTACACCTATGGTGAAAATGGACATTTTGCTGCCAGCTGAGCCCCAGAACCTCCATAAATCCAGTCTAGATACATAAATTGTGTCTGCAGCACAGAGAAGGAAGATTATCCGAGAGAAATCCAGGAATACAGGACGGGGAACACAGCTCAGGAAAGTGACCAGGGGATTACAGGCTGATATCACCCAGTCCCCGCCCTACTCTGGACCAATCAGTGAGCAGTATGGGTGGAGGAATGGATTTAGTGTTCATGACCCACCTGTGCTGATCTCTGTAGGAGTGTCCTCCTCTATAAATGTCCCCGTTATTCCATCCTCCTCCATAGACTGCTGATCATCCCTCACATACGCCTCTTCTTCTTCTGCTTTCACCTCAACTTTTATATCGATTGGATCTCCACTCTAAATCAAGGAAATGAGAGAAAATATCATCTGTAAAATGTAAGGTCACATAAAATATCCACACATTGTCACCATGAGTCCATGTTCTAAATGCTCCATCCACCAACCTTGTAATAGTGAGGGATGGTGTGACCTTCCTGTGTGGAATCCCGGGAATACAGAGGACGGGGACATCTCTCTGGTGGGTTCCTGTAGCTGGATGACTCCACCATGGTGTCCTGGTACAGATCTTTGTGTTCTTTTAGAAGCTCTGACTCCTCCATCCCCCCATCCTCATCCTCCTCCTCTTTAATCTCTTCTTTAACCTCAACTTTAGGATCTCTCAGGTTTCCACTCTGAATATATAATAAAAATGACATCAATGGTAACAATGCAGATAATGTACAGATCCTAATGATACTATCAGTGATTGTTCCTCATCTACCTGATGGTGAGGGATGGTGTGACCTTCCTGTGTGGAATCCCGGGAATACAGAGGACGGGGACATCTCTCTGGTGGGTTCCTGGTATTAGGTGGCTCCATCATATCCTTGTGTCCTTCTGAAAACTCCTCCATCACTCCATACTCCTCATCCTCCTCTTTATACTCTTCTTTAACATCAATATTCTCATCCCCGAGGATTCCACTCTGAAAGATATAATAAAACATTCATTGTAACAAACATGCTGTGTATAAATCACAACTACCAATAATTGTCATCATCTACCTGATGATGGTGAGGGATGGTGTGACCTTCCTGTGTGGAATCCCGGGAATACAGAGGACGGGGACATCTCTCTGGTGGGTTCCCATGACTGGATCCATCTGTAGGAAACACACACACTGACTGAATCCATTGTTTCTATGTGTTTATCAGATGATGGGGGATCTAGGTGGATCCTCCGTACTGCTCTCTCCTTTACAATAAAGTCTCCTCTTACCCGGTGATGTGAGGGGCGGCTGATTGTCCATCATGACGTCCTTGTAGAGATCCTTGTGTCCTTCTAAATACTCCCACTCCTCCATGGAGAAATAGACAGTGACACCCTGACACCTTATAGGAACCTGACACACACAATGATACAGTCACCATCCAGACACATCCCTTGTCTGTTACTGGAGAATGTCCCAGAATTCCCGGCACCGCTCACCTCTCCTGTCAGCAGCTCAGTGATCTCTCTGGTGACTTCTAGAATCTTCTTCTTCTTTCTCTCTTCTATCAGGGAGGGAGGTGGAGGCAATGTGATGTCATATGATCTCCAGACTTCACAGGAGGAAAACTCTACATCTGAACACAAAGAGTCACATCAAATGATATTCTAAGAATCCTCCTCACCTCTCCATTCAGGTCTCCATTTTATTAAAGCCCCACTTCAGGCTGAGGTATAATTCCCCCCCACAGGACCCCCACACTATGCAGGGTATAGGCTTGTTGCAGCATTCTGATGTCATTACATACAACGCAGGACCAACAGTCCCACTTTACATGTGAGGATACCAAGGGGCCCCCACACCCTAAGAGCATCAGGGAAAAAGATGGAGGGACATTGGGAGGAGGAGCTGTGAGGTCAGTGTGATGTCATAGGATTCTCTGACTCTGGATGGAGGAACATTGGGAGAGGAGCTGTGAGGTCAGTGTGATGTCATAGATAAAATGCACACCCACGGTGACTAGCTAACTGAAGTGTGGTCCGCCCATGACTGGGGTAAAGAGGGAATGAGGGGACTTTGAGCATATAAGAGTGACCCTGATATACTTTCACAGCCTTCACTATCTTTGGTCACCACTAGAGGGAGACTCCACTCCACTCCAGCTGGCTTACCACACACAGCCAAACACAAATCTTACATACAATCTTGTGCAAAGGTTGGGGAGCAATCTAGCAATTGGCACACCTTTCTAGGATTCCTCCAGCTATCCTACAAGCTAGAACCCCATTGTTAATCAGTCTTCCACTGTCCACACCCCCCCCCCCCCACACCGGACACACAAAAAACAGTAGCTTGCCACCACCCAACAGTTTGTACGCAGACTGGTCTGCTGGGCCACCACACACACACCGATCTCCGTCTGGCAGATCTGCTACTTTACAATCTGCATGCTATCTGCCAACACACAGTGCAATTACATACAGATTGGCAATGAACTTAGAGCGAGTACATAGACACTACAATACAACAATCTCTCTGGAGATATGAGCCCGAGCTTAGTACACAGAAGTCACTTAATAATTTTATGATTTAATACAAAAAGACACACAATTGGCTATTGACTATAACATAAAAGGGAATAAAAACAGAAATAAAACCTTACCAAGATTTATCCTGCGACTGGAGGAAGTCAAAGAAAGTCTGCAATTCACCAGTCATATTGAACCGACTCTGTACGAATCACCCCCTCCATATCTCAGGGTCCTCAATTTATTATTAGGACTTTAACCCTTGGCCAATCAACCCTGAGGGGTGTTCCTGTACCAACCCACAGGATGTTCTGTGTTCTGAGGTGCCCAATCTTGAATGGGCAAGAAACGATTTGGATCAATGAGTCAGGAAAAAGATTTCTGACACAAGCGCATCAGTCCGATCGCGACAGTACCAATCACTTTTCAGCTGTCGCAATCAGGTGCCATATAACCATTTTGTGCGTTTCTCTGGGATTCTACAGAGGCTACAAATACCTTTTTTACATGCAGATGTAGCCTACAGTGTGTCCAATCAGAAGGAAGTATTTTCATCTCTCTGCAACTAATATTTTAGCTTTTATGAGAGATTAAATAGATTCCTCTGATCTATTTCCTGCTGACTCTTGTAGCCAAAATGACTAGGATTCTTCTTTTAGGTTCAAGAAGGTGGCAAAGTCTGGCTACATAGGTGATGTTTTATTGGCATTCAGGTGTCACCTCCAGGTAAGAAGCTGCTCTGTCCTTTCAGATGCTAATTGGTGAACATATTTCTCTGACTGAATACTGAACACTTATCTGTAATAACATAGAATGAAAGTTGTGATGGACAGCAGAAATATTCTTTTTTTGTGTGTTGTCTGAAGTTCCTGGGCCTCACAGGGGGAGGGGAAATGGGATGTATCTCTATATAGAACAAAGGCAGCATGGCTCTGTGTGGCTGGGGAAGTCCAGGCCACTTCTTAGCAGGGGGTGGGGACAATTGCAGGGCCATGTGGACTCGTTGTTGGGAGAGCTAGAGTCATGATGGACAGGGCTACTCCTGCCTGAGCCTTAACTAAGAGATGCTTGGAACTGTACTTTGCTTTGTACACTGCTGGCTGGTGAGTCCCTGGATGGCTACCCTGTGAACTGCCCTCTGCTGTGCCCGGACCTCCTGCCTGCCAGAGCTACCTTCTGCTGTGGGCCCTGATTACCTTGCCTGCCTGAATTGCCCTCTGCTGTGCCTGGGCTCTCTTTGCCTCAACTGCCCCTCGGCTGTGTGCTAGAACTACCCACTGTTGCTGTGTGCTGAGCAGGGTCGCCCCTGCTGCTGTCCGCTGTGAACCAGGACATCCCTGTCGGACCCGTGAGTTTATGCTCTCCTGTTTTCCCTGAACTGTTCTTGTACTCCCACTCCACCTCCCTGTTGGATTACAACTACTACAGAGACTCACACCACCCCCCTGTTGGATAATAAATTGCTGTAGAGACTTTAACTTTGCCTTGTGGCTGGACTACAAGTATTGTGGACTCTCTCTCCCCATTGAGTGACTGTTGTCTGTTTTAATAAATCTTTAAGTGTTTGCTGTCTGCCTTGTGTGTTCTGACCCGCTTACCCTCCGTCACACTGGTTGGCAGCGGTGGGATCAGGACACTGAGGAGATGGCGGACAGCGAAAGCCAGCTGATGGAGAAACAGGCCCGGCCCAGCGAATACAGGAAGTGGACTATGTCGTGCCTGCAGGAGAGGGCTGAGGAGCTGTCCCTTACCTGGAAGGGCCTAGTCAAAGAGGATCTGGTCACAGCCATTGAAGAAGCTGACCCCCAAGACACCCCAACAAGGGAGTGAGCAGACCAACCTCAGCCTCCCCAGCACACCATGACCCAAAATCCAAAAGCTCCTGGCTTACTCGTGTGGAGGAGGAGATGGCCCTCCTGGGGTCAGACGCCACAGTAGAGGACAAGCGAGAGGCTATCCGGAGGGCGCATGAGAGAGAGAGCCAAGGGAGCCGTCGTAATCTAAGTTGTCCTTCTAGCCCCAGGGCTGTGGGCTTCCCCCCTCCCCAGGTCAGCCACAAAGACTTTAAGCCCTTTAACGAAGCCGCCGGGGATGTGGATGGTTTTTTTCAGGACTTTGAGCATTTGTGCCAACTCATGGAGGTGCCGCACATGGATTGGCTACGGCACCTCATGGGTCTGCTAGAAGGGGTGCAGCTGCAGCCTACCACACACTGGATTACCCAGACAGCTGAGATTATGCGCAGGTCAAACAGACGGTGCTTCAGTACTATGCGGTGACCCCGGAAACCTACAGGATTCAGTTCCGAGACTTATCCTGCAACTCAGAGTCCTCCTTCAAGATGTATGCTCACAAAGTGTCACAGGCCTGTCGTTGCTGGCTGGAGGGCGAACAGGCCCTCTCAGTGGAGAGTATTATCCAGACTTTCCTGAAGGAACAATTTTATGACAAATGCCCCTCTGAGGTCAGGGAGTGAGTGAAGGAGCGAAGTCCAGCCACCCTAGAGAAGGCCGCTGCGCTAGCAGACGAAGTTCTCACAATTAAGCCCCACTGGAAAAAACTGATGACAGAACCCGCAGGGACCCTGGGTGGTGCCTCTCCCCTGCAAAGCCATACCGCCCCCATGTCTACGGTCGCGCCACCCAGGGTCACGATGGAACGCCGGTGCTATGCATGTGGACAACCCGGGCATCTTATGGCTAGATGCTCCAAGAACATCCACCCCCCACAAACTCAAACCCCTCACCCTGACCACGATGTGCCATTGGTGACAGGAGAGCGGAGCCGATCTCCTTCCCCAAATGAATGGATGCCTCCGACAGAAATCGACACCCCTCTAGGAGTCTACGGAGTTCGCCAGCTTACCCCAAGCTACCCTGAGAAAAGGCAGCAGTACCTGCAGGAGGTTTCCATAGATGGCAGAAAGGCTACAGGGTTCTGCAACACAGGTACGTTCCTGACCCTTGGTGACCCCTGCGTATTAGATCCTGCAGTGAGCAAAAAGGACCCTGACTTTTCTATTGAGCTAGCGGGGGTGCCATGAAACATACCCCGGGGGCTATGGTTCAGCTAGATTGCGGGTTTGGGGAAAAACCTTCCCCGGTTGGGGTAATGCCAGGCCTGCCGGCTGACATTCTACTGGGGAACGATCTTGGGGACAGCGATTGCCAATTTTTGGAGAGGGGGACCTTGAACCACTAAAGGCTAGAACAGAGTTGAGGCCAGACCCCCAGTTGTTGAGGGCTTATCCTGTTAGCTATGTACGGCCACATGTAACCCCTCCTGAAGGCCCAAGGTTTTGGGGAGCTTCCCATTGTCCTCCAAACAGGTGGAGGGGTACCAGAAGGACCCATGAGCCCTGATGTCACACTTGCAAACAGAGGGGGCACATGCAGGCCAATTGTCCAAGGGGGCGTAGGAAGAACCCCACGGCTTCCCTCTGGTGGAGAGGTAATGTCAATAGCCCCAGCTATCCTCCCTGGCATTCAAATGTGCCTGTAGGCCAGCAATCTCCATATGCCCACAGGATGCCCTGCTGGAATGAGCCTCAGTACACCCTTGACCACCAAATAACAAGCCGTTATATGGACACTTAGATGGTTCTGCTGGGAAACTGCTACATGTACCATGTACAGAGCCTGTTCAGGCCTCCTGCAGGTACATGTTATGTAAAAGGGGGAGGAGTTGTGACAGACAGCAGAAATATTCTTTTTTTGTGTGTTGTCTGAAGTTCCTGGGCCTCACAGGGGGGAGGGGAAATGGGATGTATCTCTATATAGAACAAAGGCAGCATGGCTCTGTGTGGCTGGGGAAGTCCAGGCCACTTCTTAGCAGGAAGTTGGGGGTGGGGACAATTGCAGGGCCATGTGGACTCGTTGTTAGGACAGCTGGAGTCATGATGGACAGGGCTACTCCTGCCTGAGCCTTAACTAGGAGATGCTTGGAACTGTACTTTGCTATGTACACTGCTGGCTGGTGAGTCCTTGGATCGCTACCCTGTGAATTGCCCTCTGCTGTGCCCGGACCTCCTGCCTGCCAGAGCTACCTTCTGCTGTGGGCCCTGATTACCTTGCCTGCCTGAATTGCCCTCTGCTGTGCCCGGACCTCTTTCCTGCCAGAGCTACCTTCTGCTGAGTGCCCTCTCCTGCCTGCCTGAACTGCCCTCTGCTGTGCCCGGACCTCCTTCCTGCCAGAGCTACCTTCTGCTGTGGGCCCTGATTACCTTGCCTGCCTGAATTGCCCTCTGCTGTGCCCGGACCTCCTGCCTGCCAGAGCTACCTTCTGCTGAGTGCCCTGCTTACCTTGCCTGCCTGAATTGCCCTCTGCTGTGCCCGGACCTCCTTCCTGCCAGAGCTACCTTCTGCTGTGGGCCCTGATTACCTTGCCTGCCTGAACTGCCCTCTGCTGTGCCCGGACCTTCTTCCTGCCAGAGCTACCTTCTGCTGTGGTCCCTGATTACCTTGCCTGCCTGAAATGCCCTCTGCTGTGCCCAGACCTCCTTTCTGCCAGAGCTACCTTCTGCTGTGGGCCCTGCTTACCTTGCCTGCCTGAATTGCCCTCTGCTGTGCCCGGACCTCCTTCCTGCCAGAGCTACCTTCTGCTGTGGGCCCTGATTACCTTGCCTGCCTGAACTGCCCTCTGCTGTGCCCAGACCTCCTTCCTGCCAGAGCTACCTTCTGCTGTGGTCCCTGATTACCTTGCCTGCCTGAATTGCCCTCTGCTGTGCCCAGACCTCCTTTCTGCCAGAGCTACCTTCTGCTGTGGGCCCTGCTTACCTTGCCTGCCTGAATTGCCCTCTGCTGTGCCCGGACCTCCTGCCTGCCAGAGCTACCTTCTGCTGTGGGCCCTGCTTACCTTGCCTGCCTGAATTGCCCTCTACTGTGCCTGGACCTCCTTCCTGCCAGAGCTACCTTCTGCTGAGTGCCCTCTCCTGCCTGCCTGAATTGCCCTCTGCTGTGCCCGGACCTCCTTCCTGCCAGAGCTACCTTCTGCTGTGGGCCCTGATTACCTTTCCTGCCTGAATTACCCTCTGCTGTGCCCGGACCTCCTGCTTGCCAGAGCTACCTTCTGCTGTGGGCCCTGCTTACCTTACCTGCCTGAATTGCCCTCTGCTGTGCCCAGGCTCTCTTTGCCTCAACTGCCCCTCAGCTGTGTGCTAGAACTACCCGCTGTTGCTGTGTGCTGAGCAGAGTCACTGCTGTTGCCGTCCGCTGTGTACCAGGACATCCCTGCCGGACCGTGAGTTTATGCTCTCCTGTTTTCCCTGAACTGTTCTTGTACTCCCACTCCACCTCCCTGTTGGATTACAACTACTACAGAGACTCACACCACCCCCCTGTTGGATAATAAATTGCTGTAGAGACTTTAACTTTGCCTTGGGGCTAGACTACAAGTATTGTGGACTCTCTCCCTGCACTACTCCCCATTGAGTGACTGTTGTCTGTTTTAATAAAGCTTTAAGTGTTTGCTGTCTGCCTTGTGTGTTCTGACCCGCTTACCCTCCGTCACAAAACTAAATCTACAATTTCAAATTTCTACTGATCACCTCACATCTCAGCTACTGATAACATGATTCTACTCTTACATTTATGTTACAGTGACATCATAGGATTCTCTGACTCTGGATGGAGGGACATTGGGGGGAGGAGCTGTGAGGTCAGTGTGATGTCATAGGATTCTCTGACTCTGGATGGAGGGATATTGGGAGGAGGAGCTGTGAGGTCAGTGTGATGTCATAGGATTCTCTGACTCTGGATGGATGGACATTGGGGGGAGGAGCTGTGAGGTCAGTGTGATGTCATAGGATTCTCTGACTCTGGATGGAGGGATATTGGGAGGAGGAGCTGTGAGGTCAGTGTGATGTCATAGGATTCTCTGACTCTGGATGGATGGACATTGGGAGGAGGAGCTGTGAGGTCAGTGTGATGTCATAGGACATATAGACTCTGGATGGAGGGACATTTGGATGGGGAGATTTGAGGGGTCCTCTATATAAACCAAATCCTTGTTCCTGGGTGCGTCCTACCTCTCCTAAACTGAAGAGTGACCTTTGACCTTTACCATCCAGAAATCTGTCCGGAATCTGTGGAAGTAAGCTGTCATGTGATCAGGTGACGTGCGGAGGAACGGAGTGTAAATAGCAGACAATTGTCTCCAGAGCCCCTAATGGTGGGGATGGATTTGGCGGCGTGCTGGTGCCAAGTTTCCTCCCCCCAGGGTCACTGCAGGTGTGGAGAAAAGCTGTGTAAGAGGATATGGAGGAGAGATGAGGAGGAGATCCAGGAATCAGGAGAAAGGTCAGGGCAAGCAACAGACGAGCGCATCCAAGAGACCAAGCCGGGGTCACTACACAGAAAATCAATCCAAGGAAACAACAGGCAGGACGAGGAATAGCAAGAAGGAGCTGAGAGACAAATGAGAATATTGCTCAGCCAATGGGAGATGATCTCAGCATGACTTCCATCATGAAGGAGATGAGGGGGAGGGGAGGAAGTCACTGAAGGTGACCATAGATCCATGGAAATTCAGCTGGTTCAGCAGGGATCGCTCACATTTCCATCCATGTGTGGCCACTGCCGGATAAAAGCCACTCCCCCAGCGACTGCAGCCAATAGCTTCAGTGCTGATCTGTGTATTCTGAGAGCAGAGGAGTCCCCCCATTGTCAGAATACAAGAGTGCAGCGGGGAGGATTCCCCCCTCCAATGTGTGGATGGGGGAATCGCTTCAGTTTTTATGGTCATCCCGCTGGCTGAACGATAAAACTGAACCATGTAGGCCAGCTTTGGGAGCAAATATATTATCATCAACTCCTCCCCCTGAAGGGGTTCATCTGGGTTCCCACACTATATATGTGTGTATCATCATCTGCTGGAGATAAAAGACATCACAATGACTATGGAGGAAGAGGACGGACATGACTATGAAGAGAGAGGACGGATATGACGGGGGGTTACTAGGTGTAAATTGGAAATAACATCTTATTACCTCCTCTGCTGCCACTTTCAACAATTTCTCCTCTCTGATTCCTCCCACATGGAACTTCCTGTCTGTACCTGAGATCTCTTCCTGTCTGTACCTGACATCACTTCCTGTCTGTACCTGACATCACTTCTTGTCTTCCAGAGAGACTTCCTGTCTGTGATCACCACCTTATGGAGGTCAGAGGATCTGCAGCCCTGAGAAATGTCTGGTAGTGTGGCCTTGGCTCTGTCATTGGTGCCGAGTATCCCGGATGATGAGGGACAGTCCCGGGGTTTAGTTTCCTGTCCCATTATGTCTCACAGATTCCAGGACTCCATGCAGAGTGGCATTGAGGTGATGATACCTTGAACACTCTCTGGGTTCCATCACGTATCTCCCATATTTCTGTGATAGGAACAAGGGACACCTATTAGTAAAGGTATGACATAGGACACACCCCCTGCCACGCCCCCTACAGGAGAATGATACAAAGAAATGATGAGATAACCCCACAAGTGCTGTTTATACTTCTATTCCTTTATACCGGCTTTAGAAATGTACTAATCCAGAAATGTAGACGTTGGAGGGAAGGTTTAGCCCCGGGAAACACTTCCTGATAGATAAATAGAGCATTTTATATCCAACTATAGAGATCCGAGCCGAATGAGGGACCAAGGAGGAGGAAGGAGGGACAGCCGGGAGTCTGCCATCACCAGGCACTGCAATGACACCCGACTGCTGGGAGCCGTCATCTCCTTTCTGACAGGGAAAGTGGAACTCCGACATCAGCAGAGAGGCAGCGGGAGGGTGGGATCAGGTAAGTACCACCACTGACCACCAATGCTGGGCTGGGGGTACACTTTGTTCTCACTGATACTAATGATGGGGCTTTTTTTTTATCTCAGTGACACCAATGATGGGCTGGGGGTACACTTTGTTCTCACGGACACCAACAATGGGACATTTTTTTTATCACGGTGACATCAACAATAGGGCTTATTTTATCTCACTGACACAAAAAAGGGGTTTGTTCTATATCACTGACACCAGCAATAAGGTTTTTTTTATCTCATTGACACCAACAATAGGACTTATTATATCTCAGTGACACCAACAATAGGACTTATTATATCTCATTGACACCAACAATAGGACTTATTATATCTCATTGACACCAACAATAGGACTTATTTTATCTCAGTGACACCAACGATGGGGCTTATTTTATCTCACTGACACCAACGATGGGGCTTATTTTACCTCAAGGTTTTATCTCGATGTTATACCAATGATGGGTGTCAAGGAAATCTTGCCCACAGTGACTGGCTAACTGGAATGAGATCCTTGATTGGTGGAGGAGGAATGAGGGTGGAGCTTTCTCTGGGAAGATAATACCAGTGATGATACGGATCTCACAGTCTGCAATACTGCTGACCACCACTGGAGGGAGACTCTCCCACATGGGGCTGGCTGGACACGCACAGGCAGATACAAATCTTTCATACAATCTGATACAATCTGAGGTCTGTGGAGCAGACAAGTGATCCCCACACACCTCAGAGGATCCCCCGAGCTATCCTTCCATCCAGAATCCGGGTGTGATCCCTTCTTCCACTGCCCACCCACCCCCGCACACCCCACACACATGATTAAGGGCAGATTAGCACAACCTGGAGTGTGTGATGTGACTGGTGTGCCGGGCAGTGATACACACACACCTACAGATCCCGGTCTGGTAGATTCAATCCTTCCACACACTGACAATAATCTGCATTAGGGATGAGCTCCGAGTCTGGACAGAAGTTTGGATGAACACTGGCGGCTCCCACATTCTTCTGAACATCCAACGTTTACAGCATTTGCTGCAGACCGATGTGATGGCTTCTGGCTCTCCCTGGTTGCTAGGGAAGCAATGGCTGCCTGCAACAGCTGCGTCCTTAGCAACAACTGACTTCATCCCGCCGACTCACTTACATGGCCACGTAGGCAAATGGGCGGGGAATAGAGTATGACATCATTGTGTGAATATGGCCATATATGGGCAATGATGTCACCACTATCCCCGCCCCTTCCTTTATATATCTGATGACAGCTCAGGACGCTATCAGTCAGTGAGGACATTGAGGGTCTTTATCACTTTATTTCCTTTATTCGGGGTGCTGTGTACTATGTACCCCAAACTCAATGATATGGGGGGTCGGTGTCTGAGCATTCCAGATTCTGATGGACCTCCCTGACCACAGATCCCCCACAACCATCAGGCCAGGGGTGTGGGATGAGGCCCTTGTCCTCATCTGTATAGGGACAAGGTGCATTGCCACAGGGGGTCCCCCCTGACAAGGTACCCCATATTGAGAGCACATGGCCTGGCATGGTTCAGGAGGGGGGTGGGGCCACACGCTCTTCCCTACCCCTTTCCTAGTCAGCCAGGCTGCATGCTTGGATTAAGGGTCTGCTATGGATTTTCTGGATTTTTTGTATGAGGTACCCCCATAGACTCTTAGACTCAGAGGGTCCGGTATGTATTTGGGGGACTCTATACATTTCTTCATTTTTGCTGTAGGAGGGGCTACAAAAAAAGTGACATTTACAAAGAAAAACAATTAACCGGCTTAAATTGCCATCTTCCTTTTTTCTTTTGAAACATCATACAGACCCTCACAAGGTGATGGCGACAGTAGCAGTGCTTGTTTCCTTCAGCCACCTCCCAGCTGCACAGTAAAAGTGATCCAGGTGGCTGTGTAACTGCCTGATCCCATTTACACTGTGGGTAGTGAGGCCCCCATCACAGCTCCCCCTTCCCCCGCATGGTTCCAGGACTCCTTCTGGGATCCAGAGACCACATCCAGTGACTTCAGGAGGCCAAGATGGAAGAAAATGGTGAACGTCTATTCCCCGATCCCCTCTGCACTGAATGAAGCCGGCAATCCTCAGCTCTGAGTGTTTCCCGTTTCTGAGCCGTCATTCCCCGGGTGATCCAGCCAAGGAAGCATCTAACCGAGCGCCATCTGTGCATTGGAGGGTAGAGGAGACATTGGAGGTCTAATAGAGCCCCGATGTCTCATAAAGAGGACCTGTCACCTGACCAATCATGTCACGGGGGGGGGGTTATTAACTGCTTGTGATAGCAATGCAGCTAAATAGGAAATAAATACACAAGTACAAAAATACAAATGACAATAACATTTATTAAAAAATTAAACATAACCCCCGTTGCCCTGAAAACACAAAAGTACACAAAGGGTGTGTATGTGTATGTAAAGCGTGATTGCACCACACATGTGAGGTATCGCCATGAATGTCGCAGTGAGAGGAATCATTCCACCACCACAGATCACAGTTGTCTCTATACTGATGAGCAGTAAAGGCTTTAAAGTGTCTCCTATGGAGATTTTCAGGGGCCGTCATTCTTTGCCATGTCTCAGGCGCACACAATTGTAAGACTTGACTTGTTTGGTATCTATTTGTTTGGTATCTATTTACTCGACACAAATGCAGATTTATACATGTGTACAAAAAGGAAAACATTTCTCCAGAGATGAAGAGGTTAAAGGAATTGGACATTTTATTATTTAAGAAAAATTCTTGCTCCTGGCTGAATGTGGAATTTTTGAAAAACATTATATCCGCCGAAAGGTTTGCTCAGCGCTGTACATTATAGTGGGGGACAGTACATGAGACAGTACAGTAACAAGACACGAGGGGTTCGAGGGCCCTGCTCTTTTGAGCTTACAATCTAGGAGGGAGGGGATAAATTCATACCAAATCCTTAAAACAAAACCCCAAAACTTATGGGGTCCCCCACAAAATCCATCCTAGACCCATATCCCAGTCTGCAGTCTGTCTGGCCAGGAAAGGGGAGGACATGCATGCACTTCCCCCACCTCCAGAACCATATCAGGCCACGTGTCCTCCACATAGGGAGAGTATCTTGCCAAGTCCATTCACTCCTGGTTGGAGAAAGTAGGACAAGTCCAATGTATGAGCTCATATCTGGGAACACGAGGAATCTGTACAACATAAGTCATCGGGAAATGTCTATCTGTCTGCAGAACACCGGGGAGATATTGGAGCTCTAATTCATGGTCACCTGGAAATGCCTGTGTTGAGGGTTAGGCCCAAAAAGATTTACATTTGTAAACCATGATAGGTTTCTATGCAAATATTCTGACAAGGTTTGAATTTGAGTTGGTGGCCATGTACTGGTCAGCATATACATTGCTTTGACCCACAATCAAATTATACAGATCTTCTGAGAGAAACAGCTTAACAAAATCAAGGGGAGTAGTTACATTTGCTGTTTCCACCTAAATTTCTGGTTGGGCAGTGAATGGGGGAAGTATGGGTGCTGCAGAATTTGTGGGCTGCCAATTAGGATTTGTAAGTACATCCAGAAGGACACTATGGGCTCTACGTTCCTGTGTGCAAATTCTTGGTGGCTACTAGTTCTAGTCACCTCACCAGCTTGGACTACACTTATGGGACTCGCCACCTCACCAGCTTGGACTGCACTTATGGGACTCGCCACCTCACCAGCTTGGACTGCACCTATGGGACTCGCCACCTCACCAGCTTGGACTGCACTTATGGGACTCGCCACCTCACCAGCTTGGACTGCACCTATGGGACTCGCCACCTCACCAGCTTGGACTGCACCTATGGGACTCGCCACCTCACCAGCTTGGACTGCACCTATGGGACTCGCCACCTCACCAGCTTGGACTGCACTTATGGGACTCGCCACCTCACCAGCTTGGATTGCTGGAGTGTAAAATGCCAGGATGTACTAAGCTGCTGGTGACTGCCAGTTCACCAAAAGGTAGTCATGCGTTCTTAGTACTTCAGGTACCTGGGGTCTGATCTTAACAGGGACCTCTTCTCCATTGTCAGAGCTTTCTGGGAGTGACACAACTCTCTACAGGTTCATATTCTGAGGCAGAATCTGTCAGAGAGGCTTCCCCTTCACTCTCATCTGACAAGCTCAGTCCTGTAGACCTCTTCACTAGAGTACTTTTGTTGGAACATTTTAGGCATTAAATTTAGAGGTACCTAGTGCGATCCATGGGAAGAAGAGCTCTGAAAAAGAGCTCCTGGCTGACAGGGACTGCTTTAACCGCCACTAAAAAACAAATCACCTGCTAGTGCTAGCAGAGATCAAGCCTGATGTTTATAATACTGCTGTTTTGTGTACAATGTATCACAGATAATGATGTACTGACACTGCACTTGTTGTGGGGGCAGAAGGGCTAAATGCAGGTGCTGGGAGTGAACGGGCTGATCCTATTAACACATTGTTTTTGGGCACACGATACTAAGGGGGACTAGTATAGTTCTGTTTGTGATCAATAGATTGATCTGTACAAACACTCTCCTAGTAATGGCAGTGATCAGCGACCTATAACGTGGGTGCGATAGTTGACCCTGATGCTATCCGCAGTGGCAGTAATACGGTGATCGGCGACCTATAACGTGGGTGCGATAGTTGACCCTGATGCTATCCGCAGTGGCAGTAATACGGTGATCGGCGACCTATAACGTGGGTGCGATAGTTGACCCTGATGCTATCCGCAGTGGCAGTAATACGGTGATCAGCGACCTATAACGTGGGTGTGATAGTTGACCCTGATGCTATCCGCAGTGGCAGTAATACGGTGATCAGCGACCTATAACGTGGGTGCGATAGTTGACCCTGAGGCTATCCGCAGTGGTAGTAATACGGTGATCAGCGACCTATAACGTGGGTGCGATAGTTGACCCTGAGGCTATCCGCAGTGGCAGTAATACGGTGATCAGCGACCTATAACGTGGGTGCGATAGTTGACCCTGAGGCTATCCGCAGTGGCAGTAATACGGTGATCAGCGACCTATAACGTGGGTGCGATAGTAGATCCTGATGCTATCCGCAGTGGCGGTAATACGGTGATCAGCGACCTATAACGTGGGTGTGATAGTTGATCCTGATGCTATCCGCAGTGGCAGTAATACGGTGATCAGCGACCTATAACGTGGGTGCGATAGTTGATCCTGATGCTATCCGCAGTGGCGGTAATACGGTGATCAGCGACCTATAACGTGGGTGCGATAGTAGATCCTGATGCTATCCGCAGTGGCAGTAATACGGTGATCAGCGACCTATAACGTGGGTGCGATAGTTGACCCTGATGCTATCCGCAGTGGCAGTAATACGGTGATCAGCGACCTATAACGTGGGTGCGATAGTTGATCCTGATGCTATCCGCAGTGGCAGTAATACGGTGATCAGCGACCTATAACGTGGGTGCGATAGTTGATCCTGATGCTATCCGCAGTGGCGGTAATACGGTGATCAGCAACCTATAACGTGAGTGCGATAGTTGATCCTGATGCTATCCGCAGTGGCAGTAATACGGTGATCAGCGACCTATAACGTGGGTGCGATAGTTGATCCTGATGCTATCCGCAGTGGCAGTAATACGGTGATCAGTGAACAATACTGTACACTGACACTGTACTAATGGCATTGTCTGGGTGTCAGGGGGCAATCAAAGGGTTAAATGTGCTAATCTAACGTGTGTGTACAATGCTGTGCTTTCATCTACAGTGTGTCAAAGTGTCTCTCTCATCTCTTCTGGGACCAAGAAGGGTCCATGAAGAGGAGAATCAGCTAGATCCCGTGTTTACTAACATAGGCTCATGACTGCTTCTCCAATCATTGCAGGAGACCAGCAGGGTGCCGGGCAAAGTCATTGGCTAGGACCCGCTAATGAACTGTTCCTGCAAGGAATGGCAGTGGGGTCAGCGAGGAGGTACGCACATGTGCGCTTTGAACCCGCAAGTATTGAGCACCTTACAGGAGTCGCTGCTCGTCCGCAGTACATTGTGGATGGGAAGTCACCAACTAGTTAAATGAACGACTCCTGACATTTAGGGGCCAATCATAAATACTTTGCTTAGCAATTCCCCCAGTGAAAGTCCCTGTACATTCCACCTGTGTGAATGGGGGTACAAACATAATTGTATCAGACTGCTGAGCTGATCGAATGTTCTTCATTGATTTACAATGGCAATAAAATATCACATAGAAGTGACTGGAGGTTCTATACAGCTGCAGGTCACTTTTTCAGCATATGAAGGGCCCCCTCCCACCACCAGTCCTGGGCTCTTCAGTTCCATCGGGGAACCTGATACCACTGTAAGCGGTCAGCTGCACACAGTGGAGAAGGAGGAACATCCATTCCTCCAGCTCCTCTGTGCTGAATGAAGCCAGAAATGACAAGGATTTCATCTCTTCCTGTGTTGGTTCGGTGTTTACCCGGCCCATACACCCGGGATGCAGCTCATCCAACACATTTCTCATTGATCGGCTGCTTGGAGGGATCAGGGATGTTTAAGACCTAAATCTCTTAATAAAGAGGACCTGTCGCTGTCCAAGCTATCAGATGGAATGTTGTTAAACATCATGCAATTCTACATGTAAGTCCAGCACGCGTATGTAAACAGAAATTACACCAAACATGTGAGGTATCGCAGCGAACGTCAGAGTGAAAGCAATAATTCCAGTTTACTGTAAAACAATAATTTCCTCTGATCATCAGCTCCATCTAGAGACCACAATGGGGTATGAGTCCTGAAAATAACTCACTGAATACAAATATTACAATACTGCATTATGGCCACTAGATGGAGCCAAGGAAATCAGTGTGAGATAAAATACACCCAATATTCATCCCAGCTGGGTGAATGCCGGTCACATTCGTTCCATTAATGATTTTTAAAAAATAGACTACAAAATCTCCCACCACAAAATGTACTCAGCCAATCACAGGGCAGGACTCCATTTTTATTCTTCTCCTGCCATCAATGGCCAACCCTGTCCCACACTTCATCCATGTCTTTGGGGACCTCTGATCTCCTTATGAACTGTTTCTTCCATGATGAAGATCAGCCATGGAGTATATCTGAGGTGTATATCAGGGTGTGCTTCTTCCTCACATGAGAGCTGGGATGTCCAGCAACATTCATCTAGAAGACATTTCCCGCACTCAAGGCACTAATACACCTCCAGGGTTGTGTGGGACCCCTGATGTACAGGAAGACAGGACTTCAGTGAGGAACATTTCCCTCACTCAGGACAGGAAAGTGGATTCTGCCCCGTGTGAGACCTCTGATGTCTGGAAAGACGGGACTTCACTGAAAAACATTTCCCACACTCAGGACAGAAATACGGCTTTTCCTCTTTTATTGATCTTTATCTTTATTGTATGACAAGTTCTGATTTTTTTACAATTTCCCACACTCACTTGTAAGTAGCCTCCTCCCCTGTGTGAGACCTCTGATGATGTTTGTAAAGAGTGAACTTCTGTGAAAAACATTTCCCGCACTCAGAACAGGAGTATGGTTTTTCCCCTGTGTGAGACCTCAAATGTATGACAAGTTCTGATTTTCGTATAAAACATTTGCTGCACTCAGAACAGGAATACGGCTTCTCCCCTGTGTGAGATCTCTTATGTTTGTAAAGACTGGAATGTGTTGTAAAACATTTCCCACACTGTGGACAGGAATATAGCTTCTCCCCAGTGTGAGACCTCTGATGTACGGCAAGTTCTGATTTTTGTACAAAACATTTCCCACACTCAGTACATGAATACGGCTTCTCGCCTACATGCAATCTCAGATGTCTGGAAAGATGTGACTTGTATGAAAAACACTTCCCGCACTCAGGACAGGAATACGGCTTCTCCCCCGTGTGAGATCTCTGATGACTGTAAAGAATGAACTTTTGTGCAAAACATTTCCCACACTCAGAACAGGAATATGGCTTCTCACCTGTGTGAGACCTTTCATGTTTGACAAGATATGATTTTTGTGCAAAACATTTCCTGCACTCAGGACATGAATATGGCTTCTCACCTGTGTGAGACCTTTCATGTTTGACAAGATATGATTTTTGTGCAAAACATTTCCCGCACTCAGGACATGAATATGGCTTCTCCCCCGTGTGAGATCTCTGATGTCTGTAAAGATTGGACTTGTCTGAAAAACATTTCCCGCACTCAGGACAGGAATACGGCTTCTCCCCCGTGTGAGATCTTTTATGCACATTAAGATGGGATTTAAAAAAGAAACCCTTCCCGCACTCAATACAGGAGAACCTCTTCCCTGTTGGAAGGCCGGCCGGGTTCCGCACAGTCTGAGGTTCCTCAGGATACGAGGAATCCGATGGTCCATCTACACTGGGTGGTGCCGGATGGACATTGGAGGGAGCCGGGTTTTCTCCTGGACTATACTGTGTGATGTCCTCATCTTCTACTTTCCAGTCTGGAGACAAAGTGAGACAATCCTCGGAGGTTTTCCTCATCTCCCGGCCATGGACTAAAATACAAAGACAAAGAGGATTACTAGACAGGAGCTGATTGGTTCCCCCAAACCAGGACTCCGCCCACATCAGGCAAGATGGAGAACACAGCTCAGGAAAGAGACCAGGGGATTACAGGCTGATATCACCCAGTCCCCGCCCTACTCTGGACCAATCAGTGAGCAGTATGGGTGGAGGAATGGATTTAGTGTTCATGACCCACCTGTGCTGATCTCTGTAGGAGTGTCCTCCTCTATAAATGTCCCCGTTATTCCATCCTCCTCCATAGACTGCTGATCATCCCTCACATACGCCTCTTCTTCTTCTGCTTTCACCTCAAATTCTATATCGATTGGATCTCCACTCTAAATCAAGGAAATGAGAGAAAATATCATCTGTAAAATGTAAGATCATATAAAATATCCACACATTGTCTCTACAAGTCCATGTTCTAGATGCTCCATCCCACCAACCTTGTAATAGTGAGGGATGGTGTGACCTTCCTGTGTGGAATCCCGGGAATACAGAGGACGGGGACATCTCTCTGGTGGGTTCCTGGTATTAGGTGGCTCCATCATATCCTTGTGTCCTTCTGAAAACTCCTCCATCACTCCATACTCCTCATCCTCCTCTTTATACTCTTCTTTAACATCAATATTATCATCCCCGAGGATTCCACTCTGAAAGATATAATAAAACATTCATTGTAACAAACATGCTGTGTATAAATCACAACTACCAATAATTGTCATCATCTACCTGATGATGGTGAGGGATGGTGTGACCTTCCTGTGTGGAATCCCGGGAATACAGAGGACGGGGACATCTCTCTGGTGGGTTCCTGTAGCTGGATGACTCCACCATGGTGTCCTGGTACAGATCTTTGTGTTCTTTTAGAAGCTCTGACTCCTCCATCACCCCATCCTCATCCTCCTCTTCTTTTACCTCACCTTTAGAATCTCTCAGGTTTCCACTCTGAATATATAATAAAAATGACATCAATGGTAACAATGCAGATAATGTACAGATCCTAATGATACTATCAGTGATTGTTGCTCATCTACGTGATGATGGTGAGGGATGGTGTGACCTTCCTGTGTGGAATCCCGGGAATACAGAGGACGGGGACATCTCTCTGGTGGGTTCCCATGACTGGATCCATCTGTAGGAAACACACACACTGACTGAATCCATTGTTTCTATGTGTTTATCAGATGATGGGGGATCTAGGTGGATCCTCCGTACTGCTCTCTCCTTTACAATAAAGTCTCCTCTTACCCGGTGATGTGAGGGGCGGCTGATTGTCCATCATGACGTCCTTGTAGAGATCCTTGTGTCCTTCTAAATACTCCCACTCCTCCATGGAGAAATAGACAGTGACACCCTGACACCTTATAGGAACCTGACACACACAATGATACAGTCACCATCCAGACACATCCCTTGTCTGTTACTGGAGAATGTCCCAGAATTCCCGGCACCGCTCACCTCTCCTGTCAGCAGCTCAGTGATCTCTCTGGTGACTTCTAGAATCTTCTTCTTCTTTCTCTCTTCTATCAGGGAGGGAGGTGGAGGCAATGTGATGTCATATGATCTCCAGACTTCACAGGAGGAAAACTCTACATCTGAACACAAATAGTCACATCAAATGATATTCCCAGAATCCTCCTCACCTCTCCATTCAGGTCTCCATTTTATTAAAGCCCCACTTCAGGCTGAGGTATAATTCCCCCCCACAGGACCCCCACACTACGCAGGTTAAAAGGAATTCTGACATCATTACACACAATGCAGGACCAACATTTCTTTTTTGCTTATGAGGATGCCAAGGGTTCTCCCACATCCTAATACCATAGAATAAAAAGGAGCCAAATGAAGGGACATTGGGAGGAGGAGCTGGGAGGTCGGTGTGATGTCATAGGATTCTCCGACACTGGATGGAGGGACATTGGGAGGAGGAGCTGTGAGGTCAGTGTGATGTCATAGGATTCTCCGACACTGGATGGAGGGACATTGGGAGGAGCTGTGAGGTCAGTGTGATGTCATAGGATTCTCCGACTCTGGATGGAGGGACATTGGGAGCAGGAGCTGTGAGATCAGTGTGATGTCATAGGATTCTCTGACTCTGGATGAAGGGAGATTGGGAGGAGGAGCTGTGAGGTCAGTGTGATGTCATAGGATTCTCTGACTCCGGATGGAGGGACATTGGGAGGAGGAGTTGTGAGGTCAGTGTGATGTCATAGGATTCTCTTACTCTGGATGGAGGGACATTGGGGGGAGGAGTTGTGAGGTCAGTGTGATGTCATAGGACATATAGACTCTGGATGGATGAACATTTGGATGGGGAGATTTGAAGGGTCCTCTATATGAGGCTTCCATGCAAACCAAATCCTTGTTCCTGGGTGCGTCCTACCTCTCCTAAACTGAAGTGTGACCTTTGACCTTTACCATCCGGAATCTGTGGAAGTAAGCTGTCATGTGATCAGGTGACGTGCGGAGGAACGGAGTGTAAATAGCAGACAATTGTCTCCAGAGCCCCTAATGGTGGGGATGGATTTGGCGGCGTGCTGGTGCCAAGTTTCCTCCCCCCAGGGTCACTGCAGGTGTGGAGAAAAGCTGTGTAAGAGGATATGGAGGAGAGATGAGGAGGAGATCCAGGAATCAGGAGAAAGGTCAGGGCAAGCAACAGACGAGCGCATCCAAGAGACCAAGCCGGGGTCACTACACAGAAAATCAATCCAAGGAAACAACAGGCAGGACGAGGAATAGCAAGAAGGAGCTGAGAGACAAATGAGAATATTGCTCAGCCAATGGGAGATGATCTCAGCATGACTTCCATCATGAAGGAGAAGAGGGGGAGGGGAGGAAGTCACTGAAGGTGACCATAGATCCATGGAAATTCAGCTGGTTCAGCAGGGATCGCTCACATTTCCATCCATGTGTGGCCACTGCCAGATAAAAGCCACTCCCCCAGCGGCTGCAGCCAATAGCTTCAGTGCTGATCTGTGTATTCTGAGAGCGGAGGAGTCCCCCCATTGTCAGAATACAAGAGTGCAGCGGGGAGGATTCCCCCATCCACCTCCAATGTGTGGATGGGGGAATCGCTTCAGTTTTTCTCTCATCCCGCTGGCTGAACGATAAAACTGAACCATGTAGGCCAGCTTTGGGGGCAAATATATTATCATCAACTCATCCCTATGAAGGGGTTAATCTGGGTTCCCACACTATATATGTGTGTATCATCATCTGCTGGAGATAAAAGACGTCACAGTGACTATGGAGGAAGAGGATGGACATGACTATGGAGGAAGAGGATGGACATGATGGGGGTTACTGTGTATAAATAGGAAATAACATCTTATTACCTTCCCTGCTACCACTTCCAGCAATGTCTCCATTGTACTTCGTACCACATGGAACTTCCTGTCTGTACCTGAAATCACTTCCTGTCTGTCCCTGACATCACTTCCTGTCTGTCTTCCATAGAGACTTCCTGTCTGGGTAGAAGTGAGATCCCCACCTTGTGGAGCTCAGAGGAACTGCAGCCCCGAGAAGCGTCTGGTAGTGTGACCCCGGCCTTGTGCTGGGTGTGTATGGACTGTAGATCCTTATAGAGGGGTCACCTCCACTCCCACCAATGGGGACAGAAATATATGACTGCTCGGGGGAGGGGTTTTGGCCCCTTTGATTTTGCAGTAACACTGATTGCAGATTTAGTCCTGTAGAACATCTGGTATATGGATACAAAGCCCCCCAGCCCAGAGTAAAGGGTGGAAATGGCTGGTGACCCCCAGATTTGGGCAATGATGTCATCACTATTAATGGATAAAACCCGCGCTATGTGTAACTAAAAAGGTTGTGAGAACCACAATCGGGCTCAGGGTAGGATTTCTGCTGCTGCTCCTAATTTTGAGATATGGATTGCGTGCCGGAAAATAATTACACGGACAACTGTCCAGTACAACCACCTTCACATCATCTTATCTCCGTTTATTGCAGGGCGGTGCTTAACCTTTTATACATAGAAAACAATAGAGTATACGTCACTATTACGTATATACAGTCACGTTCTAAAAGGCACATTTTTCTTGGTTGAAATATAAGAGAAATGTAGAAACTTGATGCTTCTCGTCCTGTTATCTTTTCACCCCCCCCCCCTCACATTCCCAAAGTAAAATCCTCTCAGTGCGAAGGGAGGGGTTGAGAGCATCGCTCTGAGCAAAACAAGTTAAGGAGGACTGCAAAGCCCAGCAGACAAAATATATATATATATATACTCACAACACATATATTTAGAAATCTAAAAAAGTATAAAAGTAAATATGTATAAAATGTATATTTTAAACAGAAAACAGAATAGGCATTTTACCAAATCCATCACAGTCCCCCCTTAAAATGACTGTTTTACTCTGTCCCTATAACACCTCGCTCATCTGTCCTTATGTACCTTGGAACTCTTTTATGCTGTACGTTAGACAGGTGATGACTATTTCATCACCCCCCTTGCCACAGACTTTGTACATAAGGAAGTCAGATGCTATCCCTACAAAATTGTGAAATTGCTGTTGGCGGGGAGGGACCGTAGAGGAGTGAAGGGTTTATCCTCTTCCATCACAAGGGGGTCCTCCTCTTCTTGATGGAGAAATGCAGGTGTGCTGTTGTCTACAGCCTTGCTTATTAACTTCTTTACAAATGATAGAATACAACATACAATCAGAGCTAAAAGAACTAGAATTATTAATACCGTTACACCTATTTGGGTGAGCACTTTTTGCCACCCACTCATCCAGCTAAAATATTGATCCCCGGGTCTGTGATACCTGAGTTCTTCTTCAGCTCCACTGACAGATCTTCTAATTTCTTTATAGCCAGAGTAACCTTACCATTCGGGCCAGTATTGTCAGGAATATATGTACAACATGTTCCAGTTCCTTCTATCATTTTACAGACATCTCCTTTTTCCGCTAAAATCATGTCCAGAGCCATCCTATTCTGGAATGTCATGTACGATGTAGGGGCTAACTGGTCAACGATTCCTTGGAGGACATCCCTGGAGTAATTCACAAACCTCTGTTGGTTGTAGTATATGTAATCTATCCAATCTACATTTTTATTAACAGTTATTTTGGGGATCAGAAATTCGAAGCCTGCTTTTACTTGGTCTCTGGCTTTGAATTTATTAGGCACCCCCCCTTGGGACTCCAATGGCATCTATATACACATGTGGGTCAAAACTTCCGGAGGGAGCTGTCCGCTTCCTCCTGTGCCTAGATGCTGAGTCAGTGTATGTGTCAGGGGTATCTTCTGTTAGGATATGGAGAGGCATAATGACCTTTGCAAGAGCATACTCACCAGTCCAAATCCCTTCCAATCTGGTTCTAATCTTTTGGTCCCCAGTAATCATCCATGACACATATGTATACCTGGTCACTACTATCGGAACATGCTCATTATGTCAAGATCATATAGGTTATGGTCATAGCACCACATGGGATCTATACTACAGAAATCAAAGGTGAAAATAGCTACATGAGTGTTGGATGAGTTGTACCAAAATATAGTGGTGTCACCTATTTCGGTGATATCCACCTGTTGAGCCTCTGTCAGACTTATAAGAAAAAGGATATACAACATAGTTGTCATGGTGTAGATGACTCCTTTTCCTCAGGGTTTGGGACATTCTTGCAGTGGGAGGCGTGTATCCAAGTGTTCTTCCTGGCCACCTTGTCAGAAGTGGCTGTGGTCAGCAGAACTTGGAATGGACCATCATATCTTGGCTCAAGGGAATGTTTCCTCATAAATGTCTTTACTAATACCCAATCTCCGGGTAATAGGCTGTGAATTCCTGTATCTGACTCAGAATCTGGAATGGAGAAAACACTTGGACATGGATACGAGTTAATTCACGTGATAATGCAGTCACATAATCAATTAACACATCAGATTGTAATTGCAACTGTTGCGGAAAGTAACAGCCAAGTCTGGGGGGCTGAGCTAAACAAAATTTCATAAGGGGACAGGGCATGTTTCCCCCAGGGGGGTGTCTGACACTAAACAGAGCAATGGGAAAACTGTCTGGCCAAGTCACGTTAGTCTCTTGGGCCATCTTTAGCATCCTGTTTTTTAGAGTCCCATTCATCCTTTCTACCTTCCCACTGCTTTGAGGGTGATATGGGGTATGTAGGGCCAACTCAACCCCCAGTGCTGTCCAAATCTCTTTTGTAAGGGTTGCTATGAAGGCTGGACCCTGAACACTCTCTATCACCTCTGGGACCCCAAATCTACAGACTACCTCACTCAGTAGTTTCTTAGCCGTGGTCTTGGCTGTCATGTTTGTAACAGCATAGGCTTCTGGCCAACCAGAGAACATGTCCACCACCACTAGGGCATATTCATATCGTCCACTTTTTGGCATTTGTATATGATCAATCTGTATCCCCTGTAATGGATAGAGGGGTTTTGCCAGATGTTTCTGCAGTGTCTTTTCCGTCCTCCCCGGGTTGCATTTTGCACATACTACACACGAGGCGCAGTAATTTCTGGTTAAGGTGGTTATCCCTGGAGCCCAGTAATACTTGCTGATCAACGAGTTCATTAAGTTCTTAGAGAGATGTGCATGTCCATGCGCCCATTGGACAATTGCTGGATACATATGTTTTGGTAAACAAGTTTTTCCTTTCATCGAATACAATTCTCCATCATAGTCCGCTCCTTTATCAATCCATTCCAGCCTTTCTTCTGTATAAGCAGCTATTTGCATAGAGATCAGGTATTGCTTGTCAGATTTCACCTGTACTGCCAAAAGTATCTGTACTGAGGTCTCACTCTCCTCTTCAGCCACCTCAGACGTTTTTTGTTGGTTTTTTCGCTGCTTCTTTTGGCAGCTATATCCGCCAAGTGGTTCCCTCTGGCCTCTTGAGAATTCAGTTTACCATGTGCTTTAACCTTCAAGACAGCCACTTGGTCAGGCAGGAGCAGTGCATCCATTAAGTCCTTGATGGCTGGGCCGTGTTTTACCGGTGTTCCAGCCTCTGGCTTTCCAGATCATACCAAAGTCATGAGCTACTCCAAAGGCGTACCTTGAGTCTGTGTAAATATTGGCTCTTTTACCTTCTGCCATCTTACACGCTGTATTGAGGGCTTGAAGCTCTGCTTCCTGGGCAGATAAAGTTGGTGGTAATGCTCCTGCTTGTAGAATTTCAAATTCCGAGGTCACAGCATAACCTGTGTGGTACTTTCCTCTTTCATCTGCATATCTGGAGCCATCCACAAAAAGTGTGTAATCAGGGTTTTCCAGAGGAATTTCACTCACTGTAGGGAGATGTGTGTTTCCATACGCATCATTTCAAGGCAGTCATGTGGAGTAGTGCAGGGGTCTCCTTCTTCACCTTCACCTTCTCCCCCCTCGAAAAATGGCAGAAGAGTGGCTGGGTTGAGGGTAAGACACCTTTGGAGGGTCACATTGTCAGGAATGAGGAGGGAGATTTGCAACCGTAGATGTCTGGCTGTGGACAGGTGTCGGGGTTGTACCTGATTCAGGATGGCGGCAATGTCATGCGGTGCCAGAAGAAACAGGGGGTGTGCTAAAACGAGGTCTGAAGTTTTGTCCAACAGTGCTTGAGCAGCGAAGACAGCTCTTAAACATGAAGGACCACCTCTAGCTACGGGGTCCAAATGGCAAGAATAGTACCCAATGGGTCTGGTTTGACCTCCATGTTCTTGAGCTAGGACCCCCGTGGCTTGACCTTGCTTTTCTGACACAGTTTGAAAGGTTTCTCATAATCTGGAAGTCTCAAGGCAGGAGCGGTGGATATTGCTTGCTTCAGCAGAATAAAATTGTCCCGGGCCTTGCTTGACAAGGTAAATGGCACAGACTTGAGAGCATCATAGAGTGGTTGCATAAGGACCAATGCATCAGGGATCCATGCCCTGCAGTAGGATATAAGTCCAAGAAAGGCATGCAGTTGTTTAGCTGCTTTAGGTTGGGGAATATCCTGGATTACAGCTACACGGTCCCCCAGTCTTGTTTGAAAATACTCCCATAAGGGGTGACACGGGTTTGCCCATTTCCTAACGAGAGTTGGGGCGTGGTGGTTGATATTCGCATTGCCCTTCCCGGGGGTCTCTGTCTTGCCTGGGATATCTTGGGGCTCTGCATTCTCTTCTAAAATGTTCCCGTTTTTCACAGTTATAACAGGTGATCCTTTCCCTGATATTGGGCAATGGTGGTGGACGAGTTTAGGTGGGATCTTCGTCATTGACCACCATGAGGGGCGCTGGTTTTTTCCTTTTTGATTTTCTATACCTCTGGCCACCATCATCAGACATCTTCATAGAGCGGTATTCAGGGCGGGCCACCCTCAGACCTTTCCTGATATCCTCTTTGAGCCCTGAGACAAAAGCAGTTGAGAGCATATGTGTGTGTGCCTTTTCATATTGAGAGAAGCCCAGATCATCAAAGGCCTGTATGAGTCTGGCATAATACTTCTCCACAGACTCCCCTTTATCTTGGGTGATGTCTTGAATTGTGGTAGTCTGATCCGCCAATTTCTCCTTTGCCCAGTCATGGAGCTGGGCACAGAACTCCACGCCTGAAGAATAGGAAATAACACTTGTCAGGCAGGCATCATTGAAGGCCGTCTGCATAACCGGCCAGAAAATATGTCCTGCTTTAATTTGGCGTAGACTGAGCAGGTCTTTCCAAGCAGCTGAGTAAGTTTCTTGTATCTGCACTACCCTGCGATAAAAGGGCATTGTCTGTTTCTCTGGGTCAGGCAGACTCGTCACTAAGGCCGCTGCTTGTGATGGGGTAAAAGTGACATACATTACCGGTGCCCCTTCCGGTAATCTTGAATGTCGGGGCTGTCTTGTGTACTGTTCCTGTTTAGTTTGTACTCCACTGTGCGTGGGTTTGGGAGTCAAATCTATTGGCGCCCTTGTCGCTTGCAGCTGTTGAGCACTCCATTCAGATGCATCGTCATTCAATTGGACATCTGGCATAGGTTTGGGAGTCATACCTATCGGCATCCTTCCTGCTTGCGGTTGTTGATCATTCAGCTCGAATACATTGTCATTCATGTATCCGGCTTGTGAAGGTGATGCTTCCATATTGGGGAAAACGGGAGTGTGGTAGGAACCATCCTGGTTTAGAACAGGGAGAACTGGATAAACTCCTTGTTTAGGCCTTCCAGGTGTACCAAGATGGCTGCCGGACGGAAGTGCACCAGGCTGGGCAGGAAGTGACAACACAGGTGTAGCAAGATGGCTGCTAGCAGGAAGTGTACTGGGCAGGGCAGGAAGTGACAACACAGGTATAGCAAGATGGCTGCTGGCAGGAAGTGTACTGGGCAGGGCTGGGGTGGTGGGCATAAAGTAGGCGTTAGATGAAGGGCAGGGCTGTCCTTCCCCTCCTCCACCCCACATTCCAACATAGGGAGGTGGTTTTAGCACACGTCCATTTACAATTTTGTGATACAAATACATTATACAATTGCCATTTTCTTGAATTTCTTCCAACTATCCTTCTTTATGCAACACTTTTCCAGTCCTGTTCCAAACTTCTGTCACGTTCAGCAAACCTTTATCACATAACATTCCTCTCTGTTCCTACAATGATTTATGCCAGTCCTGACCTTCAGCTTACAAACTTTCGCTACTTTAGATAACTTTTTAACTGCTTCACTTCTTTCTTTCCTCTTTACAATATCACATACTAATCCTTTCTGTGGCTTGACTATCTTCTGACCCATCTTCCCCCCTCTCTCTGGGTCACCCAACTTCTCACTCTGTTCTGTTCTTTCACCGTAGTCTCCGCTAACGGTTTCAGAGGCAGTGCGGGCAACTATTAGATTAATATCCCTATTCCGCTGCTTTCTGTCTTATCTCAGGACAAACAGTGATTCACAAATACACTCAGAACAGGACATTACACCTGCCGCCCCTCGCTCCGTGAAGCTTCAGCAGCTGAACTAAACCCTCAGGGGTCTCACACCGTCAACCCCGAGTCACCGTCCGTTGACGCTTGTTGCAAGTTTCCGTCTCTTCAGGGGCCCACAGCTCACCTGGCCGAACACCCAATTGCAACATATTGCAAGGTTCCGTCTTCCAGGGGCCCACAGCTCACCTGGTCAGGACACTCATTGCAACTTATCTATCAGTCTACTGAGTTATCACAGTCGCACAGAACGACAGACACTGAACAAATACACAGTCAGCAGAGATCCAATGGCAGGTTCGTTAAACAGCCCCAGGTGAGGAATAAAAATTACCTGCCTCTAGATGACCTCCGGAAGCCGACAAGACTGGCTGCTAGGACTGGACAGAAACAAATCATACAGTGGTAAGTATAAAAAGTACCTACCGTACTCTCAGGGGTGCGCAAATCCCTTTTGGTTTGTCTCGGCCAGCCACTCAGTCCCTCACGCGGCCTTCCATCGATCAGAACCTGGGGCCCCTCGTTGGGCAGCCAGCTAAAAAGGTTGTGAGAACCACAATCGGGCTCAGGGTAGGATTTCTGCTGCTGTTCCTAATTTTGAGATATGGATTGCGTGCACGCCGGAAAATAATTACACGGACAACTGTCCAGTACAACCACTTTCACATCATCTCATCTCTGTTTATTGCAGGGCGGTGCTTAACCTTTTATACATAGAGAACAATAGAGTACATGTCACTATTACGTATATACAGTCACATTCTAAAAGGCACATTTTGCTTGGCTGAAATATAGGAGAAATGTAGAAACTTGATGCTTGCTTCTCATCCCGTTATCTTTTCACTCCCCTCACATTCCCAAAGTCTAAGTGAAATCATCTCAGTGCGAAGGGAGGGGTTGAGAGCATCGCTCTGAGCAAAACAAGTTAAGGAGGACTGCAAAGCCCAGCAGACAAAATATATATATATGTATACGCACAACACATATATTTAGAAATATAAAAAAGTATAAAAGTAAATATGTATAAAATGTAAATTTTAAACAGGAAACAGAATAGGCATTTTACCAAATCCATCACAGTATAGCGATTGCGGTGTTTGTATAGGGATTGCAGTGCTCGTACAGTGATTGCAGTGTTAGTATAGGGATTGCAGTGTTTGTATAGGGATTGTAATGCTCGTATAGGGATTGCAGTGTTCGTACAGGGATTGCAGTGTTTGTATAGGGATTGCAGTGCTCGTATAGGGATTGCAGTGCTCGTACAGGGATTGCAGTGTTCGTATAGGGATTGCAGTGCTCATATAGGGGTTGCAGTGCTTGTATAGGGATTGCAGTGTTCGTATAGGGATTGCAGTGCTCGTATAGGGATTGCAGTGTTCGTATAGGGATTGCAGTGTTCGTATAGGGATTGCAGTGCTCATACAGGGATTGCAGTGTTTGTATAGGGATTGCAATGCTCGTATAGGGATTGCAGTGCTCGTATAGGGATTGTAGTGCTCGTACAGGGATTGCAGTGTTCGTACAGGGATTGCAGTGCTCGTATAGGGATTGCAGTGTTCATATAGGGATTGCAGTGTTTGTACAGGGACTGCAGTGCTCGTACATGGATTGCAGTGTTTGTACAGGGACTGCAGTGCTCGTACATGGATTGCAGTGCTTGTATAGGGATTGCAGTGTTCGTATAGGGATTGCAGTGCTCGTATAGGGATTGCAGTGTTCGTATAGGGATTGCAGTGTTCGTATAGGGATTGCAGTGCTCGTATAGGGAATGGGAATAAAGATATACATGCCACCATTTTTCCATATAGTAAGATGGCGGATTCGATTTCCTGCCCTTGATGTGGGACAGAATATAAGGAACCACCTCTCAGACATCTTGATCCCTTGTGAAAAAGTCCAGGAAGTGATGAAACATGTTGGGACACGTGACGTCTGATGCACTCACGCAAAACCGGAAGTGTGGTGGTGGCCATTTTGGAAGTGGGAACATGCGGTTCTCTATACATAGGACTACACCTGAGCTGTTCTGAATGCTGGAAGCTGATATTCTTCAATTGTAATGTAAGATATTCAATAAATATTGACTTCTGTTACTATATAGCGCTGATTGTCTCCTATCTCACCTGATGAGGAATATGGAAGAGTGCCAACAGGAACATTAGGAAGCCTGGAGAGTGCGACTATCCCCTGAAAGCCTGGGATTTATTTCCAGAGGGGAATGATCCATTGTTGCACCAGTTGGAGGAGAGCACTTTATTGTTCACTATTATTGAGTTTGTAGAGCTCACTATTAGAGATTTGGGTTATTCTCCATTCTCACTATTTGGAGGTGATCACGTTTCATCGTTTGGACTTGGAATGGTCACTCTTCTGATTCTTGTCACGAGTGTATTTACATATTCAGAGATTGATATATTGGTAGAGGAATTGTTTCTTCACGTGTGAGCTCACGGTATGCAGTTGGCATGATACACGGTTCTTTCACTATTTTACATGTATGTTCAGTATAAAGGTAATACACTATCAGAAGTTTATTTTTTTGAGGTTCACAAAGAATTTTGGAATTTCCATACTGGATGATTAAAGATGATACGAGTTTGCTTTGGAAAGACATCTTTACAGAGACATTTTGGACATTTATTTTTTGGGACATTTAGTTTGCTATATAATTTTTATTTTATTAATTTTATTAATATTTTATTTAATTTTAATTTTATTTAATTTTATTTTATTAATTAATTTTATTTTACAATTTATTTTTTTATTTTATTGTATATTGGGATAGATTCATCTATGTTTAAAGAAGAGTTTAGTTACATGTTCATTTATGTACCGTATTGCATGACCGCGCAATTGTCAGTAAAACTAGTGCAGTGCTGTATAGTAAAAAATGGTGTAAATTCCATTATCTCTCCCATAGTTTGTAGACGCTATAACTATCACACAAAGCAATCAATATACACTTATTGGGATTTTTTTTTACCAAAAACATGGAGCAGAATACATTTTGGCCTAAATTTATAACTAACTTTGAGTTTACTATATATTTTTATAGCCAAAAGTAAAAAATATTGGTTTTTTTTTCAAAATTTTTGGTCTTTTTTTGTTTATAGCGCAAAAAATAAAAAGCGCACAGGTGATCAAATACCTCCGAAAGAAAGCTCTATTTGTGTGAAAAAAAGGACATAAATGTTGTTTGGGTGCAGCATTGCATGACCGCGCAATTATCAGTTGAACTAGTGCAGCGCCGAAAGCAAAAAGAGGCGTGGTCAGGAAGGGGGATAAATCCTCAGGAGGGGGAGGGGTTAAACTCTCCAGTATCTTCCCAACTATAGAAGTTCCACTAACAGCCCTATAATTACTTGGGAAAGATTTTGTCCCCTTTATAAATATTGGCCCCACATTGGCCTTACACCAATCCAGTGGTACTATGCCAGTCATTAAAGAATCCCTAAAAATGAGAAACAATGGCTGTGAGATGACAGAGCTGAATTCTTTAAGGCCCCGTGGGTGTCTGCCATCCGGTCCAGGGGCTTTATTCACCTTTATTCTGTACAAATATTTCTGCATCATATCAATTGTGAGTCAATGTGGATCATCTGGGGGTGTCAGTACCACCCCCCCATTATGGACAAGAGCCCCCCCATGCTCCTTTGTATACACAGAGCTGAAGAAGGGATTTCATACATTGTCCTTCTCTTTGTCCCCCCCCCTCTAGATGGTTCTGTAAAGGGCCTCCATGCTGGGACCGGACCTTTCTACTATTCATAGATTGGAGGAATGTTTTGGGGTCGTCCTGATATCTTTCTGTCGCTTGTTTTCAGTTTTTGTGTCTTTATTTCCTTTTTGCATATTCTGTTTTATTCTTTGTAATGTGTAAACGATGATCGCGTTCCTTCATTGTTATATTTAATAAAAGCTCTTTTCTTATTATCTATAACTTTTGTAACTTTGGCCGTCAGCCACATAGGTTGGATTTGTAGCCTTTTATACTTGTTGCCCATGGGAATATATTTTGCAGTGTGGTCACATACAGGCTTTTTGAAGAACTCCCATTTCTGTGTTGTGTTCATTGTGATGCCAATATTCCCTCCCAGGGATATTAGCTCTCTTAAAGTTGAGCGTTTTTATTTTCCCGTATGTGCTCGCTGTTTACAGCTAACAATAAATTAAATCATGTTATGGTCACTGCTACCCAGATGTTCTTTTATATGGACATTCGTAATAAGCTCTTCATGGTTTGAGATGACTATGTCCAGCAGAGCATCATTCCTAGTTGGGGCCTCTATGAACTGGACCATAAAATTGTCCTGTAGTAAGTTTATTTATTTTTGCCCTTTAACTGTTCCTGAAGTACCATTACTCCAGTCACTTTCTGGGTCGTTACCATCCCCCATTATTATCACTGTCCCAGCCCTTGCAGCCCTTTCCATCTGTGTGAGGAGCTGAGTCTCCACCTCCTCATTAACACTGGGAGGCCTATAACAAACTTCAATGATGACCTTTGTAGTACCGCCCCCCATGTGCAGTTCCACCCATAATCCTTCAGCCTCATCACACTCTCCATCAACTAGGTCCTCTTTCACACTCGCTCTGAGATCACTTCTCACATAGAGACAGACACCACCACCTTTCCTATTTCCCCCGTCTCTCCGAAAGAGAACCTAGCCAGGAATATGAATGGCCCAGTCATGTGAGGAATGAAGCCAAGATTCAGCAATACCAATTCAATCCTAGTTCTCTTCATGCACCAAAACTTCCAACTCACCTATTGTGCTGGGCACACTTCTGGTATTGGGGAACAAACACTTTCATTCACTGACACCTTGTCCATTCACCGACACCTTGTCCATTCACCGACACCTTGTTCATTCACCGACACCATGTTCACACGGATTTTGTGTATCTTTTATTTTCCTACAAATGCTACCAATTCCACTGGTTGTTTGTAACATGGGAACCTTCTTATCATCTGCCATAGCCCTCCCCCCATTCCATCCCCTAGGGGTACAGACCCCTGTCTGATCTGTCTACCTCTTTATAATCCCAGATGTACAGGAAGACAGGACTTCAGTGAGGAACATTTCCCTCACTCTGGACAGGAAAGTGGCTTCACCCCCATGTGAGTTCTCTGATGTCTGTAAAGATTGGACTTATCTGAAAAACATTTTCCACACTCAGGACAAGAATATGGCTTTTCCCCCGTGTGAGATCTTTGATGTGTGTAAAGATGGGACTTCACTGAAAAACATTTCCCGCATTCAGGACAGGAATACGGCTTCTCTCCCGTGTGAGATCTCTGATGTCTGTAAAGGCTGGACTTCAATGAAAAGCATTTGCCACACTCAGGACAGGAATACGGCTTCTCACCTGTATGAAATTGCTGATGTCTATAAAGATTGGACTTCTGTGAAAAACATTCCCCACACTCAGGACAGGAATACGGCTTCTCCCCCGTGTGAGATCTCTGATGTGAGTAAAGATTACACTTCACCGAAAAACATTTGCCGCATTGAGGACAGGAATACGGCTTCGCCCCTGTGTGAGATCTCTGATGTGTGTAAAGATTACACTTCACTGAAAAATATTTCCCGCACTCAGGACAGGAATACGGCTTCTCCCCTGTGTGAGATCTCTGATGCTTGCAAAGGTAGGACATCAGTGAAAAACATTTCCCACACTCAGCACAGGAATATGTCTTCTCCCCCATGTGAGACCTTTTATGCACATTAAGACGGCATTCATAAAGGAAACCCTTCCCGCACTCAGTACAGGAGAATGTCTTCCCTGTTGGAAGGCCGGCCCGGTCCCGTACAGTCTGAGGTTCCTCCGGATACAAGGAATCCGATGGTCCATCTACACTGGGTGGTGCCGGATGGACATTGGAAGGAGTCGGGTTTTCTCCTGGACTATACTGTGTGATGTCCTCATCTTCTACTTTCCAGTCTGGAGACAAAGTGAGACAATCCTCGGAGGTTTTCCTCATCTCCCGGCCATGGACTAAAATACAAAGACAAAGAGGATTACTAGACAGGAGCTGATTGGTTCCCCCAAACCAGGACTCCGCCCACATCAGGCAGCTTGGTTTTTGAGGAGCTTACAATTCCACCCTCAAGGGAACTAGGAAATGGCTCCTCTGATCTCCTACCAGGTCATTTCTTTATTCATGGACCTTAGTCAGAGAGTGAGGAAACAACCAGAACTGTCTTTTATAGGAGGGACAGTGATGAGGGGATTATAGGACGAGGGTCCCCACCCCAACTATCACTCATCGCCATCTTCCCAACACAAGAAGTACTGCACTTCCTTATTTAGTCCATGATTTAGTCATGAAGAACAGCGGGGCTGAGCCCCACCAGAGGTCAGAGAGTGAGGATGGGGGGAGAACAACCAAGATGAAGACTGGACTGATCCTGAAGACCACCATCATTGGGGTATTGACTCCTCCCTCATTATCACTTTCTGTTTAAGGGTCCAAAGTTGGAGGATGTTATCACATTATTATCACCATGTAAAAGTCTGTGCTCCAATCACATCATCCGATATAAAATGTCCAGCTGGGAGGAAATGGGGGGAACAAAAGAGAATCCATATTATGTGTATATATAGCAGTGGGGGCAGGGGGGAGAGCAGAAGTCATGACTATGGAATGTACAACACAGAGTATATAGTGCAGGGGTCAGGAGGATGTAATGTACAACATAGAGTATATAGTGCAGGGGTCAGGAGTATGTAATGTACAACATAGAGTATATAGTGTAGGGGTCAGGAGTATGTAATGTACACTATATAGTATATAGTGCAGAGGTCAGTAGCATGTAATGTACAACAAAGTATATAGTGCAGGGGTCAGCGGTATGTAATGTACAACATAGAGTATACAGTGCAGGGGTCAGGAGTATGTAATGTACAACATAGAGTATACAGTGCAGGGGTTAGGAGGATGTAATGTACAACATAGAGTATATAGTGCAGGGGTCCGGAGTATGTAATGTACAACATAGAGTATATAGTGCAGGGGTCAGGAGGATGTAATGTACAACATAGAGTATATAATGCAGGGGTGAAGAGTATGTAATGCACAACAGAATATATAGTTCAGGTGTCAGGAAAATGTAATGTACAACATAAAATATATAGTGAAGGGGTCATGAGAATGTAATGTACAACATAGAGTATATAGTGCAGGGGTCAAGAGAATGTAATGTACATCATAGAATATACTGTGCAGGGGTCAGGAGTATGTAATGTACAACAGAGTATATAGTGCAGGGTCCAGGAGTATGTAATGTACAATATTGTGAGGGGAGTGACTTTGGGTGGGGGGCACAGCCTCCTTTGGAGTGGTGGGGAGACCCCTGCTGCAGCTCCCCATATCCCTCTTATGTGTAAATCACCCTGTGCCTGTTAGGGGTACAGGGTGGAATGTCCTAGTATTGTGTAGACATGTATAGGTGGGGTGTGGGGGTTGTTCATTGTTTACTGTCATGTGGTTTCTCCATTGTTCTATTGTGTCTTCCTTGACAGCAAACTATTATGGGATGTATGTGTTCCTGTATTGTCTATTGCCACATGGTGTATCCCATTGTTCTATTGTGTGTGTATTGTCTACTGCCACATGGTGTATCTCATTGTTCTATTGTGTGTGTATTGTCTACTGCCACTGGGAGTATCCCATTGTTCTATTGTGTGTGTATTGTCTACTGCCACTGGGAGTATCCCATTGTTCTATTGTGTGTGTATTGTCTACTGCCACTGGGAGTATCCCATTGTTCTATTGTGTGTGTATTGTCTACTGCCACTGGGAGTATCCCATTGTTCTATTGTGTGTGTATTGTCTACTGCCACTGGAAGTATCCCATTGTTCTATTGGGTGTGTATTGTCTACTGTCACTGGGAGTATCCCATTGTTCTATTGTGTGTGTATTGTCTACTGCCACTGGGAGTATCCCATTGTTCTATTGTGTGTGTATTGTCTACTGCCACATGGTGTATCTCATTGTTCTATGGTGTGTCTTGGTTTGGTGGGGGGTGTTTCCAGCAGCCCTTCCCCCTGATGGGATGGCCTGCTGATGTGTTTCCTGTTACTGGTTGTATTTCCCCACCATGTGTATATCTTGTGTTTGTGTTAAAATAAAGCAGTCTCACTTCCTGTCTTAAGAAGAGTCTGGTGCTGTCTATTTCCTGTATGGTCAGCGGTGGTGTCCGTGGATAATGTTCGGACAGGGAAGCGAGAGTCTAACGGAAATACTAGCGCATTCAGGGTCCGGTTCCGTTACAAATATAAATTATACAGTATATATAAAGTGTAAATGTGAGCGCAATATTAAAAGTGGAAAAAAAGCAGCCAGCATATAAAGGTAAAACCTCAACACCTTAAAATGATAAATAGAAATAAATATGCAGCGCTAAAAACATATATCTTATAAAGGTAAGGGGGGCGCATGCGCGACCAGGACAGGTGATGGCCGCATTCCTCTGAGGCTCCCTGCTTCCCTGGCCTTAGCGACTCACCCATGGCGCAGCGTCGGCCTCCGAGCGTCCCTGGGTGAGTCACCTCAGCTTTGCACCCGGCCCCCACGATAAGGGAAGAGACAATGGGGAAGATTGGGCGCTGGAAGCCCCCCTCTCGCCGAGTGAACCGCGGCCATCCCCGCTGCAGCGGTTCCTCACCAGGCTGCAATCCCCAGCCTCTATTACAGCTGAGACCCGGAGAACATGCTTCGGGCCCCCAGTGGTGGCCGGAGGTACTGTAGCCACCAGCTCTACAGTGCAGCCAGCATCCCCTGCATCCCCACGGTCTCCTAACCCCCAGATGAAGGATCCCGAGCCCCTGACACTGGTAGGGGGGGCAATAGAACACCCTTCGTTGAGCCATCCTCCCACTGTTCCTTCCACTCCTCACTCCTCATCTTCTCTCACGGTGTTTGCGTTGGAGGAAAAACGTCAAGTTTTTTTACGCAACATTACCGCCTCTATATCCACCGAAGTGGGCAAATTGGCTTTGGATCTTCGAGGGGAAATAGCTCAAATCGGTGAGCGTGCGGATCAATTGGAGAACAAATTTGATGAATTGGTGCAATATGTCCATGTCTTAGAAGAAGATAACGTGTATCTGAAACACACCATGTCACAAATCCAGCTCCAACAAGAAGATTTGGAAAACCGGGAACGTCGGCAGAACATCCATATTCGCGGTATGTCTGAGTCTATTGCCGATTCCCAACTCCGCCGACATCTCTTATCCTTTTTCATCGCAACCGCCCCCATGGTCCCAGAAGCAGATTGGCGCATGGACAGGGCCCACCGTTCACTAGGCTCTAGACCTGCTGATGGTACCAGACCTCGTGACGTCATCGTCCGCTTTCATTTTTTTGAAAGCAAAGAAGCCTTGCTAGCCTCCGTATGCAACAAGCCTTCCTTGGAATTTAAAGGGGACAGGCTCTAGCTCTTTTGTGATCTTTCTCCGATCACCCTGGCCAAACGGCGGGCACTGAAACCAATCACCACGCACCTTCAACACCACTGTGTCCCTTATCGCTGGGGATTTCCCTTCAAGCTGGTTGTCTCCAAAGACAATTCCCAAGTTATTCTACGTGATCTCTTAGAGGCGGACTCCTTTCTGAAGCAATTGGGACTGCCTCCTCTACCAGAAGACGCCTCCTCATCACCGCCTACTCCATCTCGCCCTTCTGTTACTCCCAACAAGATTTGGACACCAGTTTGTAGGGGTCAGAAGCATTTTTCACGTACTCCACAACGTCCTCGTCCTCATTCCAGAGATGAGCCTACCTGATGCTCTTCTAGAGTGTTCTCCTGCAGATACTTCGGGGTTGTCCTTTATTCCCTCCCTTCTTCCCTTCCCTTCTCTCCCCCCCACCCCCCTTCCCTACCCCCCCTTTTTTTTTCCCTGGCTGAGCCCTTGCTGGGTGCTTTCATTTGCTCTGATTTTCTGGCCGGGTTTGACGACTGTTATGTTCGGTTGTCGTGTTGCCCCCGATCCCGTCCAGCCACTGGCCTGGACGACTTGGGTATAGATGTTTTTCCCAAGTGTATATCCTCACGGATATCTATGTCTTTTATTGTTATGTTTCCGGTTTATCTATTAATGTCATTTGTTTTTTGTTTAGTTTCATCGATGGTTTTCCATTTACCTTTCCTGCTGGTACACATGCTATATCTATTGTTATTTTGTGATGGCTTTGCGACTTATGTCATATAATGTCAAAGGCCTTAATTCCGTTCAGAAGCAGTGGATGGCTTTGAAGGAATTCCGATCTTCAGGAGCAGACATTATTTTTGTCCAGGAGACCCATTTTAAATCAACGGGCTCCTTTCGTTTTGCCTCAAGGTTTTTTTCCCAATCCTACTCGGCCTTTGACCCATCTGGGAAGGCTGGAGTGACAATTTAGATTCGGACACATTGCTCCCTTCGGGTCGTTTCCTCCATTGTCGACCACCATGGTCGCTTCATTATTTTAGAATGTACACTTGGTGATACTCCTCTTATCTTGATGAACTTATATGCCCAGAACTCAGGTCAGTTACAGTTTCTGACACAAACACTCGCCAAATTAGGTTCCTTCCCTACTCCACACATGATTATAGGGGGTGATTTTAACTTAATGCTCTCACCACATAAAGATAGGAAGGCTCTTTTTGAGTCTACTCCCTCGAAGCTGCAATGTTCCTCTTCGAAATCTTTTCGTAAGCTGATCAGGGAACATTGCCTCTTTGATGCATGGCGGATCCGGCACCCCCTTCACAAACAATTCACCTTTTACCCTACTCCTCATCGTAGTTATTCACGACTAGATCACTTTTTTATTTCAGCTCCTCTGCTCCCCCTTCTGGTTTCCTCTGATATCAACCCTATCACATGGTCTGATCATGCCTCCTTGACCTTAAATCTCCTTTTCCCTACTGTTAGGCCTAAGGTGGGTCATTGGCGCCTTAATGAAACCTTTTTAACCACGGAACATCTCCGTGCTGAGCTTTCACAGGGACTTGACATGTATTTCCACCACAATGTAGGCTCTGTACCATCCAACTCAACCGTATGGGAAGCCCACAAGGCGGTATTTCGAGGTCTGTGTATCTCCATGGGCTCTCGCCTGAAGAAATTCTCAGAGAGTGCCAGGACTACCCTAGTCCACCAGTTAACTTTGGCTGAACGTAGACTTCTCGCAAAACCGTCTATTTCTGGGCTGCGTAAAGTGACCTCTCTCCGTGACCGAATCAAGGCTCTTGATGCCTGTAAGTCCACTAAATCTCTTCTCTGGGTCAAGCAGAAGTTCTATGAATTTTCCAACAAACCTCACTGCATGCTCGTTATTAGACTCAAAGCCCAAACTCCCTCTACACTGCCGGACCATCTCATCCAACCGAATGGGGACCCTACTTATGACCCCCATGTAATGGTCTCCCTTTTTGGCTCCTATTACGAGTCCCTTTACAACTGTTTGACCCCAGATCTCCATCCTCCCCTCACAGAGACTTCTTTCGATAGGTTTTTTAATCCTCTACTATTGCCGAAGCTATCGTCCTCTGACATCTCGGCCCTTAGTGCTGACATTTCCTCTGAGGAACTATTTGATACAGTCAAACATCTCCCTTCACGCAAATCTCCGGGACAAGATGGACTTCCCTACTCTTACTACAAGACTTTCATTGGTATCCTGGCTCCACATCTTCTCTCTCTCTATCAGGATTTTTTCAAGGGTATTACTCCCCAGGCTGACTTTTCCTGTGCATACATTTCCGTAATTCCCAAACCGGACAAAGATCACTCTATTTTAGATAATTACCTTCCTATTGCCCTACTTAATTCCGATTACAAGATTTTTACTAAAATCCTAGCCAAGCTCATACACAGAGACCAAGTAGGCTTTGTTCCTGCCAGACACGCAGTGGACAATACTAGGAGATCCATCGACCTGGTTGACTTGGTTAATCGGTCTGCTACGCCCACCATTTTATTGAGCTCAGATGCCCAAAAAGCTTTCGACCGCCTCAGCTGGCCTTATATGTTTATGGTCTTGGAGAAGTTTGGCTTCCGCGGCCCCTTTGTGGCAGCTTTAGAAGCTCTTTATTCTTATCCTTCCTCGCAGGTCAGATTGGCCTCCTTTCTCTCCCCTCCTTTCCAGATGTCGAATGGTACGTGACAGGGATGCCCACTCTCCCCTCTATTATTTATCCTCTGCTTGGAACCTTTGGCTATTGCAATTTGGTCTCACCCCGACATACAAGGGATATTATCCCATGGCCATGAATACAAACTATCTCTATTTGCGGATGATATCCTCCTTACACTCTCGAATCCCCAAATCTCTCTTCCAGTACTGCAAAACATATTGTCAGTTTGGGACTATCTCGGGTTACAAGGTTAATACTTCCAAAACTGAAGCACTTCCATTCCATATCCCACCAGCTGTTCTCACGTCTCTCCAGGAATCCTTCCCTTATCGATGGTGCACTCATTCTCTAAAATACTTGGGTACTAGTCTCCTCCTACGATTCTATATATGACGCCAATTTCCCCCCCTTATTTACAGCTATTTCTCGCTCCTTGAAATTTTGGGATACCCTTCCCATATCCTTCCTGGGACGCATCAATGTCATAAAAATGACTGTACTGCCCAAACTTCTGTACTTATTTGTGACCCTCCCCATTCCTGTTCCTATGTCCAGACTACACTCCCCCCAGAAATCCCTTCTACATTTCATCTGGCATAATAAGCGACATAGAATTACACGTAGTGTACTACTCTCTCTGCGCTCTAGGGGAGGCCTAGGGGCACCGGATATCGTGACCTATTACTATGCTACTCATCTCCGCTTCCTCGCATCGTGGTCTTCTTATAACCCTCCCAACCTGTGGACTGAGATCGAGTCCTTACAATTGACTCCGACTCATCCTTGCTCTCTCCTCTGGTCGACCTCGGCGGTGGACCTTGTCCCTATCCATCATTTTTTCCTTGGCCCCATGCAATTCTCCATGAGTATCTGGCAGAAATGTAAGACTAGGTTTGCACTGACATCGGATTGCTCCCCACTGACTAATGTCCTCTTCAACCCCAGCCTTCCAGACAGTTTGGCCGTGTCCCGGGTGCTCCCTTGGGTCACAGGTAACCTCTTCCAACTACGTCATTTAGTACACCCGTGACTCGGAGGCTGAAACCATTCGCTTACCTCCAGAAAAAGGATCTACCTTCCCAACACTTGTATATCTACCTCCAGATACGTCACTTTTTCTCTACCATGTCCCCCACATTGACTCTTGGGAAACCCACTCCCTTTGAGTGTCTGTGCATACAGGGTCCACATCAAAGGGGCTTAATTTGTAATACATATAAACTTCTTATGGATGCCTCCCCCCTCTCTGACACTCGCCACTACATGCGCAAGTGGTCCCAGTTTTTACAATGTGACATTGATCTGATGCAGTGGAGGAAAATTTGGGAAAACTCATGTAAATCTTCTGTCTGTGTGGTTTATAAGGAAAATACATACAAAATGATGATGCTGTGGTACAAAACTCCTGATATAATCCATGCCTTTAATCCGAATGCTTCTTCTGCTTGCTGGCGTTGCGGGAAAGACCTTGGCTCTCTCTTCCACATTTTTTGGACGTGTGGATCCATCGTTCCCTTTTGGGAAGAGGTTTTGTCCTTTTTACAATTGCTATTGCATACCTCCCTTCCCTTTGAACCTCTGTACTTTTTATTGAGTCTGCCATTCCCAGGTCTTCCCAAAATGGCCAGGAAATTCGCCACACATATCCTGATAGCGGCTAGAAGAAGCATTCCTATGTGTCCTCTATACCTCCTTCGATGCCAACTCTGTTTAAAATTATTGCTGATGTGAGACAGATGGAGTACCTGACTGCTCTACACGCCTGTTCGATTGCTGTGTTCGAGGCAATGTGGCACCCATGGGATAATTTCACCTCCTCCCACCTTTCTCCAAATGTACGGTTTTGATGGCCTCCTCACTGTTGCTATGTGACACTATGTCTGTATGTATATATATACACAGTGGGGCAAAAAAGTATTTAGTCAGCCACCAATTGTGCAAGTTCTCCCACTTACAAAGATTAGAGAGGCCTGTAATTGGCATCATAGGGAGACCTCAACTATGAGAGACAAAATGAGAAAACAAATCCAGACAATCACATTGGATGATTTAGAAAAAATGTATTTGCAAATTATGGTGGAAAATAAGTATTTGGTGAATATGAAAAGTTCATCTCAATCCTTTGTTATATATCCTTTGTTGGCAATGACAGAGGTCAGACGTTTCCTGGAAGTCTTCACAAGGTTGGCACACACTGTTGCTGGTATGTTGGCCCATCCTCCATGCAGATCTCCTCTAGAGCAGTGATGTTTTGGGGCTGTCGCTGGGCAACACGGACTTTCAACTCCCTCCAAAGGTTTTCTATGGGGTTGAGATCTGGAGACTGGCTAGGCCACTCCAGGACCTTGAAATGCTTCTTACGAAGCCACTTCTTCGTTGCCCGGGCGGTATGTTTGGGATCATTGTCATGTTGGAAGACCCAGCCACGTTTCATCTTCAATGCCCTTGCTGATGGAAGGAGGTTTGCACTCCTTATTTTATACCATAATTTGTAAATAAATTCTTTCCAGATCAGCCAATGTGATTGTCTGGATTTGTTTTCTCATTTTGTCTCTCATAGTTGAGGTCTCCCTATGATGCCAATTACAGGCCTCTCTCATCTTTGTAAGTGGGAGAACTTGCACAATTGGTGGCTGACTAAGTACTTTTTTTGCCCCACTGTATATATATATATATATATATGTGAAAACTAATAAAAATTGTTAATACAAAAATAAAAAATAAAGGTAAGTATAACCATATATTATAAGTGGGCGCTGATATGAGCGCAAAAGTAGTGCAGTGGAAATACGTCTATGAATTACGTAACAGTAATAACATGACAGTCCTAGTGAGTCCAATCACAAAATAATGATGTCCATCATGCAAGGTGATCGGTGCTTCGTGACCATCAATACTGGTGCCAAGATCTGGTGAGGTGATGCACTTACCAGAAGTACATATAATATGCGCATTATATGTAAATCCTTATGATGGGGTCATCGGATCTGGTCCGAGGCTACGGGGTCATCAGGCTCAGCAGTGGACACTCAAGATGATAACTCACACTCAGGGGTCTCACTCCGCTCACAGACTCATCAGGCAGCTCTAAGCATTGACTCCACACTCCTAAATGGCTCCACCTTGTGAGGCTCGCAATAATCAAGCCAAGATGTAATTTGCACCATTTTGCGCTCATATCAGCGGCCACTTACAGCTGCAAGAAAAAGTATGTGAACCCCTTGGGATTACGTGGAGTTTTGCATGAATTGGGCATAAAATGTGCTCTGAACGTCATCTAAGTCACAACAATAGAAGAACACAGTCTGCTGAACATAATACTACACAAACATTAGATGTTGCCATGGTTTAATTGCACATAACATGTAAACATTCACAGTGCAGGGAGGAAAAAGTGTGTGAACCTTTGGACTTAATAACTGGTTGACCCTCCTTTGGCAGCAATAACCTCAACCAAACGTTTCCTGTAGTTGCAGATCAGACCTGCACAACGATCTGGAGTCATTTTGGACCACTCCTCTTCACAAAACTGTTTCAGTGTCGCAATATTCTTGGGATGTCTGGTGTGAATCGCTCTCTTAAGGTCATGCCACAGCATTTCAATGGGGTTGAGGTCAGGACTCTGACTGGGCCACTCCAGAAGGCGTATTCTGTGCTGTTGCAGCCATTGTTTTGTTGAATGACTTGTATGCTTTGGGTCATTGTCCTGTTGCATCACCCATCCTCTGCGGAGCTTCAGTTGGCGGACAGATGGTCATACGTTTTCCTGCAAAATGTCTTGATAAACTCTGGAATTCATTTTCCCATCAATGACAACAATCCGTCCAGCCCTAAGGCAGCAAAGCAGCCCCAAACCATGATGCTCCCTCCGCCATGTTTCACAGTGAGGATGAGGTTTTGATGTTGGTGTGCTGTGCCTTTTTTTCTCCACACATAGTGTTGTGTGTTCTTCACAAACAACTCAATCTTGGTTTCATCTGTCCACAGTATATTCTGCCAGTAGTGCTGTGGAACATCCAGGTGCTCTTTTGCAAACTTCAAACGTGCTGCAATATTCTTTTTGGACAGCAATGGCTTCCTCCGTGGTGTCCTCCCATGTACTCCATTCTTGTTTAATGTTTTCCTTATTGTAGATGTGTCAACAAACATGTTAGCATGTGCCAGAGATTTCTGTAGGTCTTTAGCTGACACTCTGGGATTCTTCTTTACCTCATGCAGCATTCTGCGCTGTGCTCTTGCAGTCATTTTTACAGGACGACCACGCCTAGGGAGAGTAGCAACAGTGCTAAACTTTCTCCATTTGTAGACAGTCTGTCTTACCGTGGACACATGAACATCAAGGCTTTTGGAGATACTTTTGTAACCCTTTCCAGCTTCATGCAAGTCAACAATTCTTGATCGTAGGTCTTCTGAGAGCTCTTTTCTGCGAGGCATGGTTCACATCAGACAGTGCTTCTTGAAACCAGTAAACCCAAAACAGGTGTGTGTTTTTTAAGGGCAGGACAGCTGTCAGCAACACATCCAATATCATCACACTGATTGGAGTCAAGGTTGGCTCACTCATGGCTCCAATTAGCTCTGGGAGAAGTCATTAAGCTAGGGCCTCACATACTTTTTCCTCCCTGCACTGTGAATGTTTACATGTTATGTGCAATTAAACCATGGCAACATCTAATGTTTGTGTAGTATTATGTTCAGCAGACTGTGTTCTTCTATTGTTGTGACTTAGATGACGTTCAGAGCACATTTTATGCCCAATTCATGCAAAACTCCACGGAATCCCAAGGGGTTCACATACTTTTTCTTTCAACTGTATGGTTATACTTACCTTTATGAGATATATGTTTTTAGCGCTGCATATTTTTTTCTATAAATTATACAGTGTAAGGGTCAGGACACATAATATTGGTATTCAGTAATCAGTGGAAGCTTAAATGTTTACTGTAGACAAGTTGCAGAGATCCCACACCGCTGCCTCCCATCTCCTGAGACTGCACTCAGTGACTTGGGTCTGAGACACTACAGACATATCCCTCCACCCGGCACAGCCAGCAGACAACAGAGAAGGTCCCCTGGAGGAGTCAGGCACAAGGCAGGAGACCCCAGTCACATGTCCTGGGTGCCTACATTATACAATGCTTAGAGTAAAAATCAACATTTTGCTGCCAGCTGAACCCCAGAACCTCCATAAATCCAGTCTAGATACATAAATTGTGTCTGCAGCACAGAGAAGGAAGATTATCCGAGAGAAATCCAGGAATACAGGACGGGGAACACAGCTCAGGAAAGTGACCAGGGGATTACAGGCTGATATCACCCAGTCCCCGCCCTACTCTGGACCAATCAGTGAGCAGTATGGGTGGAGGAATGGATTTAGTGTTCATGACCCACCTGTGCTGATCTCTGTAGGAGTGTCCTCCTCTATAAATGTCCCCGTTATTCCATCCTCCTCCATAGACTGCTGATCATCCCTCACATACGCCTCTTCTTCTTCTGCTTTCACCTCAAATTCTATATCGATTGGATCTCCACTCTAAATCAAGGAAATGAGAGAAAATATCATCTGTAAAATGTAAGGTCACATAAATAAGCTCCACACATTGTCTCCATGAGTCCATGTTCTAGATGCTCCATCCCACCAACCTTGTAATAGTGAGGGATGGTGTGACCTTCCTGTGTGGAATCCCGGGAATACAGAGGACGGGGACATCTCTCTGGTGGGTTCCTGGTATTAGGTGGCTCCATCATATCCTTGTGTCCTTCTGAAAACTCCTCCATCACTCCATACTCCTCATCCTCCTCTTTATACTCTTCTTTAACATCAATATTATCATCCCCGAGGATTCCACTCTGAGAGATATAATAAAACATTCATTGTAACAAACATGCTGTGTATAAATCACAACTACCAATAATTGTCATCATCTACCGGATGATGGTGAGGGATGGTGTGACCTTCCTGTGTGGAATCCCGGGAATACAGAGGACGGGGACATCTCTCTGGTGGGTTCCCATGACTGGATCCATCTGTAGGAAACACACACACTGACTGAATCCATTGTTTCTATGTGTTTATCAGATGATGGGGGATCTAGGTGGATCCTCCGTACTGCTCTCTCCTTTACAATAAAGTCTCCTCTTACCCGGTGATGTGAGGGGCGGCTGATTGTCCATCATGACGTCCTTGTAGAGATCCTTGTGTCCTTCTAAATACTCCCACTCCTCCATGGAGAAATAGACAGTGACACCCTGACACCTTATAGGAACCTGACACACACAATGATACAGTCACCATCCAGACACATCCCTTGTCTGTTACTGGAGAATGTCCCAGAATTCCCGGCACCGCTCACCTCTCCTGTCAGCAGCTCAGTGATCTCTCTGGTGACTTCTAGAATCTTCTTCTTCTTTCTCTCTTCTATCAGGGAGGGAGGTGGAGGCAATGTGATGTCATATGATCTCCAGACTTCACAGGAGGAAAACTCTACATCTGAACACAAATAGTCACATCAAATGATATTCCCAGAATCCTCCTCACCTCTCTATTCAGGTCTCCATTTATTATAGCCCCACTTGACTCTGGATGGAGGGACATTGGGAAGAGGAACTGTGAGGTCAGTGTGATGTCATAGGATTCTCTGACTCTGGATGGAGGGACATTGGGAGGAGGAGCTGTGAGGTCAGTGTGATGTCAT